>NC_140198.1:19313622-19934328 GCF_965226575.1 Pagrus pagrus
GTGAATATTAAGCAGTCACCAACGTGTTGAGAGTTGAGACGAAGGCAGCGATCCAAAAAACCTAGATGGCCATACCATAATGCCAAATTTGAGGCTGCAAAATGGTGGTCCACAAACCAATGTTATTGTGGTAACTGAACTACACTTTATTGAGAGGTGTTTAAATGTTTAGTCCTTCATATTGAGCTGCATGAGGAGGGCAGACTTTTCAAAACATCTCTGAACATAACGCAGTACAGTACGACACCACTACTAACTATGACCAAAATGCTAAAACATGAAGTTGATTTAACACCTCTATGCCAGTGTCAACACAAACACAACATTATAGGCATCATTAAAACAGTCTTTATGGCAGACCACTTGTATTGGATTACATAAGACTGTTAAGGTGCACCTAGTGAAGTGGCCACAGAGTGTGTTTGCTCATATTTGCACCATAAAGTCGAATTTATTCAGTATTATTGCATTTTTTATTAATTTCCTGATTATTTTTAGAGAAGATACACCATCATGTACTCGGTTGTGATAAGTAAAAGGATTTCAAGAGAGAATTTCTGCTGACCAGCTCCTCTATCTCATAGGTGAGCTGTACATTGGCGGTGTTGGGAAGAGCATGTATGGCAGCCTGCCCAGATTGATAGCATCCCGGGAAGGTTACAAGGGCTGCCTGGCATCTGTGGACTTGAACGGGAGACTCCCCGACCTGCTGGTCGATGCCCTCCACAAGGTGGGAGAGGTGGAGCGCGGCTGTGGAGGTGAGGTGGGGGGGGGGAACGCTGGGAAGTCTGAAACACCTGTGAATCATTCCTATAATCTGATTTCTTACTGTTTCCAGCGAGAGGAACTCAGAGTGGCTGCTCACGGAAAACTAATTACACCACATTTGTTATGGTATTAAACAGCTTTGTTGAATGCCCCATTATGATTGGCCAGTGAGCAATTTCTGCGGTTTTATTATTTCCGATTATACATGCTAACACGTAATGATTTCAAGTCCAGCTGCTATTGTGGAGCTCTAATCAGCCAAGAAAGCACTCAGTAGAGCGCAGAGCTCTGCCAAGTTTAAAGAGTCTCAAGTCATCTCCCCTGGTAGCCTGTACTTTTACCGGAAACGCCGGGGATGATAAAAGAGTTATGTAAGTGTACTCAAAGTTTGGCTTGAGGGTGACACTTAGGTAAAGGTCGTGGAGTCTCAAAAAGACAACAGACATCGTCCTCTGTGGCGCGTGAATAAGCAAAGCCAACAATATGAGTTACTGGTGAGGAGAAAATGATTGCTGCCTTAATCATGTAGCAGGGTCTCTAAAATAGAAAATAAAAAGAAATGATGGTGATTAATGATTAACCCTCCTCTTGAGGCAGCAAATCTGATTGTTACTTTGGAGACTATTTTGGTCATAGAACATCTGGATGTTAAAGAGAAAAGGTCAATTTGTTTTAGATAAGGTGGTCACAGTGACAGAAACACAGAGAATTGATCACGTTATCTTTGACCTTTAGTGGAGGTGATTAATAACCAGTATCAGTTGCATGATACAATAGCTGGTTAAGGACTGAAAAGCAATTCAAAACTACTATGGTTGGAGGTTCAGCACTCCTTTCCCTGGGAATCATAACTATTAAAATCATTCTGTCCGAAGACTAACATCTTTAGTCTTATTTTGCAGTAATGACTGGCTCTTCATTAAATATTTAATTCCCACTGGATAAAAATGAAGATGCATGCATAAAATGGGGAGAAAGCACCTGGTAAATCTGACATCTACACCCTGCAGGTCCCAGCACCACCTGCACGGAGGACTCCTGCCACCACCAGGGAGTGTGTCTGCAGCTGTGGGAGGGCTTCTCCTGTGACTGCACCATGACCACCTACGGTGGGCCGTTCTGCAGCGACCGTGAGTGCAGTTGTATTATGTCTCAATGGGTAGACAGGAGGGGAAAGTCTGCTGTGGTTTAAATATTCCACTGGTCACTACAGGGTAATGATCAGATCTCACAGCTGAGTAATTGGTCAGTTGGAAGTGTCTGTAAAATATTAAATCCCTTATACACATTCAGTCAGACTTGTGTTGGCTTAAAGCAGGCGTTCTCAAAGTGTCACAGCCTTCAGGAACATTTTGTTTTACATTTAATAGCCGACATTTAATACACCACTCAGCTACTGCAACAGGCAACTTGTAGCACCTTGTTAGTGTCATGGGAGCTACGTTCTGTCATCAATGCAGTTGAGATTGAAAAGCCATCAAAGTTTAGGAGAATCAGAGGTTTCAGGAAAAGTGGATCAACTCTTGCTTCGTCCGACGATTGTGAGACCAATCACAAGTCCTCCGACACATACATGTGCAGCCCACAATCATATGCTCTCTCCTTGAATTGGCACTCAGACATCAAAACTTTGAGAACTCCTGGTTTAAAGGCTGTAACAATGAGCCATGACAGATGTCATCCTAGGTTACTCAAATTATGTCCTCTCACAGCCACTCAATGTGGGTGTCAGGGCAGCCTGGTGGTGACTCGTTGGCCAGTCTATCATACGTTTTAAAGGGAAAACAGCGTATCAAAGAAGACAAAGAGCTGTGTTTAATCTTCAGAGAAACACATTTTTCAGCTTATCTAACTCAGCGGTTTCCAACCTTTTTGGCTCGTGGACCCTACTTGTGGCTTCTCTTGACAGGAGTTGACAGTATTTTTTCCTTTGAAGGATTTTAGAGCCCTGAAGAAGTGAAAGCACAAGGTATTTCACGAACAAAAAGCGAAAATTCAGAAAGAAAAAGCCGGCAAAACATTAACATAATTCTGTGTAACTGAAGTATTTCTTTGCTTTTATGTTCCTTTAATCATCTGGTGGCTCCTAGTTGTTTTTATTTGGGACGCTTTGGTTGGGAACACTGATCTAACTTGCTGTGATTGTTTTTGGTGTAATGAACTGCAGACTTTTCAGATAAATCTGCCCTTACAACTGCAAAACCACACAAAAGCAACAACACGTTGACAGCAGTAGAAGCACAAGTGGTATTCTCTGTGATTGATTACACATTTTGAGCAAGTTTCGAGGATATGCAAGTTATTTTTCTCCCTGTATGGAAGTGAATTGAAACCAACTGCTGCCTGGAAGGTAGGAAATCAATCTAAAGACGTGTGGTGTGCTTTGGAAAATGATCAGCAGTGATGCAAAGTTTAAGTTATTTATAGTCAGTGGGTAAAGCGTGCAAAAACACCACTGAAATAGTCCTTTACAAACAGCACCAGTAATGCAAAACATTAATGATTGAACACTCTTCAGTTGTATGTTTTTTAAGTTTTTCATCACTGACCTTGTGCCGTTTGAGTGTTATCTTGTACTGAATGTGTTGAGGAAATTGCGTATATTGTGCATGCATTTGAATACACGGTGAATTAATAACTGGAGGGATCGATGGCACGCCAATTGCACATGACACATTGACAGCAGCACATTTCAAAAAATCTCTAGTCTGATTGCTGCTCCCACTATAAAGAGCCCTCTGTGTCTAAAATAATAAGACCCGACTTTTACCAGAAGCTTTTCATACTTATAATAGCAGGAGATTAACATTAAGCTTATTGGTCCAGTGGTCATGGCAAGTTAAGCTTCATTTGCTGCAGAGTCATTTAGAATAACTGCAAGAATTGTGCCTTCCTGGTAATCATTATTAAAATGTGCTGTTACGCAGCATTGTTTTAGGAGAGGGCATTACATTCTCAAAACTCTGTAGGGGGGATATTTGAGGCTAATTTGATGGTAATAGTGAGTGTAAAACAGCCATGTTTGCATGAAAATAAATATCTGACATTTAGTGTACAGTATATGTAAAGGATAATACCCGACAAGATGTTCATTATCAGGACTTAATGGACAACTCGGAGGCCAGGTATTTCCGTGAAGGGCATCATCCCGCTTTTACCATGGTCACTTGCCAAAGAAAAAGACCAAAACCATATATTTGTACTTGTTTTGTGATCAAAATATAAAGTAGCTCCGTTTGAGGATCAAGTTTGACTAATAGCTGGAAACAATCATTACAGCCTAATGTAATGAAAACGTTGTTCACTACTCGAGTAAATGGGACAGATGAAATCTTCTTTTTTCTGTTTTTTGTTGTTTTTCAGCGTTTTCTATTTTTGTTTGTTTGTTGTGTTTTTTTTGTTTTTGTTTTTTAACCTTTAAATATTTTCCTTATAACACAATACCTTTTATCCTGGTGCCTTGTTAAATGTGACTTCTCACTAAGAGAAAAGCTCTGCACTATTTGTATTTGCTGTCATGATGCCTATATGCTTTGTTTTTGTATTGTTACATTTTCATTGGCAAATGACAGATAACGCTTTGACAAAAAAAGTAAACTGGACGGACCTTGATACGATGTAGCATCGGGAGATAAACTAGTCCTGTCGGCTCATTGAACACTTCGGCTCAGCTGTTAGCTAGATACTGTAGCTTACATAATGCTCACACAATTGAAAGTCAATAACATTGTATACGGGAGACAAACAGTAAATATAATTTCTAACACTAAATGGGATGTGCACATTATAGCACATTCATTTGGGACAGCGAACTACTGGAGGAGTTACAGAGATGTCTGTGTATCAAAAGTTAATTGACACCCTCAGCCAATCACAATCAAGTATTCATCAAGTATGTTTATATGTAAGAAGAATTTCAATATTTTAAAAAAACTCACCTCATCATTGATCATTCTGAGTCATTTATTTAGTTTTCTGCACCGATCATAGTAACAGTCTTATTACAGAGGTAGTTAAGACATTAAATAAACTTTTTACTCGAGTAGACTCGTAGTAATTACTTAGGCACCTTAACTCGATATCAAAAAGCTGCTTTCCTCCTCCATTTGTCTCCACACGTTGTTTCATTAATCAGCTTGCCTCCAGTGTTACAAACTTACACACACAGCCGAATGTGCATGCTGCTGTATCTATTGATCCAACCTGAAAATCAATAGTTTGTCCTCCATAGTCTTTATCTATTACAAACCTTACTGCCCTAATACTGTGCACCTGGATGAAATGTATATTACGGTGTTCAAGCTGTTTTGTTCTTGCCGGCTGAGTGGGCAATGTGTTGGACTTAACAGGAGAGGAGAGCTGCCCTAGTTTACAGCTGTGTTTGTGCGTGTTTTATAATGAATTAATAATAAACCCAGGTAACAACTTCGCAAATGCATGTCACAGTGGGAAAAATACAATAAAATCATTTTTTAAAAAAGACACTGCTACAGCAAGTGGCTGTTACATGTTGCTCTTTATTATTGTTGTAATAGAAAGGAGACACGTAATTTAAACATTCACACAGAATTTCCTTTTCGACAAAATTCGTGTCTTGGGTGATTTCAGTGGGTTCATTTGTAATTCAGCATTTCTTCAAATTAATAACTTCTAAAATTAGCCTTTTTTATTATGTCTGTTTCCATGCAGATAATAGCTCTCATCAGCTGGTTTGTCTAATTAATGCAAAACAGAATAAAGTATGTTGTTGCTCTTTATTAAACATGATAAATATTCCTGTGTAGAGAGATAACACGTTAGTATGCAGCGTTTCAACCCCAATCTCACATTCAAAGGAAACACCATGAAAAACTGTTCCTAACATCTTATTAGGAACATGAATTTATATTTTCAGTAATTGCTGCCGGTTTTGACGCACATCACATCATCTAAGTCTGGAATTCAAATAGCTGCCTAAGGCTAAACCTTCACAGCACGCTTTCTAACAAGTGTTGCAGGGCATGAATGCATGTACAGTAATATTTGGTTGCTAGAGATGCGAGATCTGGCTTTTTGAAAGGTACTAGATACAGATCTTGTTGATTTCAATGATGTAACAGTGCACTTCTGTCAATAGTGTTTTTAATACCAAATTTTTGGACAGGAACTGCCAAAAGCAAATATTTCATTTTTTATAACCAACAAATTCTCAGTAGAAAACCCTGAAAGAGCCCCTTTTACTGTAAGATTACAGGGTCCTTCAGAAGCACTGCTGTAAAACAAAGTGTTCTCCACCCATGCAATTATACGGGCGACTCTAGGGAATATTCCTACATTTACAAGACTATTATTTAACAATTAACTGCAAAAAGAATAACATTTTCAAGAAAAACACAATTCCATTGCAGCATTTTTGGTTTTCATCTAGCAGTGTTCAGGGAGGACTCTCAATCACTGGGGTGGTAAATGGCATGGCTGACCGACATCAAAGGTCAAACCAATACATCAGTTCCAACGCAGAGGAAATAACAAGCCTCATGGTTCACATTGAGCCATCATCAAAATCATTAAAACAAATGGAAAATGTGACAATAATGTGAAAACACGAACAAATGCGTAGGCAGGACAATGGTCCTGCAACTATCCGTATTAGCTGGTGAAGCCTGTCTCATCCGCAATCTGATGCTTTGTTTATCTCACCAACATTAAAGGCTAACAAATAATCCTCCCACCTTTGTCTTCGTCCGTGTCTGTGCATCAGCCCAGAAGGTCAGCCTCCAAGCAACCAGCATTAATAAGAAAGGAGAGTGGTTGACTTTACTGATTTTTGACCGCCTCTCTATCGTTCAAAACTCTGACTTCATAAGACCTCAAACTAAAGTATGGACACTCGTCAAACAACTAAGGCTGGTTTGTGCCTGAGCACGTTTATATTCATATACGGAAAGCAATTTGCCATGTATGCTACAAACATCTGCGCTAATTACCTCGAGGTCATCGTCTCATCACCAAAGCCACACAGATATATAATGATGTTCTACGCTCAATTTCAGCTCTTCTTTCTGTAAACATATGGAGAGCGTAATTATTGGTTAACCTCTGCAGTCGCAGACGATTGTTTTGGCATATTCATTAACTGCCTGCTTGTGTGCTTGCAAATGCCTGTGTGACTCTCTATATATTTCCAAGCAAACACTACTTCTGTTCATGCCATAACACAATGTACAATTTTTTACTTAACTTCTTTAAAGCCTATAAAAAACTATGACAACTGTGACAAATATATTCTCTTCCCATGTCTTTGATATGAACAATACAGTGTTAAAACACACAGCAGGCAATCACTGATTTTAACCTAATGTGACACAACTGTTCCTGCGTCTTTTTCTCCAGTCGTCTTCTCTGTCCTCCCACCACTTCCACATACAGCATACACCTCATGCATTTGACAAACATATGAAACACCTCTTGAAATGGCATTTACTTAACCACAATGCTGGCACCCATCAGCCATCTGCAGAATGGAAACCACCTTCGCCATTAATAAGTCAACATTTCCTTTGAATTCTTTAATTCCCATGGATGTGAGGCAGACAATAAATTGAGCCTGTAGCCTCCAGGCATGCAGGCAAGGTACAGTAACACAGCACTAGACAGCAGCTGTCTTCCTTTTCTGTTTCATGTGGCAGTTAGCATGCTTTGAATCCAGGTTTCATTTTATTTATGCCAAAAAAAAAAAAAAAATCCATTTCCAAATGTTATCAAAGGATCTTAAGTAAAGAAGCTTTATGTTAACCTGTGCAGTATGCATACTATATATAAGATAACTTGGTATTTTCACATTGTTTGAATTATTAAAGGTTCTTTCTGTAGATTTGTAACCAAAACAATTGTGTATGTGTGTAGTGATGCTAAATGGCAATGCACTCTGTTGTAAATGTCATAAAGTGTGACAAAACTGGAAGCCTAAGTGCTCAATCAAATCCAATGTTTCCTTTGACCTTCACTTCAGGTGGAGTCATTCTCGATTATGAGTGTCTCCCAAAGGCCACAAGGATAATCCAGGATAGAAGTTCAGACATAATCTTGCGCCCCGGGACCGAGGCTCAAGAAAACACAGTGCTGTTCATAACGTGGTGACCTACCCGAAATAGACTTGTGAAACATGTCTGAGTCGGGGCAATGTAAAGCCAATAGTCTGGACTGCACTCTGGTTCAAATCAAGCAGATATATCTTTAAGAGACTTACATACTTATTGTAAGAGCCCAGATACACTAAACCGACAATAAAAAGGATTAGAGGCGACAAAGGCTGACTGTTGCATCGCCCCACGTCACGTGTGTCTCAGCCAAATAGCTACAATTAAACACACTGCAAAGACTACAGCCGTAGGCTGACTAGCTCGTACGTTCTGCACCTGTTGGCCTGGTGCATCAGTGACCTAAGTCTGACATATTGAACAGATTTGAATGGGAGCAGCCATTGCTTTCATATACACATACAAGTCATGTATGCAGACTTTGTTATTCCAGCATATTATGCTACATTCCCTTGTACCCTTAAATGCCTTAAATGGAGCGGATGTAAGAATAAATATATTCCACATCAATTTAAGAACTTCTAATTAGGAATTGTTGCAAATAAAGTGACATACAGTGAAATACAGTTTTAATTATATTGAAGTGAAAGTATGAGGAAGTGGAGGTGGAGGCAGGTACCTCCACTACCTACTATCCTCGTATCCTTTTAGTGATATCATATTTTGGGCTAAGAATATAAACTACTACCACTACTATTTAAATTTCTATGTAATACATAATATTCTAAATGATGTGTCATAAATGACAAATTTTACAGAAGTTTAATCGAGTGCGGCTCTGCACAGTATGTTCTTCAGGTGTAATTTCTTTTTAAAGATACCCATCTAATAACACCACAAAAAAAAGGCTTCATGAAAGCCATGAAACTGAAGCATTCAGATGCCTTCTATTACATGTTGAAAGGTCACTTTGGTATCATTTGGTGATTTACAGTAACACACAAAAAGTTACATCGAGCTAGCCAGGAGTCAAACCTAGAATCTTCTGATCCGTAGTCAGACGCGTTATCCATTGCGCCACTAGCCCTGCATTCAGTGATGTCTGAACAGCTGATTGCTGACAGCATTCGATGTGACCTATGCTAAGTAGAAGCTGTTTTTTCCTGAAAGCAATTAGGATATGGGGTTTTGCACAGTAAATGTATGGCGAGCCGTCTAGTTACAAAACGTCTACATTGAAGACGTATGTAGTTACAAAACGTCAACATTGAAGCACAAGCTGCAACGATATGAGAGCGGTTCCTATCACACGTGCTGCCGTGACCCAGATTCAAACCGGGGTTGCTGCGGCCACAACGCAGAGTACTAACCACTATACGATCACGGCCACTTTTTCTCCTGAGCACCTGCTTGTTTTACTGAGTCTCTGCTGTGAAGTCATATATTTTAAACTTTGAATATCTTAACTGATGTGTTATAGAAGCCAGTGAAGTTCATCAGATGGCTCATCGAGTGCCGCTATGTATGTTCTTCAGCTGGAAATATATCTTTTCAAAGATTCTTATCGAGTAACACTATGAAGAAAAAGGATTTCTTGCTGGCTGTAGATGGCCACTTTGGTATTTTTTTTTTTATTATTTGTTAATGTGCTTTGATGCACAGTATGTAGAGTGGGAGCATTGACACGACGACCAAGTCACGCTAAAGGTTACATCGAGCTAGCCAGGAGTCGAACCTAGAATCTTCTGATCCGTAGTCAGACGCGTTATCCATTGCGCCACTAGCCCTGCTTTTGGTGATGTCTGAACAGCTGATTCGTCGCAGCATTTGATGCAAGCTATGCTTTTCATGGGTGGTGTACTGAGTACTTTGTTGTGATGGTCTGAATATTAAAAGTAGTACTTTTTTCTGTATTGTTTTTGTAATCGATGCGTTACAAATGACAATCAGGTTGCACGGTACATTGATCTCGCACTCCTGTCTTCAGGAGCAAATTTGTGTTTCTAAATCATCTTTTTGATTTTATTCAACATGGCCGCATGCACATCAGTATTTATTTATTTATTTTATAAGTGTCCAGTAAATTGATATATATCATATTCATAAAGTGGAATCTGGAATTAATGCACTTACGACACATGTATCTATCTATTTTTCAGGTTTTGCAATTCATCTTAGTTAATGTTCTTGGTGAGATTTGTGAAATAAAGGGTGAGATGGATTCGTCAATATAACAGCTTGTGGTAGACTGTCCAGGGTGTGCAGGATGGATTGATGGATTGATGGATGGACGGGTTGGTGGGTGGGTGGTTTGGTAATTCATGATACCAAAACTTATTTTCTGTTCAAAACAACATATATAATTAATACATGTATGTAAAAATAATTTATGTTCATGCACCAATTTTTAGACATCTTAGTTGCCTTTGCTCTCATTTTAGCCACCTGGCTTTGTCAGCTTTGTTCAGCACAGAGATAGTGTATCCCATAAATGATCTTCTCTGCCAAATCTCTTCTCTGTGTGAGTCATATGGATTGGCGGTGTCCAAGACTGCTGGCACAGCTCCCCACATTATGGAGAAAGAAAAAGAGTATTGTGTAATTGACTAGCAGAACTTACGAGGTTTTAAAAGTGAACCTGTGACTAACAAACGCATTGATTTAATCTCTCTAATTCTTTGCCAAAATAAAAATCACACACACTCATCCACCAGTGAAATACAGCGCACAGGTCAGTGTCTGTCCTCTCGCTGTATTTTTACAGCTTTTTAGCCTTTTAGGCATGAGTTGAAAACTTTTGACATTTACATAGATGTGAAAAGAAGTCAAGCACCGGAGGGTATAATGCTCCCTTTGACTTTTTTTAGCTTCTTTGTCCTTGCAGTTTCTCATGTTAAAAACATCTTTGTTGTCTTGTGTTGCATTTTAAGGGTTTTTAAATGCAGACATTGCGTTGTATGAATTACTTTGCAGACAGTAAGTTACTTAATAACAAATCTGTAATTCCCTATTCTCATTTATCATGATGTCTCCAGTTTTCAGAGAAGGGTTATTAGTAATGAGACCAGATTAATTTTTCAGTCTGTTCAGCGATGTTTAATAGGACATATGACAGACTCATCGTGACACTGACACACTGACTCATACCGTTTATTAAGCTGTTAAAGAATTAATAGTTGCATGTGTAAAGAAATACTAATGATCGCATTCATTCTGCCAACTGTGCACATGAGAATTTGAGCATTTGAATTCATTTGACCCAATTTCTTTTGATAAATAGCAATGGTCGGGGCACAAAAATAGAGGAAGGGATTACTGAAATAGCTTGCTTTCAGCGACGCACTAAACTAAAACCGTCAAATTTACCATCTGTGGTTGGAATTTAACAGAACATAGATGTGCAAACTGTTCAAACACAAACCAGGCAGAGGGGACAACAAATTAGATCTCATCCATTTGAGAATTCCTTTCCTTTAAATGTCAAAGGATGGCATTAAAAGAAGTGGAAAATGACTGAATTAGTTAATCATTTCTGGATGAATTAAAATACCACAGAATTACCTCAGACTAGAAGTGAAGCCATGTGATGAAACAGGTTTTGCAGTCACCTGGTTTGTGGTGATTAATAAATGGTTTTATTTGCAAATTACGGTTTGGAAAAAAACAAGAAATAATAGACAGTTATTAACAACATGTCGTACATTTTCTGATATTCAGTTTGTGTGTGTGGAGTTGAAAATGAAATGAAATATTTCATTTATATTCATTTAAAGTCATCTTGTTTGAGTTTACAGGAGGACACTGTGACACTGAGGAAATACATGATTTGAGATGCAAAAAACTGTCACACCAACAAGTATTACTAATCAAGTGCTTGTCAAGTCGCTCTTGTTGTGAGCGCCGCTCTTCAATCAAAGTCTCTCCTACCTCTGTGTTTTTTGTTGTTTAGATAGCCATGTTCTTGCTGCCCCTCAGGTATTCAGGTAAACAGAAGACTTTGACTGGATGTATTTCTGTTAAGCTGGGAATACTTGAAGGGCTCATGTTTTTGTAGACTTTTGTATATATCAGTGTTCCTCTTGGTTACGATATTCAGAAAAATGCTGCATATTTATTTTAACACACTTAAATCTTACTTACCACAATAGCTTTATGTCTAAAAGGCAGTGTTACACTGTGGGTTTCAATTGTATTGCTCTTCTGACCATACTAAAAAGAGATAGCAAGGCACTAGAGTAAGATGTTACATCACCTCTTGTGTAGGAACACAGTGTGTGAACAATTTCTAGATAGAAGCAAAGGCAAGAATCACAGTGGCGAAAGTCTTTTTATTGTAACTGAGTGCTGTTTTACTACCCTGGGGTTAAAGCTGTGTTAGGCAATTTTGACACCGCTGATCTGCTAAAAGCCGGCGAAGGCTACATAAAGCTGTGAACAGGGGTGTTGATTGACAATGAAAATTATAGTAACCCTTTCACATAACAGTGAGTCATTTGATTTAATTGTATATACAACAAATATGGCATGACGGACTATCACAGAATCACTATTACTCCATGCGTCTAAATCACATTTGTGGACATAAACATATTTGCATATGTACATAATCAACACTGTTTACAAAGCAAACTGAAATTAATCAGAGATTTATGTGTCTTTGCATATAATTAAGATGCATTTATTTCCTGTTTAAGGATTTTCTTGTACTACCACATTTTTCTTTCTACCTCTGTTGATTTTTAAACAGTAATGCAGTGGGGCTCAGGCGTCTATTTTCTTTCATCTAACACTATTATCTGGTGTTTTTGCCGAAATATACTCTGCCACTAAAAACTTTTCAGGTCACTTAGAAATCTTCTTTATTTTGAAATTATTATGAGAGGAAAGCACGATTTTCAATGAAAATATAGTTAAACTGATCAGAGATATTATCTAGACACACTGTGTTAGCTTATCCAAGTTTGTTGTGTTAAAAGGCTAATTGATCATTAGGAAACCCTTGTGCAATTATGTTAGCACAGCTGAAAACTGTTGTGCTGATTAAAGAAGCAATAAAATTGGCCTTTCTTCGGCTAGTTAAATATCTGCCGCACCAGCGTTTGTGAGTTTGATTATAGTCTCAAAATACGCCGAAAAAAAGAACTTCTTCAGAAACTTCTTCAGAAATGTGTAAGTCTATTGTTGCTCTGAGAAATGAGGGCTACTCTATGCGAGGAATGGCCAAGAAGCAAAAGATATCGGACAGCGGTGTGTACTACTCCCCTCAAAGAACACCGCAGTCTGGCTCTAACCAAGATAGAGAATCTGGAGGCTTTGGTGCATGACTGAGTAAGAGGACAAGTACATGCGGGTCTCTGGTTTAAGAAACAGATGCCTCGCAGGTCCTCAACCAGTCTCAACATCAACAGTGAAGAGGTGGCTCCAGGATGCTGGCCTTCTAGGCAGAGTAGCAAAGAAAAAGTTTGAGGTTATCAAACACTTGTGACAAAGATGTAGTGGAGGCCGAATATTTACAGTTTAACATTAAGCTTTATTGTCCAAAATATCATCAGTGCACTCAAAATATTTTTTTTATATCTGCGCATATTGGACAACATACGTGCCGATACTGATACATCTCTGATACACCTTTGATAGGTCAATAAAATATATATAATAATATAATATCTGCTGGCTCTAATGCTGTGATATATCTATCTAATAGTTTGGCTTTCTTTGCAATTGCTGTACAACTGTCTTGTTATTTTCAGGGTTAAGACTGACGTTGTGTAAGTACTGAGTGCCTCAGTGTTCTCATTAAGCTCAAGAATTCACATCATGAGCAATCCGTAATTAGTTCTTCACAAATAAACCTGCTCACTCTCTAAAGCCACTAGACATTGCTTTCTTGACCTCTTGCAACCTTTGGGTGAAGTGTCACGGAGCAGGATAATTTAATGCAAGCTGATAGCTCATTGGAATGCAAACAGACACGGGTTGTGCTAAGCTATGTTTAACAGATTGGAAAATACAGGCCACACTGCCAGTTTCACTCAGACATGCGACAGGTTATTTCATGATTAGTTATGGTCTCTTATGACTCACGCTGTGAACACTGGCTGCTGGAGAGGGAGTTCAATCTTCTGCCAATGTCACACTGACTAACAGAGTTAGAGAGAAATATACAAACCTTTATAAAACACACTTCACTCACTCTGTCCAGCTGAGGAGTTCAAACCAGTTACATTGTCTGAGACTGGAAGTTGCAGGATACAATCCAACATCACTTTGCAGCCTTTCTTTGAGTCCAACAACATCGACTGGCAAATTTTGTGTACCAAGTGAGTTGTGCAGGAATTCTCATTTTATGATTTATGATGGCTTTTGTCAGTATCCTCTTCTAGTATGTGAACAATTTTAACAGTTTGGGGATTTCTGTAAATAGTGTTTACCTCGAACATCTACAGTATGTACTGTATTTCAGATACAGTATGGATTTAATTTATTGTAAGTCTGCAAATCCATGCTTTTACTGTACATACCACTTTCTGCCTGTTAGTTCAACAATGGGGTGCCTAAACTTATAGGTGGGCCACGGGCCCAGAACAAACACCTATTGTATTATAGTAAGATGCAGAATGGTAACAGTATGTCCATATTTGACTGACTTCCTGCACTGAGCTTGACTCTGCCTGTCATGCTCTGCTTATGTAAAATAATTAATAATTAAGGATTTTACATATTAAAAGAGCATTTGTACCTCACACAAAATAAAAAAGCATAAACTGCTATTTATTTTCTGACTTTTTAAATAACTTTCTTTTCAATAGAAACATCTGCCATTTCAACAACCATTTCTCAACTCTAATATATCGCAATATATCTTTTCCTGTCATTACCAGCATGTGAAGCCCGTCCACAAATCATTTTATTTTTTCAATACTATCGAAGGCTTCCAGATTCTCATAATGTGGTAAATACAGGAGGCTTTATCAGCTTTTATAACCAGTTTACACATCAGTGTCCTTGCACGGCTAAATCAAAAAAACACTTGATTTTTCAGGTAATTCAGTCTATTCCTGGTCTAATTAAGTTCCATATTCAAGTTTTGTTTATTTTATACTTCACCGCGGAGAAGTGAAGCAAAGTTCTTTCATTACCATGCAACCGACATTGAGTGAGAGCACTCATTAAAGACTTTCTCATTTTGTACCTGTGATTCGAGTGTCATCTTCACACAGCGTATAAACTGCCTGCATTGTTAAAAGTAACTGACTCTATTCTGTTGCGGGACTTGACTTGTGTCAACATCCTCGACAGGTCCTTCAAGCAGAAAAGGCTTAATTTATGATGAGGCTGTGCCAATTAAATACCTGATAGCACTCGTGCATTTAAACACAGGGTGCACCGCTGCTCCTTCACTCCCCATCCCCCGAATGGAAAAAATGGAAAACCATCCACATTGTTCATTAAATGGGTTGCAGGGAGTTCTGTGATTATCAAGGGAAAACAATTATCAGAATCAAATTATAGAGTGTGTAAGTATGTGTTAAATAACAGGAAACATGTTAAATTCACAGACATATACATATATATGTATATATATATATACATATATATATATATATATGCAAGCAACAGTAAGTTCATAACAAGGCTTTGCAATTTAGGCTACTGGTTCACATATGCCCCAGAAAAGATTTGCTTCTGGTCGGAAATCAATTTTCACTATTTCCCTAGCTGAGATGTGAATTAATAATGTATAACTTAATTACTGGTTTATGACACAGTTAGAGTACGTCTGTCTTAGCCTATATGGTTTGCTGATTATGTGCTGTCAATATTGTTTTCTTTCTATGTATCTTTCTGTCTCTCTGTCCATTCATTTAACACATGCATTCACGAAATATGGCTGGATGAAAAGCTCAAATAATACATGAATACTTTATAGGAAAAGTGGGAACAAACACCCGAAACAGCTTATTTTTTCCTTATACAAAGATTGTTTAAAGAAAATTACAGACACATACGTATACAGTATGTATTCTCCCAGCTTCTCCTCACTTTGCGTGTCAAAAGGTAAACTGAAGAGAAAGCATCTGCTGGAGCATCATGAGCAAACAATAAAACTGAAAGATTCCCTTGAAAGAGCTTCCAGGAAGGCTGTATGTCAGCCTGAAATAGCCTTGGTGTGATGACCGATTTAAACAGCCATAGGCAGTTTGAGACTCCATAATAACAAAGATAAGAGCTGGTCAAAAAGCGGCAGCTGGAACAGTGTTTTATCGATGAAGGATCCATTTGCATCAGAGAGGAGAGTTTCTTTTGATAATAACAGGCAATTTGTTAAAGAGGATATTTTGAAATAATATTCATATAAAGGCTATTTATTAAAAGAACGCTCTTTCAAAAATTGCTTTGTCACTAACCAAAGAAGTAATAGCAATCATAATAATGCCGACAGGTGAAGCAACCAAGAGCACATGTAATTACTGCAATAAATGGTGTAAAAGTGGGGTCAGAGGCTTGCCAAGAGGCTCAGTGCTTCTGCACACGATGAGTGCTGTGGGTGTGCAGAGATAAAGTATAAATTGTCTCACATTGGCAGTTAGAGCCTCTGTTCATTCTCCCATTTTCAGGATGATATTCCCTAAAGTGTCTCGGAGGCACTGTCCAGTTTTGGCACTAACATTATGCAAGGCTTGATTACTAAGTGGCCAGCTCCGGCCCTGCTGTGACTGTCCCTCTGTGCCCCTCTCTGCATGGGAACACGGTGGGTTTCACTTGACACCCAGACCACGCAGCAGCTCAGCCTCAGATGAATGCCAGTCTATGCCTGCTCCCAGGGGGAGGCGGGGCTTCCCAGTCCCTACTGCAGGGGCTGTGTGAGAGGAGAAAGGTTACATTCAGTTTACATCATAAAGGCTAGACGCAAACACAGAGGCCTTAAGATGCAGAGTCTGCCTCTCTCTGGCTTCGTTTGTGTCGTTCTGTCACTCTAACGCTCTCAGACACAGTGACACACTAACTTATACATCATTCACCTGCTGTCCCTCTAACAAAGTCAGAGCTTTCACTGTGGTATGCCATAAATTATAACCCACTTTAATTAAAAATTTAGGAAGAGAGAGTGCATTCAATGCGACTCTGTCATTGTGTTTGTGAGCCACAACATCGCATCATTGTGAACTAAACATAACCTTGGCAACTACTAGCAGCATAGGCATAACTGCATTCACCAACTTTATAATTATGACAAATTTAGATTGGATTGGTTGTATAGATATAACATGTTCTTCTGTAGAGACAGATCATATCACATTATATGCAATTTTGCATAATTTATAAGCTACAAAACAGGCCTGACACTCATCTTTGCTACTTGAGAGGATTTCCAGATCTTTCAAATCAGATCATATGTGCTTAGTTTACAGTAATATTACAATTGATATTCTGCCTATAATGTCTCACATTTGAAGCTGTGTTTGTACTGGTGCTTTAATTCCCAAAAATTTGGGGCAAAACATAAATAAACCAAATGCAATAATTTGCTTATCTTTTTTGAAAAATGCTCAATTGAAAACAGTACAAAGACAAAATATTTAGTGTTTCACCTCATCGATTCTATAAGCTTATTTTGAATTTGATGCCAGCAGCACGAGTCAAATAAGTTCGGACAGGAGCAACGAACGACTTGGAAAGTTGTAGAATGTTTCAAAAACACAGTTTGGAAAATGCCATTGATTGTACATTATAAAGGGTATTACTACATTAGCTCGGGAACACTTTGTAAAACTGTTGTCAGTTCATTTGCAAATAATTGCATTCTGTTTTTATTTACGCTTTACACAGCGTCCCAGTGTTTTTGGAATTGGGCTCGTAAAATTAAAGCCGTTCTTCTTCATTGTCGTGTAATCAAGGCATTCATATAAAGAAAACTTTCATTACATTTGCACTCCATATTACGACGGTACATTTAGTACTATCAAGATTTTTTTTCCCTGCTGCTCCTCGTGCGAAGAGAGTGACCTTGGACTGTTGCTGCACATACTGACCCACGTGAAACAAGCAAAAAAATCATGCAGGCGATACAAAGGGACTGTGCTTGGCGTATTATAAACTGCAGACGATACATCATTCATGGTGTATTTCAATATAAGATGGATTTCTGTATTTTAGGTGACAACTGTCACCTTTTGCCTTCAGCCACAGCAACTGGCTGCCATCTTCGGCTGCTGAAGCGGCCTCTGTGGCCTGATAAAAGCCTGTGTACTAATCCTTCACTTTCCACAGCCCACTTCTGTAACCTATTAAAATTCACAATCCATATAAAATTGGCATTCAGCAGATTAGTTTATGGAAACAAGGCACTCAGACAGATGCAATGTTGTGAGCAGCAGTAATAGTCAAATCCATTGTTACAAACCCATGTTATTAGTGGACTTGAGGATAAATAAAGGGTTTTACATGCATGTCAAATTTAGTGGTTTCCCATGTGACAGATGTCGTCACATGCACCAGTCTTCAACAAGATTCCTCCTGATGGCTAGAGTTGGAATAAGATGTTGTGTGATGATCAAATATTAATTTACATCCATATACATGTAAATTGATTTTTTAAAATCTTGCTTTTGATCTTAAATTGATTATTATTATTATTATTATTTTGATCAAATGATTATATCTATGTTAATATCAGCAAATCTAAGGCAAGGCTGTTTTATTTATCGAGTAAAATTTATTACGAGTAAAGAATACATTAAGGTTAATTTGACAACTCCAGGGTTGTAAAA
Organism: Pagrus pagrus; assembly: GCF_965226575.1. Taxonomy (NCBI): domain Eukaryota; kingdom Metazoa; phylum Chordata; class Actinopteri; order Spariformes; family Sparidae; genus Pagrus; species Pagrus pagrus. The sequence continues at coordinate 19,332,182 of NC_140198.1, forward strand.
TGAAACTGAGTTTAGTCCTTTTAATGTGACACAAGAGTAAAACAAAACTTGATGAAGGTTCTCAGTCATCCAGGTCATGGTAACTCAAAGTGCTGTATCGTAGGCAACTGGATGTGTTTCAGTTTCTTGAAGACGTTTCGCCTCTCATCCAAGAGGCTTCTTCAGTTCTAACTAACTGGAGGGGAGCTGCAGGCTTTTAAACTCTGTGTAGGAGTGTCCCTGTTCAAAGACGGCTGTTACAGTTTGACATAGATTGGTTCCTTTACTCCTCTTTCAAACCATCTGTCTTCTCTGGCCAAGATGTTTACTTTGTTGTCCTCAAAGGAATGACTTTTCTCCTTTAGATGTAAGTGGACAGCAGAGTCTTGACCAAGTCTGAGTCTCAGAGCTCACATGTGTCCGTAACAACTCTGTAAGGACACTCCCACACAGAGTTTAAAAGCCTGCACACTCCCCTCCAGTTAGTTAGAACTGAAGAAGCCTCCAGTTGCCTACAATACAGCACTTAGAAGTGTATACAAAGGCGTTAGGAGGATGAATTGATGAGCTTCATGGGAATGAAGCCGCTCTGTAGTCTGGTGGTACGGCAACAGATACTTCTGTATCTTTTGTCAGATGGCAGCAAGGTGATCAGACGGTGGCTTGGGTGGGCGTTGTCTTTTAGTATCTTTTGGGCTCTGTGCAGACATCTCACTGCACCGATATCACTGAAGAGATAAACTCAATGTGCTTCAAATTAATGTATTTTTGTGACTTACTCACCCAAAGTGACCAATATTACCACTTATTTATCATGTTTTATTATTATTCTTGCAAGAAAATAACTCAATTGGATCCTCCTTCATGGCTCAGTAGAAACTTAGTGTGTCTTGTCAGTTTGTCCATTATTCTACAGTCTTGTCTGCAGTCATGCAGTGCGCAATAGTGCTCCCTCATCTTGCAACCCCACCAACTGCGCTCATACACCAGCTCGAGTTAATTTACTCAGAACAGAATAACACTGTATGTGGCTGGATCAGATTTTTTCCTAGGAAGTGGGCTTTGTGTTTGGTGTACAGTATACAGTATATGCTTTGCAAATGCACTGTTGATCTCTCTGTTCCTATATATCTCCCTCACACACAAACAAACTCTCCATCCACTGCCTTTTTATTTCCCTCAGTCTAACCCTTCTCTCTGTCACCTCCTCTGTTCCTGGCTCACTCTCTGGTCATTGTACAACAAAGCACCCGGCTCTGCATGCTCAGCAAAAGAAAACCTTTACATTTTCTTCCTTGCTCCCAATTTATCTTGATAGATTGTTCGCTCACTTTCCTCTATGTTCAATGAATAATAAAAATGTCTGCTAGCCTTTCTACCTATAGTGGAGATACTGTCCCGGATACATTTTTCCCCAGCTGCAAAAGATAAGGATTTAGTAATGACACATATGACACGTGTATATAGTCATCTCTCATTTGATTTGTCTATATTTCTTCAATACACCATTGGAAATATTGTTGTATATGTAGAGTATCCCGAAGCCAATTGAGTTAATAGACAGACTTAATGGTTTTATTTGGTTGTGCCACATCCAAAGAAACACTCAACAGTGAGATACAAATTAAAAAAAAAAAGAATGGTGCTGCTATATTTGGTGCCTGAAAGATTGTCATGCGTGCATCTTTCACATACCTTAGAGAGAGGAATGTAACAGCATGCTGATGTGTGCTCATTGCAGTGAGAGTCACTTCACACCAGGATGTCTACTATATTTACAACTGCTTAGAGACACAGATGTTTATGTATTTTTTCTTTGCTGTTGACTATCACATACATTCAAGTGTTTAACAACCCTGTATATATTTTTGGCTTCTCCATAAGTGCTTGAAAAAAAGATGTTAGGGCATGTAATAGGCCATGACCCAAAGACTTTCATACTCTAACTTAATGACATGTTTGGAGAGTCAGGGCACACTCACACTAGGCAATCCTTACCGTGCCCAAGCACATTTGACCCCTAAAGTCCAGTTTGTTTGACCAGTGTGAGCACACTTTCTTGCCCCTGACACAGTTGGAAGAGGTGTGCTAACGCACGGTACGGTTGCTCACGCATGAGCACAAGCATGGGTATGCAACGTGGACATGGCGTATAATCGAAGCCGCCTTGCATAATCAAGAAATCCAGGAATGTGAGAGGGCTATGACCAGAACAACTCAAAATAAGACACAAGCACTTCTTGTAAACTCAAAGGACGCTTTATGATGACGTAAAGTCATGTGTGTGTCGTATTACGACCTGATGACGTATGTACGAGAGGGTGGGTGGCTGTGTGTGAGTGCAGGCCAGCAGGGGGGATGGGGAGGAGGGACAATCGTGCTCCGACATAGAACGGAGCAATTTGGCCGAGTGTGAGTGCCATGGAAGTGTACCGTGCTTGAGCACAGTACGGAGTGCTCACCTTAGTCAAACAACTGGACTTTGGGGGTCAAACGTGCTTGAGCACGGTACAGATGGCCTAGTGTGACTGCACTCCAAGTAGCTTAGTAGCTACTCCTCCCCCCACTCCACCCAGCACCTCCACACAACACTTAGCAAACGTGTTGTTTTGTTTTGTTTTGTTTTGTTTTGTTTTGATAGAGAGCCCCCTAGCCGGAGAAGTCACATACTGTATGTTTAAGTCAAAGATATTAATAAAGTAACTGAAATGTAATAGACTGATCGGTACTTGAGAAGATGAGAAAGTAGCGAGATGTCTCACTCTGATGTCGCATCTTCCGTTATCAGTTTCGAAAAAAGAGGAAAAAAAACCTTTTGATCAAAACAAGTTTTAACATCTTTTGGATGCAATCTGATGCAGTCTGCGTTCGTGATGATGAATGTGACACACAAGGAAAAAACAACAGAAAGGCAAACTCATCTCCCGGGAATAGGAGAGTAGTCAAAAGCCTATTTTTGATGGGGTTTACCCACGTTTAAAAACCTGCATTTACATGCTAATTTTAGTGTAGAAGTGCTTAAACAATCAGCAGTGGTATTGTAGGTGTCTGGTGGGGTATGATTTTTTTTGCAAACCAATCTTCAGCATGTTTTTTAGGGTATTTACACATGTTTATAGGTGGTTGCTCTGGTATTTTGTGTGGTTGTTTGAGTGTTCAAATACGGTTAGAGAGATTCATGTTCACTTCACAATAGGCTAGCTCTTAATTTTTGGCAAGTTCAGGCAAACGGTTTGGTGTAAACAAGGTGAGGGTGTGGTGGCTAGAATGAGGCTGAAGCAAAGGGACCAGCTTTGAAAGCTTCAGCACTGTAGGGAGAAACACAGTGAGACTGGTGGTGCATTTCATTAGTGGTTTTACAAGCCACTGTTTAATTCCCCTTATTACCTCTACTTGGGGGGAATGCCCACCGCCAAGTTAAGTGCAATATTTGATTTATTTGTATTATTAGTGAAAAAACACTGATTCACAGTGGCTGCAGTGCAAACTGTTTTTACTCCATAAGTTATCATTGAATAGTATTCATGGAGTCTGCAGATGAGGGCAGGAGAGTTCAATTTTGAACCCCTTTGGACCTTCCACCTTCCCCCCGTGGCACATTTTGGCCTCCACTCGCATAATGTATGGTGCCACATAATATGAGGTGCTGAGGGTAAGTGAAGGGTACATTGGCAAATGAATATTGAAAAGCACCGTAGGGCTGTGTCCAAAATCAATCCCTATTTACTACCTATTGCACAGCGTTTACCCTCTGTGATTTGTGTCAATGGCTGCATGTACATGACGTTTTTTTGTAGTCTAACAATGAAGGAATGATTTCAGGCACACATGACAGAGTCTGTGTGAAATCTTTCTCTCTGTGCTCCTCCACTGTCCAATTACAGTAATGAAATAATAACCGGAGACCCACCACGTGTTCCTAAGTCTCCAAATGTAATTATTTCAGCAAAATATCAAAAGGAACATCGAGTACAGCCTCACTTGTTCCTTTCTTTTCACAGAATTCCATTGAAATCTGCTCCAGGTTCTTGAGATATCCTGCGAACACCAAACTGGACTAGTGTAACCTTGGCAGAATAAAAAAAAATAAAAAAGACAAGTTATAATAGAAACTAGGGACCAACTTGCAACTGAATCACACCAGCTGCGACACCAAATCAGTATGTATGGTTCAGTGACACATGACATGAAATAAAAGGAGGAAACAGCAGAACTGTGCCATGTTTAATGTTCTGCATTAATTGTATAAAACAAATGAATATTTCTGCAAAGCACATGTAAACTGTATGGGATGGGAAGTCATGTTGAATAAATCTGACACAGAGGAGTGTTTCCTTGTGTGGGTGGGAATGATTGAAACTAGGATCGGAGACTTCCAATTAAAACAGTTGTTTGCCTCGGGTGTAAAGTGGGGGTCAAATGGCCGCTTCCCTGCTTACCACCATCCTGTCTTCAATGCCCTTGCTTGGACCACTCCCACTGCCGTTACTCACAGTCGTTTCACTCCAAGATGGAGCATGTGCACTCAGTTGCTTGTTTTCATTGTACACGATTTTAGACCCATCTTCTCTAGTCTGCCTCAGGTGTATCCTTCTGCCCTCATCTCTGCCTCCACCTCTCTCCTCCACGTATGCCTTGGTCTTCCATGGCCACGATAGACAACACTTGGACTTTCTTTGACATGGTCTTTGTAGTCCACCAAGATCGTCGGATCCATAAATCGAGACAGTTTAGACAGTGTTGTTGTGTCCCTAGCCTTTTATATGTTCTGCAAGATACTCCGATTCTTTTCCGATTCTGACTTTGACGTCTTCACCTGAACCTCTGTTAGTGCTTACAGTACTTCCAAGGTCCATACCCTTCTTTTTCATTTTGATCTCAACTGGAACCCTGTGAAGTTTCAGAAATGCATCATGCACAGTTGTGACACTATCACGCTGACAAAATCTAAGCACAGACAGACCAACGTATAAACACTGGCAGAGTGCTCAAAACCACTTCTGTAGTGGTACCAGCCACAATACGTCTCTGTCAGACAACATTTTGACATTATGACACACCCACACCCACACATATACGGATGTACAAGGTGAAAACAAGATGAGTCACGCTGTCCTGGCTGGTAAATCACAGTTCAACCAGTCAGTCATGATAAGGCAATTTATGACAAAGCTTTGAGGCTATAACTGCTATGGCCAGTTTTCAGTTTGCTTAAGGGGGTTGAAGCTGAGGAGCTGCAGACACCTTGAAGTAGTTTGAGGATTCAGGGCTCCCACAGTACATGCTGGTACAGCACATTGTGTGCAGTCCCTTGAAAGTGATAAGTGGACTCTTGAAATCAAATAAACAGTATGATGAGCAGATGATCTGATCTAAGTTAAAAAGGTGTCTGCTGAATTATGAACAAGTTAAAGATTTTTGACCGAGTCAAACACATTGAAGGTAATAAAGGTATAAAGTAGCTTAGTCAACTCATTTACACTTTCATTTAATCAACCGTGGCAACCAAAACCAGTTTCATCAGTTTCATTAAGATGAGATGGCAGCACAGCTTTTCACACTGATGGATAACCTACTGATTTCTGAAATATCTAGTGTGAGGATATCACACATAATCATTAATGAAGGAAATCATTAATTCATGAAGTATCATTGAGTAGTATCCTGCTAGGAAACTAGTTACTAGAAAGACATTAAAAAGGCAAGAACTCCGGTCCCATTTTCCACCAAACAGAAAATGAAGCCACGGTCCTGGATCAGGTGGATATACAGCAAAAGGCACAGAGAAGTCCCTTTAAAAATCCAAAGTGTGCAAAACAAACAGACCAGTTCTTAACTGGCAGACGATTTAACAAGCCCTAAATGTATTATATAATTATAGATGTATAGAGGCTGGTTTGTAAAGCTCGCTAATTAAACATTTAAAGGGCCTTGTAAAGAGGTTAAGTTGTTGAACACGGCACAAAATGTCCATCACATTTTGCAGCCACAGCAACAGTGAAATCCGTCATGTCTCTAATGTTGATATAATGAGCAAGACAGGTACACAGGCCAATAACAAAGTCAGGGCCTCCTCTATGGACAACCATCCTGCTGATGCTTTTTCAGGCCCATCATCAAAATTGGGCTCCAGAGTGAAGAGGGAAAACACCTCAGCCAAGCAGAAATTGTATCGTCCTCTGTGGTAACGGCCCACTGCCTTCTCGGGTTTTTAATTTTGAAGGCCATGCTCCGACCGTGGATGAGGGGGTGGTAGACGGTTGAAGCTGCTCCTCTCACACTCATGTGTTTTACATCAATCCAAAGCACAAGATTTAGGACTTTTCAGATTGAAGAGGCTGCTGCCCTTTCTCCGCATTGTAAGCATCGCTGCTCCTCTTCCTCTCCAGGAGACGTGCTGGGGCTAGTAAGCTCAGCTAAACAAGCAAATGGAATCTATTTTTGCCTGCGACATGTGCAGCCAACAATATGCAACCTACTGTCACATGCAGTGTCTTTTCAGCCGAGAGTGCACACAGTCTGCCAAGACACCAGGGTTGCTAAAAAAAAAAAAGCGGAAAATCATGTTTAATCAAGGTGTGAATCAGGAGGAAAAAAATGTGTGTGGGTAAAGCTGTGCATCCAGAGGCCTTGAACCAACGAACTCTGGACCTTGTGTGGATGTGGCTGACCTCCTTTAGCATTTGTGCTTCTCCGATATTTTAACAATGGATGTCAGCTCACAAAATAATAAATGGGGAAAAAAACAATGGAATAAGTGAGCAGTCCTCTTTCAGCTTCTGCTCTGATGCTGCCAGATCTGTATCTGCTGATTCTGCCAGCTATACAGTTAATGCATATTCTTCTATCTGTCGGTGGAACCGTTGTGCATTTCCATGCCTTCTTATTTTCCACTCTCTCTCCTTTCCTTTGCACCGTCTAAGCCAGGCTTATTTTAGGTGTTTTTCATTTTTAGCCTAATGAAATCAACCAAACATCACAACTGCAGGCCATGCCTTTCAGAGTATGCTCGCATTATGAGTAATTAATCTGAAAGTGCTATGATTAATCCTGCTACTTTACCCCCTGGGGCAAGACTGGATGTCTGTGAAAAATCTTCTCGCACAAATCCTCCTGAGAACAAACAGTGCGCATTTAGGTTTCTCAAGTCTTTAAGACACCGTGCACGTCTTCTCGCATCATGTCATTTGCAAGTTTGCAGGCCCCTCGCCTTGTAATTTCGCTACAAATAAGTTTAAACATTTTCTGCTCATGGTGTGTATACTATATGTTATTCCATGTGTGCAAAAATAATTTGATTATGCAAATGCATAGAGATCTGCCAAACTGCTCTATAACAGGAGAAATAGGTTTAAAATAGCCTGTAGGAAAATATAAAAAATGCAAATCAATGGGCTGAAACCGCAGAAGCAGCAGATGTAGGACAGTCGTTCCTCTTTCAGAATCTGAGAGAAGCCAATTCGATTGATTAGAATAAGGCTCATCATCAAATGTATCATCATTCGTGTAATGAGAGAATGATGTGCATCCGATGAGGTGTGTTTAGGTGTGTGCTAATGGGCAGAGTCGCGTGGGAAGCCCGTGTTATTAAATAACCAAGGACAACACAAGGTTACAACCGCCCAGCCTCCCCCCTCGTCTTGTTGTCCAGATAGCGTGGCTTTCATCATGTTGAGCAACCCTCAAGCACGTAAATTGATTAATGCAAGCCTTTCATTCTAGACAGCTCTCACCAAGATATCATCACCGCCTCGAAAGATGCTCACATGCTGGAGAGCCTGACAGTTCAAGTCACTGGCTATAAATCATCCCTGTCCAACTTCTCGCACCCGGTCCTCACACTTACTGGGAAAGAAATACTGCTTTTTTAGAAAATTTGAAACATTAAGATGATTTTTGAGAACGGCCGAAGCTTCGACTCTTCCTCTCACGTCGTCGGAGGATTATTCTCCGTGGTCGTCATTGCGTCGACACACCAAATGATCATTACTGTAAATGTGTCTACGGAACGCGTTATAGCCAGGCAGTGCCTTGCATCATCGCCATTGTCTGTTTGATGGAGCTGGCACGCACTTCCAAACGTTACGATGTACACAGTAACATACAGAGGATAGAGGATACACATAAAGGATTTCAATCTTCCTGTGACTCATATTGAAAGACCGATGTGGAAAACAGGAAATCTGCAGCCAGTTTCAATTTATTTATGTTCATAATACCAACAGATGAATGCCTACATGCTGTTAGGGCACTTGCCATTCCAGAGTGTTATGCACTCACCCCTCCTCTGTTCTTTTTGTTCAATCAGCCTCGCTCCCCCACACCGCCCCACCCCCCCTACCCCGCCACCCCCTCCCCTGCTTGAGTAATGGCCTGCGTCGACTTCTTGTCACTGTGAGAGGTGGTGCTGCATGGCTTGCCTCTGTCCTCCTGTTTCCATGCGTGTCCTTTCAACCGACTAGGCAATCCCAGCTGATATCTCTATCGACCGTGATTTAGCTGATATCGCTGCAGTCTCCCTTCCTCTCCCTTTACTTCTCCCCTGCAGTCTCTCACTCTCTGTTTCTCCCGTTTGGCTCCATCTCCTCTACCTCCAATCCCTCCCCACTTTGTCTCTCCGTTCCCCGGTAATGCGTGCCTCCTCTCAAGTGTCAATATATTCCAATTCATCTTAGCATCACATTTCCCCACACCAAAATCAAAAAAAACCCCGAGCAGCTCTGAAACTGTCAGAATACCTCTGAACTCAGATCAGTCATAGCCAGGAATAAGTTCTGCATGGTTAAGCAGCATGAGAGCAGAGAGCCACTGAGCTCTCTTACCGAGGGGTGACTTGTATACAGATATGAGGTTAGAACATCGGGCAGAGGGGATTGGAGGAAATTGATTTATTTTTTTTTGTGTGAAAAGGTATGGCAGTGCATTGAATGGCAGGGGCTTGGGATTGGGCAAGATCTTGATGTCCTCAAAATGGATTACGCACCTCAGCCTGAGGTGCTGATCCATGTTCTCTCATGATGACAGGTGTTTGTGTTTCTATCGTTCTCCAGTCTTTATGTTAGGAGCACGTCCATACCAATACCCCTGTGTTCACTCTGTAACAGCTCTGACAGCTCACCTAAATCAGGCTCCTCCTCTGCAGTATGATTCCTACGTGTTACTGCCAGGACCTGCAAGCCAGCGCGCTGTGAATCTCTAGCATGTATTTATTCACACAGCCCATTTTCTTGCCTCGCTATTTCCCTGTGTGTTGCGCCGTGGCTGCCTGTTTTCTCTTTCGCTGTCTCTTCCTGTCTCTCCCTCCCGCCTGCTATCGCTCACCCACCCTCCACCCTCCACCCTTTCTCCCAGCTCCCCCACTCCCTCCTCACTCATTTGCTCACAGACTCTCTTTCTCAGACGCACACACACGCACACAAACACACACAGAGGCACATGCTGTGCCTCGCTGGATCAGAGCCTCTGACTACAGTAGCTAAGCCTTCAGAAAGGGCTCCTTTATCTTGCGTCCATTAAACCACAACTCCAAGCCAAGGTTGTTTTTGCCGGGCTCCACTGTCCTGGAATGTCACCCATCCTGGATTCATTATGATACGACGGTGCTTTTTAATTAGCATAATTTTTGCTGCAGCAGTCCAAGGCAACATCTCAGTCTGTGCCGTCTCTTCTGAGGAGAATCACCTGCCCTCCTCCGGAGACAGACACGCGCGGCAGTCACGTTAGGCGTCCTCAGTCAGAGGCAGCACGCCAGATCTGGGAAAGGCAACGGGAGAGGATAAAGGAAAAAGGAGCAGCGTTGAGAGGAGAATGCAGCAGTAGTCTGTGCTGCATGGGACTGAGCAGGTGGAGCGCGCGAGAGACGGATCGTACGTTCGTTTATAATCGACACAGTTGCGCTATACGGCTGCATTCTGGTGGATCTCTGCCACGCCAGAGGTTACCGTTCGCTGGATTTGCTGCGTCTGTGAGAGACTGAATAAGGAGCTACTGAGAAATTATTTATTTATTTTTCTGGATTTTCTCCTTTACCGTGCTGCTGCAGATACTGCTCCCTCTCTCCCACCCCCCCTCCTCCTCCTCTCTCTCAGTCTCTCTCTCTCTCTCTCTCTCTCCCCCTCCCTATCTGTTCTCTTTCCTTTCCCTGGCTAAAGGGGAACAAAAGCGCTGGTTCCTGCATCACCCTTCATCGCTGCATCTTCACTTGCGCATATTTTTTTTAAATCTCCCTGTCCTCTTTTTTTGCTTGATGAAATGATCCGGTTTCCCACAGAAGCGTGTTGTGTTTTCTGCTGCGGTGGAGGGGCACTCTTCTCAGTGGGCAGGCTCAGCTGCCCCCAAGCTCTACCTGTGGGCGATGGAGACTCTCCTCAGAATTCTTGTCACATGAAGCTCCGTCCTGCCACTTTTCATGCCTAAATATCATGATTGAGCAACATGCCTGTTTGAAGTTACGGGTGGATCCGTCTCCGTTCTTTATTTGGATGTGTGTCTTTCTGCGTTTTTGGAGGCACTCGGCTCACTTTCTGAAGAATGTGCTCTGGGATGGTTTTCAGTGAGGTGTTAACACTGGCTTTTCTGTGCAGAAGACATCTTGTCATGGCAAAATGTTAACCAAAAACAGATAAGTTGGTTGCTTGTCAGTTTCTTCTGCAAGGACATTAATTGGATTTTGACTGCTTTCTTGAAATCTATCTTTGGTTATTTTTTCCTCACAAACTTAAAGGATATTTCGATTCATCTACTGACTCCCTAACTGGGAGGTTATACAAGAAATGGGCCCAGACTGTCACTGAGATGCCCTGTGGTCTTCAAGTTGAACTGTCAGATGTCAAACCTCGACCAAGTTGTCTATACTGGGCCCATGTGGATCTAATATACATGGGTGGACTCTTTGCAGCCAACCCTGCGCTCGGACAGAGGAGCAGCTGGTCACGCTTTAGCATAGGCATGGGCCTAAGTTATTGCTCCAGACTAGCCTTCTGGTTCACCTTGCTTACCTTACTGCCCATCCAGACTGGAACAGCACGTGTGTCTTCTAGCCTCAGCACCACGCACCATGTCCACCATTTTCACAATAAGCATGGCACTGTTCCTATTGCCATCAACAGGATGCCTTTTCTTACCAGAGGGGGCCATGGTAAGACATTTCCCTCCAACAATCTCAACTTGCAGTGTGTTGCCTCACTAATGCATTGTTTTGCTGTGATTGAGTAGATTTTGGTGTTTTAGAGGAAAACATGGTTTAATTGTTCCCATGTGTTGGTGGCACCACTGGCGGCTCTCTTGTGAGATGGATTCTTTACCATCTATGGATTTGCTGCATCCTCTGTGCACCATTAAACCCTCTTTATCTACCCATCAGTATCAGCAGTGGTTGCCCTTTCCCCATGTTGCTGTTATAGATGCTACAGCACCATTGTATGTCTGTGTGTGTGCATTTGTTATACTGCAAATACACATCAATGGCGTAGTGAATCATCATTGCAAATCTCTTTATCTTTTTCTATGAGGTTCTTGTTTGTTTAAGCAGCATAATGAACTCCCTGTAATGGAGCCGGTTTTGTGTCAAAGGTGATTTCTACAGTTCACTGTAATTAGTGGGGCGTCACAACACACATAAAGAGATTAAACGTACAAAGCCAATCTCTCCGGTTTTCCTCGGAATATAGGGCAGTCCTAACAGGATTTATGGCGACAATTTTTCCAACTTGATATAAAAATCTGTCTTGGTAATCTGTTCTGTGCAATTTCCAGTAGAGAACAACGTATTCATCTGAGTGATATGAGGTATTGACCTATCCTCAATAATCTACATCAAATTGGCTACGCTGCTTAAATTGGCTCCTTCAAAGCGCTGACACCAGAGCCAGTGCTCCCTTTTATATAGCACTTTGAAATTCCTGTCCTAAGACTCACTTTTATGTCCTATAAAAGGAGGCCCGACGGATTTGTAGTGTCTTTTTCACCGCAGCAGTTTTGTCAGTTGCAAAAGGGCCAGAAATGTGATGAATTACATCTGCGCTATTATAGCCATATCATTCTGGACCAGGCTTATACAGCCACGGCACAGCCTGTGATCAAACCAGCCCATAAAAAAAAAAACACTTCAAAGAACTCACTGATAAATTTTCAATTACCTCCATTGTAGATTTTGTACTGTAGGTTGTTCTGAAGTATGTGCTTCAGTGCAAGAAATTCAATTTACTGCAACATAAATGATAGAGACAGTACTTCTGATTTACAAGTCATGTCCACAGTGTCATAATACGCTGTGTAGAATGCATGTGCAGGTTAGCACTTATTGACATAATGGTTATGTAACCAATGTCACAGAAGCATAAACAATAAAAAATATGGGGTTTTTTTGCATTTACTTGCACGCATTTTCTCATAAAATTATCTCAACTGAACTGTGATACTGGACACTTGTTTTAATATAACAGATATGCGTGTGTGTGTGTCAAGGCTAGCCAAAGTCTTCTGGAGGCCCCTGGGCTATGGCTATTTATAGGCCACCTACCCTGCTGCAATGCCTCACACGCCTCATCCTAAACACAGGTTATCGCATGTATTGTTACACTACACGGCTTACAGTATGTGGCACACACGGAGACACTCAAACACAGACAGGTTCGACTAATGAGGACAAAATGATCTCAGTTTGTCTGTGAAGAGTCGTCGAAGTACCAAGTCATGTGGCAGGATCAGCCGCCAGTGAATAAGCTGTTAATCACAGGTTGTGAATGAATGCCAGTTCTTCAGAGTAACAATGATTAGTCACTTAATTGAGTCGCCAGGAAGTTATTTTCATTGTTGATTAATCATTGAAGTGATTTTAAACAAAAACGCAGACGATTGTCTGATTCCAGCTGCTCCGATGTGAAGTGTTGTTGATTTTCTCAGTGTCTGTAAACACAATCTGTTTTGGTTTTGGACAGTGGTGGAAAAGAGTACAGAAAATCTAGTTACATTACTGAACTGTTACTCAATTACAAGTCAAACTACAGATGTTAAGGTAACCCTTCTCAAAGGCTAGTCAGAATGTTAGTTACTTTTAAACGGTTCATGTTTAATACATCATAAATAGCAGGGATTCAATCAAAGGGGTTTCTGTTTCTCCACATCTTCAGTCCAAATTACTCCCAACTCTTGTTCTGTTCTGCTCAGTGGCAGTGGTCACCTCTCCAAACCTGGGCCTGCTGGAGACTTTTGTGTTTTTTGTCCATATGTCAGGGTTTTCGTTGGCTCGTTTGCAGTCAGATAGCCTTATTGTTATTAGACACTTCCACCCCTGGCTTTGGACTGTAACAAAAACAAACAACAAAACAAGCATTTTGAAGACATCCAAATGGATTCTGGGAAACTGAAAGAACCATTTTTCCCTATTTTCTGGTATTTTATTGACTAAACAATGAATCAATTAGAAAACAATCAAAATAAATATGAATAATTTATTGTTGAAGCCCTAACCTTTTAACAATGAAGTGCAACTCAATCACATTTGTTCAATAAATACTGCTGCAACTTGAAAATAAAGAAAATATCATAAATACTCTTCCCTCCAAATACAAGACACTTCTAATATCTCAGTGGCCATAAGTTGGCGCATGAGAATTTAGAGAAGTAAACTTTTTTACTTGTTATTCTTACAACATAATGACATAAGACACCTTTACTTTCATGTAGAAATTATAATCGCTTTATAAGATGTCTGATGAAAATCCTCTTATGTCTGCATCCACATCAAACTATCTGATGAAAAGGCCCCAGTGTTGCATTTCATCATTTTGAGTTCATTGTAGCTCGAAATTTGTTTGATAGTTCGATGGGAAAAATGGCTGCAGCGGCAACATACATCAAGATAATTGCTTCAAAATTCTTCATTGATGTCATTTCAGATTTAATTTTCTACTCTGTCTGCATAGCTTTGTTTGTTCAGCTGAACCTCAGTACATCAGCTTACCTGATCACAAAACCTGCAGCTCTTCATTGAACCACAGTCTTTACAGTTTAGGCATTGTATGTGGGACGAAATTAGGTTTCCATGTGTCAAACAAAATACCCTGCATGAGTGCACCAGATATTAAAAGGACACTATTAAGAATGTTAACACAGTGACTGAAGGATTTCTGATATCAGGGGAAACCAAATCCCAACTTGAGACATATTATGTAACTAACATGCTTACTGTCTTCCTCAGTTCATCCTCCGACCCTGCAGTGCCATGATAACTCAGAGGGATTTTTTTCCCTCTCTTTTTTTCCAGCTATCCACAGCCAGTTGTTGACATGCTTCTTAAATACAGTGTTGTTTCAGACCAGGTTTTATGCAGTGTTTTGTTGAACTAAACCCTCAATCACTACGCTGAGAGGGTGCTAGCCAATAACATGGCCCTTGATGCCAAAGACCTTGAATGCTCTCGACTGAAATGCAAGAAAGATTGCACTGTAGCTGACCCCTCATCGTGCTCCCAACACACCCGCATGTTCAACACACTCATTCTCCAGGGTCCCCATGTTGGTGTAAGAACTGTCTGGCTGTGGCCAGGCAGAGTGCAGTTCATGCTTCCAGAGAGATGTCTCAAGTGCAGGAAACAGGCTTAGTTAGCTTCTTTAAAAGATGATATCTTTGAGCACTATTCAATATTCAAAGACTGGATTGTAGAGGAAGCATGTTATCCTTAGATCGATGCATTTGGTGTTTTTAAAAAGCTTTGTCTATTGTCTCACTGCAGTCGGACGTAACACAGTGTTTTTTTCCTGCTACAAGAGCTGTAGAAAGGGAAAGCGAACGGACAGGGGCATCAAAAGGTCTATCAGAGAGGGCTCCATTTCCTCTAGGTCACATATTGCATTACCCTCCAGAATGATACATGTACTCCATACACACACTCACAGGCAGTAAAAAACAAATTTAACAACAGAAAGCCTCTCCCACAGAATTCATGTTTTGTTCAGACGCTGCTTAGTGAATTTTACAACTGATATTATCACGTCACCATCATCTTCGTCGCCGCTCTGTAAATGAATACAGACGTGTCGATCGCACTTGTCATTTCGTGTTCTTGCCAAGACACTAAGGGTGAAACAAGTGGACGAGGCAAGGGATGGCACGTTGGAGGCGAAATCAGAGACCAAGATAACCGCTGCTCTGCTCTAGATCTGCAGCAAAGCAGAACAAACAGGAGAATGAAAATGTGAACTGAAGAGACGAAAGCATTAACTGTAAAAGATAAAAGATAAAGTGGGACACAAAAGAAATGCAAGAGGCTGCATTCTTTGCAAATCATATGAATACTGCATTCTGAAAATAAACCTTTGCAAGTTAAAATCACACTTCAGTAAAAGCACAAAGGTACCTTCACCTCTGTACTTGTCATAATGAAAAATGCCCCCTGTGACTGATATATGAAATACTCAACAAGGTCATATGGAACAAAAAGACATCACTACTTTCTGTATGCTAGTTGAATTCTGAAGGTAACTTTTTCTCGTGGTTTGGTACAAATGCTAAAGGACGGACACGAGGTCTACTGAATGGAGAACACATGGAGCACCAGCTCAGCGAGGGCGTTGATGGCGGTCTATTTAAAGAAGCATGGGCATGTAACAGAGTCATGCTTTTTTTCAGTAAGTCAGAGAGTGCATTATAGCTTAAGCTCTAACATAATGTACTGTAAACCTCTGCTGCCATGTCAGACATCTAAAACTGCACCCATTGCACTAAATAAAGTCATGAAATGGGGCCAAAACAGAGATCTGTTTTTGCTTTGACTTTGTAGGGAAGGGACAAGACAATGATATAGATATAGTATAGTATACCATCGATAGTATTGCTTGTATATATTGGGATATCAAAAATCAGATTTGTCATTGAATTCAAGGACCCCTGTATATCATTAAAGATAAAGATTTCAGTCCTAGCTGATTTGGCGTTACTGCAGTAGCAGGTGCAGTTTAACACCATAGCAAACACTCCTTAAGCAGTTACTTTGTCAGGAATACAACAGAGGAACATCTGGTGTATCTGTTTACAGCCCAGTCAAACAAACTCGCATTGCTTTGTTTGCACTTGATTGCTTCACAATAAAAGCCACCCTGTGTTTTGGCAGTTGAATGCTTTTAATGTGAAGCGGGGCGTGCTATGCTAATGGCAGATAATGTAGCCTCGAGCTGCTAGCCTCAAGCAGTGATGAGTAGCGGGCTTCAGAGGTCTGGCGAGCTCCCTTGTTTCTGACCTCATACCTGCAGATTTTTCTTTATTTCAAAAGGCTTTATCCAAATTGATTTCACTTTTCTCACCATGATACCCCCCAAAACCTGAAAACAGACTTTGATGAGTAAAATCAGTGGAGTTCCACTTAAATAGAGCTCTGATGCAGCATTAAGAGAGTGAACAGTAAACAATGAGGTCGACATAAATTGAGATCAAATCGCACTGGATTACGTTTTGCATCATTTCCTGTGAATTCCTTGGCATGTGAAGGCAATTCTAATCCAGGACAAGAATGGGGGACTCCCCCACTAACAAAGAAAACCACTATATATTGAGCTAAACACATTGAATCATACCATTATTATTATCATTACACATTATTGCAGGAAAAGTGCCAACTGTAAATAGCATCAAAAAAGGGCTTGACTGAATTAAAATCTTAAGGATTATAACCTTTCCATGCAATGCACTTTCAATATACAGTTCTTTGGTGCTAATATGACAGCTCACATATTGTAATAAAATAATTTGAATTCACCTGCCTTAGATTTTTTCCAGTGACAATATAATAACGGCGTAAGAACTGAGAGACATAAACCTGAAAAGCTGTATAAGTGAAGGCCGCGAGTATAATGCCCAAGAAAACCTTGGGCATTGAATTCTTGTCATAAAAGCTATTCTAGTGCATTCATGGGAAATGTCTTTGTGACTTCTGCAATAGGAAGAAGGAGTAATATAATATTTCAGAATTGCATTTGAGTCGGAGCAGTTTTACCACAACCCAAGTCATCTGAAAGTTGAGTGGGAGAAAACCTTAACATTATTACAGGAGAAGGGGGTCGTTTGAGGCACTCAGAGCTGCAGACGTTCAATTTGAGAACTGACAGTCTAGATACATCTTGCTGATGGGAGCAGAAACAGCAATTCAACCATAATACTGCTGAAGTCTGCGTGTGCCAGCTGCGTGTGCAGTTATTTAAGATTCACAAGACTTTCAGTACGGTAACTGATCAAATTCAATTGATTTGATGCCCAAAGTCTGCGTCCCCTTTACTAACTATATGATGACACTTTCTAACTTGGACACCATATTTTAACTTGAAAACCATATGTCCTCTCTGTCAGGCTTCAGCCTGCACTATTCATTTTCATCATTTCCCTGAGCTGTATTTAATAGACCATGGAAGGAGTGTGGCTCAGATGCCATAAGTCAGACGACAAATTCAAACTTAATATCTCTCCATAACTCTCCATTTCTCCAGAGCTGCACACAGTTTCGTGATCTATATGGGTTTATATTCTTAATCGATCAGCTTTGTTTTTCCAGTAAAGTGCCCTTGTTTCCTTGCACAAGCCGTCTCCACAGTTATACTGTACTGCACTGCTCTTTTGCTCTTCTGGTGCCATTTAGAAATGTTTTTTTCCTGTGAAAATCGTCCACATACAATTACAGGTGCACTCAAGTACAAAAAACATGTACTCAGCCAGTGGAGTTCATAATCACGAAAAATGTTTTAAATGGCTTTCGGAGTATGAGTACTTTTCCAGCTGTTATACTGCTTTTTGTTTCTAATGTTTCAGCTGATACTAATCGCCATTTTTTTCGATTCATGATCATTTTTCAGCCTCTTAAAAGTCATGATTAACAAAATTATGAGAGCTAATACTCTCTCACTCACTCAGGCCACAGGAAGTCTCCCGTTCTCCACGGCAGCGAGCTCAGGGGGTGCGTTTAAACCCTTTCACATCTAAAGTGTTGTGCGCGGTGCATATTATCACGAGCGCCTCGGCGTATTTATGAGCATGTTGCCTTGTCTCTTACGCATTCAGCTGGCTGAGAGAGAAAAAATTAAAAGGACAGGATGTTTGAGTGGGTAGTGTGCATCTTGGCACAAACAAACAATCCATACTGTTACATTTGTTGTGTGGGGATCCATTAATACACGAAGGCCAATCATTGTTTCTTTCTGAGCTTCATTGACATCATTACAGCGCCTTTTAAAAGCAGATGAATGTGTGATACATCCCTCTATGATTCTGCCGACCTCTGTTATATGTTAAACCAAAAATTGGGCTTTAGTATGCTTACAGTTTACAATTTTTACCATGAATATGCTGTCACACCACCTACATAATATACAATCATAATATGGCACGCACTCAGGGTATAACAATGCCTGTGTACAGTATAATTAATCATCAAGGTTTTCAACTAATAATGAAGTGATATACTGCAACATATTTTGCGGTGCTAATCTCCAAGGGAGCCCTATTATCTGAGCGCAGATGCATTGTATGGCCATGAGAGAAGAGCCAGAGCACTCCCGTGAGGTAGTGGGCAGAGAGAGAGGAGAGCTTCTTTCGACGAGGGAACTGTGATGTTTATAGTAATAATCTTAACAAGACTGATTTACTGCCGGCTTTATTTGATGCAGGTCTACTACAGAGAGAAGAGCAGAGATGGGAGGCAGAGCAGCGAGGCAGGGAGATGTAATGAAATGCTTTAACATTATGACTAATGCAGGAGTTACTGCTGTCTATAGACAGATGCTGCCATGTTTTCCTGCGGGTGCACTGGTATTTCGTATTTCATGATGCACATTACACAGCTTCATGTACCCACCTTTTTCACCCTTTGACAGGCACTTTTGCTCGTCATGTTCCCACTGTGTTAGACAAAACACTACAGTTCCCATGTTCATGCTAGCTGTCTGAAGCAAGCAAAAACCTCTTTACACTGAAAGAGTTTTTTTTTCCCTCAACAGTGTTACAAAAGAAGAATATGTGTTGCAAATTGTTCAAAACCACATGTCCTTGCAGGCCAGGGCTGCACGATATTGGAAAAAAAAAAAAAACATGATATCAGGATATTTTGGTTTTCTGTGATATATATTGTGATATGAAAAATACAGGAATTTGAACTAGATAGAGTTGGAGAGCTCTATTTGGAAATAATGAATCACTGTAGGATCACTGACAAGCAACAATCTCCCATGTATCCAAAATTCCAATCTGGCTTATTATGTAATATGAGACAGACGTCTCTTACATTTCAGTCATGGAAACTGAGACGCTTGTGAGTTTTCCTTTAGTATCAAGCAGCAAATAAAGTTGTGGCATGATGTGTTTGAGTTAATTAACGTCCTGCAATGTGACTTTTGCACACGCACACATTGCGATGTTGATGCTGAAACGATGTATTGAGCATTCCTTATTCACGCCAACTTCTTTGTCATGATTAAGAAGAAAGCTCATCTAACTGGGGACTTACTGTACTAATACACCAGTCCTTGAAAACCGAACAAATATGGACATCACATCAGCTCACATCAGCCGAAGGTGGTCATTTAATTGATTTAAACCCAAATTCAATAGATATGGTGATGTACTGTCGATGCAGTCTTCACATGAACAACCGGTAGGGCTTGATTGAATGAAAATCTTAAGGATTATAAACTTTCCATGCAATACATTTTCAATATACAGCTCTTTGGTGCTAATACAATGAGGGATCACATGTTGGAATAAAAGAAAACAGCGGTTGATTTTAACAAAGGCAGTTAACATGACTTTATAAGTACTCCAGTGACAATATAATAATGGTGTAAAAACTGAGAGGCATAAATCTGAAAAGCTGTAACAGTGAAGGCCACAAGTATGATACCTAAGGTTTTTCTAACCCGTCTTGCTGACATTAAGGCTTGCAAGTTGTTAACATGGCCGTCTATCCTGGATGAAAACATGTGAAAAAGGGTTTTCTTCGCATGAGATGTCTTACATCTCAAAATCACTTTGGAATTTGTCCAAAGTAAAATGTCTGAAAACTACATGTGTCTATAGCACTATTGCACCAGACTTATATTACCCTGGGACCTCTAACAATTTGTAATAATTGCATAGGTCGTCTGTGATCTTAATCCCATAATGTCCGTAATTTGTAAAGTAAAGATTTCACCGCACCTCAGTGATTTGAGGTCGTATTTTTCTTAACGTCTGTTTTCTGTAGCTGGATAACTGAACAAATAAGAAATTCTATAGCAGCCAACAGCCGTGCTGTGAGATCGACTGTATTGACGTTTGAATTGAGTGATGGCACAGAAGGTTAAGAGCAATTAAAGGTTGTCATATTCAAGGTCAGCCACAAAGCATCTTTAGATTAACTGCAAAACATGTGTATTTGTGTTTGTTACACATGCAGAGAGTGGGAAAAACAGCTCTTAACTATATTATTATTGTGGCTGCTAAAGGACAGACGCTCCGCTTCTGATAATACACTGAAGCTTGAAATAACAGCCAGGCGGGGAGATAATGTCAGTAACATACAGTCTTCGCAAAACAGGAGGCCCTCTGGTACCATGCTATAATTATGTGCAATTAGGTCATATGTGTGATAAATCTTACATGTGATTCCGTTTTCCTCATTAAACACGTTAAAGATTCACATGTGCCTTCTTGTCTGCTGTTTGTCAGTAGTTTAGTTACGCTGACATAAATCCAGTCTTGGTAATAGTGACATTTTTTACGCACTACATCCCCAAATGTAATGTGTGTAATGATCTAAGACCAATTTTTAGGCATTCAAAATTGGGTGCTAAAAGTTCATGAGGTTTGAGTCGTCTTAGTGTCCTTTTAAATTGGTGTTTAAGGCTATATTGCATAGTGAAATTTCAAATAAGACCTGGTGTGAAATTGGGTCTCAGAATACAGTGAGTGACCACATCGTGACCTGTTTGGTTTTACGACAGCAAACAAAGCCAGAACTCATGAAGGGCTGTACGGTATAATGAATTGGTATTATAGCCTTTAAAGTAATATGACTCCTGGGATGCTTAATGTTTGTTTTTTATTGAGATTGTTTCTGGTGTAGTGCTGTTTTGGAACTCCTTACAACTCACGTTATCAAGTGGAGTTTGACGCGGGGCTGTTTTATTTGAATTCATTAGATTATGCATGGGTTCATCTATCTGAAGATACATAAATGTTAAAAGGGTAAGCAGACAAGGAGGCCTGACGCAGACAACATTCAGTGAAAAACAGAAACCAATAATTCGACAAGACTCCTTGATGTAACTAATGCTACTGACTCACATTTGACTGCAAATGTCAGACATTAATTAAGATTACCTCAGTAAGGAATAATTTGGTTTGAAACAAACACTTGTCGGAGAACCTGCCCTTTTAATTAAACTCAAAGTAAGTACATGGTGTTCTCAAGTCTTTGGAGCAAGTGTTTAATGTTAAGAAATCCAACCAGCAGTTAGTTCCTGTCAGTAAGAAACCTTGTGGTGAGTGCTCATTAAACCGAACAGAAGAGTACTCAAGGGTTCGTACACGGTTGAAATTGAGGCTACAATTTTGTCTCAAGTGTTTCTCTGTGCTTCTCTTAAGAGGCAAAAAGTATCGGTTATAAAAACAACACTTAGGTTTCAGGTGTTAAAACAAGCAGAGAAAAACAAGTATTGGTGGTCTACTATTAAAGGTAATTGTAGTTTTTGCTTTACCTTGTATAATATTGACTACGCGTCTTGTTTCCATCTGAGGACAGCAGTTTCTCTCTGTAGTTGCCGACCGCACCTGCAATCCAAACTCCTCTTAAAGAACATTCACCCTGTTAGATTTGACACGACTAAGATTTGCACAGACATCCCAAAGTGTTTTATAGCCCCGCTTTTTCTATTCTCACACTGCACTGATGAAAAAACCCAGCTAATTTATACAATTAATCAACAATCTGAGGCTGGTGACAGGTTAGGAATAAATCATATCATATCATGAAGACGTGTCAGATTTACAAACTGATGTGGATTTTAGCACTAGACTGCACGAATTTTCTCAGGTATCTCAGCGTTTCCAGCTGGACTTGTATATGATGAATTAACACCTATAGGCCTCATTCATCTTAAGAAGACAGGGATATTTCTGAGTGCACGATAAAAGTTTCAGCAGGCGCTTTGGCTACATACTGTATGAGCAGGTGGATTAATTTTAATCTGGTTTGTCTGGTTTTTATACCGGCACTTCACATTAATCACTTACTTTTTCATATTTTATATTGAAGTGAATTGCACAGTAAAAGCTAATATAACGTATCCCATATATCTAGATGTTCAGTGAAATAAATCAGAAACCACAGTCAAGCATCTGAAGGTAGTACAAGTACAAGTGTTATCTGAGTAAAATATGTGTCTGTACTTGCGATGAAGAAAAATCCTTCTGATTAACCCCGCCCACTTCTGGTTTAAGCAACACCCACCTCTGGATTAAACCCCGCCCCTTACGATAACGGGTAGGAATACAGTTAATAAACTCGCTCATCCCGGGAAATTAAAGCATGGATACCCAACCCAAAGCCGTCAGTAAAATTTAGAAGTGATGTCTGGGTTGGGTTTCGTTTACATGAAATGATGTGATGACGTAAACAGGCAAGCTGTAACCATGGTAACAACTGCATGATAAGGTAACACAAACTCAGTGCTTCAGCTCTCATGAGCTGCGTCGAGTCAGGCTTGATCACTCCCTCACACTCAGTTGGGTTGGGACAGAACAATATGGCCTGAGCTGCACTCTACTACTAATTATTGTGCTGTAGATGATGTGTTCATTGACCTGACAAGAAAAGAAATGCTGCTTTTAATATCACATGTAGGCAAAGCTGTAAATGTAATCTGTATGTCTCATCCTTGATGTGCCGTTTCACTGAATTCTGTGAGGTAATTTCAGGGCAAAGCTACGCCCTAACTTTTGGTTGTCCATAGTGTTCGCAGTGATGTGGACTAATGAAAATAAAGGATGCGACTGTGATGCTCAACTGTTGCCATTAGTTCACATCTGCGAATGTAAAGCTTCATCATACTTTGTAAATGAGGCTACTTAACTGTGATTTAAGAGGAGAGCCAACCTCTTTGATACATTTTTCTATGTCCCTTCCTCATTCGGGCTTCTCTCTGTCTACTGCATTATATCTGAAAAATGTAAGACATAGTCTGTGCAGAGCAGTGGGGTGGAAGTCAGGGTTGGACTGGCTGTGAGTTAGTGAGAGGGATTTCATCTTCATGCTGGGAATGGCACTTTAAATACTAAAAATAAATAACGTTAGAATACCGTAGTTGTCCTTGAAGACGGCTACATCCAACTGAACACCAGCTGCACAGACTAAGCCAGATTTAGTTGGATAAACATTGGAGCAAAACTGTTCTACTAATTCTCTAAATTCTACCTATTTACAGCTCAAAAAAGTTCCTCTTTAACGCGCCTGACTTCTGTTTCTCTTTCTGTCTCTTTTGCCAGCTGGGACCACATATATCTTCGGGAAGGGCGGGGCCCTCATCACATTCACCTGGGCCCCCAACGAGCGGCCGAGCACCCGAGCCGACCGCTTAGCCGTGGGCTTCAGCTCTCAGCAGAAGGACGCCATCTTGGTGCGAGTGGAGAGCACCCATGGGCTCGGAGATTATCTTCAGCTGCACATAGTAAGGATGGGAAGCTTTAAGAGTTTGGGGCTTTAAGCAGAAATGTCACAAAACACTGAAAGACGTTGGCGTATCACTCTGCTCTGACGGATAAAAAATTTAAAATAATTTAAAAATCACGTGTTTTTGTTCCTTTCAGATTTATTTGAAATGTAGTCTTTTATTAAGACAGATATGAGTTGCATTCTCTGCAGAATAAGGCACAAATTACCCTTATAGTCATTCCTGCTGTGCTTTGCAGTGTTTCACTCTGTGATATGCACGTAAAGACACATTAAATATTCATGATTCTAAATGCAGTGTCAGAAAAGGAACATACAAACGAGGACATTGTGACGAGGGAGGGGGGGGCTAACTGGAACAGTGGAAATCAGTCCACTCTGCCTGTAAACACAAGATAACAAATGTATGTATTATTTTCTACCATTGTCTACATAATGACAAAGGAAATCAGTCAGCCACATTGTAGTTATATATTCCAGTGTTTGGGATTAAACAGTTGATGACTAGCTTTGTTTTTGAGCACAAAAATTCTAATAACAATCATGTAAATGTTACAAACAACCACAATTGTGACGAAGTTTTATCCGAAATGAGGACAATATCTGCATTTCTCCTTCGATATGTTGATGAAGGTGCAAACTATGTCTTATTAGCACAAAAACACTTGCTGGTAGAATACTGATGCTACAATCCTGATAGAATAAAATGAAACACAAAAAGCACAAAAACATCATGCAGAGTTTGTCGCAGCTTGTATGATTTACTGATTAATGACATCTGAGTCCAATTATTGAGATAACAGAGGAACGGATTAATTATGACACCCAAAAGAAGATACAATAGAGCCGACGCAGGTAAACTGAGAGATGTTTTCTGGTGATTAACACGTGCGTCTGTCGGTGGAGTCAAGTGACTCCTCGGCAGCTGCCAGCAACTGTCTTTTCTGGAGGGAAATCAGCCTTTTTAGCATGTAGCCACAGGACAGATGTGCTATGATGAAGGCCAGAGGGGAGCTCTGTCAGAAGTCTGCAAGCGGTGTAATAATTAAAATCACACCTGTTGTCAAAGCACAGGACACAAATCGCAACTGGAGTTCGATCCTTATTAGCACACACTTTGTTGTTAGCACGCCAACATGACAGAAGCGTGGCAGGTTTTAAGCATATGGAAGGGAACGTGCTTTATCTTTGATTTTGTCTGTTCTTGAATTTTCTTCATTTAAAATAATGAGTTATTTCCAATCCAACACATCCTCATATCAGAACAACTGAATATGACAATTGTCAGTGACTCCCAAAATGATATATATCGC
Source organism: Pagrus pagrus (assembly GCF_965226575.1). NCBI lineage: Eukaryota > Metazoa > Chordata > Actinopteri > Spariformes > Sparidae > Pagrus > Pagrus pagrus. Next base: position 19,357,160 of record NC_140198.1, read on the forward strand.
TGTTCCCAAAACAACGTGATCGCAGCGTACCAGCACAAGCCGACTAGACCTTGGTTGTACGTTAGGTTGGTTAGGTTGAGTCAAGAAAACTACTTGGTTAGGTCCAGTACATTTTGGTTTGGGTTAAAATATCTACGTTACTTCTGTAACTTAAGTTAAAAATGTATCTATGTTACATAAATTACATTATTTCATGTACATAATGTAACTTCACCACATTAGTAAGTTTAAAGAATTCACAGTGGACTTCCAGTTTCATGGGAGCAGCGGTCTCCTGAATGAAAATCCTGTGCCTGTTTAACCCGACGGCCCATCCCTGACCTGACTTTTCAGTTTTTATACAAATTCTCTTCTCTTCCTAATTTGCAGCCATAATATTTACTACTCGCTCGAGGCTAACCTGAAACGTAAAAATGGGTCATAATAAACTGCTTTCATAGTCAACCTATTGGGTTGTTTGCTGATGAGGCTGGGAAATGTCAATTTTTTTCAAAACCTTTTAAAACCAAATATCTCTCAATTTATTTTGAGCAAATCTACTCAGAACATTTAAGTTATGAAATATATATATATTTTTAAATGTTTAGGGGCATCCCAGGAGATCATTTGGTAGACCATGCCCCCCATATGTACAGAGGCTGTGTCGTGCCCAGCGGCCCTCTCTCACCCCATTTCCTGTCATCGGTTTAAGCTGTCCTACCCAATAAAGCCATGAAAAGGCCCAAAAGAAAACTGGACAGTGTCTTCCAGTCCTATCCAGTTACCCTTGTGTTCACTATTCAAAGCCGGTGTTTAATGGAAGTTAACTGTGGCCTTCAAAAGAGAGAAGCTACGGTAGTAATGAAATGGATACTAATATCCAGAAACAGTTTTGAAATTCAAAGCTCAAATGTACATGTAACATTAATGAGAAATGTTTGTCTTTGTGCCGGCTTTGACTTCTCAGTTTCGAGGCGTGTTTGGTACAAAAACCCTCCCCTGGATGTTTTTCAAACTGTCTAATTTAAATTGTATTTCAAATTTGAGAAGTGTGAAACTGACCTTGCCAGCCTTGGACTGTTGCAAGTGAATGCATTGTTGATGCTGATGACTGCTGCCTGCAAACGCGCAAAGCCAGCTGAAAGGATGTTTTTCCAGCATCTGCCAAGTCCTTGCACCCTGACATATTGGTTACTTTGACACCTTATTACTGCTCAGCGGAGGGGATAAAAAAAGAGTTCAGAGGGTGTTGAGGTTCCTTTTTTTGGTTTCTCAAACTAAGCTTCTTAATATCACGCTTTTTGTTTTGCAGAGACCCAAGTTGTCATTTCTTGTCGTTCCAGTTATGTATTTCATTAATTCCGCGTTTTATCACAAGAAATATGCCTGTTTGCTTCGTCTGCTTGCCAGTGAAGAAGCAGAAGACTGTAGAAACTAGGTGAAGACAGAGAGAAGCTGGTCAAAATAACACTGGCCACAAGGGAGAGTTGAAAATAGGAAAGGAAACAAATGATACATTTTTTAGTGCTGCAGGGATTTGGGGGCTTTCAGGTGCGGTGCTCTGGAACAGAATTCACTTCTTAAAAACTTCCTTGAATATCAAGCTTTCCATTCAAAACGGTGTGAATAATGCAGTGAAAAGGTTCAAATGTCTCCTTTAGAAACTACCTTTGAAGAGTTATAATAAATGTGGGCCTGGTAGAACAGAACATTTTTATTGTGTTCAGAAATGCTCTTGATTAACAGATACAGCCATTAGACCGACCACTAATCATAAGAAAATATGAAGTTTTTACAGCTGCACATGACGCAGCTGATTGTCTGTGCTTGAAGTCCTTCATTAAAACAAGCAATTCTGAATCACAGATAACTCCAGACGCAACAAAATGCACCGACTTGCACAGAGCATTGCCGCATTAAAACGGCCACATGCTTAACTGAAACTGCAACTTGGAGAATGGTGCATACACAAGCTTCAAAGACCAATTACTCAAACCATCACCATATTCGCCAGAGAGTACATGAGAGGAGCTCCCACTTTCAAAGGGTCATGCTTTTAATGAGTGACTAAAAGATGAAACAAAAACAGAAGATTCATTGTGCAAAATGACGACAATTAGAAAATTGTTGAAGAAGCGCCGAACTATAGGAAGACGCGCGGATGATGAAATTATATAGTAACCTGCCGAGGGTCGGCTGAGCCTGATTCCATAAGTCGATTTCTTATGCATTTTGATGTGCGAGCGCATCAATCGAGCGATGGCTGAACCAATTTGGCTCCCAAAATTATATTCTGAACAGGAAAAAAGTCTTAATAAATATTCCGCCTCATTCTGTGTAGGAATGGGAAACACTTCACAGAAAAACTCATGAATGTGCATTTTTCAGGAGGGCACTTTCAAAGGCAGGGCTCAACCTGCCTTCTTGCTGGGCTTCTTCATTTCAATTTTATGATAGATAAGCTGCCATCAAATCTGATGCTGCATGCTGCAGTTGCTAAATACTGCTAAAAAAAGGAATCTTCTCTTTGAATTTTTTCCCACAGTTGCGATAAATCTTTTCGATGGGGCTCATTTTTGAGGAAAATAGGTGGCTTTGATCATTTGGGAAATGTGCAACGGTTCAAAGGAATTAGAAAACAGCACACATTATATCGCATGGAGCAGTTTGAAGTTGAATTTATTTTTTTTATTATTTATAATGATCTGTCATTTCTATCCAGCAAAAACAAAGGGATTGTTGGAAGGAATTGGATTAAAAAGGCGTTATACGATTGTGTTTATTTACTAGCTTCCTTTTATGTTAGCCAAACACATCTATCACTATGCCGAGTGTGGTGAAGATTTATCATCCCTGTGGGGGAAAAGAAAGAGGAGTCTCTCAATTCCCAACACTGTAGACGTAAACTCCCCTCTGGCTCTGATGAGAAGGCTTCAGTAACCGTATCCAACACAGAGAAAGACAGCCGGACGGACATTAACTGAGATATATATCTTCCTCTGTCCACCCTATGCTATGTTTATATCAGGTGGCAGTTGTCATTGCCTTCTGCCTCTGTCTTTTTTCTTTTTAATCTCATCAAAGATAAATCCTCATAATAACATGTCATTATAATATCAGTCCTTTTCCTGTAATATAAATTAGAGGAGGCTGCAGCTGAAAGCCCCAGTGGAAACAGTCAATGCTCTAAGGAAATGTTTTGATGTCAAAACAGCTAGGTGGGAGAATTTTCATGAAGATCTGCCTGACTAGTTTTATACCCAAACACATGGGCATCAAGTAGGTGCTTGCAAAAGAAAAAAGTGAACCAGAAAGGCCAAGCTTATGTTTACTGAAACATGATGGCAGCAGTGTTGCTTTGCCAGCTGTCAAAAGGTGCTTTGGGGCTGTTTTTGTAATCGTGCTCCAAGAGTGAGTTTGTGAAATAGAAGTAAAGCTTTTGTTGAAGCCATATGAAGCTCACCCGCAGACTGCTCAAGACATTGTTTTCCAGAAGACAACAGAGGGCTGAATTTGACCTGAGGCCATAACACCCCGTAGTTGTGCCTGTTACATACTAACAAGGCGATCATTTAAACGTTGTATGATGAAATGTGACTCCGGGGTTCTTTTACAACAAGGTAGAACACCTTGTCAATTCCTGCTCCTCATTAATTTCCTCACAGCTTATCATCAGTAGCTCAGCAGGAAGACATTGTACCCTATTTTTGACTTTCGATTACCAGTTGTCATTCAAGTGTTATACATCTGTGACTGTAACATGACTCTGTTTGGATTTCCTTTATAGAAACAAGTTGAAAGTTGACTTCTCAAACTTCAAATTTTATTATAAAACCGCGGTTCAAGGTGTCTGAGGACATTTAACACTTCTGTACTTAACACCAACTGTGTCAGCATGAATAATTATTTCATATTCAAAAGGTTTCAAGAGGGATTTTAAATATGATTAAGGGGAGAGCGCAAAGCTCTGAGACAGGTTTTACATTACACAATAGCAGCCTCCATCAAGGCGAGAAAAGAAGTATTTCCGTCGACATGTTCAAATACCTGGTATGAGTCAGTAATGCAATATAGAAATAATGATAGAAGGAGAATTAATGGCACATGTTGAGAAATGAGCTCGGGCTGGGCAATATGTCGATATTACATTGTTTTTGTGATGTGGGATTGGATATCGTCTTAGATTTCGGATATCGCAATATGATGTTACTTAAATATTCTCTTTTGCTGGTTTCAAAGGCCACATTATAATTAAGTGATGTAATTTTCTGAACTTACCAAACTGCTCTACTTGTTCTAATATATCCCTTTTCTCACTTAATCCACATGCTAATGATTATTTATCATAAATTAATTGCAATAATGTATTGTGAAAGTACCAATAATCATCCCTACAATATTGGTGCAATCTAGATATGGAGGTATGTGGTAAAAGATCTTGGAAAAAAGATATTGTGATATCTGATTTCCTGAAGTGCTTTTGAGGTGATTTCAATATAATAGCAGGATTATTTTAAGGCCAAGTCACGCAGCCCTAGAATAAGCTGTGAAAGTTGGTTCTGACAGTCAAACCAGGGAAACCATATTAAATGAAAGACCCACTGCAGAAGATATTTACACCATGTCTATAAGGCCAGTAAATATTGTGCACACAGTGTACCATGCAGGACCAGAAGTCTGCAGCATTTCATTTCAATAAAACATTACACGAGCCAATTTCACTGTTTACATCCCCTCTCTGGTTGGAGATGTGATGTAGTGCCACCAGCTGCTGGAGTCGAGGTTGTTTGAATAAAAACCTGCCGAGTCTTAGAAGACAAATAATGCGGGGGGGTGGAAACTGCACAGCCTGAAAGTCGCTTATGATTAATATAATGTTATGGTCATGAGAAACACATTGCATAATCACCTACTTAAAGTTAAATGAGTATTGTCGACCTTCACAACCACACCTAACCTTCAGGCAGACGCAATATGTTCTGTGTCATACTGTGATGTACTGACGAGTCTTCCACATTGTAAGAAGTTTATATTATTTGTATTTTCAATATAGTAACAAAGGTTACCACACTAAGTTTGTAGAAAGTCAGCAGAGTACTCTGTGTACTCTCACAGTGTCTTTTATAACCACATTAGCACCCTGACCTTGTGTTGCATTTAGACAGACTGCAAGGCGGCGAATGTGCAAAGGCCAGACAGGCACAGAGACCCCACACGGTTTGTTTCCAATGTTTCTTATTAGTGGCACCCAAAGGCTGGCTTAGGAGGCAGATTTGATCTTTGAGGAAGGTTGGCAGGAGCAGGCAGAGGTTGCTGACAGGGAGAGAAGTTGGTCAACCAAAAGAGAAGCAGCAGGATTCTGTCAAGAGTGATCCACATCAGGAAACCTGAGCGGGCTGCTGGGGAGGGATGGTGCTGAACCCTAAAGAAACATACTGTCCGTGTCATGAAAGATATGTGCTGCATTTCAAATCGCATACTTTTCTTTTTATTATACATACTGCAGCATCCCTTACAAAGTACGTAGTGTTGGATGCATTATGCGTACAATTGGGACATTATTATTAATTGTCATAACATTTTGCCTTGAACTTTGACCCTCTTGCTCATACATCTATCACCATCTGCAGCACGAAACTTAAGATAAAAAGGAAAAGTATGTGATTTGGAACACGGATAAATGAGCTGTCATCTGTCTGTGCTTCCTCTGTGGCCCCGCCAATGTGACGTATCTTACGTACACAGAGGATTGTGGGTCAGAATAGTCAGAAAAGCAAAATTAATGCAAAATGTCACAATCTTGTCCTATCCTGTCCAACATAATTGCAATTTACCATATTTTTCCAGTAATAATAATATCCTAAAAACTTCAAATGAAAACAAAAATTGCACTTAAACTTACTGGAATCACTTGAAACAAATTTAATGCATCACAGGTAGGACACACATTTTTTTTTCAAAAAATATCAGGAAACCAAAGTAGGACTGTACATTAGGGAACTAGACACCTTTTTCAATTATTGTCAGGATATTCATGATTATCTCGATTCACAGATAATGAAATTTTACCACGATCAACTTCTTGTGAGTGTTTCTATCACGATCCACAGTTAATTATTTTATCGTCCCCTGAGACAACTAAATCTTTCTCTGACATACTAAATAGTTTTATAGTATGGGTGCTTAAACACAGACATGCTTTTACCTCTTTAACAAGGTTTCTGGCTCGATAACTCTGAGTTATACGGAAACTTTATAGTCTGGACATTTTGAGTGAATAGGATATGAAATATTTCCAATTAAATACTTTTGTTTGATGTCTCACATTCATTTTCTGTTTCTCACCTGCAGGATCAAGGAAAAATCGGTGTCATCTTCAATGTGGGGACGGATGACATCACCATCGACGAGCCTGCCGTCATAGTAAATGACGGCAAGTACCATGTTGTACGCTTCACACGCAGCGGTGGCAATGCCACTCTCCAGGTGGACAACCATCCGGTCATTGAGCGTTATCCACCAGGTAAGACTGCCGGGGCAAAGTATGTGGTTACATGATACATAGACAGGAGGCATGGAGAGAGAGAAGGATTGCATGTCTGCCTATCAAACATAAATCTTCGAAGCAGCAGTTGTGAAATGTACTGTTTGCAAAAAAACCAAAACAGATTGGCAATTTGCCAAGTGTCGTATTTTAATTCAACTCTCCCATCTAGTTATTTCATCGCTCTGTCAGCTATCTATTAAGTTGCCACACACACTGAACTGGACATGCCATATCGGCTAAACAACATAATAATCTGGAATTGATACATTTGCCTCAAGCTGCCTTGCTAAGTATACGTAGCAATGAACGGGTTTTCATCAGCAGCTGTCGTTTTTGCAGTCAGTTTGGCAGACAGGTGCGAAGGATGTAGCAGATAAGACACGGATCTTAATTTACTGCAAATTAAAGCAGCATTTTTTCCTCATCTTTCCTTTTAAATTGGCTTTTTATGAGTATATTAAGGATAGGCATATGTGGATCAGGCAGGATTTTCTAGACGTTTCCAAAAGATGTTCAAAATAAATATGAGCCTAATCTGCTATTTATCTATTTGATGTTAATCTACTGATCTCTGGTCTAACGAGATGGTGTTCACTAAGCAGGGTGAATATGCTCTTTTTATTCAGCTGATACATTCTTGTTGACATTGACAGTTTTGCAGTGAACGTGCTTAAATTTATATCCATCTGTCCACAGACATCATGGGAAGGTGACCTTTCCGTGATGTCTGTTTTACATAAAAAGATTGATGGATATGAATGAATTCATACTGTACTCTGTCAGTTAAAGGGCTCAGCTTGATAATGACTAAGCCAGACATGTCTTTACATTTAAATGTTATAATAGGTTTGGTGTCCAGGTAACAGCCGGATGCTGTCACGTAACACGCTGTACATAAACATAAACATAATAATGAATTAAGCTGCCTGGGGATGGGAACGTTACCTTATCTTGGTGTATGTTTTAGGTCATCATGTCCTTAGCTACATATACATTTATCCGTTCCATAATTGGAAATTTTAGTCTTTATAATACATTCATGGCGAATGAATATCAAACGTAAATTAGATTACGACAAGCAAAAATAACAAATAAACATAAAGTATCTACAGATACACCTTGGTAAAAAAAGACAAGACAGGTTTTTACCATCTCAAAAGTTTAAAGCGCACCAACCTGTGCACACAGATACTTAAAATACACGTAGACCAAAAAATAATTTGATCACGACCGGCTGTGCTTTAACCTGTTCTGAACCAATCAACCAATTAACCTTATTTAGAACAGGTGCACCAGCTGGCGTAGTGGGAGCCAACCAAGTCCCCTCTCTGCCTCCAGCTGGTGCTCAAAGCACACACACACACACGCACACATATGCACACATGCCATGGCTGCACATAAATCAAAACTGTGTAACGGTGACAGCCATTTGTGTTGTGTGTATTCTCTGTCAGCTCGCACTCAGTCATCGGTGGTTTTTAAAATATTGCTAATGGTGAATAACTAACGCGCATAATAGCATCAATCATAAACAAGGGTAAAGGGACTGTACGTCACACAGGTGACAATTAAAGGAGACATATTAAGCTCATTTTCAGGTTCATAATTTTATTTTGGTTTACTACTAGAACAGGTTTACATGCTTTAGTGCTCAAAAAACACACCAGACATGTGCTTCTTCTTTTAGCTCCTGTCTCTTTAAGGCCCCCTCCTGAATACCCAGTCTGCTCTGATTGGTCAGCTCGCACATGCCTGACCCAACACCGCTAACAACAACAGAGCAGCTGTGCTAAATCAATTCTTACATGCCAAACTAGCCGCTAGACATAAATTATGTACAATAAATTATGTTTGACTCCGTCATGTTGTGTGATGTCACAAAGTCACGGGAAATAAAGGCGGGACTACTGACGAGGCGTTTCAGGAGCAGTGTTTTCTGTGGGAGGGAGGAGCTTCTGTTGGTGCAGACTTTGACCTTTTTAACTTCCAAGATCTTTTACATGCACGAGAACCTACATAAAACACTGAAGGGAAGGAAAAAATCTATAAAAGCTTAATAGGAGTGTAAAGATACATAATTGATCTGTTGGCCTTAAATGGATGTCGAACAACATTAGTGAAGCAGCAGCTCCTATACAAGGGCAGTACCTGCAGCTCTCCAAAGGCTTAATGAATGTGCAGCTTCACTTATTTTTAAACCGGCTCTATATTAAAGCTTACAGTCAAAAACATAGTCTAGGTAAGCTTCACTATAACTGTCACACACTGTCATGTACTCTGCCTCCTTTTCCATGTTGCGCTATAATCCTAATCCTTTTTATCCATTCATTACTGTCCTATGTCCAACAACGCTTTTTATTTACGTTCATAATATGCAGGTTAAACATGTTTTCAGATAACCTGCTCTTAATAAACTCTACATACAAACAAGGTACCCGACACATAAATAGTAGTAAATCATAAATAATGTCAACAAGAATTTAGAAGCTTTAAAGTCAGAACTTTGTGGAAACCGTGTTGCTGGTGATAGAAACTCTTCAATGCTACAGAAGTACAAAACTGAATGAAAACCATTTATGACACTTGACATTCACTGGGCTCTCCTATTGTCCATTTCATACTGTTGAAGTTTGTATCATACAGTATATTTCCTTTTGCAGATTTCATTTGATTAGTTATATTCTTCTATGCTTGCATGTGTTCAATAGAGAGCTGAAGTCCTGCCCCCACCTGAGAGCAGCTTCTGTTCTGTTAACCCACAGAATTACAGAAGAGCTTCAACCACTTCTGGACTTGTTCATAAAGTTTGAAATCCTTGAAAGACATAATCAGCAATGTTTTTTAAGCTCCTGTGAGTTTTTGACAAGCTGTCTCACGGGAGCTGCAGTATAAAACATGGAGTATATTATCAAAATACGTTGTGGAACAGAAGTGGGGTGAGACTTTGGCACTCTGTAACTGATATCTCTTTCTGCTGTATGTTTACATGAATTAACCTCTTTTTATACAGTACATAAAATTATTTTCCATTTTACTGTAATTGCTGTTTACCTAAGATTATGTTTTTCTTAAAAAAAAAAAGCTAAATAAATAACACTAACTAGAGTAGCATTATAAATAGCCTAAACACAACTCTAATTAGCATTAACACTGTTACTCGTAATAACTAGACAACACTAAGTAACGCACAAGTTTCTTTTAACTCACAGCTGGGTTAAAATTGATAACTTGTTAAACCTGTTGGCCATTATAACACTGTTTCTAACCATGTGATCTTTCAGCTTGCAGACTTTAACCTTTAATCTGTCTCTCCAAATTCTTTGAAGGACACTATGATAATGAACGACTGGCTATTGCTAGACAAAGAATCCCATACAGACTTGGTCGGGTAGTTGACGAGTGGCTACTCGATAAAGGTAAAAATTAATTGATTAATTAATTAACTACTAAATAACCTTTCCCCATGAGAGGTGCAGTGCCAGAAGACAAGGGTGACAAGGATCGAGTTACCCAGACGTCTACCTCCATTTTAATTGGAATTTCTATTGGCTGATGCCCACACAACAGCCTCAAGTGGAATTCAGAATTAGTAATATAAGCAAGTGGGGTAAAGCATACTTGCCGTTTATTCTTTGTCATCCTTACACCTTGTGGAAAAGCTGCACCTTAACGAATATTTTAAACCGATTAACTAAAAACACATAACCCTTGTCTAACCCTCTATCGTCCCCCTTAACCATTGTGTGTAATTAGATACTGTGTGTAACTATTCTAAGTAAAAACCATTAAAATGCTGTGTAACATTACATTAACACCAGTGAAACTAACATGTGGAGCGGGTCCTTTGTCTTCTTAAACTGAACATTTTTAATTGATCACACCAGAATAACTCCTTCTCCCCTTATTGTTTCCTTCAACCTTGTATTGCTTTGCCTTGTACTACAACATCCACGTCAGACTCTCAAGCCTGAAGTTTGTTTTTGCTGCGACAAAACAGCCCTGACAGGCTGTTAAAGTAGATCACTGTTTGCAGCCATTAACTTTGCTAATAAGTATTCTCTTGAGATGGGCCCATTACTGCAGTCCTCCTCCTCTGATGTAACAAGGCTTATCAGTGAAGCTGCTGACAATGGTGCCGTTAGATATCATTGCCCCTTTCAGGAGGTGAAACAATTGGACCGGAGGGATCCCAGAGCAGAGCATGTTTCGATGGCCTGATGGCTCATGAAGTCAGTGGAGGGAGGGATGTTTTTCTGTCATTCAGCTTTACACAGTCTGAAGTTTAGAAAGACATTTTAATTACAGGCCCGTCTTTGTGGGAAAAAAAGGAGAAGAAGACATAAGATATGCATCTTTGCACCATCTGTTCTGGAGTTAAGAGATAAATAAATTATTTTGTTCCCTACAGACAGTTTGCTAAATCGGTGATATTTAAAATTGCTATCTCTGTCCAATCAAAACATTTAAATAGGCGCTTAAATGTAGACTGTAAGCCTCCTCTCATGGTTGTAACCTGCATGTATAAAGTCTGAATTATAAACTTGCTGCTAATTAACCTTCCCCTTTTAAAGTTAACATCTAAATCGAGTTTTAAATAAATTACAAACTATTATTGTTCACTAAAACCCACCTGGTTCAAATGATGTTCCTGTGCAAGCTCTCCCATGTGACATCTCTATGTCTGCTCCGCCTGTTCTCTCCCTTTTTCCACCTCTTTCTATCTCTATGTCTCTGTCTGGCTTTAGGGAGACAGTTGACCATCTTTAACAGCCAGGCGGCCATTAAAATTGGCGGCCATGACAAAGGTCGGCCCTTCCAGGGTCAGATTTCAGGGCTCTACTACAACGGCCTGCAGGTGCTCAAACTGGCTGCAGAAAACGATCCCAGCGTACAGGTGGAGGGGAACCTGCGTCTGGTCGGGGACTCGCTCTCTGTGGTGACCACCGACACCACCTCTGCCACCCCGCTGGCTGTGTCTGACATGTCCACCACAATCATGGAAACTACCACCACTATGGCTACCACCACCACCCGCAGGCAGCGTTCTCCCAGCTTGAGAGAGAGCATCTCAAAGGTCAGAGAGATTATCAAGGAAAGAGAGCATAATTTATCATTAGCTGGAAGTTAATTGGTTTATAACTTGAGATGATGAAGTTACACAGCGCAGGAAAGAGTGAGGAGGGGCGGCGTGGCTGTGACAGAGACACCATTCACCTTATTACAATTATTATTACATACAAAATGATTTTGAAGCTAAGCTTAATGTTTCTTTAAGCAGGTTTGTGGAGATGCTTTTCATTTCTGCAATATTTAATGACCATTCCTGAGAATTTAATATGTATTGATTCAGTTTTTTATTGAGTATTGAAAAAATCCATTGTGTTGACCCAAATATTACAACAATGAATACAAATGATAAAGTTAATAGCTCGTTAGAGTTAAAAACTAAAGACGAAGTAGGGAATAAAGAAGTACAATCTATCTTTTTTCATACAAACACATCCAACCATTAATGTTATGTGTCATACTGCAGGTTTGCTTTTTAATCATTAATCTGCATAATTTTAAAAAGCACACAAAAAAGATATATATTGGTAATCAAATAGTAACAAAATATATGTAATAACAACATGAATTGGAGGTTTTTCATTTATGGTGTATTATTTGCACTTTGAAGTTGAACGTGTACGAACAGATGTTACTGTGTCATCCAATGCGAATAAAAGAACACGATCACATAACCAAGGACAATCAGAAATGACATGTGATCCCTCGGTTCCAACTTTGGAAAAAGGAGCCCCAGTCCATTTAATGGAACTGAAAACTTTTTATTGAAAGTAAAGAAATAAAAATCTGCTTCTTTTTCCAAAATGTTATGGTAATTCATGTTTGAAGAGCTCAGTGTGTCAGAGGAAGTTGAACTCTGATGTGAAATGTGTGCAGGGGTCGAGCAGAACATGAACTCTCTAAAGAATAAAAGCAGCTTTTGTATTGGTAATCATGATGAAAGTTACTGTTAAACCTTGAAATTAAACCAAACCACATAAACTCTGCAGCAATAATTCATGTGACACACCGACATGTATCGTGAAGAAGGAGAATTCTTACACAGAGAAATCATTAAACCAGATGTTGTTATTGTCAAATGCATTACACACATATATAAAAATATCATATGCAGTCATTTTTAGAATAAAATGTTAAATCCATTAAACAATGCATGTATTCTTACAGATTTGGTCCTACATTTCCGACTTTTAATTCATCACATAAGCCATTTTATTTCCAAGTGTGCGAAGGTGAGAGCGACATTCATGCTTCAATATTAGTTTTGATCAAGTGCAGCTATGCAAAAAAAGACTTTCTATTGAATAAATTTGAGGAACAGATTTTCACACTTTGAGCAGTCACAATACTGCATCCAGCCTGGTGAAACATCACCCACCAACCACCATTTCAAATGAGTTGATTTTTGTCCAAATCGCTGCGAACCTGCCAATTTGGAAGGATTTCAGTGGTTGTTCTTAGAGTCCTGAGGTTTCAAAGACAAATCCCCCTGCCTGTCCTAATAAGAATACACAGTGCATTTTTCATTACATTTCTCCAGTCCAGTTTGTCCTCAAATTGCCTTCACTGTATTTTCAATTTGTCCAACTAATCCATTAGTGTACTATCTTTTCCCCGCTCTGCTCAGGTAGTCCATTGTGCACCCTAAAAATCCAATTTAAACATGCTGAAGCCCTGATTAAGTCAGTCGTTTTATACTTTTGTGGTAATAATATAAAAGAATTAAACAGGGAGCAAATATATGGAATTAACTGAAAACATGTACAACATCTATCCTACTGAGAATTTTACTCTCTGCCAGTAGTAATGCTTTGTTTATAAGCACATGAAGCCAGCCACAGGGGTGAAAGATAAAAAGCAGCTGCATTTGGGCACATTTTGGATTTGTAGTCTTGCTAGTGTTGCTCCGAGCAAAAACACTCAAGTGGTACAGAGCTGCATTTTTCTCTCAAATAGGACAGTCAGCCAGCAACCAGAACCATAAAACAAAAAGTGAGCAAAAAATCTAGACAATGAGAACATGTTGACCGTGTGTTTGATAAAAACTTCTTTTTTTTTTTTTTTAAATCTCCATTTTCCTTTCAGCCACAGAACTCTGATGATATTTTGGTGGCATCGGCCGAGTGTCCAAGTGATGATGAGGACCTGGAAGAGTGTGAGCCAGGAACAGGTGGGTCAACCACGGTGAACAAAGATGGGAGTGCAGCTTCCTATTCAACTCCGAGTACAGTCCTAATGCACTGACGTCAGACGGGCGTCATTAGTGTCACATTTTCAGCTCAACAGTTTTATGTTTCTGCAGCTATCATACACTAATTTATTCAGGGGCTCTGTCAAACAGCTGTCCTCATTTGGGAGACTCAGCTAGCATCAATTCACCCTGTATGTTAGCTTTTAAGTCCTAACTCACTAAATTGGTTGGAAGAAAATCTTTATGAAGTGCACTGCAGTCATTTAGAGCGGCTGACAGTGGACAGAAGATCAGGCTGAGACAGAAACAAGCCGTGGAATTTAAGAAGGAGGCTGGCCTTATTACGGGTGCCTCAATTATTAATATGACCTTATCAGAATTGTTTGTTGTTGACTGGCCCACAAAGTGTGACTCAAATAATGATGAGACAGAAGCTGGTGGCCATAAATAACCAAACTCTGCAATATTCCTCAACAACCAGAAGACACTCTTTTACTCATTTCATTTAACATTTATTAAACCAGGAAAATGTCACGGTGACGCTCTGACGTCACAGTCTGATCAAAGTAAAATGTCAATGCATGCTGTGATCGCTCATATGTGAATATATAATTTATTTACAGCTAAAGATAACAGGGAATCTTTATCCAAATAGTGATTAAAGGTCCCATATTATACTCAGTTTCAATTTCATACTTTTATTTTGGGTGTCTACTTGAAAATAATAACATGTTCAAAGGTGCAATTTGTAAGATTTTTCCTTTAAAACATAAAAAAAAGGAACATTTACTCTTTCATACTGCTCCTTTAATGAACAACACATTATTTTTTTCATACTGTCCACTGCTGCAGCACCTCTATTCACCCTCTGTCCGAATGTTTGGTTTAGTGCCTGTCTCTTTAACCCTCCCGAAATTCCCAGTCTGCTTTGATTGGTCAGCTCTCATAGGCTTGAGCAAGCACCGCCCACCATGTTTTCACATCAGCTCTGCCGGTGTTTGTCCGACGGCATTGACTGTATCGTTGTGACATCACAACCTTACGGAAGTCCCGATGGCTCGTTTCTGAATATGTGCATTTCTCCAGGGATTGAGCATTTTGATACTTTGAATGTATTTATGTAGCATTTGGAATCAAAAAAGACAAAAAAAAAGCAATCACACTTTCCACAATATGGGACCTTTAATTCAGCATGTTAGCATGCCACCATTTGCTAATTAATATTTAGCACAGACAGTACAGGTGAGACTGAATGAAATGTCTTTAGTTTTGCAGGGTCTTGGCACAGTTTGTGAATAAGGGCTGTGTGCATTTCTCAGTGTATTGCGTGTTTTGATATTTTCAAATTAATACAGTACAATGCTGTATATAGCAACTACACCGGCTTTGTAATAAAAAGACGTGGAAATCTCACTTTTCTATAACACAATGCAGAACACACTGTTTATTTGTTTATTCAGCAGGCCATAATAATAATTCCACATGTGATTCCTACATAAAATAACCTGTCTGTGATTTCTCCTGTCACCCCTCAACCCCTGCCTACAGATGTGCACACATTCGATTTCCTGTTCTTTTGTTTGTCATGTGCTCTGTTTGTTATATGCTCTTCGTTCAGCTGCCGCCTTTCATGGGTCATCTTGTATGTTTGTGTCTACATGTGAGCTCTTTAATGTTCTTGCCATATTGCATAAGATTTTTATAATATTACTAACGCTCTTAATCTGCACACCCACACATTGGCTCCATGTGAGAATCAAGAGCTGCATACATCGTTCAAGAAACAACGTCGTGGTGTTTTTAATTTGTTTTTGCCAAACGTTGATGTAAATACCTTTTTGTATTATAGATCGGGATAATCTGTGATCTCTATAAATGATATCACTGATAAGCCAGCTAATATTAGTCTAATTCCTCAGTAATATGCGTCATAATGAACAGATTGTGCCTCTATTTTAAATGAGCTCATATTAAAACCAGAATTCATATTATCATGCTGTTCTAATTTAGGATCCCCTACCTTTTCTGTTTCCTTTCTAGGAGGTGAATTAGTGTTGCCTATTATAACAGTGGATTCCCTTGAGCCCCCATCCATCGCCACCCGTTACCCCGTCATCCCTCCTCCCCCGACCCTCCTATCCCCTCTTGAGACCACCAAAGAGTCCCTGATACTCCCTCCTCACCCTTCCTGCCCCCCGGACCAGGAGGACTGCGGTGACCCTGTGGAGGTCTCGGCCTTCGGCTCTGGGGAGATGACGGAATCAGATGACGAGGACTTTTACAATAATAACTCCCCCATGGTCACTGACAGGACAGTCCTTCCTCCACCTCCCACCGCTGGTGAGGGTGGAGTCCAGAAACCCCGCCCCTTACCTCCTTATGTTCCCACCACCAACCCTGACCAGCTCCACATCCCTGCAGGCAAAATGAACACCCGCGACCAGGTGCTTCTGCCCCCTGCTCCTCCATCCTCCCGAAACACACCAGGACTAACTTACCCCCCCAATTTTCCCCATGTGCCCACAGCCAACCCCACAGCCTCCGATGAAAAGAGCCAACCCGGTGCCGTGGAGGTGATCAGGGAGTCCAGTAGCACCACGGGGATGGTGGTTGGTATCGTGGCTGCTGCTGCTCTCTGCATTCTTATCCTCCTCTATGCCATGTACAAGTACCGCAACCGGGACGAGGGCTCCTACCAGACAGACCAGAGCCACAATTTTGCCAACAATTCCACTGTGGAGGGCAACGGAGCAGTGGTCAAAGACAAAAGCACAGCAACGGCCTCTGTGGCCAAGGCAATCACAAAAGGCAAAAAGAACAAAGACAAAGAATATTACGTCTGAGAACGGAGAAGGCGAGTGTGGACTGAGACAAGAGGATGAGAGCTTTTCTTCCGCTCCCCATGTTTCGTCAGGTCGACCATCAGAGAAATTTCACAGGCCACATAAACACAACTGCACAAAGCAATCGTGTCTTGCTTTTAACAGTTACATTTCTCTCAAAAGTCGAGGTTGCCCAGCTCGTATTAGTGATAAAAAAAAATCCTCTACGGCACAAGATCTGACTCATCCTCTGTGTCACGACGTGCACTCATTCTGCATACACTGAGTTTTTCATTTTTTTATGTTTCAAACAAGCTAGGACGAGGCATATCCACTTTGGCTTTGTATATAGCATGGTACAGTGAAGAAAGTGCTGAGAACATCCGGACAGATTTGCCTAAATGTTTTCTTTGTACTTCTTTGTAATGCTCTATCTCAAGTCTCAATGTCCCCATTATAATATATGAGGCAGAACCAGGCCAGTTATTGAATTTTTATGGTAGATGAGCACAGAGCACCCCAGTAATTCTAAAAGAGAAAGCTTTTATTCGGATTAGAGATCATCTCTGCAGCCTCCATGTTATGTTGTGTGGTTTAAGTCACTCTGCCTCTGTCCACGGGAGAAGGTGTTATGTTGCTGGTGCAGTATCATAAATGAAGCATGATGTTTAGCAGCATTTTAAAGGGATTACTAAATCACTCAACACACTCCGACCAGTGAACCTTACAGTATGATGGATCAGGATCATTATTAATGTGAGATATCACAGTCAAATTGCCATGCCATTCCAAGTGGGGATAATTGTGAACAAGTCAGTCTACACCAGTGAAGGTATTTCTCTGTAAACATTGCTTGTATGTACATATAGAGGTTAGCAGATTGAGTACGCCGGGGAATAGGTGTGAAGAAGAATAAGCGCCCCGACACAGCTTTCCCGACGACATCAGAACTGCTGGAGCCCGAACGCTACAGGAATTTTTTTGGGGAACACAGAATCACATTTTGAAGAAGTTTGTCTTCTCGGAAAGGGAGAACCGACCCGCCTCACCGGAGGCTGGCTCTTTCTTGTTCTGTTCCTTTCTCAAAACTGTCATGGGATAATTCAAAGGCACACAGAAAATGTAAACATATCTTTGAGACATAGATATTCCTTGTAAAGCAGCCAAACATGTATTGTTTTTTTCTATCAGTTACTAAAAGACTACTCTATGAGATGAATAATTGAAGGTTTGTGAATTGTATTGATATTTCTCTGATATTTCGATGTATCTTGTTACCACTCCTCTTAACACACACATTTTAGATTGCCTTTTACTTCAATCCAGAACAAAAAGCACACTCTCCTCCAATAGCTGCAAATACGTTTCTTTGCATTATTTACCGTTCAGATTATGCAGAGAAAACACAAGGATGGAACAAACAAATGTTTTGTTTTGTTGCATTGTGCATTTTATATGTGCTGAATCTGTTACTCAATGGATCTGATAATATAAAGCCATTTTCTGTGTTGAGTTATGTCTACATTTACTTATTCATGCTCTGTGATTTCTTGTTCTTTTTTATGAAAGTGCCATTTGACATGAGCTGCTCAGCGCTCTGAAAATATTCCATTCCTCACTCATTGCTATTGTATAGTGTTCATGTGAAATGGATCTTAATATGTGTACAGAACGTGGATAAAGATGAAAATACACTTGATTATATACTTTGTACACACCTGTGTTGTGTGTTGATTATTGTAGACTCACAAAGGAAATGCCCCTTATCTGCCTTTTATTTTTGAACACAGACATTGTAGGACAAACTGATACTGATATGAATTAAATAATAAATGAGGGTATGTTATGAGAACATAAGTGACCATCTCATAGACACATATTTCCAAATGTGAATGTTAATACACTGATGGGCGGACGATAAAGCTTTGGGAGTTGTGAATCTTTTGGGATTAAAGAGGCACTGAATTCACATCGGTGTAATTGTACAAAGGTCACACTTAGCTAACAAGATAAGTTAACATGTTTAACATGAAGGAACAGCGTTTCACACAAATTGCAGGTCATGATGGGTTTTAAAAATGTGTCTTACACTAGAGTTTCATCATCGTCTACCCTCTCTCTCTCGCTCACTCTCTCTTTTGGGCGCTGGTGTGTGAGGAAAGCCTGGATGTCCATAATTCATGATAAAATGAAATGTTTAGGTGTTTTTCTGCACCTGACACTACTGCAGCAGTTTTAAAAAAATATTTGGAAGGCTGCCTTAGACACAATACATCAAACCAGCTGATGTGTCGGTGGTGATTCACACCAGAGTGCGATAGGTTCAGGTCTCGCTCATGGCACGTGTTGAAATTGAAATCTATAGTAACTCGGTCAAACTCATTGCAATGACGCAATGACGTTGTATTGTTAGAAGTGAAGGAGCCAGTGTTTGGGGAGTTTGACCCGTATTCGGGGACCAGTGGTCGAATGTGACTGTGCTTTACTTGAGCATTTCAATTTTATGCAACCTTACATTTCTACTCCACTACATCAGAGGCCAAAATTGTACTTTCTGCTCCAACTGTCTGACAGCTTTAGTTGGTTACTTTTATAGATTATAATTTTTAATATCCATTCAGTCCAATGAGAACCAGATATCTCCGAATTAGGTGATTGTTAATGCTTGTGATGAACTGAAGGATGAAGTCTTCCTTCACGGGTTGGGAAAATCCTTAAGCTAAATAAACTATTCAACAATCTTCTTGGATTAGCTGGAAAATATATTGTCACAAAGCTGAAAACAGGCTGTTTTCCTGAGCTCATGAGAAGTTGACTTTACAGAGATAAGACAAACATGATGATCTTGTAGAATATATATTGCTGTGGATTAAACTAACCGACAGCATATTAATTATCTACAAATATAAAACCCACATGTTAAAGGAAAGTTTAACCAGAAATGAGATATGACTCATTATCTACTCACCGTCATGCTGATGGAAAGTCAGGTGAGGTTCTGCAGTCCACAAAAACAGCGCTGCAGCACTTTCCCAAACAACTGAAGTAGATGGAGACTTGTTTTGTAACATAAAAACAGTTGAGTAAAGCCAATCAATGGCTCATCCATAGTAATCCTATTCTCCAGGAGCCCCGAAATCCCAAATTGATTTGAAAAGACAATATTTACACCGTCACAGTCCAGCTTGGCCACCCACTTCATACATGGTGAGCGCTAACGCTTTTAGCTTAGCAGCTACAGTAAAGATTCCAGCTTTAAAAAGAGGGTGTAAAAAAGGTCTACACAAATCAATTTGGGATCTTTGGGCTTCTGGAGACTGAATTATGCCAGATATTTTGGTTGATTTTTTATGTTTTAAAACAAGTCCCCATCTCCTTCAGTTGTTCAGGAGAGTGCTGCAACGCTGCTTTGCCGTGAAGCTCCAGAAAATGTTTTGTGGACTAAGAAACTTCACCTGACTTTCCACTGACATGAGGGTGAGTAGATAATGACAAAAATTTACATTTTGGGGTGAATTTATCGTTTAACGCGGAGGTTATATTAATCCAGAAACATTATCTATAATAGTGAAACACTGAGAGAAATCAAATTTTTGAATGCAAGCGTTTTACTTTTACTTAAAGGTGCAGTATGTAAGAATTGGCCGCTTGTCGCATTCATAGTCAAAGCAAATAGGAGGCAGCATACAACCACAGCAACCGCTAGTTTCTGCTAACTGTCACTGCCATTAGCTAGTTAGCTCAGTTAGCCGTGCAGCTGGCAGTCTGAACGGAGAGCTTGGTGCTTACACCACTAGCTGGTCAGCATGCTAAGTTCAGTAAACGACTCCTCAACATAATTTAATTTAATTAAATTCTGTTGACCTTTTAGTGATTCATTAAAAATGTTTTCAGATAAAATTATTGCAGACTGCACCTTTAAGTATAGGATTTGAATATTTCTTCCACCACTAAAGGGGACTACAGGTCGGGATATCTTGGCATCTGCTGAACCAATTCTGGTCCCTCTCTGTTTTCTCTCTCTGTCTCTTGCAAGGCCCTCAAATTTACTGCAGTGCCACATTAAATGTCTGGAGTGTTGCTTTAATCTGGTCTCAATACTGCAACTGTATTGAGCATCAGCCTTTACAGAGTGACGAACTAATAATGTATTCTTTACAGCAGAAATGCACAATATCTGATTATCTAAAAGCACTGACATTATTTTCATTTCATCATTTTTTTGTTTATTTTTTGTGTGTCTCCTGACTTGCTGATTATTCCCAGTAGAAAGAAAAATGGAGCATCCTCCATATCGTCTGCCACCATCTCCTGGAGAGAAACAATCATCTGTTGTGCATTTGTCAGCAGTAACATGTGTTGTGTCGTTTGACTACCCCCTGGTGAGAACATAAGGAACTGTGAGACGTGGAGGAAGGTTAACTCAAAGGTCCACATCACTGAGCACCAGAGTGACGTGATGTATGGGCCCTAGTTGCCCTCACTTTGAGCTGCTGTCAATAGTCTTCTGAGAGCAGATGAGGTTCATCTCAAAAGACAAGAATTTAGAGAGATTGTATTTCAAGCCGGCGGGGTCACTCGTCCCATTAGCCTGTTAGTGCTGACTGAGACTGATGGGGAAAATCCTGCGGGAGAAGTGAAGCCTTGGTGTCACTGCAGGTCTGGTGTAGGTGAGGGCTGATCTGTGCTGACACTGGGTATCAAGGAGGGTGGTTAAAGGATACGATCAGCCACTACTGAGCAATGCCGAGATGTCACAAGCCTAATTCAACAAAACAGCTTTGACAAGAGAAGCCCCGATGACAACTGCTGTGTCATTTCCCCTCTGACTCTGTTCCTCTGACATCCAGGCCAGGTTTTCTTCATGTCGTGAGTATTTCCTCTTAACTTTTGGCTTCTGACTGAGCTCATGTATTAAACACTGCTGTTTGTAAAGTATCCTTTGGTTCAAGGTTGTTACAAAGACCACCACAAGTGAAAAGGGTAAAGTTTTAATTAATATCACCATCAATCTGAAATGTTATGTTTAAATATGTAAAATGAGACTTTAATTGAAGCATGAAGGTCCAATCCAAACATTGAATAAAGCCAGGTTCGAAATTATTGTTAAATTTCATTCACATATCAGAGTCAAAGGTTTTTACAGAGGAAATTTTTCTTATTTCTTATTATAACTCCATAAAAAAATCAATTTTTGCCACATTTTTAAGGGTTAAATGTTTCATAAATCAGGCTATGAGTGATATATGAACAAACCCCCTTCATTAAAACCATCACAATATAGATGGGATGAAACTGAAAACCTTTGTGCTGCTAAAGTGGATATTTCTGGCTCAGAGTGTGAGGAAAAACTCATTTTGAGGTACGATATGTATTTGAACTTAGTTTTCTGACCCCAAAATATGGTGAATAGGGGGAAAAAACTTCATTATACGTTTTCTGACATTTTTATGTTTAAATATGCAAATTAAAAAGGATTTGTATAAATATTCACCTCAAGGTACAAGGTAATTTATTCATCATTTTTAAAAAAATTAACTGAAAGTTTGTGAACTCCTTCAAACAAAATTAGCACCTAAATGTATATTTTGGCACAACAACAAAAATACTGTCAGTCTGAAAGGAGACATGTTGTGGAGGCAAATCAGCCCAACATTTAAAATTGACAAGATAACTGAATGAAATAATTCTGTTTTAACCCTGCACTGTCTCTCATTGGCTCTCCACTAAAATATGTAATATGTATAAGTGTCAAAGCTCAGAAGTGACAAGGTTATTCTGAGGCTTCGTTCTCATATCTCATGGTGGTTACGTTCATTTCTGGGATTCCCTAAACATCCCATGAAACAGAAGAGCAGCAGATAAAGTTGGGCAATGACTGCAGGATGCAAAGAAACAATAAAAAAAGAACAAAAAAATGAATTGAAAATGAAATGAAATGAAAATGAGTTAATTTCATTTGTCTTCTCAAGATCTCGAGTTATTATCTCGAAATAAAAACTGCCGTTTTCTCGAGATAACGGGACAATTTTCTCGAGATCGCGAGATAACGGGACAATTTTCTCAAGATCTCGAGATAACGGGATAATTTTCTTGAGATCTCGAGATAACGGGACAATTTTCTTGAGATCTCGAGATAACGGGATAATTTTCTTGCGATCTCGAGATAACGAAACTTTGTTTTCCCGAGATAACGATATAATTAATTCGAGATCTCGAGATAATGACTGTGATATGATAGGCCTGAGATTATGGAGACGCCCGGGACCTCGTAGCTGGTCAGCTATGTAGTTAACTACGACATCAGCGATATAGCTGAAGCCTTGCTAACTGTCTTTTTAGATTACCCACACTAATGTGTATATTATCTGTAATAGCAAGGCATAATGCTATTTCAGCATGTGTCAGGCCTTGATTGAAAAGATATGTGACGCGGTGATCGATATGCTCCTGCTCCTCTGACATTACTACACTGAATGATGTTTCCTGCAATGATTTAATATACTACACTATCGTTTGTTTTGTCAAGATCTCGAATTAATTATATCGTTATCTCGGGAAAACAAAGTTTCGTTATCTCGAGATCTCGAGAAAATTATCCCGTTATCTCAGGAAAACGGCAGTTGTTATTTCGAGATAACAAGCTATTTTTTTTTGCTCACTATTTTTCTTTAAATCAGAGCTTTGGAGCTTGACTGAGCTCAACAACCTTCAGTTATACTGTAGGCAAACACAGTTAACATTTTGTTATTGTTGGTTATTGTTGCTGAAAGACACCTCACACATGTTCACACACCTTCATAAAACAATCACATCAGTTACATTACATTACATGTTAAACTGCATTGTCCCTAAAATGAAATGAAATTAAATTAAATTAAATAAAAAAAAATAATAATGTGCAGTGTTTCTTTATTTCATGTATTCAGTAGATGTATTCATTGCATCCAGTCCTGCTGTTATTGATCAGATATAATTTGGATATTTTGAAATAAAAGAGAAAAAAATACCCTTCCCATGACGTCAGCGCAAACGGCCAATCAGCGCCATGGGAATCTCTCTCTCTCGCTCGCTTGATCGCTCTCTGTGCGTGCGTGCGTGCGTCCGTGCGTGTGTGTCAACTAGTTGTTAGCTAGCGCTAGCTACCCAGTTAGCTAGCTTGTTGAAACATTTTAACATAGGCACCGTTTATGCCAAGAAACAGCTGTCGTTCACCATGAGAGAGGACCCCCGCTCCCGCTGCGTGTCCGTCTACCCTTAAAGCCAAAGAGGATGGGGGACTTTGGGAGAACAATGATAAGTTAGCCAACGCCAACAGAAGAGTGAAGCTACAGTTTTTGGACACTGGCGATTGCCTTGCTCGCTAGCATCCTGAGCAGGAAAGCTCTGAGATTTTGCAAGGACTGGATGCGGAAGGAGGATATGAGGCAAGCTGGACAGCTAATGCTAATTGTAAGCTATGCTGGGATCCAAATGTGGAAAACATTTCACTGTGAGCACAATTATCAAATCTGTCGAGCTGAGCTAAGCTAACAGTAGCTAATGACGAGCAACTAACATTAACCTAGCGACCAGCGGTTAAGCTAACTTGTTGTTGCAGGCTGGCGTTGCATTTACTCAGTTAACGAGAGGGACATTACCCAGGTTGAAATGCTGATAGAGTAGCTATATGCGGCCTAGCATTAGCCGGCAACTAGCGTCAAGCTATCTAATGATGTTTAACGTTTGTCAGCCAGTTTGCAGTAGAGTGCTCCTGCTGTCGATTATGTTTCCACATTAGCCGAGGTGATTGAAGGCGGTGGTGGTGGAATAGGTCGAATTTTACCGTTTATAGATATTCGTAAGCTAGGCTAAATTGTCTGTTAGCTTGCTAATGTCAATCAGAAAACTTAATCTAGCTGGCACAGCATTGGCCTGGACATGAAGATAGGGCATTTTAGGCTCTGCCGTCGTGTCTAAAATCTGAAAAAGATAAATACTATGTCAAGTAGCTCCCCTGTTGTGTTGGTTTGGTTAGGAGACATCGGCTGATAAAAGTTACTCTCATTTTAATCGTTGTAGTGACAGTGTCAGCTCAACTCATTCTCACCTTTTTGAGTTTAGTGATCAGTTAAAAAAAAAAAAAAAAATCTGCACAGTAGTAGCTGGTTAGATAATAATTACTATGATCTGATATGGAAATGAAGTATGTGGTGTTAAATGGTCATGTTTCAAATGTAGCCCCATTTACAAATCTGATGTTTTGTTGAATTACTTCAAGATGGACTGGAAATGAAGTGGGAACTGTAACGTTTAATAATGATTATGTGAACATAAGGAAGTAAAGCAAGACAACTTGAAAGATAGTTGGAATTTAACTCCACGACTGATACGTGCATGTGGGCCGCTAACTTGATATGTGATTTTCAGCGTAATTTCATGAAGGGAAAAATGCCTAGGATGAATTTCTTCCCACTAAATGTGTTTTAAATGTAGCTTCATTCGAGAAAACAAACCAGTTGTGATCTTTCTTACAGATGAATGTTTTTTCATACATTCAGTGGGTTACCAATGTGCCAAAAAGTCACTCTCCTGATTACCCAACAAGGATTAGGCTAGAGTGTGGCAACGTCGGTGCAGGGAGAGGACACATACTGGCACAAGAATATGCAAGGACTCTTGACCTCCACTGAAGTATACATATCCAAGACACAGAACTATTGTCCTTGATGAAACAGTCTTGGTTAACCTGCCATCCCCAATGGAAGTGCCATCATAGACACAAGATACTGTGGCTCGAACTGCTGCACAGTTTTCTGAGCCTTGCGGGAAGTGTTTCAGCTTGTGGTTGAGCCTGAAGGTGGAGATGGGTTCCCAAGCTCTTCAGATACTGCGGCAGGGCGTGTGGGCTTCGCTCACGGGAGGCTGGTACGTGGACCCCCATCAGAGCACGTTCTCCAACTGCTTCCACCTCTACCTTTGGATATTTCTCCTGGCCTTCCCCTTTCTGCTGTACATGGTAAGCACATTTTCACATCAGGTTGACAAACCACTACATTCAGACTCATGTCCTTCCTCATTAAGACATTTCCAAATGTTATCAAGGAGAGTTACTTCTACTTGCCAGACATGACAACTGCACAGGAAATTTACACAACACACTAGAAACCACAACATTACCTCATATTTAGTCCTCTAATTGTGCAAATCATGATGAAAGACCTGATCCAATACGGCAGCGTTCACAAAATGAGGTGGCATTTAAAGGGAAGCTTGATGTTCAGTCTTGATGTTGTTTTAGTCGCCATCATTTGTATGAGCTGTGTTAACATAAAGCCACCAACTTTATGTCACCTGGTAGGCAGACGACCAGACAGGTTTAAACAAATCATCAGTTCAAACCAGTCGTTGTGAAAATGAAAGTGAATGCATCCAAATTAGCATTTTAATCCTCCTATGTAACTGAAAACTGTGCATGCAAAGAAAGTTGGACCAGGAGGTCTGCAAGTTCCATTCACAACTGATAATGTGGGGCATAACTTTAAAATTTGCTGTCAGTCAGAACATCTGTGGTTGCACATTGCATTGTGTTGCAAAGTTGCTGTGGTGGCCAGAAGGAATGGTCAGATCTTCATAAAATAGACCCTTATTTAAAAATGACTCATCTAAAATAACTTAATAAATTGTACCAGTGCTTAGTTTAATGTCAACACCTCATTTTTACCGTCTTTGATAAGAAATGATTGTATAATACTGTCTACAAGCTTCCTCTTTAAAATGAGACATATGAGACATACAGTGTGTGTTTGGGTTGATGTTGTTTTTGAGATTTACAATTTGTCAGCAAGTGTTAAATCATTTGCAGTACTTATTTGTAGGGGTGTCACAATTTTTGTCACTTTTTGCAGGTTAGGGCAAGAAAAAAAAATATTCACCAGAAATAAAGATCCCAGAGTTCAACAAACACACGTCCCTTCAGGAATTCAACAAGAAACAACAAAAGATAGAAATTCTGTTTCTTACAAAGTTTGTTTTTTCCAGTCGGTTCTGAGTAAACATCTTCTTGAGCAGATTAATAAAGGATCTCTGGCAATGTTATCAGTTCTGTTCAGTTCACTTCTTCCCCACGAGTACGCCCTCTTCCCAAACAAATCAGTAAAAAGTTTCCTCCATGACAAGTCAGTTGATCTTCTTCGTGCTCAGACGATGAGTGTCTGGAAGTTCAGCTGCATGCTACCAGTGAGCTAGCTGTGTCCTCTTTTAGTGCAAGTTGACAGAATTGGACACAAGAAAAATACTGTGAGAATCGTCAGTCCTGCTTTTGATTTCGATGACCGAAATCGAAAGCTTATTTTCGATCGATTTTCATTTTAGACCTGAAACCATGACACCCCTACACTTTCCCTGAGGTGGACTGAAATGTCTCATATTTAGTCTCAGTTTCTGTTGTCTTTTCACTCTCTCAGGCACTTCCTCCCAGCTTGGTGGTAGCGGGCGTGTACTCTGCTGTGGTGGCCGTCTTTTTCACAGCCATTAAGGTGGTGAACTACCGGCTTCATGCTATGTTCGACCTCGGGGAGATCATAGAGAAGAAGCAGGCTTCGCTCACAGCTGAAGCCCCAAAGACAGAGGAAGGAGATGAAGGTTCAGGTGCCCATGATGGGAATCAGCACAGGTGAGAAGATGTTTTCTGGCTGATTTTTGTAGAAAGATTTTGGAAACACATTGTTGTGAAATGGTGAATCCTTTTTTATTTTCTGTGTGTAACTTCTTCACAGGGATAGTCATGTTGGTGTAGAGATGACTGTGTTTCGGAAGGTCAACTCAACACCCCCAGTGCGCTGTAGCTCCCAGCACTCTCTGTTTGGATTGAACCAGGTGTCGGTGAGGATTACCATATTTTGTCTTCATTCTTCTTCCCCCATTGTTTCTCCTATTGTACTCGGTAGAAAATGTAAAATGGCCTTGTTGATATGTATATTTTTAAGCACTAACTATTTATTTACTTTTAAATTGTTCTTATTCTTCAGGAGTT
Organism: Pagrus pagrus; assembly: GCF_965226575.1. Taxonomy (NCBI): domain Eukaryota; kingdom Metazoa; phylum Chordata; class Actinopteri; order Spariformes; family Sparidae; genus Pagrus; species Pagrus pagrus. Next base: position 19,384,780 of record NC_140198.1, read on the forward strand.
TCTGCCCCAGCTGGAGGATTCAGGGGGCACTAAGGGTAAGTTTCTGGATTCTGTGTTTTTGTACTGCATAACAGAATTGCCACGTTTTTATTTTAAACAGTGGTAGAGCGCAGTGATGAACAACTATGAAATGAATCTGCAACTGTTTTGATATTAAATCTGTTTCAAGTCATTTTAAAAAATGATCATTTTAAAGTCAAACTTCTTAAATGTGAATAATTTCTCGTTTCTTAACTCCTTTATGACGGTAAACTGATAATCTTTGGGTTGTGGACAAAATGAAGTATTAGAATACAACATCTTGGGCTTTTTGGAAACAAACCAACATTTTTCACCATTTTCTGACATTTCACAGACCAAACAACAAATCCATTAATCGAGAAAATAATCCACAAATTGATCGACAGTCAAAATAATCACTAGTTGCAGCTCTGAACAGTGGCATATAATGTATAATCTTGATTGTTTGCGGACATTGTCCTTACGTTTTTTAGTGACATCTTTTCCTTTAACGCAGATATCAAAGAGCTAATACGGGAACAAGGCAGCAATAATATGATTGTTACATCAGCTCACCGTGAGGTCCTACGCCAGAGTTCCCAGGACACCATTAGTAAGTCTGCTACTACTGCGTGAACACAAACAAGCATCATACACACTGAACAACTTCTAATCCTGCCTGTGTGCAAATAAGTCACTGCTCAGGAGCCCAGGCTGTAAGCATACCAATACTGTGCACATCCCATTGTAGGCATGGCACTTGATTCTGTCCCTCAGGGTGAAGGGTAGTGCATGCATTTAAATGTATAATAAAATAAATAAAAAACAACAGCTCTGGCACCTGAGAAGCAGAGTTCAAAACCTATGTCAAAGCTATCCAAAGTGCATTTCAATCTGATTTTGGTTTGTGTTAACGTACAGGGGGTCCCAGTGTGGTCCAGTCCTGCATTGCTGCTGCTCTGGGAGGGGATTTCCCTGGTCTTATGGGAATATCTGGAGTGTCAGCTGGATTTGGAGAACATGGAGACTGCTTGTCTATCCCCCCTTCACCCTCCAGTCAAGAAGATGGAGGCGAGAAAGAACAGTTGCAGGAAGTAGAGGAGTTCCCAGAACAACTCTCTCACCAGAGTCCTGAGGACAATGGGTTGGGGGCTTATTCTCCCCTCGGCCCCTCTGCTGAATCTGGGAGCCTGGGGGACACTCCCCTTAGCCCCCTTATAAAGAGCAGCTTAAGTGAGGAGCTGAGTGAAAATCTGCTGGGTTTGGGCCTTGACCCTGTGGCATTTGCACCAGGGACTGAGCACCCAGGCAGCCGCAGTGGGGTAGCACTAGCTGCCGGATCCACTGACAGCTGTTTCAGTGCAGGTGGAGCCACCACAGACCGTGAGACACTAAGCACTGTTAGCAGTTACCGCAGTGAAAAAACTGACTCCACTCAGCTGGAAAGTCCTTCGTTCAGCCAGCCCCGGCCTGCAGATGGACAGGCTTCTGCTTCAGCACCAGCAATGGGCTCCAGTATCCCCAGGCCTGCAGACGATCCACCAGGGCAGGGTGGCAGTGATACGGACAACCTGTCAGACAGCGTGTTACTGCGCTCCCCTTCCAAAGAATTCTCCCTCAGCCAGGGGCTAGACAGGACACTTGTTGAAGGAGAGGATTTGCCCCATGTACTCTGTGATATAGCACAGCCCCCTCCTCTCCAGAACTCTTCCCCTTCAAGCAGTGGCCACTCGGAGGTTTGTGATTTAGACAGAAACGTACCAGTTCCTCCTCTACCCCCTCCCCGGCAGGCCAATTCAGTGCCCTCAGGGCTGGCCCTGGGTCTGGTGTGTTCTGAGCCTGCTTTGCCCATATCCTCTACCCCCTTTTTACTGCCTGACCAGTCTGCTCTGCAAGCCCAGCAGGTTGTGCGCCCTAAAGACTTAAAGCTGCTGCGGGCCAGCGGCAGTAGCGTGGGGCACAGGCCAGGCCGAAGGAAAGCTCCACGAAGGCGAGCTGGAGCAGGAAGCAGTAGTTTTGACTGTGGCTCTTACAGGCGTCACCACAATCATAGGCAACACAGAGATTACATCCCGGTGCGCAACCGACTGGGCGCCAAGGCTTACAGTGAAAGTTTGTTTGAGGATTCCAGCGACGAGGACGATGGCAGCGACATGAGCGCTGGCTCCAGCCTGGGGTCTCAGCGGCGATACAGCTCAGACGACGACGATGATGATGATGACTCGAGTTCCTCTACCTCCTGCTACTCCCCGGACCTCGCTAACACTGGCATTACATCCCCGCTCCCCCCTGCTGCTCAACTGCCCACTCCAAGGGAAGGGGATTTACCTGAAACTGCTGGCCCCTCACATTCACGTGCTGCTCAGCGCTCTTCAAGCACAGCGAGTGCCAAGACTCATGCAAGAGTGCTAAGTATGGATGGGGCAGGTGGAGGCCAGAGCAACACAGCGGCTATGCCTTCTACTCTGCTTACAATGCCCTCCACCTCCACCCCTGCACCTCGCACTCTCACCATCTCCAAGTCTGACCTGGAAGCTCGCACCATTCACACTGACGGCTTCCCTGGAACTCATCATCATCGGCTGGATTCTCTCGGAGGCTCTTGGACTGGAAACCAGATGGGCTGGAGGGCAGAAGAGCTGGTTGAAGAGGGAGCTGTGGGAGGAGGTGAGTTGAAGGAACTTTACAGTTGGTCACCAGAATCTGTTTTTGTTAAATGACCTCCTGGTGTTTGGTGCAGATGAAGGCAGAATCCTGGGATGGAGGTGTGTTCTCAGTGTGTTTTGTAGTAGCTAATCCAAGTTACCAGCCTTGGAAGGGGGCGCCCACTAGCTCAGTTGGTAGAGCAGGTGTCCTATGTAGAGAGGCCCTGTCCTCGCTGCAGCGGCCCAGGGTTTGAGTCTGTCCTGCGGCCGTTTGCTGCATGTCACCTGGTCTTTTATTTTGTCAGAAAGTAAGTTGGGAAATGATGTCCCCTATTTTAGCAGTCTTTTGCCATGTCATGAGTAGCCATAAAGTAGAGCTGGCCAATATATGGCCGATCCTAGCATTTGTTCAAGATTTCAAAATATTGAGATACTGCCTAAAAATATTGTGATATTATTTTAAGGCCATATCACCCAGCTCTACCAAAAAAAGAGTTAACTGTAGCCAACACAGCCATGTAGATTATCATCATTATTGTGCAAAAAATAAATGATAATTTTATATCTAGTGAAAAAATTGCATTCCAAAAATTGGAAGACAAATAAGTTCAACTTTCAAATAAAGTTATTTTATTAAAATTTAGTGTTGGCAACTACAGAAAGATCAAATTTCCTGAACTTATAAATGGTTATCATGTAGGATTAAATCAGTTTGCTGCCTGACATGGACCATGGCTGAACATATTTGGTTGTGTGATTTAGAATCATTATCCTTTTCGAGGCTAACTTGATCCACAGATGTGAAACTAAACATTTCTGGACTGACCTTGAATCAGTGCCATCTTTCACATTTATGACTCATCTTGTAGTTTACAAACTGTTAAATAAATGTGAAGTAGATTTATAGATGAGGAAAAGAAACTGCCCTGCTACATGGTGTATTAGTCATATTTTGTAATGTTTTGTCAACAGAAACATTTTCTGTGACATGCATGCTTTACAGTAGGTTTTTTTTTATATTGAGAGACCAGTCAACGTTGGCCTGGACTTTTTGATCATTACCACTTAATTTACGACGAAAAGATGCCATGCCAAGATGAACATCTTTTAATTTCAAGCAGCCTTGTTGTTATTGGCTAGAAGCCGCATTAATGCCTCACTCTGTAAACAACTCACTGAAGAAATGGTGACAACCTTCAGAGGTCTTCTGTCTCTGGCAGACTTACAGTGATGAGTTGCTAAACATTAGTATAGGGCAGGAGCCTTTGCTGTGTTGAAACAGAACTAGGGCTGCAACTAATGATGAATCTGCAGATTATTATCACAATGAATTGTTTAGTCTATAAAATGTTTAAGAAATTGTGAAAAATGCTCAGGACAGTTTCTCAGAGCCCATCATCAGAGTGATGTCTTCACATGGCCTCTCTCTGTCTAGTCAACACCCACTCTTCATCATAAACGACAAAGAAAAGCAATTTTGCTTGAATTTGACAATCGATTATCAAAATAATTGGCTAATAATTTTTCTTTTAATCGAACTAATCGATTAATTGACTGATCGGTGCAGCTCGAAACAGAACATGTACAGATACTTATTACTGTTCTTTTCACCTTTGTTCTAGCAATTGAGAAACTATTACCAATAAGAGTGATAACAAGTGGGAAAAAAAGAAAGAAGAAAAATAAAATCAAGATAAAATCAGTGACAACCACAGAATCAATAGAGCCTTTTGTCGCTTTGGCCACACATAAATTTGGCACACAGTGTAAAGTTAACAGAAAGAAAATGTATATTAGAGCAGGATGAGCCCCCAACAACCAGAATATCAGCACAGATCCCCTCATTTGATTCAATATCAATACTTCATGATTGAGTTACATCACATAAATATCAATGTTGTTAAGAATTTATCCTAGGAACTTAAATTTCATTGAACAAGTGAGCAACACGTCGTATACGTGGAATTTGCTGTGGTATTTAAGCACATAACAATAAACATAGTACGGGAAAATAGATTTACAAAAAAAACAAGTACTGCAAAAGTCGAGCATAAATAGAAAATACAAAAATGTACAATAGTGTGTTAAGTTAACTTTATAGGCTTAATTATAAACACATAGCACAGTTTCTTTGGCTAATGCATAATGATTAAAACGTGACAGCTATTTTTTATTATTTCCTTTTTAGGCCTAGGTGTGCAAAACCGTGAGATGCATAAAAGTCCTGCACCACTTGGAAGGGCATCATCATTATGCATATTTAAAAATGAATATAGTATACTCTGTCACACAGCCACGTATGGACTCTCAGCACCAGATGCTTCATTTAAGGATAGTACATCCACTTTGAGCACAGACTGAGTCTGCTTACTAATTCATCTGCACTGTTTGCATCAGAAGACAGCTGGCAAGCTAACGTTGGCTACCTGTCAGGGACAGACTGAATAAAGTAAAATCCACACTCTGTTCACTCGACCTCCACGGCTTCATATCTCACAGCCAGAGATAAGATCACCTTATCAAACACAAACTGAAAGCAGATCAGTGTAAAGTGTCCTTTTTTCATTTTATCCCTCTCATAGTTGCAGTGTCTAGAGTTGGGGTCAGCTAACCATTTGATATATTCACATCACAGTTTATGTGCCATATTTTATAGCCAGCAATCTACATTACTTTTTACACTTAAAACACAAATTGTATGCACGTTGTGATAAATCAACTTCTGGAAAGTAGATATTTTACACACCATGCAGCCCTAACTGCAAACTGAAACAAGAGCGCTGTAACAGTGAAATGCGTGTATTTAACACACACTTAGTTGCATTGTATTAGGTGCACCTACCTAGTGCAGTCTAATACAACTATCCTGCATAAATAATTAAAGGTTGTGATGCTCAGTTTTTATTGAAACTGTATTAGAGAGGTGTCAATCAACTGTATGCCTATCATCCTGAAATATGATCGAAAATCACAATATGGCTAAGTGCATCTAAATCGCAAGGACCTGCCTTTTTTTATGTAAAAGTAAAATGTGTCACAAAACAGCATTATAATGAAGTACTGTACTGCTGTGGAGTCGCCCTGTCCTACAAATCTTGTTCACCATATGTAAGAAAACATGTGTTTGTTAAAGACCCCAACAAATGTCACATCATCACAGTTTTAGTTTTTCAGTTAAAATAAAAATTTTGATCCAAAAATCGTAAACCATATCACATTCACAAATGCAGAATCTGTCAGAATGATGGCCATTTCAATATCAGGTAAAAACCCACCCAGTGCCAAGCTCCGCAAAACTCCAACAAGAGCTGCGGCACCACCTGCTTAACTAAACACTTTACAGCTTTGTTTGTTGTCTATCCAGTCCTGTTTCAAACTGAGTCAATCCCAAGTGAATTTTATTGTGAAAAATCTGCCAAATGGGCATATTTCATCTGGAATAGTCCTGCACTGTCCAAACACTGAACAGAAATCTGTAATTAGACAGATGACTGTCGATCACACAGATGGAGCAGTATTCCTTGTTTGGACCTGTCTTTCTCTACAATGAAACAGAGCCAAGCAGCCTTAAAACCCCCTATCTGGGCCAGGAAATAATAAGATAATAAAATGTAGTTAAAGAAACAACATTAAAGCAATTTACAACAATTGGTGACATTTTCTCAGAGCTGATGGCAAGACAACTTAATAACATAATTAACACCTATCAAGATAACAAAATTAATACCATTTAAGTTCTGTAATAAAAACACAACCAGTGAAAGATTATAGCTTATCTTCAAGGCCAGAATGCAGGAAGGCATTGAAGTCAATACAGGATAAAATCGAACCATGAATAAATGCATGTCTGAAAGTGTAAGAATGATATGGTCCAGGATGTGTTTAGCTGATTAAATAACACCCGAGGATTGTTTGTTGAATTTCAAACCAGAATCAAAATGCACTGAAATACGACAGTGATAACAATGATAAAACAAATGTTTTATTAGATCAGTCAATCAGAATACAAATCAAATGATTCTTTAGCAAAACTCTTTTGATTTTAAATTGTGTGATCAAATGTGTATCGATGTCGGGGTAATTTTAGAGGAGGGATATATTAATTCAGATCTTTGGTTAAAGGTGCAATATGTAAGAATTGGCCACCTGTTGAATTCCTGCTCCTAACAAACCGGGGCCAGCAATATCACCAGAGTAACTGCTCCCATTAGCTAGTTAGCTCAGTTAGCCGTGCATCTAGTGGTTCAGACTAGGAGCTCGGAGCACCAGGGGCGTGTCTCCACATAGTTCACATGCTAACTTCAGTAGATCACCACAATGCAAAATATAGATGTCATAATGTCAAAACTGTTATTTCGTCACATTCTGTTGATGATTTTAGATTTTTATTTTTTTTTAATGTTTGCAACTAAAGTTCTTACAAATTGCATCTTACAGCTTTATTCTGTTTGGGACATAAAATCACACAATGTTCAGGATGCTTGTTTGTCGATTGCTGGGTTGCATTAACTTCATTCTACATGAACGTGGCACAATGGCAACAGTAAAATCCAGTACTAGGATATTGTCAGATTGCAGATGCTGTCCAGTTTTATTGCAAATGGTGCCTTGACTATGTATATTGACACTGTAATGTAACCCATTGATGTAACTGATAACCCTCTTCCAGCCATGGCTCCAGAGGATGGAGGCAAACACGACTCGGTCAGCAGTGTTAAGAGGACCCAGGCCATCCGCAGGAGACACAATGCTGGGAGCAACCCTACACCGCCCCCGTCCACCATGGGATCCCCTCCCAGGTTAGTCAAGCGAGGGTAATAGCTGACACCTTGTCTCACCTTGGCCTTTATTTGCCTCAATCTCTACCCAGTCTGCAGTATTCAAAGCTGTTGGCTTGTTTATATTATGATGGTTGTAAGAAATAGTCAACCTGATTTAAAATTGCTACTGTGTTTTAGGGGAAATGTTTCTGGGGATTTGTTTGAAAATTAATATTCTCCACAGGTCTTAGAGAAATGAATAATATAACATTTAATTGCAACTAGCACCAAGGGAACATGCCAGCTTCAGTGGGACAGATGGAGTTCAGTCTTAACACTGCCAAAATTACATTTTACATCTAATGTTGGAAGTGTTTTTTAACAGGTTTTTTTGTGTTTTTGTTTCCGAAGCCTTCAGGACCTTCAGCGGGCTCGCACCTCCTCTCATTCACGGACCCGCACACTTCCCTCAGCCTTACAGTTTGCCTCCTCACTCCTGCTACCCCGCAGTGGCATCCACGAGGCCTCCACCTTCGACGACACATCAGAGGGGGCGGTGCACTATTTCTATGACGAAAGCGGTGAGTCGGCGGCGTTAAAAGGGATGGTTCAACATTTTGGGAAATGTGCTTCTTCGCATACATGTCTGAAAGTAAATGGCTTACAATGCAGGATTTTTCCTAAACAACAAACATAAAACAATGTATGGTCTAGAGACCTTGTCTTTTCTTGTTTTTTTGCTTTGTTGGGGACGTTTATGGGTGTCAGCGATTCTGAAAGGGATAGTTGTTTGTTGGCGAGCCACCAATCCCATATTAACTCAACAATCAACTGTTTTTCTTCTGAACCTTTAAATTATCTGTTTATAAACAGCAACTGACAAAAAACTGCATAGTCTTCTTTTAAATGAGAAGATTGATACCACTCTCATGTCTGTCCTTTTAAATATTAAGCTACAGCCAGTTAGCGTAGCTTAAAGACTGGACACATGGGGAACCAGCTTGCCTTGCTCTGTCCAAAGAGTAGTACTGAAACTGAAGTGTAAAAACGACAAGTTCGGGTTTTGGGGGGGTTGTGTGCCGAACTATTTCTTGGCCGGGCACAGCAACTTCCTGGAAATTGTCACCATGATGTTGCCAGATATCCAGTGGAGATTTGTTTGGACAGAGCCAAGCTAGCTCGGTCATCTCTCCCTGTTTTCAGTCTCGAAGCTAACAGTCTTAACTTCATATTTCTCAGACAAACATGAGAGTGGTATCAACTTCTCCATCTAACTAAGCATATTTCCTAAAAACTTTAATTATTCCTTTCATTGGTATGCATGCAGTTATAAGAAAGACATTGAATTGCACTTACAATCACTTATTATGCTCTGCGTTTTGTTTGATTATAGTGGTCCATGTGAAAGTGTCTGTTGTCTTGGCTCTAAATGCTCCAAACAGTGCTAGATAACTAAAAACTGTTGATGTAGATTAGGAGTGGACCGATTATAGATCTGGCCAATTATCAGGGCCGATATTAAGCATTTTTACAATAATTGGTAGTGTTTTCTTAGTGTCTGATTGGCAGTAAAAGAAAAAAAATGAAATGCTGTACTTTGGCTCTGATGCAGCATCCCTTCTCTGTTAGTCGTCACCACTCCGTGGTCTAAGTGTCCACAACACTATCTGATGTCACAGTAAATAGCTCATCAGCACTTAATAATCTGAATGTACTTGCTAAAGTTATCAAATAGATGGAGAGGAGTCAAAGTATTAAGTAGCAGAAAATGGAAATACCAAACCTCAAATTACAGCCATGATACAAAAACAAGAATATAATGAAACTTCAAAACTAAATTCTCCGTCATGATTGCCTCTTCCTCCTACATTTGTAGGTTGTTATGTGATCAGTTTATGCAATCAAAATAAAGTTGAAAAAGAGGGAAAAGACAAATACGCAACTGTATCATCTTTTGGTTCTACAGATATGTCTGTGATTAATTCCCTGTTGAAGTATCAGTTTCAGTTTTCTTTACGTTGTGTCACAGGAGTGAAGAGGTCCTACACATTTGGACCTGCTGGAGGCGGTTATGAGGATCCAGTTCAGTAAGTTATTACTGGGTTTTCTTTTTTCCAAGACTATAGGAGTTAATTGGCTGTGAGAAAGCCATGACTTAAAAACTGCAATTAATTCCACAATGTTTGACGCTTGCAGGGAGAGGGAGAGACAGTCCCAGTCCTCAAGCTTCACCTCCACTGAGGTCCAGGAAGGGGCACCAGTGCTGTCAATGCTACAGCCCAGACCTGTGGTTTTACAGGGCATGCAGGTGCGCAGGGTGCCTCTGGAAATGCCCGAGGTTAGCAGTCTTTTATGTTTTTAGTGTGGCTGATAATTCCAGGTAGAAAGTCATGTGACTACGTCACAACTCTTTGTTTTTATTTCTCCTTCTGAATTAATCTGTCCCCTCATTTGTAGTTTGATCTGGACCACGAGTCTCTACAAGAGTCCCAGGAAAACACTCTGATGATTGAGGAGAAAGCCAAACCCAAGCAGTACTATCGCTTTTGGGTGCTGCCTGGGAAGTGGCTGAGGGTTCGATATGATCGATTGGCTCTTCTGGCCCTATTGGACAGGTAAACCAGATTGTTAAAGTGGAGGAGAGATAATGTTCTCTTTGGCCCCCTGTTCTCCAAGACAACGAATGCATTTTGTGCTCTGTGGTCCATAATATTGACTAATATGTAATGAATAATGTGCGTCAGTGCATCTGAGCCATAGTGTAATCCCTGCTTGTCCTTTTTGTTTTTTCTGTTCGGTGTTATAAATGTAGAACCCGGTTCTCTGGCTGCGAAATCCAGACAGAATGACAAAACATTTTCCTGATGCACTTTGGATTTTAACACTGGAGTGTGATGTGCAGCATCATTGTACAACTAATTAATAAAAGTTCTGAGACACTATATTACCATGGGGCTGATTCCCAACACAATATAAGCTTATTTTAATCAAGTTACATGTCCAGCAGATATGATTTCATGGTAATTATCTTTATTAAATAATATGTTAACTAAATTGTGATTGAATGAATGATATGAATTTTTCTGCTTTCTGTTTCCAGAAACCGCCGTGTGGGAGAAAATGTGTTTGCTGTGGTGCTGGCCAGTCTGGTGGCCTTCTTGGGGTTCCTACTGCTGCTCCAGGGCTTTTTCAGGGACATCTGGGTTTTCCAGTTCTGCCTGGTCATTGCTAGCTGCCAGTACTCTTTACTGAAGGTACCGTACCTCTGGATTTCATTAGTGAAATGGATCTGATCTCATTATTTATTTATTTGGTATTGATTTTGTTTCTGTTACAAATGTCTTAAGCTGGACAGAGGATGTATGATTTCATTGATTTTGCTGCACATTGCACAACCAAAACGTAAAACTTCCGTGTTTATACTGTATGGTTTAATCAATCCATCAGGATGTGGGTGCTCACACTGAACCTCCAGTTGTTTTTGTTTGGTTCTTTATCGAGATGGCTGCATCCTGAATTATTTTGTAAAAAAAACGAGAGAAGTGCTGTTTCTTCAGTTAATTCTACTTTGGACAGAAAGAGAAAAAAATAGACCCGCAGATGGCTGAGAGGATATCAGAACACAATGTGGTTTGCCTATTTTGCCCTGAAGTTTTATTTGTATCACAGCACATCCTCTGTCACAACTAGAGTGTCAACATGCAAAATTCTGCTCCAATGATATTAAATCCAAGTCACTATAACACTACATAACAGCCCTTTTGACAGCAGTGATGTGGGAAATCTGCGTCAAACTGCAAGACAGACGAACAAAATGTCAGGCCTGCCAGAACAAAAACAATAGGATTGTTGATCATTCTTGTAATTTATCAGGCGTTCTTACATCAAATATCAACCAGTCTGGTGGAAATTCTGCTCATTTTTACAATTAGTTTGAGGTTAAGGAAATCTGGCTTAATCTGTACAGCTTTAAAGAGTCAAATTTACCTTTTCCATACTGTATTAAAACCATCTATTGTGTTCATTATACAATACTATACACGCATTTTTTAATGCAAAGTGTATGTGAACCATGCAAAGCTTACATTTCTTGCTTCTTTGTTTTAGAGTGTACAACCAGATGCAGCTTCTCCCATGCACGTGAGTACCGTTTTCCCTTTTTTATACACTCAAATGTCCTCAAATCAATGAATTCCACCTTGTTACTGTCTGTAACTATGGCCTCTCTTTGTGTCTGTTATTTCACAGGGCCATAACTGGATCATTGTGTACAGTCGACCGGTCTACTTCTGCCTGTGCTGTGTGATGATCTGGATCTTTGACCTATCTGGGCGCTCTGGCAGTCTGCAACCCGTCTCCCTCTATGGAGTCACCTTCTTCTCTGCACACTTCCTGCTCTGTGTCAGGGATATGCTCATTGGTTAGTTTTTATACACGACTCTTTACATCACCGTTGTACTTGCTGTCTAAGTCACAGCAACACCTCAACAATATTTGATACTGTAGCAGGATTAAATGTTCTCTTTTGCCCCACAGTGTTTGCCTTGTGTTTCCCGGTCATTTTCCTGTTTGGGTTGCTACCTCAGGTCAATACTTTTGTGATGTGTCTGCTGGAGCAGATCGACATGCACATTTTTGGTGGAACTGGTAAGAACGAGATGTAAAACCTGGTCAAGAAACTGAAAAAAGTGTTATAGCATCTTGAAACTGTCAGTTTAGGAACTGCACAATATATTTGTTTAGGTTCTTCCTGATCTTCTCTCTGTGTCACCTGTTCCACAGCAACTACCAGCCCCCTCTCATCTCTGTTCAGCCTCATTCGCAGCATGTTGGTAGCTGCTCTGCTGTATGGATTTTGCCTCGGTGCAATCAATGTAAGTGGAACAGAGACTCTCTACATGAAACTAAAGTCGTGTCTGTGAGGTATTTCTGATCAGAATCAATATGGACAGCCTCTAATTTAATATTATGTTGTTTTGTTTTATATTAGGCACCGTGGGGGGATGCCCATGTGCCAGTACTGTTCTCTGTGTTTTGTGGCCTACTGCTGGCCCTATCCTACCACCTCAGCCGCCAAAGCAGCGATCCCACCATCCTGTGGTCAGTATTTTGTGTTTCACAACGTCAGTAATAACCTTGGATATCATTGAAAAAATGTTTTTTTTAATTCCATGACTGATTAACAGTTGACAATTTACATGTAACCGCTACGGATGGACCGATATGATTTTTTTTCAGGGCAGATACCAATACCCATTTTTTGTAATCACGGAAACCAATAACCAGCTATAATCAGACTAAATCAAACTAATCAAATCTATGTGGGCACTACAGCGGCGCATGGGTCAACTCGCTGTTGGAGAGGAGAGCAAAAACAACGCAGCTCTGGTTTATCAATACTACTAAAAGTTATTTAACAGTTTCAAATATTAAGAATTGATATTAATATTTCAGTATTTTTGACAACCCTAGACAGTGCAAAAACACCCTGCGTGCGCCGATCAGCACAAGTTACTTTGCAGCGTTGATGGTCTGTTACTTGTGACGTGTAACCAATCAAACACTGCTGTGGGCGGGACATCGAGTGAGACCACAGAGTAGTGACAACATACCGAGACCTGACCCTATTTTATTGTCAATCAGACAGAAAAAAACACAGTAGATAATCATTAGCCACTCGTGAGTAAGCTACCAGCCCAAACATGAAATGCAGTATGTCTTTTTTTAATAGATTTTTGCATGGTGACAGATTTATTTACTATATAGTGCCAAACTTGTTTTTGTTATGTGTATTCATTTACAGCTGTCTACATAGGCTGCGTACCATCTCCCCTTTTCTTGCACTTTGTGCCTGTAACTGTGACCCCAAGTGAAATTTTAAGTCTATTTTCTTCCACCTTACATGCGTAATTACAGTAATTTTATAATGGGCTCCAGCTGCTGCCAAAACACAAGAATCCCACGCACAAAAGTGTGCCTGAACGCAGCCTGTGTAGACTTTGACGTTACACCTTTTTGCTGTAGTTCTCATGGTTCTTGTTTTTTTATTGCCACCTTCCATCAGGTCGCTGGTCCGGTCGAAGTTATTCCCAGAGTTGGAGAACCGAACACCAGAAGAACCCCCTGTGGAGATCAAGGACCCTCTTCCAGAGAAGCTGCGTAACTCTGTGGTAAAGATCACCGCTCACCTGTCTGCACACACTGCAGTTTCACTTTTGATTTCACTGTGTCAGTAATTTTAAACTCTTTGCTACCTCTTTGCAGAAGGAGATTCTTCATTCAGACCTCGTCATGTGTCCCCTCATGGCTGTAATCACCTTCGCCATCAGTGCCAGTACAGTTTTCATCGCCCTTCAAGTTAGTTGGAGCAGAGTTTATGATCCTTTTCTTACTCTACAATTCTCAGAGGATTTTGGCAAAGAAAAAAAAGAGAGTTTTTTAATGCTAATTTTCCCTTCCATTTTTTCTGCTCCTGATCCACAGCCTGCTCTTAGCTTTGTCTTGTACATCCTGGCCGGAGTTGTCGGCTTCATTACACACTATCTCCTGCCTCAGCTCCGCAAACAGCTGCCGTGGTTCTGCTTGGCTCACCCTGTGCTCCGCTCAAGAGAGTACAGTCAGTTCGAGGTCCGAGGTGAGTGTGTGTGATGGCTCTTTTATCTTCATTCACATACACAGAAACATGCATGCCGATGTTAGCATGCGAGGAAAACCTACCATATGAACAGCTGAAATATTTAAGGAAAAAGCTGCAAGATGGTAAGATATCCTTACGAAGTACAACAGCACCAAACTGTCATTTTCGGCCATGTTTATCTTATAGCTGGGGTTAAAATGAGGGGAAAAGCTACAGTTTGGACTGTATGGATGTGTGTAAAATGGTTTTGCTTCCTTTTTGCCCCAGACGCCGCTCAGCTGATGTGGTTCGAGAAGTTATATGCGTGGCTTCAGTGCGTGGAGAAATATTTCATCTACCCGGCTGTTGTGCTCAACTCCCTCACGACAGAAGCTCGAACTGTGGGCCAGAACCATAAAGAGCTGGACATCTAGTAAGGATCTCCTCATTCTGTCTCCGAACTACCTCATCCATATATTCTACTGTTTTACTGCTCCTCAGGGAAATGTGCTGTCGGCTGTGTGTGTAGGTACCGTAGAATATAGAATTTATAGAGATACTCAGCCACCCCCGGGTGTGTTTCTTTCTGCTGGTTGGACACACAACAGTCGTTTCCTTTTTTCCTTTGTAAACTTTAGACCAGCCAGTCTGCGTAGTAGTCGATGTAAAAGTGAAGACATTTTCAAAAAACTGTGTTATTATGTGTCACTGATCTCCTTTCCGTCTCTTCTCATCCAGCAGCCGAGCCCTCTTCATCTCAGTAGCCGGCATGAAGTTGCTGCGTTCGTCCTTCTGCGCCCCGTCGCAGCAGTACGTCACACTGTGCTTCACCACGCTCTTCTTCCACTTTGACTATCCACACTTCTCGGAGACCTTCCTGATTGACTACTACTTCATGTCCATTCTCTTCAGCAAGGTTAGGACACACACCTGATCATTGGAGGATTTTGATTGCAAACGATATGAATTTATTAAATTTTATTCTTATCTAGAAGCAGTTTTTTGTGCACTGAACAGCTTATTGTGTAAAAGTAACTTAACAAAAGGCTGAGAAGCTGCCTTCTTTGGTTTAAAGACCACACCCATCACTGACGTTTGTGGTTGGTTGTGGTCAGATGTGTGCTCTGTAGCACCTGTAACCACACCCAACAGTGATGTCACAGGGTCGTGGAGTACACCTTTACAGTTGTTCTTTAATCTCTGCATTATCAACAGTTTAGTTTCCTTGTAGTTGTACAGCTGACGATGTGTGGTATCTTTTTTATGCATGTGTCCTTTTGAATTTTCAGATGTGGGACCTGCTGTACAAGCTGCGCTTTGTGTTGACATACATCGCCCCCTGGCAGATTACCTGGGGCTCAGCCTTCCACGCCTTCGCTCAACCCTTTGCCGTGCCCCGTATCCTTCAGTTTAATTGATTTTATGTCAATAATAATGATATGCATGAGCATGCATGCACATCCAAATTAAAAAATGATCACTGCAGGGCTCTAATATCCACTGTTAGTGACACTGCACGACACCATCTTATGTGTACGTTAAAACAGTCAAATGATCAGACATGTGAGCAGAGTCTCTGATGAGGTAAAATACTCAATAGTCCAAAAAGGCATGCATATTTATATATATACACACACTTATGATATTGCACAAAGTCCTTAATTGGTGATCCCTAATATTACCTGTTGTACCAGCAAGATAACACTCATTAAGTATCCCCAAACAAGACCGAGAATAGACAAAATACACTTGTATATTTATACAAGAATATCTGTCCTACAGGGAAATTGTTAAACAGGGTTTTGGGTAACCACCATCAGCGTTATAGGCCACCATCAACTACAAGAACATACTAAAAGGCTCCTCTGTTTGTCCTATACATGGTGCAGTATTTACAGTAAGAGATCAATAATACAAAAAGCATGGATGACAACTAACACAGACGATGCAACTGCAACAAGCTCTACACAGAGAATATAACTTTTTGTCTCAGAATAAGGTCCATTTCCTGTTGATGCCCTTGGTGGACATGGTGTCTAGAGTGTAGATCCAGAATAATTCACATTTCAATAATAATGACATGTTCACTTATAAAACAGTATTTTTTTGTTGTTGTTGATATCCTTAACTCATGTTACTTCAGACTCTGCCGTGCTTTTTGTCCAGGCCATCTTTTCTGCCATTTTCTCCACCCCTCTGAATCCTGTCCTAGGCAGTGCCGTGTTTGTCACCTCGTACACCAGACCTGTAAAATTCTGGGAGCGAGACTACAAGTATGTGTTTGTACTAAAAGTGAAATCACATTTCTTTGATTTATTTTCATTTTTCAAAGTCCTAACATTAAGTATTTGCATTGTTTGTCATGTTTGCAGCACCAAGCGCGTCGATCATTCCAACACCAGACTTGCCACTCAGTTAGACCGCAACCCAGGTGTGCTATAACACTCTCTCACTTTCTAATTACCTCTATCTGACATGAATTTATTTTTGCTCTGTAGTAATGGACATGGTCTTTTCTATTGTTACAGGCGCTGATGACAACAACCTGAACTCGATATTCTATGAGCACCTGACGCGCTCACTGCAGCACAGCCTGTGTGGAGACCTGCTGCTCGGCCGCTGGGGCAACTACACCACAGGCGACTGCTTCATCCTCGCCTCGGACTACCTCAACGCCCTGGTGCACATCATCGAGATCGGCAACGGCCTGGTCACCTTCCAGCTGAGGGGTCTAGAGTTCAGAGGTCAGCAGCAGGGGGGGTGATGGAGGCTGTCGGTGTTTATTGCTTATAGAATGAGCTCAGTTTTAGTTGTTTATCTGCAAGTGTTCTCACAGAAGAGCTTTAGATTTTAGTGATCAGGCTGCAGCTGACATCTTTGTATTTTTAATGGCGCTACTCATCTGTACCCATATTTGTTCATTTTTATTTGATTTTACTTCTTGTGCCAGTTCTTGGGAGTATATTTTTATTCCTCTGAATTAAAGATCAGTTTCATGGCTGCAGATTTATTTTAAACTTGTTCAGGACTATTAAAAAAATGGGATGTTGTGCATCACTCTCTAAAGAGGTTGTCTCCTGCCAATAAAAGAAGCACTTTATGATCTAAATTTATAAACTCTGAGTTATCTTAAAATTAATTTTATGCACACCCACGGAGGATGTTTATTCTTGTCGCCTTTTGATTTAGTCAAGTTAGCTGTTTTTGATTCATGTTAATTTTTAATTTACATTATGAAACTTAACACTTTGCTCTGCTTCACATCTGTCCAGGTACCTACTGTCAGCAGAGGGAGGTGGAGGCCATCACAGAGGGGGTGGAGGAGGATGAGGGCTGCTGCTGCTGTGAGCCTGGTCACCTCCCCCACATGCTGTCATTTAACGCTGCCTTCGGACAGCGCTGGCTGGCCTGGGAGGTGGCTGCCACCAAGTATGTGCTAGAGGGCTACAGCATCAGTGACAACAACGCAGCCTCCATGTTGCAAGTGTTCGACCTCCGCAAGATCCTCATCACATATTATGTGAAGGTAAGCCCAAGTCTCAAGATTGTAGTCTTTGAGCTGACGCTTCTTTATGTCTAACCTTTTGATCTTGATTGACGAATGATTTGGATCATGTTTGTTCCCTTGAACAGAGCATCATCTACTACGTGAGTAGATCCTCAAAGCTGGAGGAGTGGCTGACTAATGAGACCGTTCAGGAGGCTCTGCGGCCTTGTCTCGGGCCAAACTACGTAGACAGCGATCCTACTTTCAACCTAAACATCGACGAGGACTACGACCACAGGGCCTCTGGCATCACCCCCTCCTCTTTCTGCTTGATTTACCTGGACTGGATTCAGTACTGTAACAGCAGGCGTCAAACGGTTAGACTCTTCAACATTTGCACTGAATCGGGGCAGTTTCTGTTCTCCATTTATCGTTTGGTGGATATCCATCCTTGGCTGAGCTGTTGCCAAATGTCGCCTGACCTCATTTGTCCCAAAATACAATTAAAAAATCACACACAGTATGACACTGCAAATGAAGAAATTAGTTAAAAGGTAATGGGACTGAAATGCAAGAAAGGCGATTTGGAGAAAAAATGAAGGGAGCGTTAATGGGGTTCAGCATTTCTCTACATCTGGTGATGAAGGCAGAAGCTGCTCGTTTTCTTGAGATATGTTGCCCCTTTCAGCCCTACGGATAATTAATATAACAGTAGACAGTCCATTTTTATGCCTAGATTGTGGGTCATTTTTTGTCTTCATTATATAAAAAATAAGAGAAGATGAACAAAAGATCTACTCTTTTAACTTTCAGCAATCAGAATCAATATTAAAACCCTCATCCTGGTCCAACCTGCGTACTATTTGTAGAACAATAAAAATGTACAAAATGTAATTTATCTAAACTTCTGTGTTGTGTTGTAGCCGGTGACTTGTGAAAGAGATTCTCCTCTTGTCAACCTCTGTTTCGGGTTGTGCATCCTGGGAAGAAGAGCTCTGGGCACAGCCTCCCACAGCATGTCTGCGAGGTGAGAGCACCAGGCCATACCACCATGTCTCCCACACATCACTACCCTTACATGTACTCGCAATATACAAGTGATTTTTGTTTTTCTATTTCACAGCTTGGAACCGTTTCTTTATGGCCTCCATGCACTTTTCAAGGGAGACTTTCGCATCACGTCCCCCAGGGATGAATGGGTGTTTGCAGATATGGACCTGCTGAATCGTGTAGTGGCACCAGGAGTGCGGATGTCACTGAAATTGCATCAGGTAGCATTTCTCACAGGAGAACACCAGCCCTGAGGTTCGAATAGTGGAAGTTTTTTTGTCCACTGAACTGAGACTAAACCTTTAATCTCTTTCCCTCCAGGACCATTTTACATCTCCAGATGAGTACGAGGATCCTATGGTTCTATATGACGCCATCACTGCCAACGAGGAGAAGATGTTGATATCTCACGAGGGCGACCCTGTGTGGCGCAGCGCCATTCTAGCAAACATGCCTTCGCTGCTGGCACTGCGCCACATCATGGATGACGGCAGCGACGAATACAAGATCATCATGCTTAACAAGAGGTTCCTCAGCTTCAGAGTCATCAAGGTCACAGCTCCTCCATATCTGGATTGTTTTAGTTATTATTCTATAGTTTTATTGGTCATTTAATCTAACTTTTCTATGAAATTCACTTGATGTTTATATTGAGCCTGTCCACCTTTGTGCTGCCCTCTACAGGTGAACAGAGAGTGTGTGCGTGGGCTGTGGGCGGGGCAACAGCAGGAGCTGGTTTTCCTGCGGAATCGCAACCCAGAGCGCGGCAGCATTCAGAACGCCAAACAGGCCCTGAGGAACATGATTAACTCATCGTGCGACCAGCCCATTGGCTACCCCATCTACGTGTCGCCCCTCACCACCTCGTACGCTGGGGGGCACAGCCAACTCCGGTCTGTGTGGGGAGGACCTGTCAGCCCACACAACATTTACACCTGGCTCATCAGCAGCTGGGACAGGTACGTGATCTAAATTAACGTTGATTGTAGTTGCTTAGCTGTGTTTGTATTTGGTGAACACCTTAAAGTGTTTAGTCATGCCATATATCGCTAGAAAGCTTAGATTCTTGTGATTCTATTCATGCAAACCATTTCAAGATAATACCACATCAGCACTGTACAACCAACGAACAAGCTAACAAACTAGCTTGTACAAAGGTTTGCCAACTCCCCAATAAAGTGTCTGTAGGGTTGCAGTAGTGCGTCAAACTCCACACAAACCGTCACGTCTTATTCCCAAATGTCCACTAGATCCATTTCAGTAACAAATTTACCAAAACACGCTATTCCATGATTAAGAAAATGCAGAAAATACTGCTTCTCCGTGCCTTTATCTGTGAGAAAAAAAAATATATATACTCATTTCACAGCAGGCACCATTATCCCTATACACTAGCTAGATCCTGAGATGGCAGCTGTTTGATTGACAGCTCATTTTAGCAGATATGAGCTTGTATGCCCACCCTAGAGCCTACAACAGCCAGTGAGTGTTCGTGTAGACAAGAGAACCACTCTTTCTTCTTTCTACTCTTTCCTGAGCCACTAACACACCAGCATCCAGATGATTGATTCATCGTGTAGCCAACGAGATTTCAAATCCAGTTATATATAGTTTATATACGTTTTTAAAGCCCCTAAACTTGGAAAGGAGTTTGAGTTTATATAGTTTTATGTGTTTTGCTCTTTGATAAGCTGTTTTTCCACCTAAGCACTTGTTTTTGACTATTTGACATGCACATAGTGTAAATAAGGAAATAAAGGTTATCTGCAGGCTTGATTTTGTATTTAAAAAATGTAGGCAAGAAAAATAAACAAAAATAAACAAACTCCTATAGATTAATAAATTGATGCCAGAAGCACTTGCAGAGCTTCTGACAGTTTGGAAAAAAATTCAGCTTATAACCTTGGGCTAGACTGGGATAGGAATCCAGGATTTCCAGGATTCAGATGAGGTTAAACAAATATCTTAACAAATGCTAATATATAAATATAGTACATATATATTTATATATGCATATGTCTTTCTCTGCAGGTTACAGAAGGGCTGTGGCGCTGGCTGTAACAGCGGAGGGAACATTGAGGACTCAGACTGCGGAGGCGGCTCTACATCCATCTCCACCAACCCAGCTGTTCACACCACCCAGAGTACACCGGCTTCCAGCCTTCCCCAGCCACACATTACCACTGTCCAGCCCTCCATGGGTAAGACACAATTTATCAGTGAGACTTGGGAATCTGTGAGAGGCTTATAGAAGGAATCTTGCATGATAAGCAGATGGTGTTGAATTATGTGTGGATCGCAAACTCATTCATGATTTGAAATAAATACAGTTGTCTTGACTTGATATAGTAAATAATATAGTAAAAAAGGTTTCAT
Organism: Pagrus pagrus; assembly: GCF_965226575.1. Taxonomy (NCBI): domain Eukaryota; kingdom Metazoa; phylum Chordata; class Actinopteri; order Spariformes; family Sparidae; genus Pagrus; species Pagrus pagrus. Next base: position 19,405,714 of record NC_140198.1, read on the forward strand.
AGCTTGCCAAAATAACTTGGAACCTTTTTATGATAAAGTAAAAATGACTAAATAAAGTGTCTTTTCTTGCATTTCAGGTACAGACAACCCTGTCGGTCCAAACCAGAACTGGCCTCACCACCCCCAACCTCTCCCATTAGCTCTGCTCAGCCAATCAGAGGGCAGGATGGAGGCAGGACTGCTCACGTCCCTCCAGCGTACATCCTCCATCCAGGGGCTCCTAGGCCAGCAGCTGTCCAGCTCCCAGCTCTCCTTCAGTGGCTCTGTGGCTCCTCCTTCTCTGCCAGGACCAGAGCGCTTCTGCCCAGCGAGCCTCCTGGAGAACTCGGGCCACAGAGCGGGCCAGCGGGCTGGCCTCGGCCAGGGCGGCGGACTACACTATGAGAGCCACTTTGGCAAGTGGAGTTTTTCAGGCAGAAAGGGCTTTAACGGACCAGCTGCAGTGGAAGGGGAGGGTACAGTACAGACCATACGCACACAGGTGAGAGGGTTTGTTTACTGTTCACTCATTGTTTTTGTCCACCAAAAGAAATACAGCTTCACAGTAGGGACGGTCAATATGGTCCTAAAATAATATCACAATATTTCAAGGTATTTCTGCAATAATCTGTGACAGTATGACAAAATACTGAACCATACTTTAGAGTTAGAACTCTCAAGAGAGAGCGGTTGAGCTCTAGTTGGGATTTTTGGCTCCCCTAGTACTCAAACAGGTGTTTCTCTGCTTGAGGTGGTGACATAAGTTGGTTGTACTGCCTCAGTTATTTGTATATAAGACTTTTTGCAGTTCTAACACATCACCATAGTTATTTTACATTTGATCTTGTGTAACGAAATTCCTTCCACACTACTAAAGTCGTTCCCCTTTTTGGAACTAACACGCTAACACTAACACGCTTGTTGTTGCTGTGGGTGATGGTATGATGTTACCATCACCCGCAGCAACAACAAGCGTGTCTGAAAGCCAAAGTCACATTGCTACCGGCTCCAAGTTGGAGGAGTCATCACATCAACAACTTTGAGTATTGTCAATGTCACGAAATGACTTTTTTTTTTATATATATATATATCATATTAAGAATTACACTGGTATTATTGAGAACAATATGATATGACACACTCCTACTTAGCAGTATTTAAAAGAAGCATCTCTTTGATTTAGAGGTGCAGCGGCATCAGTCAATTGATTGACTCTGCAAACAAATGTATAATTTATCTTATTTTAGTCTTATTTATTTTTATTTTTAAGGACACAATGCTATAATTCTCTGGATCCAGCTTCTCAAATTGGGATGTTTTCTTGTTTCTCTGTCTACTATGATATTCTGACATTTGAGAGCATTACAGTGGACTCTGGGGACTTGTGTGGACGGTTTATGCCACTTGTTGACATTTTATAGACCAACTGATTCATCAAGTAGTTCAGAAAGTAATCGGTAGATTAATCAGTAATGAAAATGCTAAGTTTCAGCCCTACAACCTTTTGTTATGTATTATTAGTAAAATTTTGAATACTTTAAAATATAAACAAGGGCTGATGACCTACTAATGACTCAAACTGTGCACCAGTTTATTATAGCTGTGACTCAACTTTCTGAGTGATTTCAACTTTCTTGCAGTTGAGGAACACAAACAGGAAGTGAGCCAGAGCTGTACAGTACTTTGTCAGATTATGATCAGAAATGCTTAGTGGTTAGACAAGTCATCACTCTACCTGTGTCATCTACACTTTAGTTGACTTGCTTTTGTTTGGACCCTCATATTAGTGCTTGCTACAGCCTGTTGTGTGCTGTTTTACATCATTTTGTTTCCTGGTGTTAATGTGTACATACCCGAATCAGCTTGAATGTTTTCATAGTTGTGAGAACTTAGTCATGTTCTTAAAGTGGTTTTCTGGGATACACATTTAAAAAAGAAAATCTGTGTCATCTTTTACAGCCTGCTCCTCCTGCACCCCTACAAGAGGCCAGTCTGACACAAGACCCTCTGGGAGCCACTCAGACGTTGGATCCGACCCTGCTGAACGCAGGGGACCCCCTCACCCCCCGAGAGGAATCCACAGAGCTGCCTTTACTTGAGCACCTGCGCTGAGTCTGCACTGGGAGACACCGAGTGACATTCTCTGCAGTGAAAGCACACCTGACCGCGGTCGACTCTGGAGCGGGCCCGGCCGCCCTGACCAGACTCATTCCAGCCTTCGGGACTCATTCCATCAACCCTCCTTTAACGAACTCAGTGGAACTGCGACTTCTTCTAATGGCCCACTGCAATACTGGATGGATTTGGTCACATACACACATCACCCCTCTCCTTCTCAGCCAAAGGAGTTCCACATCTGATAGCATGCGGAGCTGATGCACGTCAGATCATGAACCTGTTTATTCCAAAGTCAGCTTTCATGAAGGCCTGGTGAACTCATTCTTAATGTTTTCTTCTGACAAAGGCACTCAGTGTCTCTATGGACAACCTTTAGGTTGGAACAGTAGTGACAGGCCAGAAAGGCCAGTGCAATTATAAGGGATATTTTGCTTGAGGATTGATTATTTTTCTATACTGGAGAATAGAGGATCGCCTCTGACTTTCTCTCACTTGACATCTGCAGCAGCAGGATTTTTTTGTTTGTTTTGGTTTTTTTTGTTTGCATAACCATTTTTTTTAAGATCTTACAGTATGTTGCTGTATGTGCAGGTGAAGGACGTGGAAACCATGATAAGCCTTGTTCTGTTTCCCCCATGCTCACGGACCTACATCATGTGTCAAACAATATTTAACAGTACATATTGACGAATGTCAGCCTCCACTTCTTCTTCTTCCCTGCACATTAAAACATATTCAACAAGAAAAAGAGAAAAAATTACACATCCCCACCAAAATTGTCATCTTTGTCCTCTGGCCTATTTCCTACAGAGGTGCCTGACAACATCAACACTCAACAGTTCTGTCTTGGAGCAAGATTCAGGGAAAAAAAGAAGAAAAAAAAAACCTCCCCTCCATCCCAGCCAACATGTGGTGCTTTTACTGCTAGTTTACAGTCTGTTTAGGCCTGCACACGAGTCCTGAATCTGACTAGCAACACTGAGATGTGGGATGACTTCAGACAGAGCTGGTGCCCATGGATCAGGATCAATCTGTGAAAATTACTTGATCACTAACCAACAAACTGGGAGTGTCAGAAACTTAAAGCCTTTTTTTTTTTTTTTTTGATGATGAGTGGAATGTCCTTTTTTTTTTTGTTTGTTTTTACTTTACTTGAAGAGTTCCTCAGTGTTTAAGGGGCACCGAGTTTGTTTTGCTCCGGATGACCGATCAATGACGCCCTCTCTGATCAGATCCACTCAGCTCATGACTTTCTCAATAAGCAGGGACCCAGGCTGCTTTGTGTGGGGAGCTCTGTTTTCTTTGCCTGCAGTCCGGCGCCTCCCGTTACTATACTACTGCTTCTGCATCTCCTGCTACTACTAATATACCCACTACTACTGCTGTTTCTACAACAGTTAAATCCAGCGTTTTAGTTGGAAATAAACAAAGTTGAATAAATACTGAAAGCAAAGGTGGAATATTTATTTGATTAATATTGTCTTACAGATATCTTTAACGGGATTTGTCAATATGGTGTGCTGATGTATCGAATTGGAAATCTGCCTTCTGTCAACTGTAACCCTCCCCTCCACCCCCACCTCCCTCAACTTGTTTGGTGTCATCACATTTGTATCATCTCACCAATGGCTGTCTTTTTGTGTTAAGTGTGTAACATGACTGGAAGTATCCCCGGGAAGTCACTTTAAGTTGGTTTCTTTCCCACTCTTGCACTCTTTTTGTTCCACCACTGTGAAACACTGATTGAGGGTTAGTCGTGCAACACGCACACAGAAAAAAGAAAAGAAAGAAGCTGGCAGTCCGACCAAATTCGGCCCCAAATGTTTCCCCCCAGGTCCAGCAGCTTCGTCCCCCATGTCTGCAGTGGTTGAATGGTTCAGAAATAACCTAATCGTCAAACCAGAAGACTGCCTCGTAGGCTGGTTTTCTCACCAAATCATCTCTCTGGAGCTCCCTGTTGGAAACTTGAAAGGAGGCCAGCATTCTCAGGGTCTAAAACGGGGAAGAAATTGACTTCTTCTGCAGGACATTTTGGCCAAAGGGAGAAAACTGAAAGGGGGATTTAAAAAAAACTAAAAAGTGTCACAGTTGTGCAGCAGGTCGAGTACTGGGATCACACTGACATTACAAAAGATGCCCCCTTTACAGTGTTTTACTCTTTGTGGGTTCAAATGTGTTCTGCATGCTGTTAAAGCCACGTTTGTTAAACACTCTGACTTTGCCGCGCTATTTCTGGACTTTGCCATGCTGATTTTTTTTTTTTCCCTCCCCCCTCCACTTTCAGCTCACCTGAACAACAGACACACCTTACAAAGTTTTTTTGTTTCCTTTTTTAAAATCTTTTTAGCAGCAGCTGTGAGATTTGTCAGTCTCGGCTGTGAAGAAGCTACGGCGGGCAAAAAAAAGTGCGTCAGTATCCCTCTCGAAACACGTTAGTGACTCCCTCGACTCAGGAAAAACAGAGACTTTCTGATCAGTGCTGTTTTCTGTTTTTCTTTTCTCCTCATTCATCTTGTATCCAAAGCAACAGGGAGTAATCTTGTTTTTATTATTTTATGATTTTCATTGCTGGGAGCGAGGAAAGCACAAGTTCACGGACAGACCTGGGTGTCAATAAAAAGGGATTTCTTAATCTCTGAAATTATGTACAGCATGTTTCGTATATAAATATATATTTAAAATATAAATCTATTTTATTATTATTGGATTTTTGGGTTCTTTTACATTTAAGACACTATGTTGAGGTTTAGGGGAGGGACTCTTGTGTTTACCCATCAGAGGTGAGAGCTGAGTGGAGAGAGGCACTCTTCACATTGAAATGTGCAGTTTGGGAAGAATCAATGAATACTTCTTTTGCACAAAATGTATCATACACCATCCCACTTTGTTTATCGTTTTATTACTTTTAGTTATTTTTGGGAGAGGGGTCTTTTTATTTAAGAACTTTAAGTCGATGTTCAATGTTCTGTACAGTTTTTTATGTGATTTTTTTTTTTTTTTTTTTTTTTTCTTCTCCTATTTAAATTAAAGGTTTTTGTGTCTTTGTTTGCAAATCAACTGCTGTGAGTGATTTCATTTTCCTTGTCGTGCTGTTTTTTAGTTCAGAGGAACATTTCAACACTTGGCCTTAATTTGCAGCCTGGGAACCAGACAAACCTGTGAGCTAATGTTTTATTTGGTCTGGCTCCCTCCCATTCCTACTGATCTCCGTCCGACTTGACCTGTGTCCGGCTTTATCTAATAAAGAGCAGGTTTTGACGCAATCACTGGCAGAGGACCGTCACCAGTCCAGATTTGATACTCGCACTACATTTTGATGCTCTGATTGGTTGCAGGTCCATCCACTTGCTTCCAGAGGTATTTGGTTTGCACCCGTTGATCTCTTTCCCCTTTGGAAATTGAAAATGAACTGAGAAGTTTCACACTAATGCTAATTTGTGAATTAGTCCTGCAATGCCAGGCTACCTGATTTATTCTTTCCTTAAAAAATGTTAAACACCATACAGTAGCACCAAAGTGCCATGTAGCCCTTCATCAAATGATCCAGTAGTAATGTGCTGCTGATCAGCTAAGTTTCTGTTTAATGAGCAATTAACCTTCTTAACCTCTGACTCGGTGCACAGTAATTATCTCAAATATGCTGGAAACTGTTTCATCTCACCTTGTCAGACTTTAATAGTTACTGTTGGCCACATTTGTTTTTCGCTGTTGTCAGAGGGAAGTCGTTCCTCTCAGTGAGAACAGACCTGACCGTCTCCTTCAGTCAGTTTCTTCTTGACACTGAGCTCACCGGCCTCGAGCTCCTTCCTGATCTACAGAGGGGTTTTCTCTCCAATCTGTATAGTTGTGTTTCCACCAACCTCTCTGTGTAGCACCCTTGAAACCTACATGTTCCTACACCTGTTATCGCGGCTAACCCTTTCACTTTTCCAGCTGCTGGGAAACAACAGACACACTTACTGGTCTTGAGAAGCTGCAGCATTTATCAACTGACCCAATGTAACATATACAGCACATTTACTGCCAGATTGACCACTTACTGCTAAATGTTTCCTCTGGTCTGCTCGAATTCGTCATCGTTTTGCTGGTCGCTCCTTCTCCCACTCTCCACGCTGTTCTTATTACATCGAATCGATTCCAAATAGATATTTTATTACAGATTTGACATGTAAATGCACCGTTTACGGCCTTGTTTAGACGTATGGTCGTTCTCATTTTCATTTCTGGACAAGATCAATTGTAGAAATTACTGAAGATGTTTTCGGAGTATCTTCTGTTCTAACACTTGATGAATACAAAGTTGTGTATGAGGTGCTTAGATATGACGTAAGGGCTTTTTGACGAGGGCAGGATACTAAAAATAAGTATCCCCCTCCATAATACCCAGTCTCCTCTGACTGGTCAGCTCACACATGCCTGAGCCAGCACCGCCATCAACAACAGAGCAGCTGTGCTAAATTAATTCTTACATGAAGAAAAGGAAAAAAGCAAAGTGGATCTCCTTTAAAATCTCACTTAAGCACGTTATAAATCGTAGGACTGCGAGAGAAGATTGTAAGTATATCACATGCAGTACAATTGTAGATGCATCATGTAAATAAAATTCCACACCTATCTGAAACGTTGCATTTATTTCAATATTTGTGACGCTGTACAGCGATGCAGTAGTATGCAGGGAGCACAGGCCGGGCTGTAAAAATCCATAAACTACATGACAACAACAGAGTCTTGGGAGTCTTTAGTTTGTCACCGTGGATGGAGCATCTCTTTTTTTTGAGAAATCAAACAAACGAGCGCTTCATCAGAGACGGAGTGTAGCGTATCTCATTGTAACACTCCTCCTCTTCTTTCCCCTGCCTCCACCTCCCGTCCTGTCCCGTGCGATGGAGCCACAGCACGAGCACCAGCAGCGCCAGCAGCACCAAGCACATGGATAAGGTGAGCAGCACACCCTGCAGCATGCCCGAGGGACTGTCTGGGGCTGCGGAGAAACAGGAAACGTTGAAATCATTCATGTGGCTGTGGTGAAAAGAGGCAGAGAGCATTATGGGTGAACAAAGAGCCGCTCACTGCTGTAGATGGACAGGTTGACGTAGCAGCTCTCTGTTCCCAGGACGTTATTGGCAGAGCAGCGATACAGGCCGGACGTCTGAGAGGACACATTGACAATCTGGACGGAGCCTGACAGTTCCCCTGAGGGACAGACAGAGAAGAGAGACCCTGGTGATGTCATAGTGATGTCATCGGGGTAATCTTTTAAAAAAAACAGCTCCAACACCTTATACTGTGCAATTCAGGTTCACTCATACATCATTTTATCAACTATTCCCTGACATTTTTCTTGTGTATGTGTATGTGTATGTGAGTGTGTGTGTGTGTGTGTGTCTGCACTGACCCTCCATGTTGATGGGAAGTGCAATTTCCTCTGGATTCAGTTTATCCCAGCGGATCTCTGGAGTGGGGACGCCCTCCGCCACTGAGCAGGACAGAGTGACACTTCCTCCCATATCTATGTCTCCATCCCACTGACACACAGGCAGCGAGGGCGGCGCTACGAAAGCAATCAGTGGATACATTAATAGAAGGGCGTACTTCAGAGCAGCTATGAGGTACTTGTACTGCACTTGGGTATTTCCATTTTCTGCTACTTCTGATACTTCCACTCCACAATATTTAGGAGGCACGTATTGTACTTTTAACTCACTACATTTATTGAATGACTTTAGTTACTAGTTATTCTGCAGGTTGCAACAGCAGCAGTGCATTTTTGAACTGAATTTATTTTATTTGCAATCAGATAAAAATCAGTCGACTCTCGACTTTTGATCCAGTTACAGTTCATTTAATACCAGATGCTTTAAGACTGATACTAAAGTAATATATTTACTTGTACTCAAGTATGACTGTTGGGTACTTTAAACAATTACCAGTGTATTATCAAAGTGTAAATTCATTATATTTTGTAATATCTTCATGAAGCTAAATGACAATATATTGGCATGCATTGTCACCTGTATGTGGCCTCCATCCATATATTAAAATGTATTTTTAAGATATTACATTATGTTTTCAGTATATTTCAATATATGCTTGTTCTGTAAGGGGGGTCCTGACTGTCTGTACATCATTTACTGGCAATCCATCAAATAGTTGTTGAAGAATTTCAGTCCGGACCAAGATGACTATGATTAGAGCCGTTCTGCTAGCACGATTCAAAGCTACTTGATTATCTGAGCCTCTCTATGTGTTTGACAGGATTCACACCAGTGATGGCAGATATGGTTGGGAACACAGCAAATATGAGTATCCGACTGCAAAAATAGATGAATCCCTCATTCAGTATATTGAATGGTGCTTGCTTTAGATACGTGTGAAGTGCTTTGGCAGACAATATGTGACCCACTCACCCAGAACCTCGAGCTCCAGTTCTCCGATGCCAGGATCTGCCGTCTCTGGTGGGTTATTGACCATGCAGCGGTAAATACCAGCATCTGATACACGTGTGTCATTCAGGACAATGTCTGCACTCCAGGGAATACCTGCAGCAGGTTAACATGAATGTTTTTATCTGGCCTTCAGTTTGTAAATTCATCCTTTAAACATGATATTTGTAAAAACAGTCACTGAGAATCAAATTTAAAAAATGAAAAGTGGCTAACACGTCATTTTACAGGGATGCAAATTTCATGTTCAGTGGAAATGATCAAGTAATATATATTTCATTGAATTTATCCGGAAATGATTTAACAATAATATTTTCCATCAAGCAGTTGATGAATAGCTCCATATTTCTTTAATACATTTCCAGCTGGTTTGTTTTCCCTCAGCAGGCTGCTAAATTGAGGTGAGTTGTTGCAGCTTAAAGGGGCACTATGTAGTTTTGGAGAAGAAATACAAATGTAGAATTGTATTATTTACGATGTCAATGAGATAATAACACAAACTCAGATGTATTTATTGTTTCCATAACTGAATAAACAAGCTGTTCTCAGAGGAAAATAAGGTCCCCAGAACACTGTTTGAAGCTAGAGAGGTGGCAGGGTCCGCCACAAAGTAAAACAGTGTGAAATTGTAGTGTCCTTTAAGGTCATTTTGTTTATTCAGTCATAAAAACAAAGAGAGTTTGTTTATTTAGTTTGATAGGCATAAAAAACATTAATCTCTTCTGATTAAAATTATTTCCCAAAACTACATAGTGCACCTTTAATTTCCAGATTTCTGTCTGTCCAACTTCTGCAGGTTAGTAGATTGAAGTACATTTTTAACCATGTAAATGTCATTTTTTTCATATAGTGAGCCACTTTAAAATGCAATCTACCAACAAACACAACTTTATAATGAAGAATCAAGTCCAGCAAGTTTGGGGAAGTTGTCCAGCGGGAAGACAGAAACTAATTTGAAGTTTCCTGGAAATGTATTTAAAAAATGCCCTGCTATTTATTAACTTCTTGTTGGAAAGTAACAGTATGTAATTGTTAAATACAGAAATATCTAATATATATTTCAATACATTTTGAGGTAATTACTGTGGAAACTTGGGGGTAAATTTCAAATTGTGTTGCTTGGTAATTACCACCTACTCACCATGAAATTTGTCTGTAAAATTAAGTGTTACCAAAAACTCTTTCGCCAGTCTTACCTGTAAAACCCACCCGGCCGACGAGGGCTGGGTCTTCAATCACCTGCCCATGGTCGTACACAATCACCTGGAAGTGAGCGCAGCCGTTAATAAGTAGTTTCAGAGCATTAAAATACAGACAGGCTTCTACCAACACATGAAGTGAAGCCTGAACTGTAGAAGTGATTTGAAAATACAGAAAAATGCAGAACACAGAGAAACTTTCACTTGTTATTCACAGTTCTGGTACCTGATACAAACCTGAAATACCCGTCCTGAAATATAAATATATATGATCAGTTTGTAAAGCTGCAGCTTGTTGAGAGAGCCTGTCAGAGTCTGTGTGTGTGTGTTTGTGTTGGGATTCACACCTGTGTGGGGGTTTCTGGACTGGAGAGGGGAGCCAGAGTCCAGATGACATTGAGTCTGGAGAGAGGGCTGGAGGTGAAGAAGGAGCAGGGCAGCACCACGAAATCCCCTTGAACCACCTTCAGGCTGGATTCCCTCATGGTCACCCTGAGTGCAACTGTGTCAGCGAACGAGGCAGAAAAGGACGAACAGAAAAATGAGACAACTCAGATCTGTGAAATCCTACGAGAATCCTTTGACTTATGAAGTTATTGCCTAAATATTTTATTCTGCCTTCAACTTAGTTTCCCAGTTGACGTGCAGACTCCACTGCTCCCTCTCCACCTTCATTACTGAAATAATGAACCCCCCCTCCTCCTCGTCTCTGTCATCCCCAAGGCCTTTTGTGTATGTGTGTGTGTGTGTGTGTGTGGGAATTCAGCGTGCATATTAGTTGTTAATTACACTTGACAGCTTTGAGGGTGAGCCAAAGCGGTCACAGACTGAGTGGAACAACAGCCCACTTCACTGGGATGTGTTCATGAAAACATAACGTCAGTCCACGACATTGTCTCTATGTAGATCACCAGTTTTCCAAAGCGTCGGCCTTTCAAATTAAAACGCCCAATATGACAAAAGTAGGCTTTATTGAATACAAATGTGGATTTTCAGGGTTACTACTGAATCTTTAGCTCATCACATGTCTACATGATTGAAGCCCTTATTTGTGTGTATGATTTAAACATTTCTGGTTGGGGAAAAAAGGTGTTTGGGCTTTAAATTGTTAAAAATATGCACTTTTAGTCTGCTTTCAAAAAGATCTGCATTCTCACAGTCAAACATATCAGTCCAAACACTAAAGAGCTTTATAACTAACTCATGTCAGTGTAGTTTTAACTCTACAATGTAGATTATAAGTGTCTGTCATTGTTGTAATCATGTCACAATAACTGAATGGACAAATATAGTTATTTCTTCTAAAAGAAGCAGCAGTTAGCAGCTTTGCAAGTCCCTCAAAACGCTTGAATCTACAGCAGCTTGTGCAAAATGTCTAATATTTGTGATCTAAAGACAGAAGACAGGCCCACTCACCATTCTCCAGAGCGGTGAAACACACACACAGGGTCCAGAGCATCCATCTTCCAGCAGAGCCCATAGCTGAGAGGAAACAGCCCTCTCTCCCCCTGTGTACGAGCTGGTGGCCAGGAAAACTAGGCATGCATGATTAATCTATTGAGCGACGCAACAAACCCCACCCTCCGTTATTCTCAATCTCACTTCATTCTCACCTCGCATCGTCTGGTACAAGATGAACCAAAGTGACTGCAGATGGATTTTTAATGAAGTATGTAAGGAAGTTAAAACAGGTCAGCAGCTTGTAGTCTAATTGGTAAGTGTAACGTAAATAAGTGCAGCTGCTCCAGAGGAAATGTAACCCACATAAGACAACATGCTGCAGGGTAACACACAGTATGTGATGCGCAGCAGCAAGATGTTGTCGCTAACATTAGCCACCATAAGCTACTGCTCAAACTGAACCAGGTGAGGCTGCAAGAGCGACAGTCTGTTTTCACTCGTGTCCGTTCGTTTGTTGGTTTGTCGGCAGGATTACACAAAAACTGCTGAACGTTTTTCCGCAAAACTTGAATGGAGGACGGGTCTCGGCCCAGAATAGACCCCATTAACTTTTTGTGCAGATCCGGATAAAGAGATGGATCCAGGAATGTTTCTTCACTTTCTTTAACATTGCGAGATCGGGAGCTTTTTGTCATTTTAGTTAAGTTCTCAGGGAAAGATGCACGGATGTAGCTGAAAAAAATCTGACTTTTTAATTGCATTTTAGTGGATTTAAATATGTTTTATTTGATATTGGATTGAACTGAAGGGGACTGTTGGGCCTTGGCAGAGGTATGCACTCTACTGAGTGCCATTCTAGCGCCTTATAATTTCAAGTTTTCGAAGAGGAGGACTGTGTTATTTATTTTTTCAACGGCTACATAGTCACACTTTAAGGATGACCAACAGAAAAACTAATCCACATGTTTCTATGATTTCATTCATGTCACCTCACTTGCAATCATAAATTAATTTTAATAACGTTTTGTTACAAAGACCTTCATAAGGTTATATTACAAGACAATAAAATAAATAAGAAGATTTATTTATTTCTTTTTTAGATTTATTTTAACATTTTCTGATTCCAGCTCCTCAAACATGAGGATCTGATGCTCTTATCTGTTCCATATTCTATAAATTCAATACTTTTTGGAGTGATGGTTGAACAAAAGACGCAAACTTGTGCTTTGGGAAATTGTTACTGGCATCTTTCACTATTTGAAGGTATATTAAAGACGAAACAGCAAAACAATTCATACAAAAGATGAACTGATGAATTGACAATGGATGATATAATGAATGATGATAATAACTGAGGCTTTTTTCAGTAGTGTTGCAAACACGTCATCCTGCTTGTTTCAGTTGTTAGTTTTTCAAGATTGTTAACTAACAACTAATTGAACTCTTCTGCTCTGACTAATACTAAAAGCTCACAGATCTGATGAGGTAATATTAGCTGCTGAAGACTTGAATGGAAATCTTTATGGCTACAATCTGCCTTCTGAGTTAGTGTGAATATAAAAACAAACAAAAGAACAGGACAGATGAAGCCTTTCACTCAAAGCTGCTTTGCTATTCAAATGGATTACTACATATAACTTGTAACACATTTGTATTACTGCTACAAAAAGAGTAGTAGAGTCCCAAATCAGCTCTTCCTTTCTTTCTAAAAAAAAGGTAGTTTTCCCCTCATCCATGTACAGTGACACATGGATGTGAGGCAGACCTGAGGTCGTCACCGGTCTGATTAGTTTTTGACACTCGCAGCGAACTGTCTGGTGATAAGGACTTCATCCAGTTATGACCTATGGGCTAAACAAAACCCCGTCACTGCAGCTTTTTGACGGATTTACATAAAATGTGTTCGTTATTCGTGACTCACATGAAGTCGATCTGCCTGCCAAGTTCTGCAGTGATCATCAAATTATGTTCCAGTTTAGAGCCGCTCACCAGTCACAACCAGACATCACGTGGTGGAGCACAGACACGCCATGAGGGCTGGAAATTAACACAGTCAACGTATCTGTCAGATTTAATCAGAGAGCAACAGAGGATTTTTACACTATAGTTTTACTACCTTTAATGAAGTAAAAGATCTTAGTACTTTTACTCAAGTAATGTACCTCAGCACAAATTCAAGGTACTTGTACTTTTCAGGTTTATGCGACTTTATACTGCTACTTCACTACATCTCAGAGGCAAATATTGTACCTTTACTCCTCCTTTTACAGATCGTCCCCTTCCTACCATGTATCTGACAGGAAGGGTATAAAACCGTGTATAAGTCATGTATCAAATTTAGTGATTTTGAATTTGACATAAAGGATAGACTGAAGGATGAAGTGTTCCTGTATGTGCCTCCTACTTCTTAGCTAAATAAACTATAAACCCCTCTCGGATCAGCTGGACAATACATCATCACAAAGCTGAAAACAAGGATGTTTTTCTGACGCCATGAAAACTTTTTAAAAATATGTGGTTGAGTGGTGACAGCAACACAACACACACACGAGGATCTTTTAGAATATGATGCAATGCAGTAGATTAAACTACTCATCAGTATAATGTAGTTAAAATGAGCTCAACCTTAAATATCTACAGCTGTAAAATGCAACATACACATGAGTGCAGCAGTGTTATTAATCCAAAAGCATCCGATATAATAGTAAAACACTGACAGAGACCATTTTTTCGGGACAATGAGTACTTTTACTTTTGATACTTTTGGTACATTTTGCTGATAATACTTTCATTTCCGAGAAGGGTTTTGAATGTAGGACTTATACTGGAGTATTTTCAGTGTGGTATTAGTACTTTTACCCGAGTAAAGGACCCGAGTAGCTCCTCCATCATTGATTTCTTTCACCACTAGATTTAATGAGCCCCACATGGGAGCAAGAGGAAATTGTTTTAAACGAGCATTTTGATGATTTTTGATTTTCTTCATGACTGAACCTTCACTGGACATGGATTACTGGCAACAGGGGTGCACGTATTTCTATTTACTGAAAGAAAATACGTGTTGGAGCAGCAGAGGAGCCAGGATAGAAAGTATATTAAAAAAATAAAAACATTCAAGTTGAGCTGGACAAAAAAAAGAAGCTGCAAAGCAACATGTGACCTTTTCAAGTTTACAATTTGACCTTTTATGTAGTCACCTCACTGAGGTCAGTGTCTCCCTGTTACTGCTTCTCCACCTGCAGTTCGTTTGGGTTCCTGTCACCTTTATCTTTTCTCTCTTTCATTTGAATACACGTCACCATGGTGACTTTCTTTTCTTTTAAAAAGGACTATAAAGGTTGAGACTGCACTTCAATGAGCGAGTTTTGCAGATCAAATCCAAATAAAGGAAATGTTCATGAATAAGGAGGAGGTCTGAGCCTGTTTTCAGGTGCTGTGGAGTTTTTATTGTGTGTGGTTCTTCATGAATCAGCAGCTGACCGAGACATATGAGAAAATATACACACATGGAAGTTGACTGCAGGCTGGAATCTTTGCTTTACTTAAAAAAAAGAAAAGACTGATGAAGGGCAGTAGTTTCTCGTCCTTAGACGTTTCAGATTCTTTGTGATCACATCGTAAGTATCTACTCCTTACCGCTTTAATTTGGGCTGTTAAGATAAGTCTAATTATAAAAACCCAAACCAAAGAGCCTATGGCACAAGGTTGACTTCTCCCAATTTATTCAAACAACAAGTAACATCCAGCACCAGCTTTGTGCGTTCCAGCTGTGAAAGACAGAATATTTCAAAGGTAAAGTGTTCTTACTCTGAGACTAGAAAATAAAAACGGAAGAGAGTGAGTTGGCAAAACCGTCCAGTACTTCTGTTAAGAGTGTTTGTTATCATTTAGGACTGTACAGAGATAGAATTATATGGTGAGGCCTCGTCGGAGCTCACCACCATATATATACAGCACTGTGTTCACCCCACAGTAAGGAATATACACATCAACCTACAGAAAACACATTATTTCATGTGTGTTTGTGTGTGTGCGTGTGTGTGTGAATCTGAATTCTGTGCATCTCCAAGTTAACTTACATTACATCCTCTTGCCTGCATGCAGACAAAAATCACAAGCCTTTACTCAATGGAGCCACAGTTAGCTGCACTTCCTGTTGTCTTTATCAGTTTCACACAAAATCACAGGTCAAAGTGGGTAGAAACACACACCAACACACACACACTAAGTTTTGGGATAAATATGCTCGCTGGTTGGACATGTAACACTTCCCTTCATAAAACATTATCAATGTTTTAGTGACAGTCTCTATTCTAGGATAAAATAAACCTAATTCTGTTCTCTCAGAGTCGGGGCCCTTAATAAATAGAAGATGAGAGAGAGAGAGAGAGAGAGAGAGAGAGAGAGAGAGAGAGAGAGAGAGAGAGAGAGAGAGAGAGAGAAAGATAGACAGGAGAGACAGACAGGTAAGCGGAGTGAGCGCTGCCTCTTTCCCTTCAGGGTAATTGGGAGTGACCTGGTGGCAGGCGAGCCAATCACAGCAGGATCCAGACGGGTTTAGACCAATCAGATCTCTTCAGTGAGAGGCCTGGGCCTGTTGCTGCAGTTAAACGGCAGTACAGTCCTATCACAACAGCATGGTGAC
This sequence comes from Pagrus pagrus, assembly GCF_965226575.1. Classification (NCBI taxonomy): domain Eukaryota; kingdom Metazoa; phylum Chordata; class Actinopteri; order Spariformes; family Sparidae; genus Pagrus; species Pagrus pagrus. The sequence goes on from NC_140198.1 coordinate 19,421,499, forward strand.
GGGTTTCTCCAGGAACTTGCGGAACTCGGCGAGCCACTGCGCGCCTACCGCCCCGTCCACCACTCGGTGGTCGCAGCTCAGCGTCACCGACATCAAGCTGGCAACGTCAAACCTGCGGAGAAAACGTAGAAACACACACTGCATCAGTTTGATTTTTTTTTTTTTTATGTAATGTTTCCAACTTGTTACAGTGTTGGAATTCACTGACCCTTTCTCATTATCAGCAGGCATCAGCCTTTTCTCTGAGCCTCCGACGGCGAGGATACAAGACTGAGGAGGGTTGATGATGGCCGAGAAGTTCTTGACGCCAAACATCCCCAAATTAGAGATTGTGAATGTTCCTCCCTGTTGGAAAAAACACACATATAAGAGGACTACTTCAATTTGCTGCTTCACTGGATGAAATGAAAAGCTAACTATCCCATGAGCGACCAAATTTTTATTTTTGGGTGAACTTCCTTCCTTTAAAACAGAAATGGGTGGGACTGACTGGAAGTTGTTAAAGTCTCAAATCAGTATGGACTGATCAGGGGATGCTATAGTTATTATTCATAAGAAAACTGCCTCTGACTTGAGCTTCAGATTAATGTTTTTGATCACAAGAGTAAGAACATATTTACAGAGAAAGGTTTTTTATAGACTTAAATTAATAAAAGGTAAGTCAACAACCCAAAGAGGATTTTCCTTCATCACGAGTATACAACTGTTGACACGTATTATTTGGATGACAGTGCATCATCTGTAACGAGTTTCAGTACTCGCTCTACCCTTCTATCCCACATGTCCCCACAGGCTCAGCTCATGTGTTGCACCTGGAACTCGTGTGGCTGCAGTTTGCCTTCTCTCGCTTTGGCGGCGAGCGCCGACACATCGGAGCTGATGGCCACAAGTCCTTTGGTGTGCGCGTTAAACACGATGGGCGTGATGAGGCCGTTGGCTGTGCTCACCGCTACACTTACGTCCACCACATGGTTCCTGGAAACGGGAGTAAATAAGTCAATACTAATGACAGCACAGAAATGAGGTCAACTTCATTTCTAAACTGAGAGAAGATGGAAACATGTCTGTGCCTTGAGTGCCCTCTGCTGGCTGAAGTGTGAACAAAAAATGTCACAGTTTTAGCTTCATTTGTTGGTCTTGACTGAACAATCTCAATGAGTTTTTACACTGATGCATCCATTCATCAAAATGTTACCATGGATATGAGCGACATAATTCAAATTTAGATTTCCGATGCAAAGAGTGACGTCAGACAAGAGACTTGTTGACTAGACTAGGAGACTTTGGATGATGAAGATTTATCTGTAATTTCCTGTTTACTGTATATTGGAACCAAACAACATTCAAATGTGTGTGGATGTGCCTGTTTATGCGTAATTTACTCACTGGCGAATGACTGTGTCCAACCAGGAGGAGTTGCACTCAGGAACCTTGAGGCAGGCCAGGGCGCTGGCTTTGATAATGAAGTCATTCACACTAAGCTTGATATTCTGGGCTTTCACTTCCTGCAGAGAGGATGAGAGGTTGTTTAGATAAAGACACAGGAAATAGCTATCGCAGTTCACATGTTCCCTGTCTTAAATTCTGTTACACGTCTATTCATGATCAAAAACTCACAGCATTGAGTTCTTTCCGAAGCTCGATCACTTGGTCCATGTTGACATCTACAGACAGATAATAGTGGGGGATGGTTTGCTTGGACTGCATCAACCTCTGAGCGATCACCTGCAGGAGAGACGCATACAAATGCACCTCAGCTTTGATCCATAATTCATCACGGACAGGAGTGAAGCGTGGTAGCTGAGTCGGTGTTGATAAATGCGCAAGTGCCCGTCTCCAGGGCAAAATGTGGAAGCAGAGGTTAGAGATAACAGAGCTACACCGTGAAAACCCCTCAGGACGTTTGCCTCACAGCGTTCATCAGCACCAAACGCTGCTTACAAGGAGCGTGTCATGAATTATACCTGGCTGCTATCAGAGGAGCTAGAGCAGGAGAGGAAGTCATCCATGAACACAATGGACCACCAAAAGTGCAGGCGTGTGTTTGCTCTCACCTTGCGGATGTTGCTGATAGGGATGTCTGTAAAGGTCCCGGCTGGTGCAGCAGGAGCTGCAGCAGGTGCAGGAGCAGCTGGAGCTGCAGCTGGAGTGGGAGCAGCAGCTACGGCCTGCCAACACAAATGATTTGATTTGCATTTAAAAGGACATTACAACAAAACCTTGAGGCATACAGTAGGACACCAACGTTTTGAGATTGTTAAAAACACGGGTAAAAACTATAATCGTGATTATTTGTAGAGGGTGGATGACAGGAAGACTGAAACGTTTCCTGATAAAAAATTTAAATTTAAAAATCCATGGACAGCATATGATAGTTTGCTATTTCCTATTCTTTTTGATAAAAACTTAACATTACAAAACACTACAAAGCCACATTATTGTCTTTATATGTAATGTTTTACCTCATCAAATTAATTGACTTTTGAAATATATGCTTAGTCTGAATTTGACTGGTTAACTAGTTGGGACAGGGGCAACAGAAGACTGAGAAAGTAGTGAAGCGGTCAAAAAACACCTGTTTGGAACATTCAACAGGTGAACAAGTTCATTAACAGGTGATAGTACCATGATTGGGTATGAAAGGGTTCAGTCGCTCACCAGCAGGTACGAGGTGAGGTTCAACAATTTGTGAAACTTTGTGTAATGTATAAAAGATATTACATTACATGGACTTGAAAACCCTTTGTAAGACATGTTTAAACAGTCTCGTAGCTTATTTGGAATCAGGGTTGTAATAACACCTGGACACACAAAGACACAAATTCCCAAATGAAATAAAAAAGTTTAGATTTTCTGATTTTTTTTTTTTTTTTTTTTTTTAAAGTTAGGGTTCATGATTTCACACAGGTCATAGTGCTCATTTTGTCAAACCGACAGTCCAAAACCCAAAGAAGATCGATAATAAAAAAGAAATGCAAAGCAGCAAATTCTTGCTAGAAACAGAATGTTTAGCTTTTCTGCTTTAAGAACGAAAATAAGAAAATCAAAAGAACAACAAAAGGTTTCAGCGCCACATTCTTATATCCAGTATTTATATATATATTTTTTTAATCAATTATGTAACTGAAGTTGTTACATATGATTACACAGGATTAAAACATGCACTGATAATGGATACAGAAACAAGTGTGAGCTTCACTTACAGGTGCAGCCTTTGGTGGAACAAAGCCGTCAATATCTTTCCTGGTGATGCGTCCATCCGGACCAGAGCCTGAACAGAAAACAGCTCAATGTACACTATAAAAAATATCTCACCTTTGTTTTGTCTAGTTCTGTATTCTGTTCAACTTAAAGGGGATGGTATTTTCAAACCTGGGCCCTATATGTACACGTGTGGAAATAATTCAAACACACCAAAAGTTTTGGAATCAGCCAGTCGATTGCCTCAGTTAAATATTCAGCCATGACTTTGGAAATAAATTCTTTCTGCCAGCTTCTCTAGGTAAACTCAAATCTCCTCTCTCCAACTCTTTTCCTGTAACAACTCACTTTGAGATTTCAGAGAGACTTCACCTTGAGCAGGAATTGTGTGTTGTGAATTGTCTTGCTCTTTAGCAAAAAAAGGTTTATCTGCATACGACCTGTTTCCATAATATTGTCAGACACTTAGAATAACAACCTCAGCTTGTTAGTGGCAAAAACAAGCACTTTTAGTGGACGTAACTTTGATAGTCGTAGTTACCCCAAAGGATTAAGCCGATTCCAAAACATTCGGTAAGTATTTACTGTAATTTAATCTATCAATATAGATTAGTTGCTACTTGTGTCACGGTCACTTACCGCTGACCTGTGCCAGGTCAATTCCTTTCTCAGCAGCGAGTTTCTTTGCGAGTGGGCTGGCGAACACACGACCCTTCCTGGGTCCTGCAGGGGCAGCGGCTGCAGGAGTGGGTGCTGCAGCAACCGGAGCTGCAACCTACAACATAAAAACAAACGTGGATAGATGACGTGATTCGTGTACAAGCTGTCTTACAACCAAAAAGTACTGAAGCAAAATTCAGCATGGTTTTGCGATTATTTGGGTAAAAGCTTTGTGTGTATCTCTCACCGGTGTTGGTGCTGGTGCTGGAGCTGGAGGTGGTGTGGAAACCTCTGCCACTCCAGTCTCAACGTAATCCTTGAAGGCAGCGATGTCACTTTCTTTCTCTACAATGATGCAGAGCGGCATTCCCAAGGGGACATCCCGAGTTCCTTCTGCCACCATGATTTTGGCCAAATATCCCTCCTCCTGCACCTCAAAGCCTGCACACAAACACATCACAGAGACCGTGCTGTAAGTCGGCATACAAGACAGAATGTACCAGATATTAAACAGCACTCTAATACTACTAGGACTGAGGTGTCTGAGGCAGTTTGGGTTTACCGATGGTTGCCTTGTCAGTCTCGATTTCAGCCAGCAGATCTCCTTCACTCAGCTTCTCCCCAACTTTCTTCTCCCAGCGCTGCACTGTTCCCATGGTCATGGTTGGAGACAGGGCAGGAAGTGTGATCTGTAAGATAAAGGCAGGAGGATGTCATCTCTATAGCTTCCAGTACGGGACACTAGTGACAAACAGAACAACCCTGAAAGGGGCCTGTATGATGTAACTGTGACATCTCCAATTACAGTCAGGCTTGGAAACATTAGAGCAGCCTCTACCAAATGAAAGCTCCTCCCTGGAGTCTGGTAAGGGACTCTCTGATTAAATGATAAAATCACCACGACTTCAACTCGTGATGTTTTGTTTTCATGCTTGGTAACAACAGCAAGCTGGATGCGAGATCAACATGGGAGCAAGAAAAAAAACATCACACCACAAAACAAGTGCAAATATTTCTACTTTTTGCAAGCAAGGAGCTACAACGTCTTTTCACCATTCAAATCACTGACTCACCATAAAACCTACACACATGACCCAAGAAGTACGACGTTATACAACTGCTGTTTTGTCATGCCAACAATACTGAGTTGCTATTAAGAGAGCAGCAGAGGTGGCAAAAGTTCACACATTCTTTACCCAAGTAGAAGTAAGAGAGTACAGGCTCAAAGTATAAAAGTAAAAAGTATCCCTCTGAAGGACATTTTCACCGGCCATTTCAAGCTAACTGAACCTCACATCATTTTAAAATAATTCAAAGTCTATCAAACTTAAAGTTAGAATCAGTAGGGTGTGCCTGAGCTGTTCGTAAACGCACCAGAGAGATGATTGTTGATTGTTGAGTCACATTTGAATATAAATAATCGATAACTCTCCTCAAATGCATTTAAACTACAGTAACAAGCCTGTTTTAAAAATGTAGGAGTACAGAGTAAGTACAGTTATTTGTGTTGAAAAGTAGGAAGTCAATAATTGTCAGAAAAAGAAATACTCAAGTGAAGTACAGATACCTGAAAAATCTACCTCTCTTCTCTCATTCTCTTTTGAAAATGTATAAACATTTTGGTTCAAACTGCCCTTCCTTGTCTCGCATTAAAAAAAATGGGATCAAGATTTGCAAATAACGACTGATAAAGAAAGTTGGGCTAAGATCTGGGCTAAGAAAACGTTCATTCCTTCTCCATGTGTGCCCGACACTCCCTGCTTCAATTTAACATGTGACAGGTGTAGGTCTGCATGTGTCAACAAATCACTTTAAAAATCCATTCAGCTTCTCTCTGCTAACACACAGTAGTCATATGAAGATCTCATCACACAGACTGTCAGACTGAACAACCCTGCTGTGGCTACAGGACACTGACCGTAAACATCCCCTACACTACATGACTGCACTTTGTTTATGTAGGAACATGCCTACCTTCAAGTGTGTGGGGTAAGAGCTGCCGGGGGCTGCAGGAGGAGCAGCACCAGCAGGAGGAGGAGGAGCGGAGGCAGCTGGTGAGGGACCGGCACCGGCTGCTTTGAGAGAGTCCAATGTTACGTCCTTAAAGGCCGAGATGAGGTCGGGGCTGCGAGGGAGAGTAAACACACAGATATTAGACATACATTTTGAAAACTACTGCTGGTGCAGAAACAAATGTTACTTTTCCAGGTGCAGGTGGAAATCAATCATGATTCAGCTAAAAATAATGAAAACAATTTGAGTGCGTGATCTGCCTTCAAACTTTTATCCCCAGTCTTAAATCCACAAAGTTGAACTTATTCTATGTGATTTCATATGAATTAACGACAGACACCTACCTATCGACTGTGATGCAGATTACTGCTCCGATGTTGACGTCTCTGGTCCCTTCGGGAACCAGGATCTTTGCCAGATAGCACTCCTCCAGCATCTCAAAACCAACTGTGGCCTTGTCAGTCTCCACCTACAAGAGATACAAACATTTAAAAAAACGGATAGTTGTGATGATTTCCTACGATAATATGTAACATACACGCTCAGCTCAAACCTCGGCTATGAGGTCGCCCTCGCTGATCTTTTCTCCCTCCTTCTTCTCCCAGCGAGCAATCGTTCCTGTCTGCATGGTGGGTGACAGTGCGGGAAGCTCCACCTGAGGAACAGGAAACAAATTCCAGAAGTTTAAGAATGAAGGAGTCATGAGAAAATGCCACCTGATGGTCGACCAAATATCAAAGAAGACATTTAATTCAATAATGCTGAAAGATCACCACAGTCACTTTACAGTATCCTCACTGGGGTTTCATGACGGATAGGGCACTGTAAAAACAGCCAACTGTCAGGTGTTGTAACTGTGGTTGCTACGTCATCATCACCTCATTCTCTTGCTCAATAAATGACCCACATACAGCTGTGTTTCACCACATCTGGGATGTATTACAGTAGCTGTCAAGGTCATGTAACATCTGACTGCAGAATCTACACAAGTGCTACCAGGAAAGACAAATACAGGCTAAGAGCAGGGTAACAGTTCAACAGTCTCTTTTGCATTGCACTGTGGGACAATCGTACGACAGCAACAAGCTAAAAAATCAAGGTTTTTTTAATATGCATACTTGATTATACGCTATATACTCACAACCTGCTTGAAATGAGTCTGCGTATGAACATCAATACTAAATATAGGAAAACAAAATTCTAATTTTGCCAGATTTAGCACTGCGACTAATGATTACTTTCATTATCAGTTAGGGATGCACAATATATATTGTAATGACATTTCATTGGTCCAATATTGGGAAAGTTATATTATCTGCTTTTTGTGAAATTGTGGTTGATAAATATGGACAATAATTCTACAATTATCTTAAATTTGGTGAAGAAATTGGTGTCTTCAAATTCCTTCTTTTGTCCAACTATCAGTCCAAAAGCCAAAGACTCTTCAGCTACCATCACAATTGAAAAAAGAAATGCAGCAAATCATTACATGTACAGCTGTAACCAGCAAATATTTGACACACATAAAAAGACTGAAACAATTAATCGATTATCGAAATATATGTAAAATTTGCTTTGGATCAACTAATTGATTAAGCCACTAATCATTGCGGCTCTACTTCAATTTCTACATAAACGTAAGAGTTTCAGCTTCATTTCTGTTCACTGACAGCACTTCAGTTTGAACATGTTCTGTATTGATTAATGCTGATCTGCTGCAGACTAACCCTAACCCTTAAACCAGAATCTGGAATTGGACCAGGTTTGTTGGGGAAAACTGTCTAGTACATTCAGGTGTGTGTTTTTATTTTTGTAATAGACCTTTCTGTCTGGTCTGAGCCTAAAGTGGTGCCATCTCTTGGGTGCAGCCCAGCTAGAAAACGGCTCTGCTTCTCCAAAGACATTGAATGATGTCAAAGACAAACATGACAGCACCCGTGGTGACTACACTGTCATATGGGGACACCTTGTAACCCAAAACCGAAAGCTTTTAATTCATATAAAACTGATTTAACACTAATAGCTCAGATCATCATGTACCAGCTTCCAATTATTATTAATTACTTAATGACATTAAAACACATTGTGATGCAGTGTTTGCAGAATTTACTTTACAGTTTAAGACTCATGCAACAGTTGCATTTAACCTGTGCCACAATCTGCTGTACCTCACGGTGCTAACTAATGCTAGCTAGGGAGGTCATGCTAGCAGAACCGTCGGTGCTATAGCAACCCCACACCCGGTCTGTCAGTTACCTTCTGGTGCGGCGGCAGGCTGTAGAAGCGCGTGCTCTGACAGCTGCCTGCCAGCGGGGGTAATCGCAGGAGACCCCCTCTGTGACTGAGGCCGGTGCCCAAAGACACGGTCCGGGACCCCGCTCCGCAGTGAAGTCGCCTCAGACAGCCGGTTCCGGGCACGGAGCGGGAGCTGAGCGCAGCAGGCCCGGTAGGGAGGGCACGGGGACAGGGGAGCCCGGCGGACGGCCTGAGCCGCAGGATGAGACGAAGCATTTCGCAGCGGTTGTAACACTACACGGAGTTGTTGAATAATGAATTTTCTCACACCGGCATCAGAGATACGCTGGCACTAAATGTCTCTGTGCCTCGAGAACCGGCCCGTACTTACTCCTCACTTTCTAATGACCTCCTCCAGTCCAAAACAAAACGATTTACGGCTCTCCTCTTTGTCCTGCCGTACAGTCGAATGAGGTGTCGTAAACGGCGGCTGTTCCAATTTAAATCACTGAATACGAAAAACGAAAACACCACCACTCTGGATAAATATACCTAGCTATGAACACGGAATTAATAGAGAATAAGAAATTTACCAAAAGCCTTAATGGCTCAAACCAAAATTATACTCAAAAGCTGCAAGGTTATATTTTACTGCAGTTATATCACTGAACACACGGTGGCAGTAAGACATTTGAAAGCAGAACACATTGTACAGTACATTACATCTGCCTATCATAAAGTACAGTCTGCTGCTTATTTAATAAAGAGTGTTAAAGGAGTTATATTGGACACTGGGTAATATTTTATGATTATAGACCAGAATTGTAAAAAGAAATACCCAAATGTCATACTTGAGTAAGTGTAAAGATATCCTGTTAAAATATTACTTTGGTAAAACTGAATAGTACTCGAGTAAAAGTAACATTGACAGCGACATTAAATGGACATCAAAAGTACAAATAAAAGTGAAATTGTACAGATATTTACTGACTGATTATTGGCCTGGAGGATTAATGTATCCGAAATTCAACCATTTTATGATGATAAGAATCAGTGTTATTTTAAGTATTATTATCATTATTATTATTATTATTATTATTATTGTTTGTTTCTTTGTTTGTTTGTCTATACATTTAATTTAATTCAAAATGCTCTGCTTTGGCTTTGATGCAGCATGTAATCTACAGAAACACTATAACTACAGTATCAAATAAATGTTGACTAGTGGAGAGTGGATAACAGAAGTATTAGAACATTGAAATACTTAAGTAATGTACAAGTACCTCAAAATTGTACTCGAGTAAATGTACTTAGTTACACTCCATCACTGTTTTAGACAAATGCAAACTCCTGTTCTACATACTCCTGTACGGTAGGTGGCGATATACACCTAAAACACCACGGAATAAAGCAAAGAAGAAAAGCAGTCAAGACGCATTCAAGACGCAGCGGAACTATTGGTGTTTATTTGAGGATATACAGTGTTTATCATTTTCATTATTATTATTATTATTACTGTAGTTATCTGTGACATGTGGTGCAGGACCTGTAGTAAAGCGACGGACCGGGAGCAGTCGCTGATGATTTTAGAGGTCAGGACGGAGTGAGACTGTCTTCTAGTTAATTAGTTAGTTAGCCAGCTAACCTAGCTATTTGTGCAAAATGTAAATAAACCACTTGATGCCATCTATAACGCTGTCTTTCTCTGTCTGTCTGTCTGTCTGTCTGTCTGTCTGTTTGTTTATTTGTTTGTTTGTTTGTTTGTTTGTTGTCGGGGTTCTATGTTGACAGAAACTATTGCCACAGCAGTACAGCCACACTGTGTGCAGCTACGGGACGCTAGGAGACATCAATTTCAGGGCATCCATAAAGTTGAAGTTGTCCCGTGAGGAAGAAGCGAAGCGATGGTTTGAAGACTTCCAGAGCTCCTCAGGCCTCACATGGAGCAAATCTAAAACTTACCCCAATGTTGGACGCTACAACAAGTATCGAGTAAGTGTTACCCACTCACCCAACCTGTTAACTACACCATGTAACGTTTAAAGGTGCACTATGTAGTTTTTTCTGGGGAAGAAAATGTAATCAGGAGAGACGCATGTTCATTTACTAAATAAACAAACTTTTTTTGTTTTCATTACTGCATAAACAAACCTTAAAGGCCAACACAATTTCATGCTGTTATACTTTGTTTATATTTGGCGGACCCTGCCACCTTCAAACAATAACAATGAATATATATATATATATATATATATATATATATATATATATATATATATATATATATTTCTGAGTTTGTATTATTACCTCATTAATATTGTAAATATTAAAATTCTGAGTTTTAATTTATTTTCCAAAACTACATAGTGTCCCTTAAACCTCTACTGAGGATGTCAGGAGAAGAATTAACTTTTAAAGGTAAAGGATCAATATCGTTCTTTCATGGCTTTATGTTTACAGTAAATTTAGTATGCGTGACCAACTTTTGCTACTGTTTCCCAGGTGGACTACAGGTGCAGGACGATAAGAAAAAACACTTCTTGCCCTGCTACTCTGTTCCTGATCTTAAAAAGGAAGCTAGAACTTGGAGAACGGAAGTCGAGGTCAGTAATAAATAACAATAATAATAAATCAACGGTTGGTCTTTGGTAGTGAGACTTTAAGTAACAAGCTCACTTTCTCTTTTATTATGACAGCACGTGTGTTTTTCTGATTTCACAATCATTATTCTCATAACTCTTCAGCCTGTTTTCATTTAGAGCTCATTCGTCTGTGTTGTGGCACTGTGTGTATCAAAAAGAAAGCAGATAATAATTGGGTATGGTTCATATAAAAGCTACATCATCACCAATGAGCTCACATGAAAGAGGGTTTCTGCAATGAGTTCAACCGTCCTGTATAATCTCAAACTTTTAATCCGTTTTACAGTTTATGTAGGCATTTGTCTGCTAGTCAGAAACACCCAAATGATGTCTCAGATGGCTCCTTTGTCATACTTTTTAAATTTTTAAATAGCAATGTCATCAGTTGTATCACTGATATGTCAAACTCAAACAATAATATGGTCTAATAAATGTCTTAGTAACATCCGCCTTATTATCCAAGCCATTACTGGTAGCTTAATTCACTGTTCCTCACTTTAGGTCTGGGGATCCTCACGTGAAGGAGGGACTCTTCCTTCATGTGAACTTGCGTAATGAGCACAACCATCGTGGTTCATGTGCTCAAGCCATGAAGAGGAAAGATGTTTCAGGAGAAGCCATTGAAAAGCTGAAAAAGCTCTTTGAAGGTGGTCACTCTCCCACAACGGCGCTCGACGTCCTCAAGTACGATTTACAAGAGGAGGAGCAGGACAACTATGTGTACGCTGCTGCAGATCGGTCCGTCTGTCCAGATTTGCGGTTTTGTTACAGGTTAGTGACTAAAACAAATAAGATGAATGAATTCATTAAAACAAACTAATAATTATAAAATACCAACCTGTATTGGGATTGTTGTGCATTTTAATTGAAATCTTAAAATTTGAATTCTTGTTCCTTTTTGCAGACTTTACTACAAACTGTTCAAAAAAGTACACGGCACAGCAGCAGGGGCAGAAATGTTTAAAGATCTTGAACAAAAGCTTGATGAGTACAACAAAGAGCAAGGGGATGTCTGTGCCAGGATGAGTCAAACCAATGACAATCAGCTGGTGATTGCCATATGCACTCCAGTGATGAGGAGAGTACACGCCAGGCTGAGAGAGAGCGGTGAGATGATGTTTGTGGACTCCTCTGGGAATGACCGTCACAATCACCACCTTTTCCTCCTCCTCACCCCTTCCTCAGCTGGTAGTTTGCCTTTAGGTGTAATTATCACAACGTCTAAAACACAGCAAACTATTTCAGCTGCCTTAGAGCTGCTACAGACTGTCTTTCCACCTGACAGGTTCTTCGGTCACCCAGACGGACCTCTTGTTGTCATGACTGGCGACTGCTCTGCACTCAGGCAGGCACTGACTGGAGCATTCCCAAAAGCCACGTTGGTACATTGTGTGTCCACCCTCTTTCAGGCCATGTGGAGATGGCTGTGGAGCAGTTCAAATGGGGTTCCCAAGCAGCACAAGCCTCACCTCCTGAAGTCCTTCAGAGATCTGGTGTGTGCTTCCACACCAGCAGCTCTCAGGGAGGTCTACGCCAGACTGATGGTCGACGATATTGTCTTACAGCACACAAAGTTTGTGCGACAGATGCAGGAGGTCTACAAGCGGCGAGATGAGTGGGCGCAGCTGCCCACCAGAGGGAATCACACCAACGTCTATGTGGAAAGTGCCATCGGGGTGGTGAAAGAGAAGCTCCTGCACCGACTGAAGGCCTACAGTGTGACACAGTTGGTGGACTTTGTTGTCACGCGCTTGGAGGCACACTATATCCACCGCCTCACAGATGCTCCCAGCAACACCCTTAGGAAGGTGATGAAAACAAAGGACATCTGGAGAGACTCTGTCGTGCAGGTACACCACTGTGGCATACATCTACAGTTAAGGCCAAATGTTACATTTTATAATTATTGTAATGCTATCAACAGAAAGAACTAGTGCGGCTTCAGGATTTTGCTCCAACTAAGCAAAAGCACACCTGATAAAACTAATCAAGTGTGCCAGAGATCAGGTGATTCATTGTCGGGCTGGGCGATATGGCCTTAAAATAATACCGCAATATGTTGTGAATTCCCTAACACTCATTTTGTGATGTCTCTGCTGCAGGAAGACCAAGACAACTACACTGTGGCAAGCTCATCAATTGCTGAAGAGTCCTATCATGTCAACACGGCCATCGGCTGCTGCACATGCCCAGCAGGGATTCATGGCGGACCCTGTGACCATCAAAGTGCTGTAGCCAGGATGTTTGGACATAGTGAAAGCTTCCTTCATGACTCATCACCAGACACACGGAAGCTTTACTATCAAATTGCCACAGGTGAGTTTGTCATTGGTCAGGCCCTCCCAGTGTCCTATCATGTTCAAATTCAGGTTTATACATGTATAACATAACATGTCATAGTGACACTGTTGACTACCAACTCATCCATAACATACATGCGTACATAGCATATACATATACATAATGCCGTATTACAATACTGTGTGTGTGTGCACGCGTTTGCTTACTTGTACTTGCACTGAACATACAGTTAGGAAATAACAACCTGTCAGTTACACTGACAGAGATTTTCGTGGCCCTGGTAGTACACTGGACAAGAGGGAGGGAGATCAGTGGGACCTGCATCCACTGCCGAGTGCCTGTTGTTGGCTGACCTCCTGTGTTCGACATACAACCAGAGACAGAGAAGGAAGCTCAGGGGCACCAATACAGAGACGAGAGTTGGTTACCTAGCTTGCCATTTCCTAACGGTACGTTCAGTGGTTGTCTGGTGTTAGTGGGTTGTGCTTGTGGTAAACACACCACCACGACAGGCTGTCATTGCTGCAGTGTCTCTGGGCTCGCCTGTCTGTACCTAATGAGCCCAAAGACCTACTGTCAATGAGTCCTCACAGGAAAGTTTGTGTGTGTTAGAGACATCAGAAGCAACAATCAATTGCCCCTCGGTAACATTTAACAACTGTGCACTTTCCCTTTAACAGGAAAGGACATTCCAGACGTATGTTGTCAGATGCTGGATAAACCATCTCTGCCTGTGAGAGCTGCAGGAGTTGGTAATGGTGACATGTGCTGGCATCCTGCCACAGGTAAGTCAGCGAGTGCACAGTCCACAGTACATTCATAGTCACACTGTTTGCTACATTTTGGATGTTGCGTCTCTGTGTTACTGTCAGTGAAGCATTATTCTGTCAGGAGCTTTGGTGAAAGGGCCCCCCTCCATACTGAGATGACTGATAAACAGTACTTAAAAGCACACAGCTGTCACCCCAAAGGGCTGACGTCTTGAACCCGCTCAGAACAAAATAAGACTTTGATGGGTAAAAGACTGTTTAGTTTGACAGGTAGGGTACATTTATTAATACAACTCTCTATGAATCATATCCCCAGGTCAATTGTTTCTCAAGGAAAGGTTAAACAGCATGTTCGTGGACATCAGCAAGAAACTGGACAACCCCGACTTCACTCATTCCATCGCTTCATTTGTGAGGACTTATGAAAGCATCAAAACAGACAGCGCCATGGTGTCAGCTCTTTCCTCCTTTGGAAAGAATCCCCAAACAGAGGCCAGAGGCTGCAAAAGACCGAGGGACTGCTTGTAAGCCTCCACAGATTGGAGTGCAGCCGATAGACAGTCGAGGAGTCAAACTTCTTTTGGTGGAGAAGGGTCCTGAGCACTGGACGGCTCCGGAAGGTGTGAAGAAAGGAGCGTGCCTGTGGAAGAACTGTGAAGCCAAGCGCCTTTGCTGCTCACTGTTCATGCTTGTCTGTAAAACCCTGCTGTCCTTCACCTGTCAGAAATGAGTCTGGACTCCAAGTCAAGTCACTGTGGCTAATATTAAAACTTGATTGTTACAAATGCATTCATTCAGTTAGTGATCTGTTCTATGGCTTCACTTAACAAAATGAAACAATTGTGTTATTTGCTTAACTTATTATACACTGTTGGTAGGAAATTGGACTCAAAGTTATGTATTATGCTTAAGAAGCCCTAAAATCCCAGATTGAAAATTTGAAAATAAGTTATTTACACCATCCCCATCTACTGCAGTTGTTCAGCAGAATACTGCAACACTGTTTGAGTCGGTACCGACGAAATATTCATCTTTGGGTGAACCTAACCTTTTAAAAGGTGCAGTATGTACACATTTTTAGTTTAAAACATTTAAAAATGAGCTAAAATTATCAACAGAAAGAGAAGAAATATGTCAACAGACACTGATTTAGCTTCTGATGCTAGCATGCTAACAAACTGGGCTGCTCCCCACCATCTTAACCCACAGACAGAGATTACTCTAGGTGATATGCTGCAGTGTGAACTGAACAGAATCTTACATGTTGCACCTTTAATTTCTGTGGGTGTGCGCTTGAGCTGGTAATGACTGACCTGGCAGGTTAGTCTGGTTTGAGAGGCCAAGACCAAAATCCATGACATGAAATAAATAGTTTCCTAAAAGGCAAGAGGGTGTTGGGCGCTTTTCATCTATGTCAGGGTGAAAATCCACCATGCACCATTCACCAGTAAATGGCAGTAATCCTTATTTCCCCCACTGTCTCTTAATCACAATTAAAAACTGAAACATCTTTTCAAAAACAGTTTATTTCAAAATATCTTTCTAACATTCAACAAAGGCCATTTTAATTTCTTTAAACAGACAGTATCCATATGTTGTAAAACAGTAAACAAAACAAATGCTAAATAACCATTTCACCAGCAAATTGTACATTTTACAGTACAGGCAGTTATGGCATTCAAATGGGTCTTTGTTAGAATAGTAGACTGATGCATATTTCTGTTGGCTTGTTAGTGAAGGCAAACACATTGGTCCCAAATGGGAAGATAGAAGCAGAGTGAAGGAAAAGGTGTGTGTGAGCCAGTCTCAGTGTGTTTCTTCTGAACACCGAGAGCCGAGCATTTCACTGCATTATGTAGAACAGCTCTAACCACTGTTCTTCTGGCAATTACAAGTCAAAGGTCCATCCTGAGCTCCCTTTCTCTCTCACACACACACACACACACATACACACACACTCACACATACACACCATAAATAGTGGGATGATCCATTGACAATCCACAAGAGTTTACATCAAAAGCATCATCACCTCACAAGAATCTCTCTCTCTCTCTCTCTCTACGGATATGGTGAAAATACTTTACACAAATGTACAAAACAATTTCATGACGTAAACAAAATAACAGTGCTGTTCATTTTCATTTCTATATCAAGGTTTCCAGCAGCACTTCTGCTCACTGACAGCAGTTCAGTTTACACGTACACTGGTGTGCTACAGACAGTCAAACCCACATCTGAATTTGAGTCCTATTTAGTGAAACTGAAATACATTCAGTTATTTTTTTTCTTTTTTGCGATATAATTTGCCATTCGGACATCACCCTCCCTCTTTTAACTGTTACCTGTTATGTGTAATTGATACAAAACAGTAACGTAAATACAAGCTGGTCTGTGGTCAGTGTATTTGTCAGCAGTGAGTCAGAATGCAACGAACATTGTGCACCACTGAAACGAAGCGTGTACAAAGTTTGTCTGACTTTTTCTGCTCTTGTAACATTTGTTTTATCAAAGTGGTATTTTATTTCTGACCCAGAAACGGTCTTTTTACTTGCTATGCTAGATAATACTGTATATTCACTTCACATTCGCAATTAAGACTGAAATGTACCTGGGCTAAAGAACATTGAACATTACACATTTCTAACATGTCATCTGACAGTATTCTGAAGGAAAAGTGATGCAGAACATTTCCTCATACAAACCAAAAGAAGCTACCGGTGAAACAACAACACTACTGTGGTTTTAGAAACACTTAATTCAAAATAATGTCTCTGTCTATTTTTCAGTCCAGTTCAGTTACTACAGTTACAGCCTGGCATTAAAAAGCACATGATGGAAACAAACAGCTTTCCTTCGTAAGGCACTGAGCTTTACACTATTCTTGACATCAGTTACAGATTTACACCATCACCAAATCTCTGACAGTATTCGTCCAAATCTCCAAAAGTGTCCACATGTGCCTCTCTTCTCAACAGTTGTCTCGATGAGCGTCTGGGATCAGACTGACCAGGAGAAAAAAATAACACGTATCGTGGCTCCTCTGCTTGAAACTAAAATGGCCTAAGACAGAGAAGACAATGTGTTTTTTGCCACTAAGAATCAGCAAAATAAAGACAGAGATACAGAAAGAACATGTGGTTACCTCTCCTCCCCACGGTCCTCTTCTACCCAGGCCACTATTTTTCCTTCCCAGCCTGGAATGATTGCTCCATCCAGGAATACCTGGACACAAACATTGAGGACATATGACCTTCATGTACTGTATGACTACTCTGCTCTTATCTTCAGACTAAACTCATTTCTAGGTCTCAATGCATGTGTTAACACTTGGTAAATTTATATAGATTACACTTTAGTTAATGGTTATTTCACTGTTAGCAAACAATAAAAAGCTTTATAACCATTTATTAAGCAATCTTAAGCAATTGTTAATTGTAAAGTTCCAAATGATGTTTACAACACTTTGTAACAGGGTAACAGGGGTAACAACATTTTCCCACCAACTAAGGAGCTCATGACGACACCTTTAATACCCAGTACACTGACTTTTTACAAGAAAAGATACTCATTTTACTATGACCCTCCTTTTACCTACATAGCCCAGCCTTGTCATACCTCTTCTTTCACAGTGCCAAACTCAGGGTCCAGGGCCTTGAAGTGGTACCTGTAGTTTCCCTCTCGATCCACAGCTGCCTTGACGTCCTTTAGAGTCACCTCACCCAGCCTGTACAATGTGTACAAAGAGATTCACTCATCTAGACGTCTTGTGGCCTTTTACATTTTTTGTTTGTTATATTTTCTATCTAAGCCCTTCCATCTTAATCGTATGTGTTATGGAAACTGTGGCCAAATTTACTTTTTCATACAACGTACACACCTCAATGCACACATACACTAACCTCTTCGGTATATTGATCATCGAAGGTGTTGGGGATTTTCCAGTAAAATAGAGGATTTTAGTGGAGGCGGGAGAACCACTGTGGGACTGACAAACATCTGCAATAAACAACAGAAGCATAGTTAGTGAAAGCATATTTATTCTGAGCATGTATGCATGTGTGTTTGGGGGGTACATCAACTTACTTGTGCAAGGCCATGTGTCAGAGTCTGTGTGTTGACCTTTGCGTCTTGGAGATTTCCCTCTTCCCTGCAGTATTTGGAAAATTGTGGACAGCACCTCATGATTTTTAATCTCTACACTTTATCGAAAGTAATCATATCTAAGAAGATTTCATGGTATAATTCAATATCTTTTTTCACTGGTGCTCATTTATCGATCAATTACACAGTCCAGTCTGACTTGTAAAGTGGCCACTAACTGATAATTTAACAAGATTACAATACAATCTATCATAGCTCTGAGTTTGCCTTCAGTTACACTTTGGCCTCAAATGCAACTTTGACTGCTAACCTATAAAAGTGACCAAACTGAATTTATTTTCAGTTTTAAGCACAAAAAAACTCACTAAATTGATTGTAAAACTCAGGTGGGTTATATATTTGTACCCTGTGTGTATGCAGAACATGCAGTCTGTCGATGAGTGACACTATGCCCTGCTCCAGGGTGTCCAGTGTGTGGTGCTGCGGGTCGTGGTCTCTGTAGTTGTTCCTCAGACTCCTAAGCGCATCTCTGAGCAGCTGCACCTCCTCTGCCTGCTAACAGAGCACAAACACAAAAAACGTGTTGAAAACAAATAGCTCATTTTATTGAGAACAGCTGTGTGCTTGTTTATTGTGTATGTTCAGCATATTTTGTCCAGCGTTATTTCGTTAACTTACAATTCTTAAGTAAGAATCTGTTTCATGAGGTCAAATTACAGTATGTGACCTAAATACTACAAGAGAATATAATGCAAGGGAATGTGAGAGTATACCTTGACATGTAGAACAATATAAACAGGCAAAACTGACTGAACAGCCTTTATCAACTTACGCCTGACATTGAGGGAGCTGGACTCACTCCAGAGTGAGAATACCCATTGTTTTCTGTGCCGGTGGGAATCTGGAAAAAGGCAACAACAACAAAAAAAAGTGTCAGCTGTGTAACGTATATCTGAATTCATGACTGTCTTCTGCAGACTGAATAAGAAACCTAAACCTCAACTGTTTTTTTACCGAGCTGTCTGGTGACATTTGGGAAAATCAAATGTTGCCACAAATTAATAACGGGTGGGAATGAGATCCCATTCCATGGCCATGGGACTCTATTAATGCAGACTGTGGCAGGTTGTCAGGAGTGATGCTGTTTATTGTGCAGTGAAAAACGTAACACTTTTCTATTTGAGATTATTAAACCTGTAATTAGACTACAGCTAGGAATGTATCCAAAGCTGTTTTCTGCTGATATGAGCACAGCAGTGGCTCTGACATTTCCCTCTGTGCCCTCTTGGCTTATGTTAATTTTGTTAGGCTTTGATCATTATATTTCAATTAGAAATAATTTAGATTATCAAAACTTTATCGACAAAACTTTTAAAATATTATCAAAGCCACTCCTTACGATTGCCATTTGCCATGAACTGAGCTTTTGGACGTTTCTACTGGTCAGTGCATTGTTAATTTGCAACCACAGCTTAATGATCTTGTTCTCACGTGTTATTAAAGCAACATTATGTAGAAATTGGCATTTTGTGCAATGTGGCACCCTCCACAGTTTCTGAATGCAACACCGCTGTTGTAGATACAAATCCCAGGTCTGTAACAATCTGTCAGACATAATGTAGGTGCTAACTACAAACAAAACTCATTAGAGTCAGGAAAAAACATCCTACCTGCATGCTGTTTTTATGCTCCAACTCTCTTTGCAAGTCACTCTGCCAAAACAGACACACAGTCAGACATATAAATATACACACATTAATACAAAGCTGCTGGATCCTAACACTTAGATCATTAAAGTGACTAGTTTATTTAATAAGTGGCGAGAAGTAAAATTACACTTGTGCTTTAAGTTTATTCTCCTGCATCAAAGGAAGTTTGCAGCATTAATTTGCTGATTTAAGGAAAAAAACAAAACCACGGAGGGCCTTTCAAAAAGTGAATTTGAGATTAACTTCTGGTCAAAGATTTTCACACGTCACTGAGCTTGACAGAACATTTTGAACCCACTGTAGCTCGTTTAACTTTCTTTTTAATCTTGTGAACACACCTGCTTTTTTTGGCTTTCTTCAAGCTTGTGTTTGAGTTGCTGCAGCAGTCTGTCCTTCTGTCCGACCTCCTTCTGCATCCGACCAACAGGAAAGAAAAGGAAGGGTTCATTACTTATTATAAACAGATGTTGTGTAACATTAAGTTGAATGATAATGATGAAACTAAGTTACAGCAAACCATTTAAAGAGAGGAACTGGAGTGCCTCACCTTGCATTCAACCCACAGCCTGTTACATTCCTCCAGCTTCCACTGCAGCTCCGCCTGTAACACATTTTCATAGAGGAGCCGAATTTGTATACGCATTTTAAAGCAGTGTTTTGAAGATTTTACTTTAACTTTTATAGATAACAGAGTCTATTTCGTACATTCTGGTTGTTGAGTTCATCCTTGGTCATGCTGGCTCTGAGAAGCTCTTGCTTCATCTGCAGTATTGATGCCTCCTGAGTGCACAGCCTCTGCTGCTGGGCGTCCTGCACATTCACAAACCAACAGAAAGCCAACACCTTAGCCAGCTACTTTTCTATGACACAACAAGAATCATATCTAACACAGCAATGAGATCATTAACTGCAGATCTGGCATTGTCTTACCTTGACTCCCTGCAGGTTTCTCATCTCCTGCCTACAGCGCAACACTTCCCTCTAAAGCAAACAGCAAACAGCACACTCTGAATCAAATATTAATCACAGTGTGCATTCCACAATCCAGTTTATCCTCTTAGAAAAAACACAAGTGTGTCTTTTGTCCTAACAAAAATAAAACAATTTACCTTTAACTCCTGAGCCTCCTCCATACTCTGATCCAAACGACTGCGAATGACTACCTGGAAAAGAGAAAGGAAGGAAGGGATGTGTGTGAGAACCACAATGGACTGAGTAAGAAGGGAAACTGATACTCGTGTCACCCTCTGACGCACACATAAGCATGCACACACACAGACCCGGAGTCAAGAGAAAGAAATGTGATCTGCGCTGAACACAAAGAGCTGGTGAAACAGAGCGTAGAACAGTGCAACACAGAAAAGGGAGAAAAAAGGACAGAAAAAGGGATAAAAAGCTAAAAAATAAAAAGGAGAGACTGTCGCTACCAGTTGCTGCTCAGCGCTGCCTTGGTCCAACCTCAGAGACACATCCTGCTCATCCTCAGGCAGCGAACCATGCAGCAGCAGGGCCTTAAAAACACAAAGGTGGAACATGTGACACCAGTTTGTACTTTGGACTAGGTTGTCTGATGCATGTAGAAATGTCACGGTATCCCACCCTCTCTGCACATGTACTGCCACCAACCAGGAGGAGAACACAGAATATCAACCACAGCACTTGAAACTTCATATGGAAGTCAACAAAAAGGCGTTCTGATTGAAAATCAAAAGTCGAACGCTCGAGGAAAAATGTGATCAGAATCAAACTCAAACCTCAATATGCTCGCACCTGTAAATCAGACACCATCTTTCGTGTGTCCTGCACCTCCTTCTCCAGAGTTTCACTGAGAGAATCCTCCCATGCAGTTTCCACCGCATCCTGAGATGACTCGGCTGCATGCAAGCAGGCGTACAACCACACAACACAATGTTACAAGTGTGAGACAAATATCTTGAGGTTCACTCATCAAATAACATGTCAGATTGTTGGCAGACCAGAACTCACCACTGATCTGCTGCTGTTGGCGGTCATCCTGCTGTCGGTCTGTGTGGCTGCTGGGTGGAGCTCTCGGAGATGACAGTGGACTGACAGAGCTGAGGCTCGAGGAGGATGAACACTGATTAATCATATTACTCCAGAGAAGGAAGTGTATGTATATATAAATATAATTATTTGAGACATTCTGTACTTCATGGTGGTTTGTGTCGGAAGACAAGAGCCACTCAGAAAGCCTGATGCTCGCACAAAAAAATGCATTGTGTTAGGTGGATGCTGTTTGTATTTGTTTGCTGATAGAACACAAAGTAAAATTCCCACAAATAAATGTCACCTCTGCGATGCCTTTTGATTATTTCATCAAGCCATTTCTCATGGTACACCCCTCTCAGGCCCCCACAAATAATCAGCAATGGTTTAAATTGAAACATAATTTTCCCATTTTTTTTTTCTGTGCCTGTTTTTATGGGAAAGTGGATCTTTCAGATCAGTTTTAAGAGTGCCTATGATTTGCATATTCCACATAGTGAGTCATGTGAGTGTGGGACTTGCTCTCTGGTCTTGGTCTTGTCTGGGTCTCAATACTCTCAGGTCTTGGTCATGACCTGGTCTCGGTTTACGTTGTCTTGACTACAACACTGTGTCTTTTATTAACGATATCTAATTTTTAAATATCACAGTTATCGCCAATACCAGCTTATGGAAATACCCCTAATTTATATGTATCTGCAATATCAATAAGAAAGTGTAAAGCAATATACAGGCAGGCAAAAAAGAGTATGAAGCAGCAGCTACAGTCCATGAAACCTCATCAGCGTCATCAACACGTCCACTCACTCACTATCACTCTCACAATCCAGGTATATTTCAGGGTAGTCCATGTGTGAAAGGGGCTTGGTGAACAAGGTGAAAGACAGGTCTGCAATCTCATTAGCGACAGGAAACAACGACATTCACCAAAATCAAAGTTGCTGTTTTCATTAACAACATATTAATGGGGGCTTTTAAACAAAGGGTGCCTGTTCAACAATCTTCGCAAATAATTGTTTTAAATCCTGACTCTGGACTCAGCTCAAGAAGGGAAAGGAAAGAGCACAGACAAAATAAAGCAACACATGAGAACACATATTTTCTCAATACTAACTTGCTAAAAGAAACCTTTTATCCTCATATGCCTTTGCAAATCAAAGCATTGTAGCACTGTAGAAATGTTACGATAAAAGTAGTATAAACTCACACACACTTGCACAGGAATACACACACACACACACACAGACACACACTGTCTCTTAGTATCTGTCCTTACCATTTAATCTGCGTCCCCCCCATAGTGCGCTACAGGCGATTTAAACTGTGCATTAGACTTCCGAGGAGTCTGAGTTCAACCCTGCATGTGGGTCTCTGGCTTCAGCATCTCGACAAACTCATGACAGTGTGTGATTCTCCTCAGCCTTACACACCCCGCCCCTCGCCCTCCAGCTAGTTAACACGGTGACCAACGCAGCAAACCCTGCTTAGCATCTCTCACTCAATTAAGCTACATATGTGATGGCAGCATCAGGTCTGAAAAACCACATCATCGTTCTACAAATAACCAATGCATGCACTTCTCTTACAGATACACACACACATCTGCACTCACATTAAAACACACGTAAACAAAGATGATGCAAAAAACAACAACACAGAGCAGAACTTCAAACGGGACATGTGATTTGTGAAGATAAAGATCAATTATTTATTTTTTCCATCATCCCTCTGCCTACCTCACACACACATACACGGCAGGGTGAAGTACTAAAAGCTAAGTCATATGCTCTGTCAGGCAGTGAGACACACAAACACACACACATACACACAGATGTACCAGAGAATGTAGTCTACTGTTTCAAGCGTGGCATTAAAGATGGCAGATAACAGAGAGCTTACATAAAATGAACTGCAGGCAAACCTGTTATGTATAAATAGCAACAAAGTGGAGCTTGTTTTCCCAAACACTGATTCGCACGGTCATTTAAAAATACATTTAGTGGAAATACATTTCTTGTAAAAACACGGACAACTTGCAAGTTTAATGATATAATCATACCACTACACCACTTGTCCTTAGGTCACTAAACTGCAGCAACCTCCTTCCTGAATCGAGGCCAGCACAGCCGCCATGCTTTTACGTAGGTTTTAATTTTCTTCAACCTCGTACCACAGCCCTGTATTATCATTTAAAATGGCACAACCTCAGATGATCCAGCCCACACTGAGTCTATGTTTGAAAGTGATTCCAACCTGTGAGAGATTTTACAAGTGCTTTTTTGACATTATACCAACAAAGCAGCTTTAATGCTCATTTGCTGCACGCTTTCTTTCTCTCTCCTCTCAGACAGAAAGTTGACACAGGCACAAACACACATCAGGATTTCTGCGTGATTTTTGTGTGAAAAGAATGTAATACAATACAATATAAGTAGCAAACTCCTGTCAGGAATAACTCGGGGGTTGTGTGATTAAAGGGAAGGGGATTTGTCATGGAGTTAGTGACAACTTTTACCCAGGCTCACTTAAAGGTTAACGCCACTAATTTTACACATTAAAGGGTGATTACAGGTCTCTGAGAGAAGTACTGCATATGTGATAAAAGTAGTACAAAGCCTTTTGTGGCTCCAGAGGAAGCTGCATGTAATTTGATAAAATGCCTATAGTGATGTCATTCAGTGGCTATGCTGCTTTGTGGGTAATGTAGGCAACGGTTTTGAAAAGTAGTCCACTAGTCTAGCATTGTGCTCCTATAACACTGTTGGACATATTGAGGACAATTTAAAAACAAATGACTCCTTTTCCCCGCAAGATATGATGTTCATCTGAATCAAATCTGCCTTTACATTACATTTAAAATACACAGAGACATTATGTATGTATGTAGATTGTATATATAAAGCTTATGTATGTATATATGTTTAATCTCACAGTTAATGCATAAACAGTCAATGCATTTGCTTGAGACCATTTAAAATTCCAACTAGTAGATTACCTGCTAGCCTGAGGATTGTCCTCTTCATCTGGAGATCCTCTTTCATACTGCTCAACCAGAGCTCGAACACACACACTCTTTTCCACGTCCGACCCCCAGCCACTGAGGGATGACAAACAAAGCATAGGTTATTAATTCAGAAACAAGAACTGGCATGCAGTTTTGATAAAAAATACACTGCAGCAGTTATGAGGAGGTAACTTGGGTGATCTGCGTTTGTCCATAAGAGGGCAGCAAAGACTACACGTCCCTAACAAATGACTACTGCAGTAGAGAACATTTGGATATGAAAGAAAGATACTGTCATGGGTTTTTGTCTATGTTTACTGCAGCCGTCATACCTGTGGATACGTGTGGCACGTGTAGGCTGTGAGGCATCAAGTCTTGCTGATGCCAGTGCAGCAGCAGCGCCTTGTGCTAGTGCAACCGTGGAGAGAGGGTTGTGGCTGGCAGAGCCTCTCGTCAAACTCTTCCCACCTCCAGAGGCAGCCCTTTGACTGGCTGAGGGTTTGAAGTGGGCTGCCAGAGCCAGAATTATCCTCATTACAGATTTCAGATTACCATCGACAATGTCTGCAGACAGAAAGGGAACACATGTCCATCAATAATGAACAAGTGCACAGTACTTGCAACACACTGTTGAAAGAGTTATAACAGGAACCATGACATGAGGGTTGTAGATGTAGACACAGGGAGAAATATCTATTTGTTACAATGTAAACACGTGATATTCAAGTGCTTTAAGATTTAGGGTTGAATTGACTCTTCTGACTACTATAAAGGGTCAGCAACCAGAAAATGTTAGGAACACCTGCTCTCAATGTGACAGCGAGAAAACACACACTTCTCGGTGATTTACCTCTTGCGGATATGTGTGGCATGCGAATGTGTCTGGAGGAAATGAACTGCAGGACTTGCTCCACATTCTTCCTGCTTTCCTCTTTGTTTTGTGGGGCAACATACACTCCCTCCAGCACTTCCCCAGCTGCCGATTTCAACAAGATTTGAGAAAGAGAGAAAAAGAAGAATTTTTAAAAATCAATTGTGCAACAACTGGTTATGTATTACCATCAGGGTCAAATGAGCAACACTACAGTACAGTTCAGGTACAAAAGAAATGATAACATAAGTAGTATGTAATTTCTCAAATGTCATTCAGTTTGTATACATGCATGTGTGATAGTGTCTTACAGACTTAATTTCATAGTGGGTACTACTGGATAGCATTTATCTTCAAGGATATGATCACCCAATAATGAAAATTATCATCTACTCATTCCCATGCTGATGAAAAAAGTTTCTTAGTCAACAAAACATTTCTGGAGCTTCACAGCAAAACAGCATTGCAGCATTTTCCTCAAACAACTGAAGTAGATGGGGACTGGTGATAAATGTTTTCAAAATCATGCGTTTCAAGGTTCAGACCTTTAAGAGTTCCTCTGCCTCTGAATAATGGTTGTTGCATTTGATGCTGATTTATAATATCTATTATAATAATTAAATGTTAATAATATCTAAAGAAAAGTTATTGCATTTAAAGAGAAGAGGGGTACATCGTGATCAAAATGTCACTATTGTCCACACTTTCATCTTCATTTCATTCAAACAACAAATTATTACAGCAGATTACCACAGACTTCATGTTGTCATCAATCAAGACATGCTACAGGCTGAAAAAATGTGGCTATCTGAGGACATTTTTACTTGTATATAACATCTTTAATGGAATTACTAATCCATACAAAATTCCACATCTTGCTGTGCATACACCTGACATATATTTTTGTCTAGGCTTAGAAAAATGCTCAGCTAAAATGTGATTTTTCTTTTCTTTTTAACTTACGGAGGGTATAAAGGAAATGCATCTCAGACAGGTCTCCTTGAAGTTGTAACATTATTAATAATCATGTAAATAAGGGCTTATCGGTCAAAGGTGACAAATACAAAATGTTTAACTATGTATGCACTCATAAATGAACCAATTCATACATTAACATTGACATCAACATTGTGTTTCCTATTCTTCCTCCAGTATTACTACACTGTGAGAGCTGTTTGTGTGTGTGATCATCCATGTGTGTATTTACCAACTATCTCTATTAGTTGTGTGAGCACCACCCCATCCTGCAGATCATGCCTCAGGTCTGTAATAGGCTTCAGGCCCGGTTTCCTCTTCAGCTGTGTGTTCACCCAGGAAACATACGCCGCCAGCTGCTGCTGCAATCCGTCGATCAGATACACACAAATCCAACAAACCACAGACAAACACACAGCTTAGATTGGGGGCCAAAAAAGGCTGAGACCCATGGCATAACAAATGAGTTCCTTTGTTTATTATGTTGGGACAGGAGAGAGGGGGGCAGGGGCAGTCTGTTGTCCCACTGCCTATTAAATTTGACTTTTCTTCTGAAGGCCAACGCATATTATTTGGTGTTGAGCACAGTTACAGGCTTCAGCACCGCTCTCCTGCATTTCACCGCTTCCTCCACCTTTACCGGTCCAGTCACGTGACAGCTCGTTGTCCTGGATACCTTACAAAGAACGCACCCTATTCTCACACAACACTGAACATCTCGTTTAAAGATAAGATGGTGTGGCGTTTGGTTTGTTTGTGGCTTTTTACACGTCGTGGTGGAGCTACTTGGTGTCTTATTTCCTGTAATCCATTACTCGCTAATTTAGCGTCAAGCCAGCTATTTACTTTACATTGTAGCGCTAGAATTCATGTTTTTTGGCCCTTATTACAAGTCAATTTCAACATTCACATTTCAACATTTGGTTGTACGTACATGTGTTAATTCTATCTACACTTCTGCCACTTCATTGTTTCCCAGTGTAACGGTTAGACGTTTAGCTGATTTACCTGGCTCCTGCTTGCTAAATAATAGCTACCCTAACTTAATAAACATTAACATAAGCGTTAGTAACGCTAGGTAGACGTTACCTCATTAAAGCCCCCATGAAGAACCTCATCCAGCAAACTTCCTCTCGAAAGTGAGGCGATCATCTTTTAACTCGAAAACCCATTTAAGCTAGCTAGCAGGCTAGCTTCATTCACTCTCACACGACTCGCCTGAAACAAGGGACAGACCCCCGTTACCAACTACCGCTGTACTCCTGCAAACGTCAACAAACCGAGACAATTGAGGGATCGGAGGACGGCTACCGTTACTCCGGCCGGGAAACCGGCGTCAAACTCACTGACATACATAACTTCCGGTCGCGGGTTTCACAATAAAACTATTTTTGACCAACACTTCCGGGATACATATCGCAACAGAACAGACTGAAACGATGTGCTAGCGATAAACAAGCCAATGTCACACAATGGGGTTTAAAGTTTCAGTTTTATAAAGTCAGCATAAGTGCATTAGTGAAAATTCACAATGTATATGATTCCTAACTAACATACGCTATTTAATTTTCCGTTGTTAAAAAGAAGAGAGTACATATAAGCTTCAGGTGCAATCCATTGACATTATGTAAGCAGAAATGCAGTCCAACACCAAACTTAAAGAGGTTGTATTGTATTATGCTTTTGGGGCTTTTGCCTTTCCTTTACTGTGTTATAAAGCATTTTTGTGCATGTAAAGGGTATAAAAGCCTGAAGTCCACGCCAAAGGGAGCTACTCTCTCCCACAGAAAACACTGCTCCTGCACTGCCTGGTTTGAGTCAAGCCTTTACTTCCGTAACTTATGTGCATCACTATGCAACAGGCGTTAAATATATATACTATCAAATATATACACTCCAGTCAGTCAGCAGACATTTAGTTGCCACTGCTATAGGCGTTATTTTAGATCACACTTCCTTGCTCAGCATTACCTGCCCTAATATGCCTCTGATTGGCTACATCATGCCCATTAAGTAATGCACATGTGCAACTCCCACCAAAGATTGAACAGAGGCGAGATTTCTCACTCTGTAGCTAAAACGGAGCTGAAAGGTGACAGTGTGAAAGGGGATGCTGCAGCAATGCACCATATGAGAAAAATAATGTTTTTTGAAAATTAATGTAAACCTATTCTACAAGGACCCCCAAATAAAAGTATGCACCTGAAAATGTGCATAATATGACCTCTTTAACCTAAGATTTGTTTCACAGATGATTTATATACAAGAATAAACACTTGACACTTGCTAAACCTAATATTATAAAGTTTTCTAGCAACGTGAATGGTTTGTTTACGTTGTTTGTTCATTATACTTGTTTTAAACTTGTTCTTGTCTTTCTTATATATTTTTTTATCTTGTTCTATTGCTGCTAATGTCTAACAGCTACCAAACAAAATCATGTTGAATGAATAGACTTAGACTTAGACAGATTTTATTGAATACAACTACAACTGGAGTATCTCAGTGATACCTTTACACATTAGTGAAAGAGAGACAATATTGTATTGACAATTTCATTGTACATATGTATAGTGACAATTAAGGCATACTCTTCTTCTTCGTCTTCTTCTATTCTTATATAATTAAACATAACAGAAGAACATTTTATTTTATTTCATTAAACAGCATCGTATTATGACCTCCATGAATATTGTATGACTGCATTCAGCATATTCATCACTAAACATCTGACAAAACCATGCCAGCCATGACATTTTAACACATTAAGGAGTTTGCCCTGCAGTTTAGCAACTATCTAAAGATTCTTTTATTTCCAAATGTTATGATTTCAGCATCCAGCTCTGTCTTTTGATAGATAGGTGCTAACACAAGACATAAAACGTGTCGTTCTATTCTGGCTCTCTGGTTGAGCAATGAGGGCTTGTAGGACTGGAGGTGCTTGGGTCGCTCAGAGAGGGAACTGGTGCTTGTGTGTCTCCCTCAGGCTGGGTGGACGTGTGTGAGCACTGCCTGGAAGTGGGTTGTGATGACTGAGCAGAGACTGGTGTTTCCACAGCGCTGGAATACAGGATGTGACCTGCAGAAACAGTGCAAGATAGATTGTTGTAAAGTTATATATTAATAGCTGAGAAGCATCTTTTCTGACAAAAGGCAAGTGAATAGCCAATTGACAGAAACATTAATCAACAATTATGATGATTGATTAATTTCTTTCGACGTTAGAAACAAATAGTATAATGGAATATTCGGTATAGATGGTCAGACAAAACAAGCAATATCAAGATGTCACCTTTGGCACTGACAAAATGTGACAGGTAAAAATGACTGGCTTAGCGTGAAAACATCTTAACAATTTTACTGTGAACATATTAGCCTGCTAATGCTAATATAAGCCAGAGCTGCTACTGCAGCAGCACCTGCAGATTCTCTTGTTTCAAAGATGGGAAAAAGTGTGATGTGCTTTATTTACCCATTTGCATAGTGACCTGTTCCAGTAAGTTGAGGTGAGGGAGGTAGATGTTGCTGGGCTCAGGAGGAGAGAAACAAATTTTTCCATCATCCAACGCCACTTTCTGACCAAAGACACACAGCTGAAAGAAATGTAGAAAGGGCAAAAAAAATGAATGTTCCGAGTTTTGCCTACTTTTTGGAGACTGACTTGTGGTATGTATGCTGTATATGGGAGTTGGTCTGTATGTTTGTGTACCTGCTGTTTCAGTAGAGTCTGTGTTAGTTTTAGAAGAGTGGTGCTCTGTACCCCTCTCAGGTCACTAAGCATCAAAGTGGCCCGAGCCAGAGTCAAACTGGACGATGGTGGCATGCATGTCCGTCCTGTAAGCAGGCTGACGGCATCCTATTCAAAAGCATACAGAAAGATCACACAAAGGCACTGTCACTACTTGGAAATGTAACACATCATTTCATTTCATCAAATCAGCAAAGATGGGTAAAATTCAAGATCAAGATCAACATTTCCCCACTGCTATAAACAATTGGCAAATTGCATGAAAAGCAGTGAGAACAAGGCTGTTCACAAAGGTCAATGATTAAAGGGTGAGTGACAATAAAAAAGCAATGGTTATTGAATCTGACTGCAGATCAGAAGATTCTAGGTTCGAATCCTGGCTAGCTCGATGTAACCTTTAGCCTGTGAAGCACTTGTTCCTCGTGTCAATACTTCCACTCTACATAGTGTGCGTCAAAACATATTTGCAAATGAAAAAAACAAACAAATAATACCAAAGTAGCCATTCAACAGCTAGCAGAAGCCATCTACATCCCTTAGTAACAGCCAGCACCAAATCCTTTTTCTTCATAGTGTTACTCGATAAGTATCTTTGAAAAGCTATATTTCCAGCTGAAGAACATACATAGCGGCACTCGATGAGCCATCTGATGAACTTCACCGGCTTCTATAACACATCAGTTAAGATATTCAAAGCTTAAGTATATGACCTCACAGCAGAGACTCACTAAAACAAGCAGGTGCTCAGGAGAAAAAGTGGCCGTGATCGTATAGTGGTTAGTACTCTGCGTTGTGGCCGCAGCAACCCCGGTTCGAATCCGGGTCACGGCAGCACGTGTGAGCGGAACCGCTCTCATATCGTTGCAGCTTGTGCTTCAATGTAGACGTTTTGTAACTACATACGTCTTCAATGTAGACGTTTTGTAACTAGACGGCTTGCCATACATTTACTGTGCAAAAGAACAATATTCTATTCCCTTTCAGGAAAAACAGCTTCCCTTTCCAACCAGTGCTCGCATCAAATGCTGCGACGAATCAGCTGTTCAGACATCACCAAAAGCAGGGCTAGTGGCGCAATGGATAACGCGTCTGACTACGGATCAGAAGATTCTAGGTTCGACTCCTGGCTAGCTCGATGTAACCTTTAGCGTGACTTGGTCCTCGTGTCAATGCTTTCACTCTACATACTGTGCATCAAAGCACATTTGCAAATGAAAAAAATAAGCAAATAATACCAAAGTAGCCATTCAACAGCTAGCAGAAGCCATCTACATCCCTTAGTAACAGCCAGCACCAAATCCTTTTTCTTCATAGTGTTACTCGATAAGTATCTTTGAAAAGCTATATTTCCAGCTGAAGAACATACATAGCGGCACTCGATGAGCCCGCTGATGAACTTCACTGGCTTCTATAACACATCGGTTAAGATATTCAAAGCTGAAGTATATGACCTCACAGCAGAGACTCACTAAAACAAGCAGGTGCTCAGGAGAAAAAGTGGCCGTGATCGTATAGTGGTTAGTACTCTGCGTTGTGGCCGCAGCAACCCCGGTTCGAATCCGGGTCTTGGCAGCACGTGTGAGCGGAACCGCTCTCATATCGTTGCAGCTTGTGCTTCAATGTAGACATTTTGTAACTAGACGGCTTGCCATACATTTACTGTGCAAAAGAACAATATTCTATTCCCTTTCAGGAAAAACAGCTTCCCTTTCCAACCAGTGCTCGCATCAAATGCTGCGACGAATCAGCTGTTCAGACATCACCAAAAGCAGGGCTAGTGGCGCAATGGATAACGCGTCTGACTACGGATCAGAAGATTCTAGGTTCAACTCCTGGCTAGCTCGATGTAACCTTTAGCCTGTGAAGCACTTGGTCCTCGTGTCAATGCTTCCACTCTACATACTGTGCGTCACAGCACATTTGCAAATGAAAAAAATAAGCAAATAATACCAAAGTAACCATTCAACAGCTAGCAGAAGCCATCTAGATCCTTCAGTAACAGCCAGCACCAAATCCTTTTTCTTCATAGTGTTACTCGATAAGTATCTTTGAAAAGCTATATTTCCAGCTGAAGAACATACATAGCGGCACTCGATGAGCCCTCTGATGAACTTCACTGGCTTCTATAACACATCGGTTAAGATATTCAAAGCTTAAGTATATGACCTCACAGCAGAGACTCACTAAAACAAGCAGGTGCTCAGGAGAAAAAGTGGCCGTGATCGTATAGTGGTTAGTACTCTGCGTTGTGGCCGCAGCAACCCCGGTTCGAATCCGGGTCACGGCAGCACATGTGATAGGAACCGCTCTCATATCGTTGCAGCTTGTGCTTCAATGTAGACATTTTGTAACTAGACGGCTTGCCATACATTTACTGTGCAAAAGAACAATATTCTATTCCCTTTCAGGAAAAACAGCTTCCGTTTCCAACCAGTGCTCTCATCAAATGCTGCGACGAATCAGCTGTTCAGACTTCACCAAAAGCAGGGCTAGTGGCGCAATGGATAACGCGTCTGACTACGGATCAGAAGATTCTAGGTTCGACTCCTGGCTAGCTCGATGTAACCTTTAGCGTGACTTGGTCCCCGTGTCAATGCTTTCACTCTACATACTGTGCATCAAAGCACATTTGCAAATGAAAAAAATAAGCAAATAATACCAAAGTAGCCATTCAACAGCTAGCAGAAGCCATCTACATCCCTTAGTAACAGCCAGCACCAAATCCTTTTTCTTCATAGTGTTACTCGATAAGTATCTTTGAAAAGCTATATTTCCAGCTGAAGAACAT
The DNA here is from genome assembly GCF_965226575.1 of Pagrus pagrus. Taxonomy (NCBI): domain Eukaryota; kingdom Metazoa; phylum Chordata; class Actinopteri; order Spariformes; family Sparidae; genus Pagrus; species Pagrus pagrus. The sequence goes on from NC_140198.1 coordinate 19,454,527, forward strand.
ACATAGCGGCACTCGATGAGCCATCTGATGAACTTCACTGGCTTCTATAACACATCAGTTAAGATTATTCAAAGCTTAAGTATATGACCTCACAGCAGAGACTCACTAAAACAAGCAGGTGCTCAGGAGAAAAAGTGGCCGTGATCGTATAGTGGTTAGTACTCTGCGTTGTGGCCGCAGCAACCCCGGTTCGAATCCGGGTCACGGCAGCACGTGTGAGCGGAACCGCTCTCATATCGTTGCAGCTTGTGCTTCAATGTAGACATTTTGTAACTAGACGGCTTGCCATACATTTACTGTGCAAAAGAACAATATTCTATTCCCTTTCAGGAAAAACAGCTTCCCTTTCCAACCAGTGCTCGCATCAAATGCTGCGACGAATCAGCTGTTCAGACATCACCAAAAGCAGGGCTAGTGGCGCAATGGATAACGCGTCTGACTACGGATCAGAAGATTCTAGGTTCGACTCCTGGCTAGCTCGATGTAACCTTTAGCGTGACTTGGTCCTCGTGTCAATGCTTCCACTCTACATACTGTGCATCAAAGCACATTTGCAAATGAAAAAAATAAGCAAATAATACCAAAGTAGCCATTCAACAGCTAGCAGAAGCCATCTACATCCCTTAGTAACAGCCAGCACCAAATCCTTTTTCTTCATAGTGTTACTCGATAAGTATCTTTGAAAAGCTATATTTCCAGCTGAAGAACATACATAGCGGCACTCGATGAGCCCTCTGATGAACTTCACTGGCTTCTATAACACATCGGTTAAGATATTCAAAGCTTAAGTATATGACCTCACAGCAGAGACTCACTAAAACAAGCAGGTGCTCAGGAGAAAAAGTGGCCGTGATCGTATAGTGGTTAGTACTCTGCGTTGTGGCCGCAGCAACCCCGGTTCGAATCCGGGTCACGGCACCACGTGTGATAGGAACCGCTCTCATATCGTTGCAGCTTGTGCTTCAATGTACACATTTTGTAACTACATACGTCTTCAATGTAGACGTTTTGTAACTAGACGGCTTGCCATACATTTACTGTGCAAAAGAACAATATTCTATTCCCTTTCAGGAAAAACAGCTTCCGTTTCCAACCAGTGCTCGCATCAAATGCTGCGATGAATCAGCTGTTCAGACTTCACCAAAAGCAGGGCTAGTGGCGCAATGGATAACGCGTCTGACTACGGATCAGAAGATTCTAGGTTCGACTCCTGGCTAGCTCGATGTAACCTTTAGCGTGACTTGGTCCCCGTGTCAATGCTTCCACTCTACATACTGTGCATCAAAGCACATTTGCAAATGAAAAAAATAAGCAAATAATACCAAAGTAGCCATTCAACAGCTAGCAGAAGCCATCTACATCCCTTAGTAACAGCCAGCACCAAATCCTTTTTCTTCATAGTGTTACTCGATAAGTATCTTTGAAAAGCTATATTTCCAGCTGAAGAACATACATAGCGGCACTCTATGAGCCATCTGATGAACTTCACTGGCTTCTATAACACATCAGTTAAGATATTCAAAGCTTAAGTATATGACCTCACAGCAGAGACTCACTAAAACAAGCAGGTGCTCAGGAGAAAAAGTGGCCGTGATCGTATAGTGGTTAGTACTCTGCGTTGTGGCCGCAGCAACCCCGGTTCGAATCCGGGTCACGGCAGCACGTGTGAGCGGAACCGCTCTCATATCGTTGCAGCTTGTGCTTCAATGTAGATGTTTTGTAACTAGACGGCTTGCCATACATTTACTGTGCAAAAGAACAATATTCTATTCCCTTTCAGGAAAAACAGCTTCCCTTTCCAACCAGTGCTCGCATCAAATGCTGCGACGAATCAGCTGTTCAGACATCACCAAAAGCAGGGCTAGTGGCGCAATGGATAACGCGTCTGACTACGAATCAGAAGATTCTAGGTTCGACTCCTGGCTAGCTCGATGTAACCTTTAGCATGACTTGGTCCTCGTGTCAATGCTTCCACTCTACATACTGTGCGTCACAGCACATTTGCAAATGAAAAAAATAAGCAAATAATACCAAAGTAGCCATTCAACAGCTAGCAGAAGCCATCTAGATCCTTCAGTAACAGCCAGCACCAAATCCTTTTTCTTCATAGTGTTACTCGATAAGTATCTTTGAAAAGCTATATTTCCAGCTGAAGAACATACATAGCGGCACTCCATGGGCCCTCTGATGAACTTCACTGGCTTCTATAACACATCAGTTAAGATATTCAAAGCTTAAGTATATGACCTCACAGCAGAGACTCACTAAAACAAGCAGGTGCTCAGGAGAAAAAGTGGCCGTGATCGTATAGTGGTTAGTACTCTGCGTTGTGGCCGCAGCAACCCCGGTTCGAATCCGGGTCACGGCAGCACGTGTGATAGGAACCGCTCTCATATCGTTGCAGCTTGTGCTTTAATGTAGATGTTTTGTAACTACATACGTCTTCAATGTAGACGTTTTGTAACTAGACGGCTTGCCATACATTTACTGTGCAAAAGAACAATATTCTATTCCCTTTCAGGAAAAACAGCTTCCCTTTCCAACCAGTGCTCGCATCAAATGCTGCGACGAATCAGCTGTTCAGACATCACCAAAAGCAGGGCTAGTGGCGCAATGGATAACGCGTCTGACTACGGATCAGAAGATTCTAGGTTCGACTCCTGGCTAGCTCGATGTAACCTTTAGCGTGACTTGGTCCTCGTGTCAATGCTTCCACTCTACATACTGTGCATCAAAGCACATTTGCAAATGAAAAAAATAAGCAAATAATACCAAAGTAGCCATTCAACAGCTAGCAGAAGCCATCTACATCCCTTAGTAACAGCCAGCACCAAATCCTTTTTCTTCATAGTGTTACTCGATAAGTATCTTTGAAAAGCTATATTTCCAGCTGAAGAACATACATAGCGGCACTCCATGGGCCCTCTGATGAACTTCACTGGCTTCTATAACACATCAGTTAAGATATTCAAAGCTTAAGTATATGACCTCACAGCAGAGACTCACTAAAACAAGCAGGTGCTCAGGAGAAAAAGTGGCCGTGATTGTATAGTGGTTAGTACTCTGCGTTGTGGCCGCAGCAACCCCGGTTCGAATCCGGGTCACGGCAGCACGTGTGATAGGAACCGCTCTCATATCGTTGCAGCTTGTGCTTTAATGTAGATGTTTTGTAACTACATACGTCTTCAATGTAGACGTTTTGTAACTAGACGGCTTGCCATACATTTACTGTGCAAAAGAACAATATTCTATTCCCTTTCAGGAAAAACAGCTTCCCTTTCCAACCAGTGCTCGCATCAAATGCTGCGACGAATCAGCTGTTCAGACATCACCAAAAGCAGGGCTAGTGGCGCAATGGATAACGCGTCTGACTACGGATCAGAAGATTCTAGGTTCGACTCCTGGCTAGCTCGATGTAACCTTTAGCGTGACTTGGTCCTCGTGTCAATGCTTCCACTCTACATACTGTGCATCAAAGCACATTTGCAAATGAAAAAAATAAGCAAATAATACCAAAGTAGCCATTCAACAGCTAGCAGAAGCCATCTACATCCCTTAGTAACAGCCAGCACCAAATCCTTTTTCTTCATAGTGTTACTCGATAAGTATCTTTGAAAAGCTATATTTCCAGCTGAAGAACATACATAGCGGCACTCGATGAGCCCTCTGATGAACTTCACTGGCTTCTATAACACATCGGTTAAGATATTCAAAGCTGAAGTATATGACCTCACAGCAGAGACTCACTAAAACAAGCAGGTGCTCAGGAGAAAAAGTGGCCGTGATCGTATAGTGGTTAGTACTCTGCGTTGTGGCCGCAGCAACCCCGGTTCGAATCCGGGTCTTGGCAGCACGTGTGAGCGGAACCGCTCTCATATCGTTGCAGCTTGTGCTTCAATGTAGACGTTTTGTAACTAGACGGCTTGCCATACATTTACTGTGCAAAAGAACAATATTCTATTCCCTTTCAGGAAAAACAGCTTCCCTTTCCAACCAGTGCTCGCATCAAATGCTGCGACGAATCAGCTGTTCAGACATCACCAAAAGCAGGGCTAGTGGCGCAATGGATAACGCGTCTGACTACGGATCAGAAGATTCTAGGTTCGACTCCTGGCTAGCTCGATGTAACCTTTAGCCTGTGAAGCACTTGGTCCTCGTGTCAATGCTTCCACTCTACATACTGTGCGTCACAGCACATTTGCAAATGAAAAAAATAAGCAAATAATACCAAAGTAGCCATTCAACAGCTAGCAGAAGCCATCTACATCCCTTAGTAACAGCCAGCACCAAATCCTTTTTCTTCATAGTGTTACTCGATAAGTATCTTTGAAAAGCTATATTTCCAGCTGAAGAACACACATAGCGGCACTCGATGAGCCCTCTGATGAACTTCACTGGCTTCTATAACACATCAGTTAAGATATTCAAAGCTTAAGTATATGACCTCACAGCAGAGACTCACTAAAACAAGCAGGTGCTCAGGAGAAAAAGTGGCCGTGATCGTATAGTGGTTAGTACTCTGCGTTGTGGCCGCAGCAACCCCGGTTCGAATCCGGGTCACGGCAGCACGTGTGAGCGGAACCGCTCTCATTTCGTTGCAGCTTGTGCTGCAATGTAGACGTTTTGTAACTACATACGTCTTCAATGTAGACGTTTTGTAACTAGACGGCTTGCCATACATTTACTGTGCAAAAGAACAATATTCTATTCCCTTTCAGGAAAAACAGCTCCCCTCTCCAACCAGTGCTCGCATCAAATGCTGCGACGAATCAGCTGTTCAGACATCACCAAAAGCAGGGCTAGTGGCGCAATGGATAACGCGTCTGACTACGGATCAGAAGATTCTAGGTTCGACTCCTGGCTAGCTCGATGTAACCTTTAGCCTGTGAAGCACTTGGTCCTCGTGTCAATGCTTCCACTCTACATACTGTGCGTCACAGCACATTTGCAAATGAAAAAAATAAGCAAATAATACCAAAGTAGCCATTCAACAGCTAGCAGAAGCCATCTAGATCCTTCAGTAACAGCCAGCACCAAATCCTTTTTCTTCATAGTGTTACTCGATAAGTATCTTTGAAAAGCTATATTTCCAGCTGAAGAACATACATAGCGGCACTCGATGAGCCCTCTGATGAACTTCACTGGCTTCTATAACACATCGGTTAAGATATTCAAAGCTTAAGTATATGACCTCACAGCAGAGACTCACTAAAACAAGCAGGTGCTCAGGAGAAAAAGTGGCCGTGATCGTATAGTGGTTAGTACTCTGCGTTGTGGCCGCAGCAACCCCGGTTCGAATCCGGGTCACGGCAGCACGTGTGAGCGGAACCGCTCTCATATCGTTGCAGCTTGTGCTTCAATGTAGACGTTTTGTAACTAGACGGCTTGCCATACATTTACTGTGCAAAAGAACAATATTCTATTCCCTTTCAGGAAAAACAGCTTCCGTTTCCAACCAGTGCTCGCATCAAATGCTGCGACGAATCAGCTGTTCAGACTTCACCAAAAGCAGGGCTAGTGGCGCAATGGATAACGCGTCTGACTACGGATCAGAAGATTCTAGGTTCGACTCCTGGCTAGCTCGATGTAACCTTTAGCGTGACTTGGTCCCCGTGTCAATGCTTCCACTCTACATACTGTGCATCAAAGCACATTTGCAAATGAAAAAAATAAGCAAATAATACCAAAGTAGCCATTCAACAGCTAGCAGAAGCCATCTACATCCCTTAGTAACAGCCAGCACCAAATCCTTTTTCTTCATTGTGTTACTCGATAAGTATCTTTGAAAAGCTATATTTCCAGCTGAAGAACATACATAGCGGCACTCGATGAGCCATCTGATGAACTTCACTGGCTTCTATAACACATCGGTTAAGATATTCAAAGCTTAAGTATATGACCTCACAGCAGAGACTCACTAAAACAAGCAGGTGCTCAGGAGAAAAAGTGGCCGTGATCGTATAGTGGTTAGTACTCTGCGTTGTGGCCGCAGCAACCCCGGTTCGAATCCGGGTCACGGCAGCACGTGTGAGCGGAACCGCTCTCATATCGTTGCAGCTTGTGCTTCAATGTAGACGTTTTGTAACTAGACGGCTTGCCATACATTTACTGTGCAAAAGAACAATATTCTATTCCCTTTCAGGAAAAACAGCTTCCCTTTCCAACCAGTGCTCGCATCAAATGCTGCGACGAATCAGCTGTTCAGACATCACCAAAAGCAGGGCTAGTGGCGCAATGGATAACGCGTCTGACTACGGATCAGAAGATTCTAGGTTCGACTCCTGGCTAGCTCGATGTAACCTTTAGCCTGTGAAGCACTTGGTCCTCGTGTCAATGCTTCCACTCTACATACTGTGCGTCACAGCACATTTGCAAATGAAAAAAATAAGCAAATAATACCAAAGTAGCCATTCAACAGCTAGCAGAAGCCATCTACATCCCTTAGTAACAGCCAGCACCAAATCCTTTTTCTTCATAGTGTTACTCGATAAGTATCTTTGAAAAGCTATATTTCCAGCTGAAGAACACACATAGCGGCACTCGATGAGCCCTCTGATGAACTTCACTGGCTTCTATAACACATCGGTTAAGATATTCAAAGCTTAAGTATATGACCTCACAGCAGAGACTCACTAAAACAAGCAGGTGCTCAGGAGAAAAAGTGGCCGTGATCGTATAGTGGTTAGTACTCTGCGTTGTGGCCGCAGCAACCCCGGTTCGAATCCGGGTCACGGCAGCACGTGTGAGCGGAACCGCTCTCATATCGTTGCAGCTTGTGCTTCAATGTAGACGTTTTGTAACTAGACGGCTTGCCATACATTTACTGTGCAAAAGAACAATATTCTATTCCCTTTCAGGAAAAACAGCTTCCGTTTCCAACCAGTGCTCGCATCAAATGCTGCGACGAATCAGCTGTTCAGACTTCACCAAAAGCAGGGCTAGTGGCGCAATGGATAACGCGTCTGACTACGGATCAGAAGATTCTAGGTTCGACTCCTGGCTAGCTCGATGTAACCTTTAGCGTGACTTGGTCCCCGTGTCAATGCTTCCACTCTACATACTGTGCATCAAAGCACATTTGCAAATGAAAAAAATAAGCAAATAATACCAAAGTAGCCATTCAACAGCTAGCAGAAGCCATCTACATCCCTTAGTAACAGCCAGCACCAAATCCTTTTTCTTCATTGTGTTACTCGATAAGTATCTTTGAAAAGCTATATTTCCAGCTGAAGAACATACATAGCGGCACTCGATGAGCCATCTGATGAACTTCACTGGCTTCTATAACACATCGGTTAAGATATTCAAAGCTTAAGTATATGACCTCACAGCAGAGACTCACTAAAACAAGCAGGTGCTCAGGAGAAAAAGTGGCCGTGATCGTATAGTGGTTAGTACTCTGCGTTGTGGCCGCAGCAACCCCGGTTCGAATCCGGGTCACGGCAGCACGTGTGAGCGGAACCGCTCTCATATCGTTGCAGCTTGTGCTTCAATGTAGACGTTTTGTAACTAGACGGCTTGCCATACATTTACTGTGCAAAAGAACAATATTCTATTCCCTTTCAGGAAAAACAGCTTCCCTTTCCAACCAGTGCTCGCATCAAATGCTGCGACGAATCAGCTGTTCAGACATCACCAAAAGCAGGGCTAGTGGCGCAATGGATAACGCGTCTGACTACGGATCAGAAGATTCTAGGTTCGACTCCTGGCTAGCTCGATGTAACCTTTAGCCTGTGAAGCACTTGGTCCTCGTGTCAATGCTTCCACTCTACATACTGTGCGTCACAGCACATTTGCAAATGAAAAAAATAAGCAAATAATACCAAAGTAGCCATTCAACAGCTAGCAGAAGCCATCTACATCCCTTAGTAACAGCCAGCACCAAATCCTTTTTCTTCATAGTGTTACTCGATAAGTATCTTTGAAAAGCTATATTTCCAGCTGAAGAACACACATAGCGGCACTCGATGAGCCCTCTGATGAACTTCACTGGCTTCTATAACACATCGGTTAAGATATTCAAAGCTTAAGTATATGACCTCACAGCAGAGACTCACTAAAACAAGCAGGTGCTCAGGAGAAAAAGTGGCCGTGATCGTATAGTGGTTAGTACTCTGCGTTGTGGCCGCAGCAACCCCGGTTCGAATCCGGGTCACGGCAGCACGTGTGAGCGGAACCGCTCTCATATCGTTGCAGCTTGTGCTTCAATGTAGACGTTTTGTAACTAGACGGCTTGCCATACATTTACTGTGCAAAAGAACAATATTCTATTCCCTTTCAGGAAAAACAGCTTCCGTTTCCAACCAGTGCTCGCATCAAATGCTGCGACGAATCAGCTGTTCAGACATCACCAAAAGCAGGGCTAGTGGCGCAATGGATAACGCGTCTGACTACGGATCAGAAGATTCTAGGTTCGACTCCTGGCTAGCTCGATGTAACCTTTAGCGTGACTTGGTCCTCGTGTCAATGCTTCCACTCTACATACTGTGCATCAAAGCACATTTACAAATGAAACAAAAAATACAATACATTTACTGTATAAAAAACAATATTCTATTCCCTTTCAGGAAAAACAGCTTCCCTTTCCAACCATTGCTCACATCAAATGCTGCAACAAATCAGATGTTCTGACATTACTGAATGCAGAGCTAGTAGGCTCAGAACAATAAGACAGTGCTCAGTAGAAAAAGTTGCCGTGATTGTATAGTGGTTAATACTATCCGTTGTTGTCACAGCAATCACAATTTCAATCTGGATCATTGTAGCAGCTATAAACTCATGTCATTGCTGTAACATACTCCAGCCTCCGCTTCAGTTTACATGTTTTGAAACTGCCCAGAGCTGACCCTGCTTTTCCTGAGGGAGAGCTCCAAGAGAGAGTCTAGCCCCCACTTCAGGAGTTTCTTTCCAGAACAGGTGCTGTGCATGGAGGTGAGCCCAACTATATCTCATTAGCACCTCTCTACCTCCTACAGCAGCTCTGGTTCCTTTCCTGGTTCCTCGTTCCTCCAGAGAGGTGATATTCCACGCACTGAGGGCTCGTCTGTGAAGCCAGGGGTCAGGACGCTACCTTCTATATTTTATGTTTCATATAAAGTAACAAAAACGTCTGTGTTTGTGTGTTAGTACCTGCAGCATTGCCAAGCTGTCATCAGTTTTGCCTCTCTGTGCTTCTAATTCTGCACCTTCGACCATCAAAAGGGCTTCAAAATCGAGTTCTCCCCTTTGTGCACATTCATGAAGACCCTCCTGTAGCACCCGGGCTGCCTCCTCATGAATGTTCTTACCTTCAAAATACACACACACAGACACACACATATACACAAAAAAACAGACACAGATGTAATTCTAATATTCATCATTCTATAAATAACCTTGGCAGATAATGAATACCAAACTTTTTTTCACTGGCTAGACATTCGAGGGTGCTGAAAATATTTTCCTTTTTAATTTTTCTCATACTTCTGGCACTCTGCACATCACATTCACCCTTTTTATTTGAAACACTGAAAGCACAAGTTTAAGAAGTCTTGTGTTTTTCAAGTGTGTATCTGTTGCATTTTGCATAGGCGTGAAGATTATCAACATTTTAACAAATGTAATGATCGTGAGATTAGTTTAACTGTTTTAGTCTCTACACCACTCAGGAAACTGGAGTAGCACCACACATGAACAGACCTTGGAAGAGGGTAGCAGAATTAGGGATGTGTGCAGCCAGGCTGCGGACCAGAGCCAGGCGACATCGCAGCCACAGAGAAACTCCAATTCTCTCACTGGCCTCAACTGCTCTGGGATAGTCTTCAATCAGGGGGTTTGATGCTCTGCAACTTTTAGTACCCTGCAGACAGGATTTAACACACGCATACATACACCATGTACAATAAATCACCATTTGAACTGTTGAGATAAAGTGTGTGTCGTGAAGAACTGTGTGAAAAAGCTATTTAAAGGGTGACCTCTATACAGAAATGAATGTTACCAAGTTTAAAAAAACTGTAAAAGATAATTTAGCACATTTCTACACACAATTCCACTTTCATGTTGTTTTTGTGTACAGTTGATTGCAGGTGGTTTTGCTGGTTGTAATGTTGTGTTCTGTAATGTTTACCATATGGTACACTGATATGGATTTTGTATGATGGATGTTTGTTCAAAAGTCAACTTATTTGATTTTGCAACTAATTTATATAAACAACCTACTGTACCTGTTCACTTCTAGTCATGGTGTTTGGTAGCTCAGACACAGGTTTCTGAGGGCCAGGTATGGATCTTCTCATGATTACAGGAGATGTCTGCAGCAGCGCCAAGGAAGAAACTGCCATCTTAGAACTGATTGAGGGTTTTAAAATGGTTAGGACAGTCAGGAAATAAAAACATAAGCAGCTAAACATACAGTACTCATGTATAAGCTGCCGTACTGTACCTAAGTGCAGCACGTCCTTGCTGCAAGTACAGTTTGGCCTTTAGTAGATTGGACTCTATTGTCAGCTCCAGGTTCTCTATTTTGCTACATGACTGAGATGTGAGCTGCCTTGAAGCCGAGTGCAACAATGAGGACACTCTTTCTAGCAGAAAGAACTGAACCAGAGGAGATGACAGACATAGGCAAGTTGACACAAACAAGTTTGAAAAAAAGTTTCTCTGCATTTACAGTAAGGTCCCAATAATACAAGAGTTCAATGTAGAAATGCCAGTAAGTGGCTGAAGTAATGAAGACCTACTGGGACATTTCTAAGAAGTCTTACCTTAATCCTTCCTGGAGTGAGCTTCTCCTTCTCTGTATCAAGAGTCAGCACTTTTGGCTCTTCTGTGTTCAGACAGGAGCTCTCAGAGTCCAGTGTGTCTTGTTCATGGTGTTTTGAGTTTACTGAACAACTTGTTTTGCTGACACAAGCTTGTCCTTCAACAGAATCTGAAAGACATTCAGATACTTTTAGAATGAAACCAAAATGGTTATATTTAAACTGAAATGAATATGAAAAGTAGTGTGATGAAAATTATGAATACAGAGGAATAGTCTTTCAAGCCAGTGTTTAAGCAGATGCGTTCTTGTGATGTAGTGACAAAATCTCAGTAGTAGTCATTCGTATCCAAATTACTTTTAACTGTTTGAGCCAATAAATAATCGATCCTGAAGATAAATTTGTTCTAATCTGAGTTCTATCTGATTAAAGTACAGATAAAAATAAAAAGTTAAAAAAAGTCTGTACATGCGACATCTATTGCATGTCTGTCTGTCCTGTGAGAGGGATCCCTTCTCTGTGGCTCTTCCTGAGGTGTCCTCCATCTTTTTTTTCCCCGTTAAAAGTTTTTTATGCTCAACATGGCAAGTTTTTCATCACACGAATCAAGGGTCTAAGGACAGAGGATGTCATTCACTGTACAGATTGTAAAGCCCACTGAGGCAATGTGATTGTGATTTTGGGCTATATAAATACAATTGATTTGATTTTATTTGTAAGACAGTCTTTTGGGGTTCAATACACTCAAATGAGAGATGTCACATGATCCAAACAGTAAACTAAGCATAAATAACAAAGAGATGTTGTAATGTGCTCTTGCTTACTGACCTGGCACAGGAGGGCCATGTACGGTTCTGCTGAGTGCCAGGACTAATTGAACACGAGCAAGGTTGAATCGGAGGCACAACATAGATCCATACAGTGTGCGGACCTCTGGAGCGAAGTCGCAGTTCACAAGATCTTCCAAAGCCTAACCAAAAGCACAACATACAGAGACATTACACTTACAAGAAACTGAATTTAGCAAGCAGGTTTAGTAAGAGTGGAAAAAAACTATATACATTTCTTAATCTGTTAAATTTCACAGCTGAAACAGCAGCACAGAGACAAGGAACAGGTAATATTGCTTTTTTGCCTCTTGCTGGAATTGTGTGTCAGTATTTATGTGTATATATTAGTGAGTGCATTCATATGAATGTACTTGGCTGATTTGGACTGATGTCATTGAAAGTCTCAAATGTGAAGGTTAAATGGTGAGGCATCAGTTGTAGAAATTAGGTGATGCTTTTATGTTCTGTTAATAGCAAAGATAATTGTGCCTGCACCATATAAACTGTAGCAGTATGGTACTTACTTTTAAGAATCATTTATGTGATGAAGAAATCTTATATAGAAAGTACCTCAGCATTGTCCACAAGAGACTTGTTGCTGTAGAATGTCTTCACAGGCTGCACAATAAGCACAATTTATAATAACTATTCACATGATGGCATGTATAAACAAACAACATAACAATGTAGAGCTGCAACATTTAATCCATGTTCATTTAATTAATCATCAGCTATTAAATTAATCACCAACTACTGTATTTTGATAATTGATTCAATGGTTTAAGTAAGTTTTAGGGAAAAAGTAAAAATTATCTGATTCCAGCTTTAAATGTAAATATTTTCTGAAATTGTTACTCTTCTATGACGGTGAACTGAATATCTTTGGGTTGTAAACAAAACAAGATGTTTGAGAACATTTTCTGACATTTCAATGACCAAACAACTTAAACAACAACAAAAAAAAATCAACGGATGAATCAACAACGAAAATGGTTAGCTAGTTGTAGCGCTATAACAATGCTTTCAATACAGTGGCGAGCCAACACAATAACAAATATTTTGCAAAGCCGACATGACAGTGTTCCAGAAATACTGTGTCTCCCACTACTGTTTGAAAATCCAGATTAACAGATACACAGATCTCTGCAAGAGGGTTACAGGCGAACAACCAACCTGTTAACATATCCCACGAAAGATTCTGATTCACAGTACAAGAACACAAGGTCAGAATTTTAACTAAAAGTGTTAATAGAGTTTGCCAACAACAGAGAGATCTGATGATTTTTAACACTACCACTTGTGTGTGTTCATACTTGGAGATGGTCTTTGGTGATGCAGTGTCCATGAGGCAGAAGGACACCTCTTCCTTGTGTGAGCTGAACTGATTCATTTACAGCTTCACTGAACAGACACAGTTTAGTCAGGACACGGATCTGTAGCAAATATCAACACAGATTAAAAACTCCACCAGAATCACGAGAGGAAAACATTTACACTTACATACACAAGACAACACAAATGCTGACCTTCAGTATTCTGCCCTCAACAGTGCGTGTTACATCTCTGCATACAGTCCCTACAAAATGGAGGTAAAGGGCCAGCATGGGCAGTAGCTGAAATACAAAATTCAAATACAGAATTAAAAAATAAGTCAGTTTTAGTTTCAGCTAAGCATTGCACATGAAAACGATGACAGACAGTGTTAATGTGTGTACCGTGATGTAGTAGCCTGTGCTGAAAAGCCAATAACAGATGAAGTTAAGGCTGGCTACAGTGGTGCTGAGGTGAACCCTGTGGGATTCAGAGAAAAGGTCGACCCCAGGAAGCAGCTCATCGCCGATGATGTGATCGGCGTACTGGAGGTCGGCCTGGGGCTGAGCCAGGGAGCAACACAGCACACACTAGGACAATGGGTCACACACACAAGCATGTCAGAATGGATCTACACAAACAATCAATACAACTTACAGTATACAGTCATGAGAGCAAAAAACAAAGCAAAAAAAACAAAACAGGAAAAAAAATGTTTGTTAGGAGAGGGATTAAAAAAAGGGTAGTATTACCTTGAAGAGGTGAGCTGACAAGAGGCAGCACTTGGTGCGCTGGCTGATATCAGAAGTGAAGACATACCTGCAGATCAAAACACATCCTTGAGGATGAGCAGTGGCGGTCCTAGCTTGCATGATGCCCTGGGCGAACCTCACCTTCAGCGTGAACCTATCCAACGCCCCCCTCCCCCTTCTTCCACAACCTCTGTATGTGAGACTCTTTCAGCAGCAGCAGATGCACCTTTACAACAGGGTGCCCAGCCGCCCACGGCAACATGACATCATTGACTTGACGTGTAAATGAGCAATACAAAAATCGGATGAAATGAATGCAAACATAATTTAAGGCAGCCGGTACGGGTCGGCACCGGGGTCGATCCGCCGAGATGATGAGATAAGCCCAGAGGCGGCTGCTACAGAGCCAGTTACTGTGGGCGACTGTCCGCTTTCTCTCTTTTTTTTTTTTTGGCGGGCGCTCATGCCGCCTCTCAGTGGCAGTTCCCATATGAGGAACCGCCACTGAGGATGAGATACAAAGGTATATGCCCACAACACACAACACACACAAATCAAATCAATTATGAACCTCTCTGAAACCTACTGTGCAATCTTAGCAGTGAGCGCAGCAGCTTGCAGACATCCCCAAATGCCAGCATGTTTCAGGGTTTGTTGCAGGGAGCCAACCCCAAAGGACACACCATCCCACTTCTCTACAGTGCCTGAACTCTGTAAGGCACAATCTACAGCTTTACTCCAGCATGAGTGTGCTGCCCTGGAGAAAAACAAAGGCGGGAATGAAATTATCATAAGAATGTGAGGAAAACCATGAAAAGCTCAGCTTACATATACAGTATTTGCTGTATAATTACAGGTAAATGCATGCAATAAAAGACTGCAGCTTGGTTTCCACACATACATACACACAGAGCAGATTCTAACCGTGTGTTTCCATTGAAGAACTGTAGGTTTCCCATTTCATGCAGGGCCAGAACTCTGAGGGAGTCATGACTGTTGGCCTGGAGATATTCTGAGGAAAAGTTGGAAGGACAGCCTGACACACACTTCATTTGATAGTTGATGCAATTATCTTACTCTCCAGTGGCGGAGGAAATGCTCAGTTCCTGTAATTAAAGGTCTAGCATGTAGGATTTAGTGGCATCTAGCAGCAAAGTTGCAGACTGCGGCCAACTGAATGCCCCTCACCTCACCTTCCCCTAGGGTGATGCGTTATTATGGATCCTACCACAGTTCTCGCAAGACTTGCCCTACTCTGCTTGATTAGTTGGCTATGTTGGTTGCGTTCTCTGCATTTGACTCAAACTAACACAGTTGCTCTGGTAATGTCTGTTCTTCTTGTGGTTCTTCTAGTCTTACAATACCTGGGGTGGGATCCATAATAATGCTACAGTGGGTGCTAGAAAACACAAAAGGCTCTCTCCAGAGCCAGTGCTTGGTTTGTCTGATCTGGGCAACAGTAGAAACTGTGAATGAGGAGCTGCTCCCTCAATCAATTAATGATTCTTAGTTTCAGATCACTATTCATTAAAGAAAACATAATTATAAATATTATGTTTAATTTCAGCCCCTAAATCCTACACACAGGACCTTTAAGTAAAAGTAGACATGCCAAATTCTAAAAATTCTCACATATAAGCCAAAATCCTGAATTCAACATTTTACTCCAGTAAAAGTACAGAAATCTTTTAATGTACTTGGTATCAAAAATGAAAACACTCCATATGCAGAAAGGCTCCTTTGACAGTGTTGTATCATTGTATAATATCATGCTTACAGTGGCATGGAGGAGATTTCTAATGCTAATCAATGTGGCTTTGGATACTTTGCATACTAGTGGATAGTTTAGTAATATAGTACTGCATTATATCATATAAGCACACAATACTAGATGTTTTTTATGTTAAAAGTCATTAGTAACTGTAAAGAGTAAAATAAACACAATTAAGTAAAAACTGCAATATTTCCCCCTGAAAGTCAGTGTAGTAGAAGCATAAAGTAATACAAAATGTTACAAGGATAATACTTGTGTAGACTACAAGTAAGTCAAAATTGTATATACTGTAATCACAGTACTTGAGTAAGCGTACTTGGTTACATTCAACCACTAGTACTCTGGCTAACACATCAAACTCAGTGCCCCACCATTTGACCCCTTGTCAGCACTTCCTTGTTTACATAAAGTGTGCTATAGAAGTATGTTGTGCTCTTACTAATGGAGGTGGAGTATGCAGCAATGACAGTCGGGATGTGGTCAGGGCTGATAGGGAGGCTGTAGAGAGCACTTGGACTACTGTAGTCCTCCTCTGTCAGGTCACAAGGTTGGATGTTTGGAGGAGCCATAACTACAGGACTGAAATCAACCAGGCTCGCAGAATGGCTGAGACTTCTGCTCTGACAGTGCTGCGACTGTGCTGCAAAGCCTGGAGAGACATGGGCACAGAGTTTCAAACTGTTGTTGTGTCAGTACGTGTGTGTGTGTGTGTCCACTCAATCATCACTGGACTCACAAGGCTGTGTGTTTGCCTGAAGCAGCAGCAGTAATGAACGACTATGCTGGAAGACCTGAAGACAATGTGGTCTCCTCTCAAGTGCTTGACGGTAACAGCTCAGCGTGTCTTCTACATCCAGAGGAACGCACACAAGGGACATGGCATGCTGAATCTCTGCACCTTAGTCACAGAACATATATGCATTAAAACATTATACATGCAAACACAACCTGTCTCATCTTTGCACTTTCAGCTACATACATTTTGGTTATTTTGCACAGTCAATACTATAGTTCCACACCGTACCACCATGCTATTTGTTAATATTTGGAACATTTCACTTGTAGGCCAGCCATTATCAAGTACCTCTGCCTCCAAACAATTGTTTGTGTAATTGACATGTTTTGACATGACATGACATGAGGCTGACTGTTCAAACCTTTAAGATCAACTGCGTCTTGATGAGTGGAGTTTCTGAGTGCTGCTTTTTTGCAAATGGGCGGTTGCTGTGCAGGGTGAGGGGTCCAACCGCTGAGCAGCTGGGAGTCTGCATAGCTCCTGTAAGTTACCTGGAAAAAAAACACCACACACAGTATATACACATACAGTACAATACAAACAGTGAATAAGTGTACGCAAAACAGATAGATTAATTAGTCATTACACTTTCAATGATTTCAAAACATGATCTATGGTGCTGAATGTAATCTGATGATAATGTCTATACAAGCTCTGAAGACATTATCATCAGATTTCAATGTTTTGACTTCTTAACTGTTTTTTTTTTGTGGAAGAAAACTGAGATAATAAATGTAATCCCAAACAAAAACAAAAAAAAGAAAAAGAATTAGCGCCTTGCAGTTGTCTATAATCAACACAGGTTCAAGGTGGGCATCCAAGATTAGTGTCACCAATTCAGTATCTGAGCAACTGTGAAATATTGTCACAATTCCCCCTTCTGTTCTTGAGTTAATGTGCTGAATAATGCCCAGAAAAGTGTTTATCAGAACATCATGATATCACAGTGAAGTTGACCTTTGACCTTTTGGATATTAAATGTCATCATGTCTTGATTTTATTCAATTAGACATTTGTGTGAAATTATGTTATAATTAGCAGACAAAATCTTGAGTTATGGCCAAAAAGGTGTTTGAGAGTCCACACTGACGTTTGTGCCAAATTAAAAGAAATCCCCTCCAGCACTCTTGAGATATCCTGTTCACGAGAATGTGACATAAATACAGACGTACTGACAACTGCTAGTTTGTTATGGCTTTATGTTATGTTATGTTATGTTATGTTATGTTATGTTATGTTATGTTATGTTATGGCCCACATTATTTCTTAACAGTTTTATTGGCTTGGTTAACCTTGTTAACATGTTTCTGTGTGTGGGTTTGTGCTACCTCCTTGCCAGTGGCCTTTTGCGTCTTCAC
Organism: Pagrus pagrus; assembly: GCF_965226575.1. Lineage (NCBI taxonomy): Eukaryota > Metazoa > Chordata > Actinopteri > Spariformes > Sparidae > Pagrus > Pagrus pagrus. Next base: position 19,472,090 of record NC_140198.1, read on the forward strand.
ATGGTGCGGTTGTGGGACAGCAGGTCCTCCAAAAGAAGTAATCCTTTCTAGCATCCTCCTCTGAGCATGGACTAGTAGAGGAGTTATGGTCAAAGCATAACGTTCTCTGGGACAGACATATAGATTCAGGCACACACACACACACAACCATGGCAATGTATGAAACAGGGCTCTATGTGACTGTTCAATCATGATTTAGACACTACAGTAGTTAATGAGCAAAATATGGCAATGACATTAAAAAGAGCAGTGCTTTGTGTTCAAATCCACTCAGTATGTTTACTAAATGTTTCTCCTATTATTTCTGTATATTATATCATAGTTAGTTAGTTAGTTAGTTGTGCTGTGCTCAAAAGCTCCCCTCAAATCCACTTACTGATAATTAGTCTGAACTAATCTCTGTCTCCCTTGAATGTTATTATACATCTGTTTATAACTGAATCTTAGCTTTATGACAACAGTATAGTCTAAACGACTGCAAATAAAAATCGTATTCACCGTGTGTTTGAGTTGAAAACTAAAGCAAAGTGGGTCAGGCTTTCCCATTTTCCACTATCATGGAGGCGCTCCAGAGTGTGCAACACCAATGTGCGAACCCAACGCAGGTCCACCTGCGTGGTGTCATCCAGTGGGGCTGAGAAGTGGAGACTGGACTCTAATTCCTCCTCAGTAAGGTCACTGTCATATAAACTCCACAGCTAGTAGGAAAAAAAGATGAAGATGAAAGTTATTAACAGGACCGTGTCATTTTCTCTTTGTAGCTGTATGTGTCTTAGCACAGATGACAAGATGCAGACTGTAGTGGCCACAGCAATCACTGGCAACCTATAGATCGCAACACACTTTAAAATGTTTTATTTTTAATCATTTTTCAGAAATGACCAATTAGGTGTGTGAGTTTTTTTTTTAAACTAGCAGCTACTGTACGCAAGTGTATATAGTTGTATGTGACACTTACCCCTAGTTTGTCCAGCATATCCATGATTAAGTCAGTAGCCAGCACCAGAAGCGGGTTGAAGGTGGTGTGCAGCTGGTCTGCTGTGATGGGGGAGGAAGGTTCAAGCTGAGCAGCTCTCTGGACTAGGACAGTGATTCTGCAGCTCTGGTCCCACACAGTCTGACACACACACTGCAGAGTGGTCCAGTGGCTGCCACGATGGGCCAACACCTAGAAAAATCAAAAACAGACACATAAGATACAATTTAGTGCATAAAAATGAAGAAAGTAAAGTCAATAGCACATACACAGCATATTGTATATGTAACTGAACAATAGAGTAAACACACTGTGAAAAAGATTTGTGGTTTTCAAACAATGCACATGCCTGGTTTTACACTACATGGTCACATGTAATATCAGTATTTTCAGAATTGTGTGTGAGTGTATGACCATGTAAGTGTGTACAGCACCATAGCCCTTCGGAGATGTAAAGCGGCTTTGTTGAGTGAGTCCAGCAGCAAGGCAGCTGAGTATCTGTGCATCTCAATCTGCTGTTCCACAGTCCGAGAGGAGTCCTCTCCCTCTTTGCAACTCTCCTCTGTGACAGGTTCATCGACTATGACTGCTGGAAGAAAAGGGGATGAAAGTGATGACACGCAGATCAGGTGATACCTTTTTCTTCTATTTTTTCAAAATGTGCAATTTTCCTCACCCTCCCTGCTGCTTCCGTCTTTATGTGCAGCCACGTAGTCCCCAAGACTGGCGTGAGAGGTGTCTCTCTCTGAGACAACCTCATGTTTAGACAACTGCTGCCGCTGTGAGTTCCTCCACACCAGGACACCAGTGTAGGCCAGAGAGAAACACAAGGGATTTAACTGGCTGTAACTGAAACAAAGCACATACAGTAATTAGTAGAGTATGATAGGCCTACACACATGAATATGCCATATATATTGAATAATCTATGGTTTTAACACTTATCATATAAATAAAGACAACAAATCCTACAACATCTGAGTTCAGATTCCAAAAGCAACACTTAATGTCTCCCAAAAATGATGCAATCCTGCATGGGGCATATCAGCAATCAGCAGTTTGTCTCATAAAGTAAGCAACCCCTTGGGCCATTTAATTAAAGTGATGCAACAGATCAATAGTTCCCAGAACAGGTCAAGTCAAGTAGCTGATATCTTGTGAGTGCACCTGTCCTGCAGGGCTCCTCCATGCAGCTGGTCCAGGCCCTGGTAAAGCAGTGCTAAGTGGGCTTGAGCCACGCTGTAGTTGAGGTTAGACTTCCACACTCTCTCCTCACAGCACATGTTCCTCAGCTGAAGCTGCTTCTTGTGGCGTTGCACCACAGATGACATCATGGCTAGCAGGTTCTTCGCAGCCTTCACATCCCTACACACACGCAGAAGTCCAGTGCAGATGTGGTTAATGTGAACCAACACGTATCCAAAGATAAACACACACACAAACACATAGTGTACCTGTTAGTTCTCACTCTCTGAAGCATGCTGTGTGGCATTTTCTGTTTTAGTTTCGCTCTTGTGTCATCGTGAGAAGGTGTTATCTTGTTCTGCCACAAAAATCCGGACAAAGTATTGATATTTTATGCTAAGACATAGCAACAAGTGTGAATATGCTGAATTATCACTAAATAGTGCATTACATTTTATGCAGTTTTTAAAATTCCAATTCCCTATGAACTGTGGATTGGGTTTAGGGTACATAGCTAATGTACTGCACTTAACATAGTTGTGATGGTGTCTACAGTAAACATAAGGCACTAAAATTAAGAGCAATCCTCAATGAATTTGTAGAACATATGGCTATATAATTCCACATGGTTGGTTAGTTGTGTGTTCTCATGTGAAGCAGCTTGCAGAGAGCTAATAAACACTATCTCTTGATACAGCTTTTCAAAAGCACACAGAAAAATACAGACTACAAGTACATCTTACAAATACATCTTAGAACAGCACAGTTGTTCAGGATATTGTATGGCATTGTGGTTGTGTACCTGCATTTTTCTGTAGGGTAGTTGTGTATTTGTATTTTTACCTGAGGTGGTTCACTTTCTTTCTGAATCTCAGCACTACCTCTTCTTTTACTCTGACTGTTTCCCTCCAAACATTTGGTAGACAGTCCCATCTCCTTGTCACGCCTGACAAAGACAGAAATATTCATATACTGTCAAGCTTTTATCAGCTTAGGCAGCTACTATCTATAGTAAAGTACAATATGATCCATAGGAAGTGGGCAGTAATGCATTCTTTGAGTGTGAAAGTAAAACGATGATGAAAAAAAGCTGAAATCATTAACTTTACCAGAAGAGATATATGTTGTAAAAGCATACCTGGAATGAAATTTAAATATGCTTTGCCCCCACTTTAACACAAGGTCTGGGTGGCCCTCTTCCATGGTCCTCTGAAGAAGGAGTGCCGCAAACTCAATAAAGTAAGCCGTGCGTCTGAGTTTCATTACTATCAAGGACACAACCACAAGAACACAGGTGTCAGTGAACAAGACTAAACATTAATTGAGAAAAAGTTTGTGAGTGTGTACTACTTACCACCTTGATAGGCATCCTTTAATGTGCTGTTGGTGATCAGATTATACAATATGATGGGATCCTCACAGCCAGTCAGTGGCCGTGAAATCTCTGCAGAAAAAAAAGACAGTCATGTACAATGTGGAGCTTAGGAAATAACACTAATTGGATATATGTATAAAAAATGTTTTGGCTATTATGCTTGACAGAGTAGAATTGTTAAAGGGACAGCTGAGAGACACTAAAATGTAATTAAATATTTGGAACAGAGTCTTGCTAAAGAGATGAGTTATAAGCCAGTGTAAGATCTGGTGAATAGGGAGTATTTTTCATATTTTCACAATAAGAAAATATTTTATTATTAACGGTATACTCACAAGTATATTAGAAAACACAATGTACATGCTATGGTACTTTTGTGTATCATTGTTCCCAAAATGTTGGAATAAAAGCCAGCACTTTTTCCAGCTAGCATATTTTCAGCAAACGTTCAATTATTCAATTCAATTATAATAAAAAGTCAGACATTGTAAACATCCTGCTTTCAACACCACCTTGTTTTCAACATATTTTTATTTTTAATCAGTGAGACCATTGTGTGTGTATATGTGTGTTTCCATGGGTTACCATTGTCTGCTGAGAGGGTTGCTTCAGATGTGATTCTTGTCTTGTTCTTCCAAAGCAGTGCCTTCAGCTGAAGATTTACTTTCATTTCACACTCAACTGCTGCATGATCTGTCTTAGACTACACACACACACACACACACACACACACACTAGAATGATGGAGCAAAATATTCTTCAATTGGTGTGTATTTAAAATCACTTAATATCAAAACATGGCTAAAACTACTATGGCACTCAGTAGAGTGCATACCTCCGCCAAGAGTGCATACCTCCCAACCTCCCAACAGTCCCCTTTAATTCAATCAAGCCTGATTCAATATCAATTAAAAAATATTCAAATCCGCCAGATACGGATTTTTATTTTGATCCACATCAAATTGTACTTGCTCATAGATACCAGCAACATAAATATGCCTGATTTTCTTTCCATCAATCAATCTTTCCATGCTTAATTTGCAAATGTCGAAAAACATCCTATCTCGCAATGTTAAAGAAAGTGGAAAAAGGTAATGGGAAGATCCATCCTCCATCTAAGTTCCATGGAAATCTGTTTAGTATTTTTTGAGTAATTCTGCTGACAACCCAACCAATCAATGGACACAGGCGAAAACATAACTTCCTTGGCGGAGGTAAACATAGAAAAATAGAAAGGAATCTAAATTGATTTCATTTCATTATCTAACGTCATTCTCAAAGTGAGGATAAATCATGACATAAATCTACACTGTTCCACTGTTCCTTACAGCCATCTGCAGCTGGGCATCATAGACCTCTTGGAGCAACCTACGACCACATTCCATCATCGCAGAAGCCATCTGATGCTCCCTGAGCACTCGTAATGCCTGGTCAGGGAGAACAGAAGAAATTATTTTGTGCAAGGCTCCTGATTGGTTGTCTTTTGGGATACCAGGAAGCTGTAAGTCACTATGGGTGAATGTGTCTACTAAATACTGAACATGTAAAAGGGAGAATCAAAGTACTGGTAGTAAACTACAATTTTAAAACTAGTAGTAACAGTAATTTAATACTGAAGAGTAATTTACTGTATAGTAATACAGGGTGAGAGTCATGCCATAATCAAATGCTATGTGTTTTTAAATGTCATTGTACTAAAAATGTGTTCTTTAGAAGCACATTGTTGCTACAACAAAATCAAGTTAAGAGTTAATGACAATTTCTTGCATGCAGCGCTCACATTTTCAAGAAACGTCATTCACAGTATAAACTGAACATTATACGCATACAGACACACCTTCGACAGGTAGTAGGTGATGCAGGCTATCATGTGCATAAGTGACTCTGAGGTGCTTCCAGTCCATTTTTGCTTGAGAAGACCTGAATTCACCTCCAAAACTATCAGGCATTTTTTTAACACCTGACACAGACAGAGGCATAAACACATAGTTATGGAGTATTAAAGCTATCTATTATGTTACAGAATATTAAGACTTGTATGAATGAGGTTTTGCATACCTGTACCACAGGGTCACAAGTGATCTGATGGAAGATTAGTGGTGCTAAGAGGCTGTAACAGTTAACTACAGCTTTCATGGCAGCGCTACCATCATTCAACCACAGCGCAAGGTCCATGGCCACCAGCATTTGCTCACATTCTGCCAGTCTGGCTTCCTGCATACATAATGAACATATCATTTATTTATGTTCAAGTTAATTTGAACAAACTGTATAGCCTCACTTCTTGTATGTGTTAGTCATTCAATTTGGAAAACATCATTGTACACACTTACTGTACACATCTCTATTCAGATTCTATTTTTACCTGTTCCCAGATAAATGGTCCATTGTCACTGAATGAGTCACAGTAAAACACGCCCTGCTGAATGTTGATCTCTGTCTTAATGAAGATAGAAGTGAGGAACAACTGACACAGGTGAGCAGAGGAGTGTTGCAGGGTCTGGACATGCAGCCTTCAGTATGGCAAAATGGGATAGAGTAAAAAGAGGTTAGCAAATACACACAGATACAAACTCCTTGCCTTAAACAGTATGATGTATGCACCTCCCTCCTCACCCTGTAACAGCGAGTCTATCCTGTGGGCTGTGGGAACTGGGCTCGGGGAGGGTGTAGTGGCTCCACAGTTCACTGCAGGCTCTTCTTGCTATGGCATACTGCTCTGTTTGAAATGCCACCTGAGAAAGAAAAAATAGCCACAACTAGGGGTGGGCAATTTGGCCATAAAATAATATCCCAATCTATTTACTCACAATCGACAATCGAAATTATGATCATATTTCTCAATTTTGAAATGCCCTGTAGACTATCAGCAGACTTGAAAAAGCCTATGATTCCTTCGCTGTGCTGATAGCTATAAATCATGTTTGTTTTTTTGTCTTATCTTATTGTGAGCGGATTGTACTGTAATGAGAAAAATGAGGACCTGCGTTAGATTTTCCTCAGCAGTCCAAAGGATGTGACTTCATGCACATTCTACAGTGCCTCCTCCACTCCACTAACAGAGAGCAATAGAAATGGAGTCAGCTATCATAGACTTATTACTGGCTTCCAGCACAACCCAAAATAGGGCATCTTAACATACGTGTAAGCACCTGCAAAATGTGTGGTGAGCTGATAAACTAGTACATGTCTACTCGGTATTAGTTTTCACTAGTGTGTAGTGTACCTGTGCCAAGTGAGCCCATGTGGACAGCAGTGGTACCGGCATGGATGCCAGCAGTGGGAATGTTGTCCCTCCTATTGTGTCGCCCAGTAGCTTTCCCTGGCTGTCGTAGGCTGCTACAGCAAACACATACTTCTGATTGGGCTCCAGCCCTTCCACCTTCAACACACACTCACCAGATACTGCTGGTACCTTAAAACAAACAAAGTCAGACCTAATGTTTTGGGCACGCACCAGGTGATACAAGACGACAAAAATGTATCAGATCCTGTTCTGTGAAAGAGATAAATTGTACCATATTTCCAGTTCCTGGCAGGCTGCAATCTCCAAGGCGGACTTTCCAGTTAATGCCCTCAGCTGCACGGCCGCAGAGCTGGTACCAGCACACCTGGAAAGACACAAGTGGAAAGAGAAAAATGAAAAGTATAGAGGTTATGATGGATTATATGCTGTTGGTCCGATTATTAAATTAACCACACAATTAAAAGCAAATCTCACTTGTCCCTCCAAGTTATAAGGTGCTGGGACAAAGGTTAAGGAGTGGTCAGTGCGTGAGCGTAGGATGGGGGCAGGTGGAGGGTTTTCTTTTTCCCCCCTCATCCCGTTGTCCTTATTTTCAGCTGGAGTCTCATGGGTGGTGGAGATAAACAGCTTTCTCTCCTCCACACCTGCTTTCTCTATAAGGGTGGAGGCCTCCTGGCAAGAGCAAGTAGAAATCAGTAAAAGTGGCTACATATCCTTTCACTTACACAGTATGAACAGAAATGTAATGTGCCATTGAGGCATGAAGTATAAGGTTAAAATTCAAACAGTTCATGACAGTTCATAACCCTAACCCTAACCCATGTCTTTGGCTTCACTGTAAAGTGTAAAGTCAGAGATGTTACTTGAGATGCCACCAGAATTCATTATGATTAAGCCTTATCTACAGGGTAATGGCTCAGTGTAATTATATTATTAATCAGTTAACATATTTTGCATCTCTTTTCATGGTTTACATGTACACACTTGCAGAAAAACATACACATTACAATGATGGTCGAAATGAGATATATCAAGATTTTTTATATGACATTCATACTTGTGGTAGTGTCTAAAAAAGTGTGAAAGTTCGTGCATGTGTAACCTCTAGCAGACTCCTCAGACTGGTTTGGTTGTTGCTGTTATTTGGCTCCCTGCTGTTGAAAACCAGCAAGGCTTTCTGGATCAGGAAAAGAGCTTTGGACACCTTGTTCTTCTTGATCTGATCGAACAGTTTAGACTCTGCAACTAGACACAACAGACAAAGTCTCAGAGCAAACCACCATATGTAGACCCATTATTTGTGTCAATTAGGCATGAGCAGAGCTTTCAACTTCTGTTTTAAATCAGCAAGTGCACGATCAGGAAATGTCACTATTTTTATCATGCAGCAGAAACTTTGTGTAGACAAAAGGCTAATTCATTCTTAATAATAACCAATAAGTACGATTGTTTGTGTGCCAGTGAGTCTCACCTGCATTCCGCTGCAGTAACTTTAAGGAAGCCCTGTGGTGGATAATGGTTAGCTCGAGATGAAGGTCTATGGCCAGCAGGGACACACGTGTGGACTGAGTGTGTTGAGAACCTTTAATATCTGATCCTGTGTTTGTGTCAGGTTCTTTTTCCTTCTTAGTCAATTCATCTTCTTCATTTTCCTCTTCTGGCGATGTCGGAGAAGATAGGGAGGGAGCCGATGTAGTGGGGGGACTAAACTTCTATCAAAACAAGAGGAAAGCAGGTTTTAGTAACACTTAACCAGTCATCGTTCATCTTAAAATACAGTGTCAAGATTCTAACTCAATGCAACACCTGTCTTAGAATGGTGTTCAATGAATAAATGTCTAACTGAACTCTGACCAGTGTTGAGTGTTAGAGAGTTAAACTGCCTACCTGCATGAATGCAGAGTCAACGACTGCTGAGCTATCTTGGGGCAGCAGTGTAGCTTCACCTTTCACCAGAGCTTCAAGACCCCCAACCACCAATTCACACACCTTCTGAAGCAGCTCTGTACTTGAACGCTAAGAGCACACACAAATACACAAATTGCACAATGGATTTTTTGTTTGCAATACCTGCTTTTATAAACATAATTTAGGATACCCATACAGATAACATAGCTGTGCATTTAATATTCAAAGCTCAAAATATGGCATCACTTCAAGAAGGCACACAGTTGAGCAAGTGGCCGTGATGCTATAGTGTCTAGTACTCTGCATGGTGGCCGCAGCAACCCTGTTTCGAATCCAGGTCACGGCAGCAGATGTGATCTTCTGTTATGTCGTTGTTGTCCAACCTCTGCCTCCATTTACATCTTTTGAAACTGGACGCCTCTCGATAGGTTTGCTGTGTAAGACCCAATTCTGTAACCCTTTTAAGGGAAAAACAGCTTCCCATGGGTGATAAGCCTAGCTCACATCAAATGCTGTGAGGAATCAGCTGTTCACACATATCACAGCATTAAGGGCTAGTGGTGCAATGGATACCACGTCTGATGACAGATTAAGAAGTTCTTGGTTCCATTCCTGGATAGCTCGACGTAACCTTCAGCTTGTAAAGCAGTTAGTCTTTTCAGAAAAACCTGAAACTAATCACATGCATGAACGTCACAATATACAGAAGTATCATTTGATGCTATTAATGTAATAGACAATCCATTCACATACCTCAAGAAGAGAAAAAGAGCTTGGCTTCACAACATCACCATCAGTTTCACGAGCCGCTAGACATGAAACAAGAGAGTAATATTATCACACCTACAGTTTGAAAAATTGATTGAGGGCAAATGGTCAAACTTAATTCCTCACCTGCGCATTGTGTTTGATCTCTGTGTTCAGCTGCACTCTCTAACAGTATGGCCAATGTGTGGATCATCTCTGCTGTCATTATGCAGTCAGCGGTTGCAAGGTCACAGGCAAAGGTCACCTCACACAGCACGGACAGACACCACAGCCACTGCAAACATTGTTCACAGAAAAAAAGCACAGAAAAATTAATATAACCGCTCACTCAGTCTGTAACTCCAAAAATCAGTAGCGATTCTATGTTTGACAATAATGCGCTCGCTCTAAGAAGCTTCAGTAATGCTTACCTTTTTAAATACATACCTTATCATAATCAGCTACTTTCTCGAGGTAGTGTGTATACTCAAGGTTTTGCAGCTGATCCCTCTGCATCACCACCCTCACTTTATCCCACAGAAATAAGACAGCATCCAAAACCAGGTCCTCATGTGGCTGCTCCTCCTGCACAAACACACAAATACAGCAAATGCACAATTAAAACTCCACCGATAACTTTATCTGAATCCTTGGAGGATCAGCCCTTGCACAAACACACACACACACACATACACATCATGGAAACTTACAGGAACAGAGCCACAAACGGACTTGTCCAGGGTGTCTACCAGGCCAATGAAATCATCACTCATTGAGAAGGAAGACTTGTGTTTGTCTGTTGGAAACATCAAACAGCATGATCACATTGTAATTCAGAGATGACTCAAATCAGTGTTGGATATTTTGTGATCAAGTAACCAAGACATTAAAGGATGAAACATGAAAAACATCTCAAAGTTCACAGATTGACAGAAAGTTACTTGATTAGGATTCTCGAAAAGATTTGACATCAGCTTGGCAACAAAGGAAAATGGTATTCAGTGGTCATGATAATTTCGTCCATAAGGCAAACACAAGGAATCACAGAAAAGAAGCCAGAATCGTTGACACGATTGCGCTATTGCTACCATCAGTTATGTTGTCCTCTCTGGCATGGCTCCTCTGGGAAGACAGCAGATTGTTGAAGCTGTGCAGTAAACCAAGCTCCCGCTCTGCCTTCCTGAATGACTGACCTTCCACACCCTGACGCAGAGAGACATAAAGAGACACTCAAGATCACTCAGAGACGCAGCACACGTTGAGCTGAACAATGAGAAGTAGATGTTTGTGTGCTACTCACGGACAAAACCTGTCGCATGTCTCCGGCAAGTTTGCTGAATGCGTCTGGCTGTTTGTACTGAACCAACAGCTTCATGAACCTCACCGCAGACATGATGGGTACTTTGTTTTCTCCTACCAACACCCCACATCATATTACTTCACATTTTCCAACCAATCGCACAGAAACAAAAAAAACACCTTGCAACACACCTTGTACAAATGCTGTACACGTTTATTGTAATGTAATAAAGAAAGGACAAGCAAAACAAACACTAACCTGTGATGGCTAAATCCATTAGAGAAGATGCTGGCGTCAGTGCACTAAGGGACTCACTTATAGTTGTGACTCCTTCAAACACAGGAACACACAAGCACATTTAAGCTTTTCTCTTAATTGTGCATTTACTGTAATCACATCTGTTACGTGTTTGTTTAACTAACCAGATAATATACTGATGCCAGCAGACAGGAGCTCCAGGATCACCTCCTGCCGCTCTGGTTCATCTGGCATCCCTGTCTGCAGTAGGCGTCTGGTGCTGACCTTAAGCGCTTCCAAGATGCCCAAAAAGTGGGCTGCCCTGCTGTCAAACAGGTCAATTAGCATGCGCTCTGTTGTCGTAGAAGGCCATGGCGCCTGTACAGGAAGGTACATCATTTTAGGTAATGTCCCAAGAACATTTAGTCACACTCAGCAACACAATTCGAATAATTCCTGAAAATTACAATTATTAGAATAGAGATCTCTGGGAGAGACCTCTTGGGTTGCGATAAGATGGGAAATAAAATTTACAAGAATTAAAAAAAAGTGGTAATGATTACATTGATTACACAATATCAAACAAAAAAATATATAAATCCAATTAAGTACAGTAAAATATGGTCTGAAAATAAGAAGATAGCAACTTCCAGTGTCCATTATACACAGCGAACAGCAGCAATGCAACTTAACAATGATAAAACAACATTATTTAACAGGAGTCAGCATGTGTTTGGTGGGCCTATGACACTAAGCATTCTCTCTAATGTGACAGTACACTTAAGGGTGATGACATGTAACACTGAATATGAGGATATGGCTGTAAAGTGAATTTTATTACATTGGGAATGTCCTTCAGGGTGCCTTTGGTTTTGACTCTGAACGTGGGTTTGGGTTTCCTTCTGGCCTGAAACACCGCGTTCTTAAACACCATGACAGCCAGCTGAAATAAAAGAAAAGAAGAGCACTTTAACACTGTACAGCCAAAACAACAAACTGTTAACTAAGGCACAGAAAGTTAGAAAAGTCATACATCTTCAGAAGACAACAAGTTGTATGTGTCTGTATTTATACACACAGCAGCAGCTATCCAGTGAAACAGATGGGGTCTTAACAGCGAGAGATGTTTCCACTGAGTGACATAATGAATGCAGAGCCACTGTTTGCTTTGAGGCATACGTTCGGGAATAAGAAATGTAGCTTCTCGTGCAAAGGCAGTGTAAATTAGACTTCAAATGGCACGTTTCCTGATTAGATGTATAGTTTGTCATAATTTTATTTTGCATGTATTTTGTTCTCTCAACATTATATTTCAAATATATCATATTTTGATGAGAGGATTCTCCTGCCTTGATAGAGGCTTCTTTGTAAGCTCTCTGGGTCTCTCTGGTGGTAGGAACGTCACTCTGCAACTCCATCTTTGCTTGCTCATTGATTTTTCCTAGGGCTCTCCTGGCAAACTTCTGAAAGCATTTGAAGACACACAAACAATTCCACAAATGGGGAACAGGACTTCTAGAATAATTCAAAAATTCAGTTTAGTAACCTTTTCAATGAGTTCAATAAGTGGATTACAATACATACAAAACCTCAATCTAACCATAATAAACCAGTCACCAGTAATTAATTTTGACACTGAAAGCTAAACATGAGGAATAAAGTATTTAACCTGTGTTTGGGACAGTAATATCTTTATGCAGCAGATTGATAAATTGATCAAGTTTTATTGAATATTCTCAGCTAATGACAGTCGACAGTCTGACAAACAGAAAACTGCAGACAGATCAAGAACAGGTGACAGTTGGTATTATATGAGATGTCAAGTCAGTTGACATTGCAATGATTGTGTTTTTGTAGGTGTCTGGATGCACATGACACGTGTCTTTCACCTCCGCCTGCGCCGCAGCCTGGTTGTCATAGTAACACTGGCAGACAGCACAGTAGAGGGTGGAAATCCATGGCAGGTACTTAGCAGTCATCAGAGGGATGGAGAGCTCTAAACTGATGCTTGCCCACAGAAGGTACTCCAGTGCCTGGACAGGATCATAAATGGTGGTATAAAGGATCATGACACACCCAATTACTGTGTATCTACATTATACATTATAAATCACACTGCTGTCTGGTTATATAACATCATGCATTAGCTAAAAGTACCACTCAGGAGTAAGAGTTGCATATTATTATTATTTGGGTCATGATATTCCAGAGGGAAGACAAGAAGACAAACAGAAGTGAGTCACTGAAAATTCTCTTTTGAAATCTCAAAGATATTGTCTATCACAGTCAACACAAACCACATTAACCAGTCCAAAAAATATATGGCTTTGCAGATCTACCAGTGTATCATTATCAAATACATCAAACACAGTCTGATTCACAACCTCTGTCACATACCATTTCTCACCCTCATCCACTTTGCCTTTTGATTGAGAGTGCATCAGACATCACAATCTTTTACAAAAGCCCTTTGGAAGATGAACGTTCTGTAACAGTTGCAACAAGAAATACAACAGTTCAAGTTCTACGTATCATCTGTCTCTAAGTACCTGTGCACTACAGTTCATGGTCATCAGGTAACGGCAGATAGTGTAGATGTGTAGCGAGCCTGATAAAAACGACAAAGAAAAAGGGGAAGACACACAGTAGGAGGTTAGTTCCACAATATAACATCAAATTCAGTCGAATATTATCATTTCTCACTTTTCTGTCAGACAAAAAGCAAATGCTGGACAACATTATACAAGTTGTACTAATGTACCATTATATAATTGCCAGTAGAGGTTCTCATGTCCTTGAAAAGCCTGCATCATGATCCTGACGAAATTCAGCACATGCAGCAGTTTACAGAGACTCTCCTGGCTTAGGACGTTGAGCTTTTTCTCCTGCTCAAAAATGCACAGGGCACATGCCTGCATTGCATGGATCTAAACACACACACACACACAAACAACATATTTACTGTGGATATATTAGGGTTCGGGTCCAAACATCTAAACATATCAATGACCTTTCTCCACATGACATTACTTCTCGGTAAACTAAAACAACAATGTACAAGAAGCACAGCATGCTTCTCACTTCAGTCAGACTCTGAACAAGGAAACATATCACACAGACAGACAGACAAAGAGCACACAAACCCAAATAGTAGGCTACAGTGTACCTTCATGGTAAAGGTATCGTTATCTGTATCAAAACCTTCAGGGAAGAAGCAGGCCATGAAGTGGTTCACATCTGTGATGTCAGTTATTTTCACTGAGTTGAACTGCAGCAGGTGGGGACCATAGCCATGCCAAAGAGCCAGCTGATACAACTACAGACGAAGAGGATATGGAAGAAAGCAATGTGAATGTGCATTGTGCAGGAGACAGTTTGGCCATTTCCTGCTGTAAATTTTGCAGGACTAAAAACTAAATTGACCTATGATAGGACCAATAGTCAGGTGCCACAATAGTAATCCATGATGTACTCTGAGGAGAGCAAAGAGGCACTGACTATAAGACAACATTAAGGGATGGGATTTTATTAATGTAGAATATACCAGGCAAATTGCAAAAATCCATCAACCAACAGAACAACTTCTCTTCAGCCCAACTGATATAACGGTTAGCCAACATTATCAGCTGATACTGACCTATTTGTTGAGCAATATCCACCAATATCAAAACTGTTTCTTACAGATTATAATGCAGAAAAGATGCTTGCAGAAATGTAATTACAGAGTTATATTCCCAGTGAAGTTTACTGTATTTAGTGCACTATTGTCATTTTTGACATTAACGTTTATTGTTAAATTGTAAAATATCTTGTCACAAACATCGGTATCGGTATCTGCCCCAAAAATCGGTCTGGCTCTACTAATAAGCATATCACTATGTACAGCAACCAACACTGACTTATACTCACAGATAAAAGAGCTACTGTGATTTACCTTTATCCCACACAGAAAGTCTGCAATCTGCAACATGCGCTCCTGGTACAACTTCGAAGGCAGTCGATGTTTGTAGTTTTTCCATATCTCCACCAGAGCTTTAATCCTTCAAAATAAAAATCAAATTGAAGACAGGCTGGTAATGATGCATCATAGATGCTTGGTGCTTACACTCAGTCAGAGGGGATGGACAGTGTTAAGCAGATTTCAAATTTTTTATATGAAAATGCCAACAACATTAACATCACCATCTTGCTGCTTGTGTTTACATTCACCTTGACGCAAGTTTTTTAAAGTGAACTGTGTTTATGCATATGTGTATATCAAGGGTGGAAGTAACTAATTGAGTTGGGAGTAATTTAGACTGAAGATTTGGAGAAACAGAAAGCCCTTTGATTAAATGCCTCCTCTTGATAAAGCGTTAAACATCGACTGTAAAAAAGTAACTAATACTCTGAATAGCGTTTGAGGAGAAACTTTGTACTTTTACTGAAGTATTATTTATTTTAATACCAGTAGTTTTTCTTGTAATTGAATAATATTTCAGTAATGTAACTGTACTCATACTTGAATACAGATTTTCACTACTCTTTCCACCACTGATGTATATATATATATGTATATATATATGTATATATATATATATATATATATATATATATATATATATATATATATATATATACACTCACACACACACACACACACACACACACACATATATACATACATATACATATACCGTATAAATGTTCTATTTGTCTATTTGTGTAGCATGAAGGAGTTTTATGACAATTAAATCATCTTAGATCTATGATTTAGGGTTGATTTATTCCAAAGTTGGACCACCTGTTCCATAGGCTGTGTATCTAACTTACATGGCGCTAGGACTTTCAGACAGTCAGGACTCAATCATCTCTCGGGGAACAACATTTTAAAAACTTCTGCTTGCACATCTGTCTGAGAATGGGTGTCCCACATGTTTTATAATCACTACTAAAAACCTGAGTAGGTCAGTGCTGTGATGTAAAGGTTGAGTTAAAGATGACATACCTGAGGCCCCAATTGCAAAATAAGAGCGAGTTAAAAGTAAAAGCCTGATACACTTCTTAAAATAAGCTAATTGCTTATTAGTAGCTTAATAGACTACAGATGTTCTCTTCTGACGTACAACTGTTTCTCTGACTACAAAGTTTAGTTTTTACGGAGAGTAAACATCATTAAGTTGGTCAGCCTAACTCAGTGACCGGTGGTCCTCCTCACCCTCTGGCATAAGACCCGTTGTCGTCCTGGCTGGTCGAAGAAGTGACTCGTCTCATCAGTTTCGTAAACGATTTAATGTCTCGTTCAAACGTTACAATAACTGGATTTCTTTTATCAAGTTTTCCGTAGTATGTGGCCGGTAACTCCATTTTCGCTGTCCTGCTGTAATTTTAGGAAACTAACGCAGCATAACGCTCCTTCTGTTACATGTTAACTGAAATCCACCGACAGACTGAGGCCCGTCACCATGGTAACGACGTCAAACAGACAGTAGCGCAGCAGCGTGACGCCCAAGACAATCACTTAAGGCACTCGTGTTTAAACTGGTGTTAAAACAAAGCATTCATCTGCTCGTTGTAGTTTTAAATTACAAAATGTCAAATTAGACAGAAACGTAAAAGGAGGAGGCACAGATGTTCAGTTTAATGTAGTCAGGGGTTTTATTTGGTCTGATATGACCAGTAACCTTAGCTAATGTTGGCTAATGTTAGCACACTTTGGATAGATATGTCTGTATCCTTATAACAGACATTACTAAGTGAACAGGGTTGGGAGGGTTACTTTAAAAATGTGTTCTAGTACAGTTAATCTACCAGTTAAAAATGCCCTAGTACCACTAAAGTAATGTGATTTAATTACTTCCCATTACTTTTGGATTAAATCAATAGCAAACAAATGCAAATAAATGCTGGAGTAAACAAATATCAAAAAGATGATTTATTTCATCTTAATAACTTCCATAGTGATGTTGTGCGAGACTCCTGAAGTGTTGGTTACAGACTAGTATATCATTCTTTATTAAAAGATTGTATCTGTAATCTAATTACATCATTTTCTGCAGCTTTACAGGAATACAGTCACCTTTTTTGTATCCAAAGTACATAATCCAGTTACATGTATTCCATTACTCCCCAAGTCTGTAAGTCAATAAACGGACTATACTTCTGCTATTATTACACTTTGTTTTAGGATTTACCGTTATCCTACAGTAGTCTAACTAGGCCTTCAGTATCTGTCAGTGATGGGGAAGATAATTGTCTCACTTTAAAGCTGTCTTTTGCATTTTGGAGTGAAGCAGTTGGTTGCTTTGTCACCAAACTCATCATAGGTGGGTAGGTAGGTAGGTGGTGCCCAAAGGTAAAAACACTCTTAAAGACTGTAGAGTGACAGTCAGTTAAGGGAACCTGAGATCCTAGTTCCTCTTTGGCCCATTGTCCACCATTAACTTTCAGTTTTGGCCCTACAAGGGAAAAGGGTTGGCCTATATGGGTCACAGAATCTGATGGGTCACAGAATTTGGTGCTACACAAACACTTGCTCGTGCATTTTACTCTTTGGTGTACTGAAGGTTTTTCTTGCATACTGGCACTTCCCACAAGCTCTTTCCTTTACAATCACACACAATTTGTCGATGATAAAACCAGTCAGTCATTTTCAGTGAATGATACTCTGAATGATATATTGAGTTGTTAGTCTTGCACAATGCCATGGCTTGTTGATTTAGAGAAAGGGTGGGAGGAACTGTAACAGTGGTTGCATGATGGTTTAAATGATTCAGCAGAATCTCAGTGCTTGCATCCATCGATCCATCCATTGTCTGTAACCGCTTATCCTTTACAGGGTCACAGGGGGGCTGGAGCCGATTCCAGCCGACATTTAATGCGTGAAGTTCCTCTACATTGGGGACAACAGGGCTGGGAGGATGAAGCAGAGACTAAAAGAAATCTGGTTGGCACAACTGTTGCACTGTTGGACAGCACTTCATATTTTACATCTGAGCTCATAGCAAAATGATACACGCTTTGAGTGTCCCCTAATGCTGTCCCATACAAACTCATCAGTTCCCATTCAAGCTCACATCCATTCCGCTCACAAACCCAAAGCTTCTGGCACTCAAAGCACAGTAGGCTAATGCTCTGGCAGCTATTCCTCAAACAAACACACACATTCTCACGCAGACACACACACGGATCCAGACAGGGGCATTTCCTGTGGAATGAGTATGGGGGCATCAGCAGTACTCCGAGCCAGTGTCACCTCATGACTGTGAGAAGGGAGAGACAAAGTTGCAAAGGGGGAGAGAGAGAGAGAGAGAGAGAGAGAGAGAGAGAGAGGCAACCAGTCACAGTCAGATGAAACAATGGGGGTGATGGAAGGGATAAACATTTGACATCATTGTTCCAGAAAGATCAGCCCGTTGGCAGAGTCACTGTGTAAGTGTGATGGGAGGTTATAGAGGGGAGGGGGAAGCAGTGGACGTGAACAAAGCCACAGTCCGGGTGGGACGGAAGGGAAAGGCCTATAAATTCGGCGCAGGAGAGCACAGCAGCACCCATCTCAGACCGAATCAAACCTCCCTCTTCCCCATTGTTTTTACATCTCCTCTGGATTCTCATCATGGATATCCCCATCCAGTATCCCTGGTACCGCCGAACCTTCCCACATCGATTCTCTGACTTCCCCTTGGCAGAACCTCTCAGTGATTGGCCACTTATCTGGCCCATGTCCTGGTCCTTCCCCTGGATGCGCCCTTCGTTCATGCGCTGGTTCAACTGGTTCGACAATGGTCACAGTGAGGTAAAGTAAATCTGAAATCTTTCTGAGATTTGTATTTATGATTTAACAGTACTGAGTCAGAAGGGCCACTGAAGAGTATCCTCTTCTACTGATGACAGTTACTGTATCATAGACCCTTTTCACAGCAGACAGGGCTCTGGTATTGTGCATGCTCACTCACTGACATGGCTTACTGGGACTCTTAAAGGTTCAATATGTAAGAATTGGCCTACAGTGGAATTCATACTCAAAACAAATAGGGGGCAGTATATCACCAGAATAACAACGTACTGCTGCTAACTGTAGCTGCCGCTAGCCAGGCATCTTAGTTAGCCTAGCAGCTACGGTTCAGACTGGGAGCTCAGGGACCAGGGGAGTGTTAGTGTTTACACCGCTAGCACAGGAACTTTGGACTGGGACAATAAAAAAACATTTTGTGTGTTTTTTTGCTGCAAACATGTAACAAAATGTGTCAGTATTGTTCGTAACAGCTGTACTGTCTGTGCAGATGCGCATTGAAAAGGATCGCTACGTCATTTATCTGGACGTGAAGCATTTCTCACCTGAAGAGCTGTCCGTCAGCGTCAGTGACGAGTTCATCACTATACACGCCAAGCATGAAGAGAGACAGGTCAGAGGAGCTTTAGAGATCTGCAGGAACAGTCTAACACAATATTGAATATTTGTGACTGATGTACTGACTCTGTTTCCAGGACGACCACGGCTTTGTGGCGAGGGAGTTTCTGAGAAAGTACAGGCTTCCTGCTGGCGTGACTTGTGCTGATGTCACCTCCTGTCTGTCAGCTGATGGTGTGCTTACAATCACTGCACCTCGGGCAAATCCTGGCACAGAGCGCACTATTCCAATCTCCTGTGAAGAGGGAGCAGCGAAACAGAAAATGTAGAGCAGAGTCTGACGCTCCCTGCACTGTTTCACTACTAACCCTAAGTGCTGCCTGTTTTTATATTTAACCTGTTACAGTTTTGTTGGCATATACAGTAGTGGGGCATACAAGTCTAGATGTCTTCAAGTGCAAGTGCCTTCTAATAAACCAGTATCTAATTCCTAACTCACTGTTATTCTGATGTCTCTGCAAGACAATGGTGCTTTAAAGCCAAAGGCTAACATGTTGAGCCAATCTAACAAAATCTATTTGTTAGTGCATTTAAGTTGTGTAAAGACACAGTGGGGTTAAGTGCAGGATGAAGAACTAATTTCCCTATCAAGAGCACACAGAATCAATATTTAAACCCAACCTCACTGCCAAAAATATTTACACCAGCGCACATGTAATCATCTGTTGGAAGGCATGTACTTTTCTTCATTCAGCATTCAATGTTATTTAATGTCAGGACTGTACTCAGCTTGCAGTTTTAATGACAAAACTGCTTGTCAATTTAACCCAAACTGGCTTCAATCAGCTGCTTACAGGGAAATGCTATAAAAGTTAATTTAATGGGAGGTAAAGTAAAGACCTTTTCTGAAAATTGTCCAGA
This sequence comes from Pagrus pagrus, assembly GCF_965226575.1. Classification (NCBI taxonomy): domain Eukaryota; kingdom Metazoa; phylum Chordata; class Actinopteri; order Spariformes; family Sparidae; genus Pagrus; species Pagrus pagrus. Next base: position 19,492,315 of record NC_140198.1, read on the forward strand.
GAAGATGCTCAGAGACCAAAATTGTTCATCAAAATTTTATCAGTAATGTCTGAGTGGGTCTGAGTAAGATGCCAGTTGTGCTTTTGTTTATTCTTTGAGAATAGTTTCTGTATGTGTGAGGAGGAGGAGGAGGAGGAGGAGGAGGGAGTTCTCTGGAGGCATATTCAGTCATTTTTAGCTTGTTCACTAAAAAACAAAAGCCACCAAAGGACTTGGGACCAGGTGTGTACTCGTTGAGAGGAAGAAAGAGGGTGAATGAGCAGGAGGGAGCATAGTGGACGAGGGAGGAGACTTTTATCACTGGGCTCCCTTTATGCTGGGGAGCAAGGCCTCTGAGCTGCTAAGGAAAGTGTGTGTGAGTGTATGTGAGAGTGGGAGCATTTGTGCTTGTAGATTCAAGAATTAAAGCTCTATCATTCCTTCATATTGGCGACAATTTTCTGGCATATTAACACAGAAACCAACAAATAGAATAAATGATGAAACTCAAAGCCATAGGTGTGCTGCGTGTTCTGTTTATGTCTGGTGGTTTTCTGTTTTCAAAAGGTCTTCACATAACAACACTACATCTGAGCTGATGAAACAAGCTGCTTTCTTATTTGACTCAAAGGATACAGCTCACCGAAAAAAGAAAATTCAGTCATCATCTACTCACTCCATGCTGATGGAAAGTCGGGTGAAGTTTTTTTAGTCCACAAAACATTTCTGGAGCTTCACAGTGTTGCAGCATTCTCTTTCTGAAATAGATGGTGACTAAAAACAGAAAAAGGCATAAAATGGCTCCATACAGCCTGAAGTAATTGAAGTCCCCAAAAGCCCCGAGGTCCCAAGTTGATTTGAAAATACATTATTTAACTGTATGGCTGCTGCACCCACTATAGACAGGGTGCGCATAAACACTTTTAGCTTAGCAGCTACAATGAAGATTTTGACTTAAGTCCCCATCTACCTCAGTTGGATAGGAGACTGCTGCAACGCCGTTTTGATGTGAAGCTCCAGAGATGTTTAGTGGACTAAGAAACTTTGCCCAACTTTCCAGCAGCATGGGGGGTGAGTAGATGATGACAGAATTTTCATTTTTGAATGAACTTTACCATCCACAGTTACCATCACATATTATGCAAAGAGGTTTTTTATTTTCAACATTGCAATTTATTTACTGTTATCAAACATGAAAATAGTTTTCTTTCAGAAATGAATAATCAGCAATTTCTTCCATCTTAAAATAAGCACAAGATTGGATCATTTGAAGTATATTGCATCAAACACTACTGCAAAAGTCACCTGTATTATAATGAAGTATAATTTTACTGTGTTTTAATAGTACTTGATAGTTACATTACTGCATCAGTGATGTTTTCTATGCAACAGAAAGTATAAATCAGACAATATTGCTTGTTGAACACATTAATATTTCATTTGTGACACACAATCACCTCAAAAAATCAGTAATTGTTGTACAAAAAGTGTGATTCAGAGAAAAGACATGCACAACTCATATTTATCTCCTTTTACTACTCTTTAACACTCTCTTTTACTCTCTGTCAAATACTTTTTAATACCAGTAAAACAGTCAAATATACAGCGTTAAGCAGCTATGGTTCCTTCTTCAGCAACCATAATGATCAGGCATTGCTGTGTGAAGAGCTGTTACCCATATCCTCTAAGGTGCAGATTGTTAACAGTGGATACACAAACCTACATATATATTGTCAACAATGTGTGTGTACGATCATTTGATACCAACATGTAGCTGACAAGGTGGTTGTTCTTTTTTCAGTTACAGTAGAAGTCCCACTTCTGGAAATAAGAAGAGAGGAAGAATTAGGGGAAGGCATCACACAATGCATGCACGTGTGGATGTGTGCGTGTGTGTGTGTGTGTATTCACCGTAGTCTTGACTTCAGTGGTGGCTTGCATGAGAGGATGCGTCTCCTCCACTACACTGCTGGGGAAGTGACCAACGCGAGCCTCCTGCTGTCCGTAATAGGAGTCTTGAACCTGCAAACAGGTGATAAGGACAAAAGTTAATGACATCACTTCTTCAGGTGTTTTGGTTAAGATCGACAGTGGGGTCAAAAAGTCTGACACCACTGAACTTATATATGACATTGCAGAAACATACTTGGCTAACATTTATTCTGGCGAGCGGGTTGCACAGAATACAGCTGCCCCCATAAATGTTCACTGGGGTTGAGGTCAGGTGAAGAAGGATTCATACCGCAGCAGGATAATACACCTAAACACACCTCAAAGCTTTGCAAGAACTACTGGAAACCAACAAGTCCTCCTGACTGTCATGGACTTTACTCGACAGTCACCTGACCTCAACCCCGTTGAACACTTGAAGACTGAGAAAGCCAAGTGTTGTGTGACATCACAAGAAGCTCCACACCAACCATCCATACCAAATATATAGATATAGATAGATATTCTGAAATTTGTGTACATTTTTCAAAGATTCAACTTTTCACTCAAAGTATTAAGCTTATGTTATCATTTATAATGGGAAAATAGTCTCAAATTCCCAAGAAATTCAAAATAAAAGTGTTTTGACCCTACTGTATATTAAGCTAATTGTTATTTTCTCCTAATTAGCTTTGTAACTCACGCTGCCGGCCCAAAAGAGGTTCCCTCTGTCCTTTAGCATTGCGTAGACATAGATGAGCTGCCCTTGTCTGATGGGGATGAACCTGCAGTCTCCAGGGTAGTAGTCCTGCAGTGCACGAGCTATCAAGATAGGATCTGTGCAGGAATGTAGAAGGAGACTGTGCAAATTAAAACACGCAGTTTTAGTGCAGTGGTCACTAAAAGCAAAAACAAGTTGGTGGTTGGGCTACTTACGGCTGCACTCGGAGTCGGCGCAAAGTTTCTTGGCAGAGAGTTTGGGCATCTGCCTTCCAGCGTCAGAGGTTGGCAGCAAGAGGCACACTGAAAGAGCGAGCCAGAGTTTGCAAGGCATGTCTGGACTGTATGTGAAAACACCTGATGATCCAGTGGTGGACGTCTTGTGGGCTTTTTGATCCCTTTTGCCTGTATGTTGTCCCCGAGAAGGAGGCGTAGCAATGGCAGTCTCCTTTATCTACTCTCCCTACCCCCCTGCCTCCTACACGAGCGCACACAGAGCTCCTTTCAAAGAGCTCAGGCAGGTAAACAGGATGGGGGAAGAGGAGGAGGAGGGCCAGATTAGACAGACCCCTGCTTGTGTCCTGACCTTTCCCGTCTCTCTCCATCTCTCACCCTGTGTCACCCCCGCTCAAACAGCCAAGTGTTGGACTTGTTATCAACACATTCCTCAGAGTTAATATGTGTTCTCCTGACTGTGTTCAGCCACTAGATGTCAGAGCAGCAGTTATCTCACTGCAGACACACCACTGCTCCCATCCTCCCTGCGCTGTCTCAGTGTGTTCCTCCCTCTGTTTGTTCTCTTTACCTTTTTTAACTCAGGAGGTGGAGCCACTGGCTGTATTTACATACTGTATGTTTCCACTGCCAAGGAAACCAGCTGAGCCTCTCTTGTGCAAACACTCCCAACACACACACACACACACACACACACACACACACACACACACTCACCAAACAGGAAAACTATACCTGTATGGCATGAGTCGGCGGGGAACTGTCAGGTAAGACAGACTTTATTTTTGTTCCTTTGATCAGGAGAAACACGGGTTGTTTGGGTAGCTCTCATGATGGTAACAGGTGATGTTAAAGCTAGTTTAAAGTTAAGTTGAAGTATAAATTACTGTGAGTTTATATTATTTTGAATTGGATGACAGCATGGTTTCATGGTAGCGAGAGGCAACAGGTGAGCTGGCAGACTGTGACATCAGTCTTAAAGACAAATGTCATAGGAGACTGAGAGACTGAGCTTGAAAATAGATGTTATTGTCTTGACAAACTACTGTTTAAAATTGGCTTTCTAGCCTTGAAGTGGATGTTGTACAGACATGTCTCTTGTCTTAAAAATATCTCAAATAAAGACAAAGTTCTTTATCGAGACAACACAAGTGACATTTACCAGAATCAGTAAAAGGATGTTCCTTTGAAAGCATTAGATAATCCATTTATACTAAAAACCAGCAAGATGTGTAACATACTGGCTTAGATGTTCAGTGTTGTAGTGCAGTGTGTAGACAGAATTCATTGACGAAAAAGAAAGTTGAAATACAAGAAATACACAATGAATTTGAGAAAATGACTTAATGCTAAGGGACTTACGTACGTGTTTGTGCAGCAAGACAATTTTAGCTGACAGGAAATCTGGTTAAAGGTGTGAGGTAAGAGGAAAATGCTGTGTTTAAGATCAAATTACTTGAGATCAGACTTGTTACAGATACACTGAAAAAAAAGAACGCTAAGGAACAAGAAAATCAGAAATTTGAGTGGACATCAATTACTTGAAAGAAGGTTTTTCAGTGAAAAAGAATGATTTGTGACGTATGCTATCTAACATAGCTTGTTTTACCCATAAATTACTTAAATGTAAGATTTTCTGACTCGATGAGGCATAAAATACATATTTGTGTTAGATTTAGGAACACACCATGGATTTAAAGATGGAAACTAGCAAATAACTTTAAAGGCGCAATATATTATACTTCTAGTTGAAAACATCTGTGTACGCTACTGTGTTGCAGAGACACTGTATCTACTGAAGTTAGCATGCTAACCAGCTAGCCCCAGCCAGTCGGCAGCTAGCTGCACTGCTAACTGAACTAAATAGCTAACGGCAGCCACAGTTAGCAGCAGTTAGTGGTTACACTGGTGATTATGCTGCCCCCTTTTTGCTTTGAGTATGAATTTGACAGGTGGCCAATCCTTACGAACAACTTAATTGATTTCATATTTCGACATCTCTTAAAATCTTGACAGGCACAGAGCTTTTATACAGACATGAACCTGCAGGGACTGATTATAATATTTGGCAGCAGAGTCTTATAAGCTTTATTTTGGGCAAAACTAAGCTCGTGAGACAAGCCTGGTGGGTGATTGTTTGTAAAATACTTGCCCAGATGATTACTTTAGAGACTGCTCTAGGCACATTTAACACTTTGTTGCATTTATAGGAAATATCAGAGCACAATGCCTCTGGAATTTAGGGAGGGGGAGCAGAACAAAGATAATAGTCGAGCTGGTATTTCGGTCAGAGTAACAAAAGGGACCAGTCAGACAAAAGACCTCCTTAAAGGCCATGTGAGATTATATTACTAGTAAACAGCCAGTCTGACGTTCATACAAGTCATCGTACATGTCCTGAAGTTCACAGCTATAGTTAACAGGTCTGTTTTCTGTGGTTTTCTGTGTAACTGAAGGTCTTTTCTTGCCCACAGAGTTATCTGTGAAGAAGAGAAGACTTGGGTGGACTAAAAGTTTGGCAGAGACGTACCCTGGATTACAAACCACTCCAGACCGGATCATAAAGAAACAGAAAAGGATTCTAGATTTTACAAAAGTTCACAGCTGTGCCACCTGTGTGAGTGTGGATTACTAATACAAGGACCTGCCATGAGGCTTTCTAACTGACTCCTACAAGCCCGTCAACAATGTTCACCCCCAGGAAAAACAGTCTTCCTTCCCCGAGCCTTGAGGACTCCTTCTTCCCTCTCTCCTCATCCTCCTCAGTCTCACTCTCATTTGCTCTGCCCTCATCTGCATCCTCTCCTGGCAGCAGTGACAGCGGAGGCGGGATAGAGACGGATCTGATCTTGGCTGCAGAGCTGGGACAGGCTTTACTGGAGAAGAATGAGGAGCTGGCAGCCTCTCTGGAGCAGAGCGAGAGGGAGGTGGAGGTGAGGATAAAGATGCTGTAAACTGTGTTTTTAGCAACTATGCGAACGTTCAAAGGCCTGCTTAAAAATGCAGTAAGCTGGGAACAAAAGGAGTACCAAAACCTTTTATTTATCTACCAAGAACAACCCAATACAATTCGAGTTAATCCAGGCTGCAGGGCAATCATTGTAAAGGTGGAAACACTTTTGTGACTATGAGTAAGATTCCATTTATTCTACTTTAGATATTGAAAATGACAGTTTTCCCATACAGATACATACAGTTCTCCGGTTAAAAAACCTAAATATGGCTGATTTTTTCGTCAAGATCCATGCATCATTCTCTAAGAAATTTTGGAAAATGTTGAAAAATGCCCTACCTCACAATGTTGCCTGGATCCATCCATTTATTCATTTCCGTACAAAAACTTAATGGGGGTCCATTCTGGGCCGAGAACCATTTTCCATCCAAGTTTCATGGAAATCTGTTCAGTAATTGTTGTGTAATCCTGGTGACAAACCAACCAACAAACGGACACAGGCGAGATGATAATCTCCTTTGCGGCGCTAATAAAGAGTTCGGAAAAAGTTAAATGTATTTAGACATTATTCTTATGATTATAAGTAGTAAGTAGCAGTACGCCTACTTTGAACAGTGCTAGTTTTCTGGATATTTTTCCTGCAATTTGTGTAAAGGAAAAGTTCACCGAAAAATAAAGTTTCACAGCTTTGTCAAATCCCCATCCACTTTATTTGTGGGATTTGACAATCTGGTGTAATCCAAGTCTGAGATCCCAAATTAAAAAAATCAAACATTATTTACGCCCTGTTTTTAAAGTTGAAATCTTTAATGTAGCTGCTTGGCTAAAAATGTTAGCATGCACACCATCTGAAGTGGGTGCATGAGCTCGACCTCTTGTCGAGGATGTAACTAACATCTAATCAAATCAATTTGGTATTTTCAGGACTTCTGAAGACTTGGACTAAGCCAGACTTGGTCGCTGCTTGTTTGGAGAATGCTGCAAAAATGTTTTGCTGTTTAGCTCCAGAAATATTTTGTGGACTAACTTCACCCGACCTCTGAATAATGACTAAATCATTGTAGGGTGAACTTTTCCTTCAAATGCGTTCATCACGCTGCAGATATGAATTGGAGGATAGACATTTTTCACATAAGACATTTTAACATGTAATAGTGGGAAAAGTACGAGTGTAAATATAAATATTCATGATGTCTGATGCTATTTAGCTGCTTCAGTTTCAGGGTCCTGGTATTGTGCTTGTTAGCTCACTGTCACATTGTCATGACTTACGAGGACACTTGAATAGAACAGAGCCATAGTTAATGTTATTAGTAACACCTGTACTTTTCCTATTCAGACAAGTCAAAATGTCTGCTGTGAAAAAGGGCCTGTTCTGACACATTTCACTTTCCACTTAATGCTGCGTTTAATGTCTCAGACTTTACAGCAGGAGAAGCATGTTCTTCAGAGGAAGTTGGAGATGAATGAACTGACGTCTGGGCAGAGAGAGGCAGAGCTGGCTGCAGATTTAGCCGCCTTGAGGGCCGAGCTGGAGCGACATCACAGCCAGGGGCGGGACCGGCGAAGGGATGAGAGTGAACAGCTGACTCAGTTAGCCAATCATAACCAGCGGTTGGTGGAGCAGCTGGCAGAGGTTAGTGTGTACTGTCATCAGTTAGACAGTCTGAACCCTGCCTTTAAGAAAACATCACAATTATGTCAGAATGCTGTTAGGATAAACAGAATCTTGGTATATATGTGCGTGTGTGGGTGTGGGAAGTGTGTGCGTGTGTGTGGTATCAGTTACACAAACAGGAAAAATGCAGACCAGCAGGTTGAGGGAGTCTCAGCCACATTTGCTCACTCACCTGAACAATAGATACATTTCTCAACTTGTCTGTCTCTTGCTCCTCCAGGCTGTAACACTGGAACACTCCTTGAGGACGGAGCTTCGTTCGCTCAGAGACGAGATGGAAGAATCGTCATTTAGCCGAAACATCAACTTCACACAATTAGAGAGCATACAAGCAGAGGTACACTTTGTCAGCCACTTCAGCAGTAACAGGGGCAGTTTAAGTGTGACAGTCATGAGCATATTATGCTATCTTGAATGCTGCAGGATAGTACAGTAGGTCCCTCACAAAAAACATTAAGTAAGAAGAGCTGTGTGAACAGCGATTGGCTATTGATGAAGTCCTTTCAAAGTTATGCCTAATAATCAAATATTCAAATTGTGCTTTCCGAGTCCTGCCTGTAGCTGACTTAAAGCAGAAACAGACAGCTTTTTAAATCCCCCCTCCTAGATTTCCCAGTGGCATCACTGTTGCAAACACAGTGTCAACGTGGCAACAGCCTCGTTACTGTCCAAGGCAAAAACACAACCAGAAGAATCCCAAATTGACCTAGAAAACCCTGATCTTAGTGCTTTGAAAAGGCAGAGTGAAACAGCCAGTTGGATTCATAAGTGAGCAGGTTTCGTCACTTACTGATCCAGTAGAAACATTGACACTTATCAGAATGATAAGTTAAAACAATAAAGTTTTTTATTGCCAATTCAAATTTTATTGCTTTGGGATTTTACCAAGCCAAAACTTGGTTTAGGGAGTTTTAGGGAGTCGAGCCAAAATCAAATCTTTTGGTGTCTCGGGTCTGATTGTCAGGTTTACGGCTCTTCCACTAAGCAAATATGGAAATATTAGCTCAGTATTATAAACCCATAAAACGTTTGCAGACTTGTGGACAGAAGAATCCATATCTCCAGGCAAAATCCAGTTGTGCATTGATTCTGTTCCCACTGAAATGAATGACATTTATTTAAAGCAACATTATCTACAAATTGGCATTTTGTGTGATTTGACGCCCCCCACAGTTACTGAATGCAACACCACTGTCGTAAATACAAATCCCAGGGGTGTCGCAGTTTGTCAGATGTAATGTAGGTGCTGGCTATAAACAAAACTCATTACATCATAACTATGTTATTAGTTGAAAACTTGTATGTTGAAGTAAACATGTATGTAACGCTCTGATCCTACCCTCTCACTGAAGTCACATAGAGCAGAAACAAGTGATAGAGACAGAGACACCATTCACCCTGTTACAAGACACTGTACCATCAACATGATCACCACTTTCGTTGACCATTGCACCATTTACTCAGCATCTTGTGTTGATCTTCTTCCTGTACAGAACAGAGTGCTGCTGGGGCGGCTGTCGCACATGGAGGCACAACTGAAAGCTTCAGAGGAGGACACCGATAGACTCCGCGCAGAGAGAGAGAGGCTGAGAGACAGATTATCAGAACTACAAGCGACACTGAAAGAGAAAGAAGCAGAGGTGAGGATAAGTGGCTGACAGAAGGCAGAAGAATCATGATATCGATCATCACTAACAGAAGTCACTAACACTACTAATTTTAAGCTCTTGATCTGTGTGTGTGAAATCCTCACTGCGTGTGTGTTTGTGTGTATACGTAGATAGAGCAGGAGCAGGGAGTGATGTTTGAGTTGCGAACCTTGAATCGCTCCCTACAGCAGAAAGCTCTGAACATGGGAGAGGAGAGCATGCTGGACAGTACACACACACAACCTCTGTCTCTGCTTAGTGAAATTCAGCAATCACAGGTACACACACACACACACACACACACACACACACTGAGGAACTGCACTGACAAGTTTAACTACTAATTCTGACCCTGTACTGAGTGACATCCTTCTTTCGGTGGTTTGAGACTGATACTAACGGGCCGTCGAAAAAACACAAAATCCTACTGATAATTGTTGTGGTCATCTCTCCCCGCTCACCAGGCTAAAGAGGCTCTTCTAGCTCACTCCACAGTCCTGCAAGCAAGAGATGAAGAGATACAAGCGCTCAAAGAGGAGGTCCGTTGCCCTGCATACAACCACACGCATACATACATACAGGCAAAAAGGTGCATGATTAGTGTAGCCTAACATCAAAATGTTTAATGGGAGTTAAACGGAAACTTTAGACTTCAGGAGGCAGGAAGGTGCCAGATTGTATGTGAATGTGCACAGTGCCCGAAGGTTGACGCCCAGATGCCATGAACACAGCAAACTATTAAGAAAATAGGGACAGAGGGCAGAATCTCTGCAAATACAGACACCGCCGCACACATCTAGTTGATCATAAGTCATGATTAAGAGGTATTACTTTTGTATGAATCTTTACATCGTTTTGTAGAGAAGTCCTGCATAGTATACCTTTTGAAATAAAACATATTCATAGATAAAGGACCAATAAAGGAGAAGGTATAGATTCAATTTTAAGAATCTTTAACTAGTTTATTGGTGGGAAAAACTATGTGAGACACAAGTTATTTTTCAAAGTCAGCTTTTTAATGTCTTAAAACATTTCAAGAGGGGATCTTTAAAATGTATAGAGATTATGGACATCTGACAACTTTGAAAGAGGAAGAATTTAAAGGTTAGGAATGATGACTTTTAAATATGTATGCCTTTCAATTTCACATCAATTTTCACATTGCAGCTGCAGTCTCAACGAGAGGAGCTGGAGTCTTTGAGGGAGGAAATCAAGTCATTCAGAAACAGTCCTGGATTGCCAAGTTACAGGTAACACGACAATAGATATATGTACTGATTCAATTTGAACCCGCAGTTATGTTTGTTTTGCTAATCACTTTATCAATGTCCAGTTCCTTAGAGAGCGAATTGGCCACCGTGCGCCAGGAGAAAGAAACATTAACTCAGCAGCTTCTCAACACCATCAAACACAAGGTGGCGCTGTCTCAAGAGCTGGAGGCCTGGCAGGTGAATTTGTCCAGGGACATAAAGGTTCTGTCTTTTGGCAGCTCATTGATCAAAGTAGTTCAGTGTACAAGCAGAATGTTGTGTTCCGACCTGAACCTTCCCTCTTGTTGCAGGAGGACATGCGGTTGGTGATCAATCAACAGGTGCAGCAAAGGGAGGAGGAAGGACAGAGGGAAAATCAACGAGAGAGAGAGAGCACAGGCCTCCAGAGAAGCAAATCTTTAAGAGTGAAGGGGGAAGGAGGGAAAGGCTTCTTCTCTTTTTTCAAAGAGAAATGACAGAGAGACGTGGCAGCATTTAAACAGACTATCAGCCTTTAACTTTGCCAATATGAGCTTATGCTGCTAGAAAATGTACACTTTAACGAGATACAAGCAAGTGAAATGTTTACAGACCTCATATTTGAGTATATTTGTATATATATATTTGTACATATGTTTATCAGTAATTTTAATTTTTAGGACTTTATATAAAAAAAAATTTAAGCCACCACTGAGTCTCCGTTCTGTGTTTTATAATGTGTTGTTTTTTTAACCATAGTATCGTAAAGGAAAAGGTCACCCAAAATTAAAGATTGATTCAGTCATTATCTACTCACCCCCATTCCAGTAGAAAGTCAGGTGAAGTTTTGTAGTCCACAAAACATTTCTGGAGCTTCACAGCCAGAAAACAGCATTGCAGTATTCTCCTAAATAACTGCAGTATTGGGGGACTTGTTTTAAAACGTAGCAAAAAACAAAACAAAAAAACAACATAACCATACAACTTAATCCAAATCTGAGGAAGCCCCAAGATCCTACCTTGATTTAAAAAGATGTTACTTTACACCCTTCTTTGAGTCAAATCTTCACTTTAGCTGCTGAGCTGAAAGTGTTAGCACACACCCTGTCAGTTGCTTAGAAGAATGCACAATCCGTGCCATGGCCGGTGAATCCATTGCTAGCTAGCTTACAGCTAAGGTCTGTACTGTACATTGGCTGTTTATGGCATAAAATGAACAAAGAACTGAAAAACTGTCCAGTGGTCAAATTTTCGAGAATGACACAATGCAAAAGAGTTGCTGCACTTTCTGTCCGAACACACCTTAAGGCATGACACAAAACAGATATATTACAGACCTACAGTATAACAAACCAAAACAAAGAGCTTAAAGGTGCAACATGTAAGAATTGGCCATCTGTCAAAGTCATTCTCAAAACAAAAAGGGGCAGCATATTACTAGAGTAACCCCTAACTGCTACTCACTGTGGCTGCTGTTAGCTAGTTAGCTCAATTAGAAGTGCAGACAGCGATCTGGGCATGGAAGTGTTGGTGTTCATGGTGCTAGCACAGGAGCTTTGGACTGGGACAGGCCAGGGCTAGCTGGTTAGCATGCTAACATCAGTAGATATTTCTGCAACGCAATAGAGACGTCATAATGTCAAAACTGCCATTTCTTCATATTCTGTCGATAATTGTAGATACATTTTAATGTTTTCAACTAAAATTCTTGCATATTGCACTTTTAAGGAGGCTAAAATGCACCTTGGTACCTAGGGTAAAGTTTAAAGTCATTATGCATGACACATCTTATATTACATTGTAGAGATTAAACGGCAAAGAATCCAAAGTAACTGATAGAAATAACATCTTTAATAAATTAAGTCAAAAATGACAGTCATTCCCTTCCACTTCTATCTATGCTTGTATTACATAATGTATAAATCATACATATGCAACATTTATTATGTTAGACAGCACAGGAAAGGCCCAGAAGCAGTGTGAGTTGTGCAGGTTGCAGACAGGTTAGTGTTTTCCTCTACATACATACAGTACAGTCCTGGCTCAGTACAGTCAGTGCAGAGCTACTCTCACATCCCTCAGCTGGAGGTTAGTATATACGGAGAAGCACCTTTTCTTTTACAGTCAACAGGCTGTTTGTTCATGTGTAGATTCTCACACACTTCTTTATGCTGGCAAAAAAGAAAAGATGCACACACAACCAAACACACAATCACTTACTCATACACGCAGTTTTAAGGATCATACTGGCATACTTCAGCATCATTTCATCCATTTTAACATTTCTGCCGACCACTTCTTTTTTAGCTTGACCCTTTAGGCTTTGTGTTGGCTTACAGACACTGGCCTGAGATAAGTGAACATTTGACATGTTTTTGAAATTGCCCTCAAAAGCCCTCAAATTCAAGATTTAGGAGACAGATGCATTTTGAGCTATGCTTAATAAAACCAAAATCTAAAACAGGAGGCCGATAAGGACAAATTTTGTCATTTCTATTGCATATCCCAAGCAGATTTCCTGTTTCTGTAAGTTGATTTTCAAATGATACTGGCCTGAACACCAATGGCTGCTTGGAAAACAGCAAACGATTACAAACAATTGTGTGCTTTAGAAAATGGCCGGCAGAAAGGTTAGGTGAAACACTACTATCTGTCAATATAGTCTATATACATTAAGTTACTCTATGACTACCTACAGTAAAAAACTTGTATTTATTTTCAGTTTTCAGTACAGTACAGTACGCTCTTCTCTTTTCTGTTTCCACTGTCCCGAGGATGATGTGCAATCTGGCTTCAGGGGGACAGGAAAACATCTCAAGTCTTCAGGAAAATGTTCATCCATTTTTCCTTTTTTAATCCTATTTCATCAAAAAACATCACCTCAGTTTTGAGAGGTAGGTTGCATCGTTTTATGGAAACATTTTGGGCTCCGACACCCAAACAATCCACGATACTCAGGGAAGCGTTTTAGTGAGGCTGATAAAACTTGGAAGATCAAGTCAAGCCGCTGAAACACATCTCTGGATGGATGTCCTGACAGTGAGTTGTAATTCCAGCAAGGGTTAGTAGAGGACTATCCCACGTTGACGCCGAGACCCACTTGTAGCTTGTCTCCTCTGTGATTCACAAAGGCACCCATGATAAGGGTGGCAGGGAGCGGAGTCAGACGCTTCTCCAACACACCTCCTATTATACACCGACTGTTTATCATACCTGGATACACACACAAAAAATGTGTCATTTACTGAATGTTTTCTTAATAGTTCTCACTGAGCAAGTCGCAGAACAAAAATTACCTCGAAAGACCATGTTGGCCTCTGGGAGTTCCATCTGGTACCCAAATGAGGTTGTGGTCTCCTGCGTCCTGGTGCTGGCTTCAAACTCAACCCCGACTTGGATCTGGTCAACACAAACACACGTCAATGCACATTTTCAATATGCACCTTAAGAAAATGGTGTGTTTATACAGTATTGTGGTATTTGCTGTACCTGTTTGTTGGCTCTGTGATAGTAGCTAGCATGGGCACCTCCTTTCCCAGCATTTAGCGTTGCCACCCAGTTTGGTCCTGAATGAGGAGTGACAGAAAAAAGGTGAACTGCTGCTGCTGCTACATCAGACAAAACAGATCAGAAAATACATCAGCTCAACTGAATCAATTGATTAAAGAGTTGGCCACTTGTTGATTACATACTCCAAACAAATAGGGGGCAGCATATCCTCAAAGTAAATGCTGCTAATTGTCGCTGCTGATTTGCTAGCTGTGTTGTTGGACTGAGAGATCGACGTCTGTGGCAGTGACTCACTTTCACCTCTTGAGGTCAAATGGTATTATAAGACAGAAAGGCTGCAGCTAGCTTGTTAGCATGCTTTCTTCAATAGATATATCTGCAACCCAACACAGATGTCTTTGACATAATGACAAAACTGTTATTTCTTAAGATTCTGTTTTTTAATGTTTTAAACTAAATTTGTTGCATATTGCTCCTTTACGGCAGATTAACAATTGTACACAAAATCTCACTTGAGTACTGTCCAGCCAAAGTAAGAATTCCTCCTTCCTCTGCTCGGCCCCGATGGTAAACCAGCTCCCCTCCTAACACCAGCCCAGATGACACACTCTGTAGGAAGTGTGCCACAAGGATAACTGCCCAAAAGAAACAAAGACACATGACAGTGTCAACAACAAATAAAATATCACGATAATGTATTTTGTTGCTAAATTGACAGCTGTATTCAATGAAAATCTTTAGAGAAAAAAAACACAAAAATATTTCCCAATTGGGAAAATATCAGCACTAAAAAGAACATTTCACTCATTGCAATAGTAATGTTTTCTAATATGGTTGGATAATGATAGCACGCAAACATAGTGATGCATCCATGTCAGGGAGTACCGATGACTGTAAACCTGAGTGATACTCTGGTGAGGCTCTTATTATTCCACCTGTCATGTCTTACCCGACTCTCTGAGGATGTCTGGGTTGGCTACTGTCACAGCAGCAGTGAAGTCGTTCCCTCTGTACTCCGTTTCAAACTGCCACGTAACAAACTGGGACTGCTGAGTCTAAAAATAATCAGCCATTCAAACATTAAGGTGATGCAGCAAACAGCATTCATTTTGTGACACGTACAGGGACAGAGACTGAACATGGGATTGGATAGGTTGATTTAAGAAAAGAGACGGACAGGATCTCACCTGGAACACTGTTCTGGCTCGTACACGCTCAGTGAGATGCAGCAGAGCGTGAGCATTCAGACTACCTGAGGAGTCCATCTCGCCAATCAGCGCTGGGGCATCCTAAAATGTGAAGATGCACCCAGTCAACTCAAAAATGCAGCAGCTGCAACATTACTGATAAAGCTGTGGTAACATATTTGTTATGTGATGATTCGTGCTTGACCTTGTCCTTGCTGTAATCATCAGACTGCAGATGCTCCACGTGGAATCGATAGTACGAAGGACTAACAGCACTGAGGTGGAGAGCGTGACTGACCTGGGAACAAAGCCATACATCATGTTAAAGATAAGGCATTCGAACATGATCTACACCCTTAAAGGTCTGGGCTTAAAATAATGTTGAGATATTTGTAGGATATATCGTGACACATGATATATATTTCTATATTGTGAAATCTCCTCAAAATCCCACCTTAAACACTACGACTGGGTGACAAAATCAAATATCACAATATTCCTGACCAAATACTTCAACAGTACCGTAGGAAAGACGACTGGTGCTTTCACAAAATACTAACAGAATGACATTTTTGATAATCATAAATAATGTGGATATAATGACTTAGTGGGTCGAGGCGAGTATTAGAACAAGTAGAACAGTTTGATGAGTTCAGAAAATGACATCACCTTAACGTAATGGAGCCTTTAAAACCAGGAAAAGACATAATGATATAACGATATCCCAAATCTAAGACAATAGACTCATATCACAGTAACAATATACTGTATATCCTATGAATTGTCAAGCCTTGGACCCTTATTATCTTAGCATGAAACTACTTGTTTGAATGTGAATTCATGCAAGGGGAAAAGTCACCTTGAAGAAGCTGCTAAGTGTTTTATTGAGGATCATCTTGACTCCCTCAATCTGTTGAGGGAACACATCTGGGGAGAAAAGGGGAAAAACATCAAGTCAAAAACATTCACATGTACTTCACTGTAATCATCTGATTACTCCCCACTTCTGATAGTGAGTGATTGCAGAAATGCTCATGGAAAATAGAGTCTTAATTTCTCAGATTAAGGGATTATGTGTAACAACCTTTTACTAGAGAGACATTATTTACAAGTGACGTAAGAATGTAATTGTAAAAATACAGTTTTACACATTATTTTGGGAGAGCAAACTGCAGCACATGGACCTTCAAGAAAAGCAGTTGTAGCCTTAATTCAAGAAGATGTTGGCTTTTATGCCACATTCAAATCATTAACCGTGGTGTATGCACTCCACAGTTCTTGCTTTTTAGCCAGACATACCTTTGCAGCTCCTGTGGAGAGAGTGAAAGCTGCCTGGGTTGGGTAGGCGGCCATCTCTCCTCTCCCAGCGTGGTGGACTGTCCCAGTGAGCAGGGTGTGCGTCCCAGCGAGAAGGAGGGGGGTCCGTGGAGAAAGGCCAGTTCTGATGGCCTGGACCGGAAGACAAAGCCAGAACGCTGCCCATGTGGGCACAACACTTCCTACAGAGACAAAAAGGGACAAATGAGAGATTTATAAAGATGCTATGACCTATTATGTATCTCAACCTGTGCCACCTCATTCAAAGCCAGACTCTGTTCTATATGACATACATTACATATTAACTTACAGCAGCCAAATGGCCAAATAGAGCCCAGACATGAATGTTCTAACTGTGAATAATATAAAATAAATGTATAGTATAAAAAACCTACTCTCACAGTTACAGAAGAAGTAAATGACATTAAAGATGCAAACAAAATTAAGAATACAGACTAATAGTTTTAAAATTTATTTAGCTAGTTCCTTAAATTTGTTTCTATTGTATTAAAAAATACTATAAAAAATAGTTGCAAGTGTAATTAAGACTATGTGCATCATACGAGGCTGTCTGTTGTTTTCATGTGCAGGTGCAGTACTCCCGTTAGCTAGCATGACCTTAGCATCAGCAAAAACAGACAGATATGTGTGCTTGTTCTTTAACTACCCACTTCCGTTGTTGTCAAGAGGCCTTAAAATCCGAAGCGGAACTGAGAATGGCACATCAGAAAAACTGTCAGGTGAAATCTTTAGCGATAAACTACTAGTGCCAGAAGATAATTGATGCTGAGATCAACTGATGCTGCAGATAGCTCCCTCCTCCAGATGTGATGCGCCACCCTGCAAATGTGTCCCCCTCGAAACCACGACGGGGAATCCTGTTGGTCTGACAAATTACGCTTTTACATTTACATGCATACAACTCAATTGTATTATTAAAATAACAAGAATTTCACTTAAAATTAGTTTTAGTTGCATTAGTTTTGTTGTTTTGGGGCTTTGGCAGCGCGGCTAACTAGCGTCACGTTTACTGGGTTTTGTTTCCCGTCGGACTACTGTATCCGCAACACCGCGTTCAACGCAAGCTGCTACAGGTGAGATAATACTGTGCGGCTTTCATGTGCTTTAACGTCAGAGAGCAGGAGAAGGTCATCGCTTTTATTCTACATCACAGTCCTGTTATTCAGCCGAACCAACAACATACGGACAGAACTCACTAAAATATGAATTTCCTACGATCATTCTAGTCCGCGAAGAAGAGAGGAGGTGGTCACTGTCGCTCCCACGCGTCTCTTCCTTTCGGATTAATAGCTAAAAGGAGGAGAGGATTTCGTGACGATCTCAGGAAACTTGAGTTTTTGTGTGCACCCCTCGTTTCCAGTTGGACTGGACATGTCTCCTTCACGGTCCATATTGCTGGTGGGAGAAGGGAACTTCTCATTCTCTGCCTCTGTGAGCCACTCTGACACAGAGACCAGCGTAACGGCCACTTGCCTGCAGCATCAGGAGGAGGCACTGCGGCATGAAGGCGCAGCCGGTAACATCCAGACCATCAAGGACGCAGGTACGAGTTTATTAATGTTTATATATATACTGTGCTGTATTTTGTGGGACTTACCTTTTTATAAAAAAAAAAACAAACACTTTCTTTCTGATGTGTTTATGAAGGTGGAGCGGTGGTTTTTGGGGTGGACTGCAGAAAGCTGGGGGAATGTGCCTCCCTCCAGGGCCGTGTGTTTGACCGTGTGGTGTTCAACTTCCCTCACTGCGGGAGAAAGAGTGGCGTCAAGAAGAACAGAGAACTTCTCAAAAACTTCTTCCTCAGGTATATCTGCCTCCTACCACAGGGTCAGAATTTTAACAAGATTCGTTAAAAGTTCCTTTTGACTAATAATCAAAAATGGTTTGACATTAAATGATAAAATAAAAATGGAGTCATTTTTGCTTTGTTTACATTTGGCGGACCCTGCCACCTTTCTAGCTTCAAACAGTCTTCTGGGGACCTCATTTTCCTCTGAGAACAGCTTGTTTATTCAGTTATGGAAAAGATACATATTTCTGAGTTTGTATTATTACCTCATTAATATTTTAAATATTAAAATTCTCAGTTTGAATGTCTTCTCCAAAACTACATAGTGCCCCTTTAAGTTTTCTTATTTAAGTTCTTTTATGACTGCTTGTAGGCACCCGACTGGTGAATACTTGTGTTTGTTTATTGTGTCTCCAGTTGTGTTCAGGTGTTGGCTGAAGACGGGGAGGTTCATGTATCCTTGTGCAACGGACAGGGTGGGACACCAGCGGACCACCCACAGCGAGAGTGGCACAACAGCTGGCAGGTGGTTTCCATGGCAGCAGAGGCCCACCTGATCCTCACTGACGTTCATCCTTTTGAAAGTGAGAAATTGCAGCGATACAAGTGCACTGGATACAGGTAAGGAGTAAAGGTGAGTGTGTATAAATAGAGGAAGCCCTTTGTCTAATGTGTGTTTGCATGCTGACGCTGTCTAATGATGGTATTGCTGCTGTACAGGAGCCAGGATAAGGGCTTTCATGTGGAGAAAGCTTTGCTCCATGTGTTCACTCGCAGCCTCCCCTACACCCCTGCTCAGATACTTAAAGTGGAGGAGGCTGTTGAAGGGGAGAACGTCCAGTACAACATACCAGCCGAGCTCAGTGATTACATATTCAGGTACAGCAGAACAGAGACCCTCATGCTGTTTCAGTAATAAGCCACCAACGCAAAAAAAAGAAAAGTTACATAACCACATGCCTGCTGTCTCCTCTCTTTTATCAGGGGATTTCTCTGCTCAGGAGCTGTCCACCCTGTCAAGTTAGTGCAAGATTTTCTTCTTGAAGGACTGGCGGAGAAGTGGTCGGTCTCTATGAAGACTGACACCATTCCCTTCCTCCTCACGGCCAAACAGCTGCGATCTTGCTGTCATGACGTGGACAGCGCAAACTGCTACTGGATCCAGCTGCTTCAGAAAGACCTCAACTCTGACACTCTTGCCTCTACAGACAAAGCAAAAGATCCGTTGATGTTTTTGGACAGTCAGGGACGCACAGACAAACCAGACACTCCGTCAGCCGCATGTGTCACCTCAGAGAAAACGGACAGGGTGAGGAGAAAAGGAACTGAGAGCTTAAAGTCTGCATGCTCTCTTGATGTAGATCCTGAAGGGGAAAGTGGTCTTTATGTGCTGCGGCCATCACTGCTCCCTCAGATGGAAGAGCTTCTAACTAAAAAAGAAGAGTTGATTATCAGTGCAGATGGTCGTGGGGAGAATGAGGGAAATAATACAAGTGCTGAAGCTGAAGAACCTAAGGATGAGGCTCCTTGTGGCAGCTGTAATGGTGTTAACCGCTTGTTATTTGGCATTAGTGGTGTAGTGTTCAGGAACGTGTCCGTCAACCTCTGGGCTCTGCCTTCCTTTCACGAGCTTCTCCTCAGGGGTGTTTTCCCGTCAGAATGTGAGCCAATCAGATTGCTTGGACAAAGGCTGAAAACACTGCTGGCTCCCTATGGGGTCTCCCTGGTCACAGAACAGAGAGGTCTGCGTCTGATTGCACAGCCAATGGGTTTAGTTGGAAGGGTGTTTGCAGGGGATGCAAGTGACAATGTTAGTCACATCAACGTCACAGTGTCCCTAAATTTGGACCTCCTCGCCGTGCTCCTGTTCTCACTCCCCGACTGGCGGCTGCTGTGGTCACATGACCCTCGCTTTTTAAACCAGTTTGCACTCCGCCCGCCGCCGGGGAAACCTTTCCACCCATTCTCCCTGTTCCCCGAGCACATCAGCTTCGACATCAGCTTCTGGACAGGGCCGACGTGGGAGGACAAGAAGTTCCACGCCGTGGTCCGAGAGGCCAGTCATGGGACCGTGGAGCAAGTGAAACGCATCGACGCGTTCTCGCATCCTGACCTGAGCCAGACCAGTTACTGCTACAGACTCACATACCACTCACACACACATGCCCTGTCACACACACAAGCCCTCCAGTTTCATAAAAACCTGGAGTCCTTACTCTCCTCAAGGTTGCATGTCACAATCAGGTAGCAACATCTGAATTGTAACTTCTAAACAAATAATAAGCATCTAATCTGCAAAACAGTAGTTGAACACTGTTTATAATATTTGAGGCATTGCTCACTGTAGTGTGTATGTGATCAAATGTCTGTGTATTGTTGTGTTTTAATTATCCTGCAATAAACTTGTTCAACATACTGTATTATTATGGTCTATTTAACATAACAGTAAAATGGTAAAAATCCACATACAGTACATGCTGCGGTAAAGAATGAAAGCAATATTTTGTAATAAAACAGCCCTGAAATCAATCATCTGATTTCATCAGAGTGCGAAAATATGTCTACATAATGTCTAATCTACAGTATAACAAAGCATCATATTATGTAATAAGGTGAAATTATGTTTAATTTGTAAAATCAAAGTAACTAGTAACTGTAGCAGTTAAGTAAATGTAGTGTAGTAGAAGTATGCTATCAAGTAGCATAAAATGGATTCAGATAAGTAAAGTACAAGTGCCTCAAAATTGTACTTAAGTACAGTAGGCCCTACTTGAATAATTGTAGGCCTGCTGTATATTTTCTTATAAATACAGCAGGTTTTTAAAGGAAAGCTCAATCTCAATCATTTGTTTTTTAAACTGTCCATAATGAGCCCATCGGTGCTGTGAAATGGAGTGAAATGCTAAAACAGTGGGCTACTTTTCAAAACCTGGTGCCTACATTACCCACAACTCAACTGAGCCATATTAGTATTTATCATATGCAGTAGTATTCCACAAGACCTGTGCAGAGACTTTAATGTGTAAAATTGATGAAGTTAGCCTTTAAAGGTGCACTATGTATTTTTGGGGAAGAAATTTTATTCAGATGAGAAAGATCTTCATTGACTGATTTGCCTAAACAAACTAAATAAACACACTCTCTTTGTTTTCATGAATGAATAAACAAAAATGAACTTAAAGTACAACACAATGTCATACTGTTTTACTTTGTTTATACGTGGTGGACCCTGCCACCTCTCTAGCTTCAAACAGTGTTCTGGGGACCATATTCTCCTCTGAGAACAGCTTGTTTATTCAGTTATGTAAACAATAAATACATCCGAGTTTGTGTTATTACCTCATTAACACTGTAAATATTAAAATTCTGAGTTTGAATTCCTTCTCCAAAACTACATAGTGCTCCTTTAAGTGTCAGCCCTCCTCAGGCATAAGGTTTGTGTGATGAGAGCTGTCGATGACCGGACAGTGGCGAGCATGAACGAAGTCCGACTCGGGAGCAGCGTCGGAAAACATGGCGGCCAAGGCGCTCCGGCAGCGCACCAGGCGAGGCAGCAGACAAGATGCAAACAACGTGAACGTCCCCGCCGAGGCTCGGCCACCGAAAGAGGAGAAAAGCGCCGACGACAGTAAAATCACAGAGACTCGGCAAGAGTGAGTATGAGCCGGGGGAAGAGACGGTAGACTCTCCGGTGCTGTGAGCTCCATCCCCGGTCTGACTGACAGCCTGAGCACGGGAAGCTAGCTAGCTAGCCACTTTGATACGTTGAGCAAGTTTCGATCATGACAACACGATAACAACGGTCGATAACGTCCACACAACCACCCACAGGACTGCGTGTTAGCAGTAGTTTGTACTACAGTGACTGTGAAGCTGTGTTTCCGCCCCGGTAGCTAACTAGTTTCATCGTTTCTGTTTTCATAGAGCAGCGTATCGCAGTGTGGGTTACCTGGTCAGCTTCATTCATTCAGCCGTCACATTTATGACAGCCAGCCAGTCACGAGTGGGTCAACTCAGGCCCAGCACGGACACCCAGGTTCATGTTCGATCAGTGATTGGTGCTGCTGATACGCTGCTGGGGTCCTTTGAATGATTTTTTTGTGAGGTGACGTGTCATAACAAAACGTTACGTGAGGATCAATGCTAAACTGCAGCCGAGACGACTAATCTAAGTAATCTGATGATGGGTGTGAGCAGGAGGAACACTGCCAGACACGAGGAGGAGTGTTGGTTTACTATCAACCCTCAAGAAGTGGTCCTAAAACAGTACCAAGCACACAGCTGTCCACACCTGGGAGAATTTTAAAATGAGCACTGATAATGTAATGTCAGCTGTTATTGCTCATTGTAAACACACCACTGGAAACTAGAAATGATCGAGCTCCTGATTGAGATGTAGTACACAATGCATTGTTCAGTACAGTATGGTACTCTTATAACTGTGCTAAAAGACTGGAGTTAAAACTAATGATGCAAAAAATCAAGATCAAAATATATAAATGTATGAACATTTTTTAAATGCAAATGCAATTTTTTTCCATATCTGAATAAACAAGCTGTTCTCAGAGGAAAATAAGGTCCCCAGAACACTGTTTGAAGCTAGAAAGGTGGCAGGGTCCGTCACTTATAAACAAAGTGAAACAGTATGAAATTGTGTTGTCCTGTAAGGTCAGTTTGTTTATTCAATCATGAGAACAAAGAGAGTTTGTTTATTTAGTTCGCTTAGGCATAAAGAAAAAAAATCAGTCAATGAAGATCTTTCTCGTGTGATTAAAATTTCTTCCCCAGATCTACATAGTGCACCTTTTAAAGAGAACGGTGTCAGTCTAATCAGACTTTTCATTAAGATCAATGCATTATTCCTTGAGAAATTAATGAAAATGTCAAAAGTGCCCTGTTTTGCAATGTAAAAGTGAGAAAAAATTTCCTGGATCTGCACCAAAAGTTAATGGGATCTATTCTGGGCTGACACCCACTCTCCATCCAAGTTTAGAGGAAATCCGTTCAGCAGTTTTTGTGTAATCCTGCTGACAAACCAACCAGCCAACAAACAGACACGGGCGAAACCACAACCTCCTTGGTGGAGATAACAAAGCTTCGGATGATAAAATTATTGACTAATCATAATCATGTAGGTCAGAGAGAACAAGGCACGAGGATGATTAAAAAGTAGAACAATCACTCAAGACAGCTATGAAAGTGAAATAACAATTCAATGTGAAAACAGACAACAAGCTGACCGCTCACTGTTGAGGACAATGGTGCAGCTGTATAATATATGATTAATTTCAATAAGCCTTTGAGACAGTTCATATGTGATTTCTCTGTGGGACAGTCTTTCAATCCTCCAGTGATAAGGGCTTGTCTTTTCATTGCTGTGAGCTGACATTTACTTTGTGTTCCACCAAACACTTAATTTTTGTAATTAAGGGCATATTAATCAGCCAGCTCTGAAATAATTACCATAGCTGGGGTCTTAATTGGTGTCTTATTAGAAGCATGTGCACTGGAAACATCAACCAGCTATATGTATTAGAACACACAGAGACCAGCTCATTAGGTTGTCTGCTTCAGATACTGTAGCTAATTAGCCTGTTTAAGATCAAGATGATTTTCAATTAAACATGCACAAAGCAGACATGATGCACTATTTAAATCCATTGAGATGTAGTGTAAGAACCCAGCATTTTGATGTTATTTAATACATTTGGATGCTGACATGGATCTTAATGAATGTATATATTAATGTAGGTGTGTTTTTTTTTTTTTTAGGTCAATAAGTCGAGGAGGGCAGGTGTGGGCTCCAGAAGGTTCAACTGCATTCAAATGCCTGCTCTCCGCACGTTTCTGTGCAGCATTGCTCAGCAACATCTCAGACTGTGATGAGACCTTCAACTACTGGGAGCCTGTGAGTACTAATACTACTACTTTTAGCAATTTTAAAGCACTTCTCATGTGTGTATTTCTGTAGCTGTTCATTTACTGTATACTGTATGATTGTTGTCATGACTGTTTTGACAGATGCACTACCTGCTGTACGGCACAGGGATGCAAACATGGGAATATTCTCCGCTGTACGCCATCAGGTCTTACGCTTACTTATGGCTACACGCTCTTCCTGCTTGTTTGCATGCCCACGTTCTACAGACAAACAAGGTAACTATTCCAGACTTGCTGTCATTTTAATGTTTGTTGTTATTGTTGACATTTTTTAAAAGACTTCAGTCGACCTACGGCATAATCAGCAGCTCTTCTTTGTTCACCATTTTCTCTTTTGTTATAAGGAACTGTGTTTACCTTAAAAGTGAAATATGTAAGAATTAGCCTTCTGTCCAATTCATATTCCAAGCATATGACCAGAGTAACTGCTAAATGCTGCTAACTGAAGCTGCTGTCAGCTAGTTAGCTCAGTTGGCCATGTAGCTAGCGGTCCTATTAGCTGAACCTGCCTGAACTTGATTAGATGATCACCACCTGATGTGCAAAGTGGTATAATGAGACAGGACAGGCCAGGGCTAGTTGGTTAGCATGCTAACTTTAAAAGATATCACTTAAATGTTAAAGTAAACACTGTGGGTCCTTCACCTTCTGTTGATTATTTTAGATAAAAAAAAAAGAACATTTTAAGCGAGTATTCTCACATATTGCACATTTTAAACAGCAGGATAACAATGTGCTGTTGTAGTAAAAATTCAGGGTGTCACGATTTCTTAATTGAAAATTGATTGAAATGAGCTTTCAGTTTCAATAATAGAAATCAAAAGAAGGATCTGCGATTCTCTGAGTGTTTGTTTTCTCTACACCCCGCCTGCTTGAGCGCATCTAAAGAAAAACAACATTACTGGGTTTATTTAATTTTGCCTTAAACCCTAACCTGCAAATATCCACTTAAAAAACGATTATCTGTTGATCTCTAGCAATCCAGATGCGATAGTGTAACAGTGGCACATCTGTAAGTGCTTGAAAAAGATGGAATTGAATCGTGACCCTAAAACCAAAAGCCCAGATGGATAGAAAATTGGTTTTGGAGAATCTTGAGAGCCCTACTAAAAATATGTAATTTAAATCTGGAAATATTGCTTAAATGTTTGTACATGTGGCCATCCAGAACCGTACATGGATACACACGGATACTTCAGGCTTGTGTTATGATTGTGTTGCAGGTGTTGGTGTTCTACTTTGTACGATGTGTCTTGGCATTCTCCTGCTGTGTCTGCGAACTCTATTTCTACAAGTGAGTTCACACACTGAGTTCTTTGGCTTACACATATTGATTGTATAGTAATCTATATGTGTATGTATATATGATTTGGTTTATGTTTGTAACACAGGGCAGTTTGTAAGAAGTTCGGTTTGCATGTGGGCCGTCTAATGTTGGCGTTCCTCGTCCTGAGCACGGGGATGTTCTGCTCGTCTGCAGGTTGGTCAGATTTCTTTCTCTGTTGTCTTTAATTATTATTGACAATTTTATCATACATTCACTTTCTTATTTGACTCAAATACATACATGCCTGCCTCCATCCCAGCCCTCCCAAATAATTTATTACAGAGCGTCATATTTCCTGTCCTCTTTATCGCAAAATCAACACACTGATCAAAATGTGTACGTGTGCAGTAGACATTTTAAAAGGAGCCCTTCATATTTCTCGTCTGCATGTTCACTTTATTCCCCTGTGCCTATGAATGACAGATGATTAAAGCTTTGCAGAGGTAACATACTGTGACTTTGACATGTTTGCTGTCACGGATAATTTTTTTCTGATCCATCCTCTTCTTTTTTTCTCTCTCTTCAGCATTCTTGCCTTCCTCTTTCTGCATGTACACGACTCTGGTTGCCATGACGGGCTGGTTTCAGGACTCAACACCTTTAGCCATCATGGGTGTGGCTGCCGGTGCCATCGTTGGATGGCCGTTCTCTGCTTTGATTGGGTAGTGTCTTAAACTAAAATGTGTCTTTGTCAGCGATATGTTTCCAAGATGGACCTTTCCAAAATGCATTATTCTTAATAAGGCTTTGGTTTATTTTCTCTGCAGGATTCCGATTGCCTTCGACCTGCTGGTGTTAAAGAGGGAGTGGAAAAGTTTTATCACCTGGTCAGCTGTTGCTCTGATCCTGCTGCTGGTGAGACTATTTTTAAAAAATACATTCAAACAAATAACTGTTAACATTTATATATTACAGGACAAAGGTGCATGACAGTGTCTGCGCACACCTTCACTATTAATGCAGACTCTCTGTACAAATGTATTTGTAATTCTTCAAGAATTATATGAATGTACAAGCAGCATGTGTGTTTACTTTCCGCTCTGTTTATCCCGTGTCTCTTTCTCAGGTACCTCTTGTGGCCGTGGACTCTTTCTTTTATGGCAAACTGGTCGTTGCTCCGCTCAACATTCTACTGTATAATGTATTCACGCCACATGGACCAGATCTTTATGGTAATGTACATGGGCACATACCATTTTTTTATCATGTGGCAAATGATCAGTCATTAAACACAGAATTCTAAGGGTCATACGCTTCCCCATAATCTAATAGAGATTATGAAGTTTTGTTTTGTCGTGATGTTTTATGCATGCATGTTTGGATATTACTTAGATTGTTCAGCTGATGGAGCAAATTGATCTTAATAAAAAATATGAACAATTTAAAGCTGCACTGTTGTTATTGGACACAAGAGGGCATACCATCATCAACACTAATCATATCAAACCCTCTAAAGTGAGCTAATAGTTTGGCAACAGACACAATAATTAAATGACCTTTGGGCTTTTGTCCCCACCAACTTTATTCAAAGTTTAATCTGTTATAGCAAATTCTATGAACCATCCGCTCTGTGGATTTTCAATTTTAAGTAACTCTTGCAATAACTGTACTGTAATGATGATTGTGTTTTTATGATCGGCTGTATGTCTTTTGTGTTGTTTGATTTCCAGGTACAGAGCCTTGGCATTTCTACTTTGTAAATGGCATCCTGAACTTTAACCTGGTGTTTGCTCTGGCACTGTTATCTCTGCCCCTCACTGCTCTCATGGAGACACTGTTACACAGATTCAATGGTGAGGACTGGTCAAGCTTTTTACTTTTTTAAAATAATGTACAAACAATCATTCATACCAAGAACATAGCAAAACAGACAGAAATAATAAAAATAATAAATAAAGGCATTGGTGACAAGACTTTTTTTGATAATGTTGATCAGCTTTCCTCAGGCAAATAATCTGAGAAAATATCGGTTACTGAAGTGCTTTTCTTATAGTTTGACATGCTCAGTGTCCGGGTGAAACAGATAGTTAGTCATGTAGGCCAAAAAAAGACGTATGAACAAACATCAGGACGTGTGCCAAATCGCTCTGAGTTTCTATTATGATGCAGAACGATGATGTGCTCCCACACAACCCTGCGCTATTCTTCGCAACGCCTGATTTGCTCTGAATACATCCTAAGTCGTCTGCCTCAGCAGAACAGTATGCGTGATAATAATAGGTGGTGATGACGCACTCGGGTTCTTTCATCTTATTGTCTTGCAGCTCTTCTGTTTGCATTCATCAGCACAGGTGCAACAAGTTTTTTTGGGAAACAGATTAAATGCTGATATGATGTTAAATCACTATTTATATCCTGTACAGACGTCTTCTCAGTATAGGCATTTGAAGTAAAAAGTTGTGGCAAAAACAGGAAATCAATCTAATCTAATACATGTTCAAAGATTCATTTTTGCTTTGTTAATTTCCAAAGATGCTCCTCTTGTGATTTCATGTGTGCTCGTGTGTTTTCTGCAGTGCAGAACCTGGGCCGTCCATACTGGCTGACTCTGTCTCCCATGTATCTGTGGATGTTGGTTTTCTTCACCAGACCTCATAAAGAAGAGCGTTTTCTCTTTCCCATCTACCCTCTGATCTGCCTCAGCGGGGCAGTAGCCCTCTCCTCTCTACAGGTGTGTTTTAGCTTTCATAGAAAAACAGTCTGTGTCTTTTGGCTTCATTTGTATCCAGCCCCTTTTGGTCGTAAACGTGCATACAAAATGAAGTTTTTCACAGATTTATTTCATTTCTTGCAGAAATGCTACCACTTCCTGTTTCAGCGGTACAGATTGGAGCACTACACGGTCTCTTCCAACTGGCTGGCTCTGAGCGCAGTTGTGGTCTTCACAGTGTTGTCACTGTCTCGCTCTGTCGCCCTCTTCAGAGGTATGTGTACCCACAGACACTGTTCTCTTAAATCATTGGTTCTCAGGCTTCTTCTGGGCATTCACACCTTCAGACACCAAATAGAAGTACATCCCCCCCATCCCACAATTTTTATCAGTCAAAAAGTTTAAAAAAGTTTAGTGAAATAAATGTCAGCATGGGACAATATGAGATTGTATCGTGGATCGCAATAAAAAACACATAATTTTGCATATACTCACAAGTGACTTGTAAATGCTGTCTAGCTGGCTCGTGTGTGTGTTTCCTGATTAGTGAGAATGCTGATTCTATTTGGCTAATACTACTAATGCTACTTCAGCGATGCTTACAGACTCAGTTCAGCTGTCAGCATTATCATTGTATTTTTTGCTGGAAATACAAATTTGTAGTTCATTTTGAATTGCTACAAGGGGGAGCCAGCCCACATCTTTTCAGTCATGCCAAAATCCTGTGGCTGAAGGCTTAACTTGCCCATTGTATCCCCGACAGACAAAGTTAAACCAGATGTGTTCAAACTAAAGAATGACAGGGAGACGAGGTGCCCACATGTAGAACCTGACAGAGGAAGGTTTCTGCCTGTGAACCAACACCTTCAATTTTGCACTCCCATCTCTGTGACCACCATTCAGCTCTGTTCTCCAAACAGTTAGTTGGTTGCTTGTGTTTCAATAACAAGGATGTTCACTAAAGAAAGTTGTATTGCGATAAATGTATTTGTTTCTTAACAAAGTTTAATGTGAGTTCTACGCATAATTTGAGGATATCAGTTATTTTGGCGAGTGATGACATGTCATTTTCATATCTTTCAATGCCCAGTTTTCCTACGTGAATCACATTCATTCACCTTAGTTTCATGTAGGCATGCGACAATTTTAGTATTTCATCGAGCAATATCCTGTCCAACATAATTGTGATTTACGATATTATTACACTAATCATCAAAATATTCTTCAACTCTTAAAATGACATTAACTCATACTGAAATCACTTAAACCCTTACATTTAGATAGGAAGCAAATATTTGTAGCACATTACAGTAAGGAAACACATCTTATTTGTGAAAAACAAACAATCAAAGAATCTTAAATAAGTAATCATAAATCATAAGGTCTGCCTGCACAAATAAAGGATGAATATACAGTATGGTGCTAACCTCATCTCTCAATTGTTCTTTAGTTTGGAGTCTTTAGTATTTACACACATCCGATTTAACTTGCGCAAGCCCTGCTGTCAGCCTTTGTGACAGGCTTAGGCATTTCAAATTAATTCAGGAAACCAATACAGGACTGAACATCTGTGAGGTAGACGGCTTTATCATGTCATTCATGTGAGGATATTCATGATTGTTCCGATAATGAAAATCCACCATAAGCAACTTTCACTACATATTTTTTCCCCGGTGATCCTTCCCTCCAGTAACCCCAGTTTGAGGACCATAGAGCTGCGTGGCAGCTGCACATGGAGTTTGCCTTTGATAATTAAATATAAATACGATTACGTGTTTTTCATGTACCCTGCTGAAAGAGTGAGAAAGCTGGAGGGGGAAGGAGGGAGACGAAGTGAAAGAAAGAGTGCACAGGAAAGAAACTGCCCCTCACCTGTTGTGTATATTCTCTTCATGGCTGTGACATATTCTACACACACAGACATGAAAACACTTAAAACTACTGTCGCAGTAGAAATAGGCGAGACTCCGAATCTCTAGATCACGCGACGCAGTAGCCACGCTTGACACACGCGTGAGAAGCGCATCTCATGCATCCAGTGTGAACGGTCTAACCTGTTAACATGGACACCAAAATGAAAAGCGAGAGGTAACGCCACGCAGCAGCGCTGCACACACATCCAGTGTGTCCAGCCTGTAAGCACGCAATAAAAGGAACAATTCAAGAAGGATGAATGTTGTGTTTTCTTTGTCTACAGGCTACCACGCCCCTCTGGACCTGTACCCAGAGTTCCATCGCATCGCCAAGGATCCGACTCTTCACGCAGTCCCTGAAGGCAGGCCTGTTAGTGTGTGTGTGGGCAAAGAGTGGTACCGCTTCCCAAGCAGCTTCCTCCTACCGCACAAGTCAGTATGCAGGATTTCCACACAGGTCTTCAGTGTCTAGTAAAAAAGTATGGAAGGTGTATTTTATAATTTTTTGGCGGGACTGTGACTTTCTGATTGTTTTTCTTCATAATTTCCAGCTGGCAACTACACTTCATTCAGTCTGAGTTTAAAGGGCAGCTGCCTCAGCCATACGACTCAGGTCCTCTGGCCACACAGATCATCCCGGCTCATATGAACGACCAGAACCTGGAGGAGCCAACCAGATACGTGAGTCACTCACACACACGTGCATGTTTGTTGACACGTGGACGCTGTAGTTAGCAGTAGTTGCATTGTAATTGTGAAATTAATGCTCCGGGCAGATGGACTTAAGGCAGTGCCACTACCTAGTAGACCTGGACACAGATGAAGAGACGTTACTCGAGCCACGTTATTCAACCAGCAAAGAGGAGTGGAACATCATCGCCTATAAGCCTTTCCTTCAAGCATCAAGGTACTTACACAGAAAAAGAAAATAAATAATGCTTCCGAATCTTCTAAAAGATTAAAGAAAAGAGAGGAAAAAATAGCATCCTCGACATTTTTTGCACTTAAGAAGTAATTTAATAAAACTGTATAAAAAATGAATAATAACCTACTTTCTTGCAAAGGCTTAAAAGTGAGTGATGGCGTCTTTTTAATGAAGCATTTTCCCCTCTCAGGTCATCTCCTCTCTTAAGAGCATTCTACATCCCATTTATATCGGACCAGCACACCACCTACAGGCGCTACGTCATCTTGAAACCCCGGCGGCAAAAGCAGCCTCGTAAGCGGACCCATGGCTGACCTTTGACCTGGCCCCGTGTAGAAAATCCTAACAACAGAAATCAATCACTTCCCCTCGAAACAGCTGGTTGTGTGAGTGTGACTGTTGGACATGTGAGCATGTGATTTGAAGTATTTGTCTCATGAATCATTTGAAGATATCGGACCCTTTAAGGACATTATGTCTGCTTTTGGAAGTGCTTGTGAAGAGAAATTGTTTGTATATAAGTGTATGTCAACATTTTATCTCATGTTTGTGTGTGTTTGTGTAAATGAATGTCTTACAGTGGATGCACACTACAAGATTTCACATGTATGTAACCCAGAACAGGCTGTTGGACACAAAAATAAATGTTTTCTTTTCTTACTTGACTTGAAATTGTGGCCTGAATGGAAGAATTCCTCTGAATAATTCATCTAAGAAATCTTGTAGTGTTTGTTTGTCCACACTTGAACAGTATCTCATTGTGTGCTCTGTCGGGTGTGAGTGTCGGAGATGAATGAAAGCGTGGGTGTGTTATTAATTTAACTCGGAATGTTAATAAAAAATGCTCGACTGCGAATACAATCATCCTGTTTCTTCATTGAGACTGTAAAATCACTGCAGCACACGCAGAGTCATTAAATTCTGATCTTGTTTTATTTGAAGATTTCTTTACGTAACAAACATACAAACAACTCTCGCTTACAGGAGAGATATCAAGGCATTACACATTCTGGATAAATAATAATAATGATGCTTTAGTTTATCATTCTCTTCAATATCATGCCGTTGCTGCAGGCATTCAAGCAGAATTTACTGTATGAGCCACCTTTCCACCTGCCAGCGTTGTTTTTGTCCGTCTTTGATTGACTCGATAGAAGACAGAAAGCCATTTATAAATAAGGGAACAATCAATCAAAATCAAAAAGTTCTTACAATTTAAGGCCATGTCAAAACACACTTGCAATACATAAAAATATCCAGCTTTCGCCGCCTCAAGCAGTATTGGTTTATTGTGTCTTAGTCTGTTTGAGGTAGCCTGTAACTATCAGGTAAACTTAGCTGTGATTAAAACAGTATTTTCAGGCACAAGACCTCAATAGTTATCCAACCAAGCAAGGGCAGCATGACAAGGCCATGCAAACACACACACACACTTTGACTGTCAGCATCGCCAGAGAAATATGTAGTCTTGAGGCCGAGGCATGTGGGGGTGGGCTTGTGTCCACTGATTATAACATTGTCAGACTCACGGGGGACAGGATAGGTCAAATTAGAAACTGTAGAACCCGAGACATCGTCTTTTTAATTCCACGCATTCTTCTTTCTTGTCAAAACCTGGTGCCTACATTACCCACAATGCAACTCAACCCACAACAGTTCGATCTAAGGGCCTTGACTCACCAGACCTAAAGTTGACCATCAACAAATGCTGACTGGTGAGGATCTGTGGCCCTACTTTTTGCAGTGTGTCCTGCACCATCGGCACTAGGTTGGCTCTTTCAGAAACATACCATACAAACAGTTACAACCGTGTACGTGCACAGCCATTTTTTTGCCTTTCATCCCAGTCCACAATCACATACACACTGCCATACACTCAACAAAAGAGATTAGAGGATCAGTAGTTTTCCCTGTTGATCCAGTCTTGTTCATTGAAGTATCTCCCTCTGCCATCAAGCGTCAGGCCGTTTCTGTAGCTGTCCAGATTGGCTTGGTAGGATTTTCTGTTTCCATAGGTCCCGAGGCTGCTTTGGTAAGTGTCCTCCTTGCCGTTGGTGATGTATGTCTGATAGAGGTCAGCCTTTACTGTGTGACCTCCAGGCCTCGGTTTGGGATCAAAGAGGTCACTCCCTCCTCTCAACCTGCCATCATACAGTCCGTGGTCCCCGTACACACTGCTGCCATAATGCTCACTCTTTGTTGTGCGACGACCGAGACTCCTGTCGTAAGACTCTCTGTGCCCGGTGCAGCCTAGACTGCTGTCATTCAAGTCCCTCTTCCCCGGGCGGCCCAGGCTGGTGTCGTAGAAAGTGCCACGACGCCCGAGGCTGAGGTCATTGAGGTCAAAGTTGAGGAAGCAGCTCTCTGTGCTGGCAAGCGTCACAAAGCCGCTCTCCGTGTCCCGGCCACCGAGATTGTCGTAGTCACCTGTCGGGGTGTCAGGGGACGAGCATAAGAAGGAGGTGTTTTTGGTGTGGGGGCGAGCTGAAACCAGGTCATCCTCCTTCTGGGAGCGAATGACGTTGTAGACGTCAGTTGGAGTCGTGGTGGAGCTGAGGCCCGGGTCTGTCTGGCATACTTCTGACTTCTGCTCCTTCCTCCTTCTGTCTCACACACAGAGAAGCATAAATAACAAGACACCGTACACATTAACATAGAATGAAACCTGAATCAGACTTTACAGGGCGTTGAGTAGGAAACAGATAAATGTTTTCCTGAAGTGAATATCAAAGCTGTGAATCACGTGATCGTCATTTTTCATTGAAACTGAGGCACTGATTTGTCTCGACATTCATTTTTGAGTGAGAAAATATTAGTGCCTCCGGCTCTTCAGAATGTAAGACGCTCAATTCAGATTTACTGCTCGGATCTATGTATGAGATGTCGTACACCATCACACAAGCACACTGTCATACGAGAGTAATAATGGAGGCCACTGAAGTCAGAGCTCACAGTTTCATTTGTAAGCTGACGTGGATGAGGAGATAGGGAGACAAATCTGACTTTGTTTTGGAGCAATGGCTGCTATTTCTGTATGGGCTGCTTTCATTGGATTAGTCAGTGCCTCTTCTCAAGAGTCAAACGACGAGACGTGAGATAAGAAATGAAAAGGTCTGTTTGCTCCCATTTGAGTAACATTTGCTAAAAAGTGCAGTTTTTAGCAAATGTTGCACAGCTGTACATTTATGGGCTGATTTGAAAGATTTAGTCCTCAGTTGGAAAAGCGGGCTTCAGTGCCACAGACAGATAAAGAAGAACATATTAAGAAGCAGATTAAACATAAAATGTATGTTATGGTTCCCAATTTTGACAACTGAGAAAGCTAAATGAAGCGACAGGATGTTACCTGTTGATGCCGCTTTTACGTAGTCCTATAGATGATCATATTAATGTTTAGGTTACAGCAGATGAAAGGTTTCAGATGTTTCGAATGGTGATTGCTGGATATCTTCGGGTCAATTAAAACCGGTTGTCTTTAGTATTTGCTTTTGTTTTAGATCCTCACCGTCTCACAAGCACTTTGAAGCAGCAGACTCCGATCACGGTCAGTAACAGCAGTATCAGGGGAATGGTGGGAATGATGATGTAAATCAGATTCAGAACTGAAAGAGAGAGAGATGGACAAAAGAGAGACAGAGATTTAGTGACTTCAATGTTGCCATTTGGATGTGACAGCGTCAGAGTAGTGAGTGGGCCAGTCAACCTGTGTTCCTGTCCCGGTTGTTGTCAGTTGAATCCCCCGGCAGCGCCGATGAAGAGGAGACACCTGTAACAAAAAGATATTCAGACCGTCTCGCTTGTATATTGACCATATTCACTGTAAAAGTATCGAACATGTGTTTTTAAAAATCACACTGAGCACATTTTACTTGTTTGAGAGGAGTTGGGAGGAGGAGGAGAATCCGGTGGTTTCTCTGTGGAGAAAACAAATCAAAGTCAACAACGTTCAACTGGCTTCAGAGTGCAAGAGAATTCAAACACAGCGTCAGCAGTACCCGCAGTGTATTTGCAGATGAAGTTGTTCTTGGTTTCGCAATTGTCGTCATTCCACTGGAACATGTAGAGCCCCCCCAGGCCAGGAGGGGCGGACGGCTGGTGATACATCACCACACACACCTCATAACCGCATGACGGCTCATCCCAGTGCCAGTTCCTACAACAAACAGCATGTCTTCAGAGACTGACATCTTTAAAAATCATCACTCCCATAAAAAGTACTTTAGTAAAGGCTTTCCAACCTGATAAGACCAAGGCTGACTATCAAACCTGAATACTTTTTTGCTACTCAAAGCTGTCCAGTACTGAAAGCTGACATTGAATGTCTGGTCAGATTTTGTAATTGTGTTTAGTTGTTCTTTAATCATTTATATCCAAATTCCACTTTTTAAAAAAGCAATAGTTTTAGACAGTTTTATGTAGGCAAAGTTAATGTGTAGATACTTGTGTTTTGACAACCTTAAAGTTATTCTGATAAATCGGCCAGACTTACATCAGCCTGTAGTAGCTTATTGCAGATGTGTGTGTGTGTGTGTGTGTGTGTGTGTGTGTGTGTGTGTGTGTGTGTGTGTGTGTGTGTGTGTGTGTGTGTGTATGTACAATATTAGGGTTGCAACGGTATGAGATTTTCATGGCACAATAACAGTCTCAGAAAATATCACGGTATCACAGTATACAATATTATGTAATTATTGTTATTTTTTGTTACAGCGTTTGTTTGTTTTGTTTTTTGGTTGAACACTTGAATAAATATTTGATCCTGACAGACATGAAACTTAATATAAACTATATTTTTCACACCGTGTACATGGTCTGATAACCAACCAAACCGCTCCAACCCTAACGTGTTTATATTTACACATTGAGGGACAAATGGCTTTTATCATTGCAAGCATATCATTTTAAATAATATGATACTATGCATTGAGAACACTAATGCTAATTGTACAGTAGACGCAAAACAATGTGTTTTTAAGTTTTTAAGGACTAGGTCTCCCCTTTATATGCCTCACAGTGGTTCGATCCACTATGTCTGAGGAGCAGTCTCTGGGAGTGTGGCGGTGCAAAAGTTAACTTGAAACGAAATATGTTTCTGACATTTTTATTTATTTCTACCATCCAATAGAACAAAACACATTTACAGACTGCACTTTGCTTGGTCCATTACCTCACGGTTGAATGCGTCAACATGCTCACGATATTGCCACTTAGCAGGCACATCTTTCAACATGCAGGTACAACCCTTGATTTATTTATCTTTTAATCATCCAGCGCAGTTCATTGGTAGTTTTCCTGAGTTTCCTCTATACACATTTAAAGGGGCTCTATGTGACCATCTGTAGCAGTTCATATGTATTAATCGGATTGTAACATGATGTGAAAAATTAGACCTTCCTCGTCTCTCTCTGTTGCCTATACAAGCCTGTGGATGATTTGTTTAATTTGATGAATGCTGCTGGACTGTGGATTTTTTTGTGAAGGATTATTTCCGCGACAGTCCAAAGGATGTGACTTTATGCACGTCCAGCAGAGTCCACTAACATGAACTAACAACCGACTTCCAGCACGTCACAGAAGTTTCACAGAGCCCCTTTAATACAACGGTACTTTTGGCGGCGCTTTTGGTTTCCCTTTCAGGAATTGTTCTTCAGAATTGTTTCTGATTATTGTCTCCCCAACAGTGAAATGAAAAATCTGCCCTCGCAATAAGTACTTAGGAATTGCAGTTAAGAAATGTGTTAGAGATCATTTAGAAACAAAAGATTAAAGGATCATTATATATAAAAAAATGTTTTGCAAAATGACAGAAGAAAAGACACCCGATATATCATCAGATTTTTTTGGAGCTCTCATCAGTGTTATAGGCCTATATTTACAGTATATTTCTGAGCAGAATTCATATTTGGTAGTGAAACTGCTCTAAAATTCTCATTTGACCTCTTGACCCTCTGAATATCTCCCACCCACCTGAATGTGGACTTGCTGCCGTCCAGCCAGTAGTACTGTGGGGAGCAGTCTGAGCTGCTGTCCTCGTTTCCGTGGTTCCGGCGGAGACCGATCCAGAAGTCTCCATCGGTTGGGCGGAGCTCCGTGATGAGCTGCTCTATGATCTTTTGCTCTGAAGCCGACTCCACGCTCAGCAGCTGACCTCCGTCCCGTTTGCAGGCGAGCTCTGCCTCTACGAAGTTCAGCCTCCGCCGCAGCTCGGAGAAGTAGGCAAGCTTGTAACACGGCTTCCCTTTCCCTGCCTTGCACACACGTTGACCTGCAACCACACACACAAACACATCACAAGTGCCAGATGTGCACTGAATTTTCTTCAAATGCTCCTTCACATAAATAATTGTGGAAGCCTTTTATAAAACTGTAAGTGTTGCCTACCTCTGGCTTCGAATATATCCGCTTCAAGAGCCAAACATCCAGCATCGAATCAGGAAGGCAGACCATGAGGAAAGATCCACAATTGAAACAAGAGTATATGTCTTCGTGCTGTTGTGCTTTTTGTGTGCAGCTTACCTGTAATGAGGCTTGTGGCTGCAGATGGATCAAGACTCAAAAGCAAAAGCAAGACTGTGAGCAGATCCATCGTTGTCATTTGTGGTCAGTTCCTCACCAGCCCTTCAGTTTAGTCTTTCATCCCGCTCATCTGGTCATCAGGTGGAACCAGATCAAATCTGAGCTGTTGCTTCAGGTGGAAGAAATTGCTCTAAAAAGGTCCCAAAGAGGGGAATCTCCTGCTGTGTCTGCTGAAAGAGAGAGTGCGTGAGACGTAAGGAGGAGCAGGAAGAGGAGGAGGAGGAGGAGGAGGAGAAAAGGCTGTGCGTGTTTGGGAGGGGGCTGTAATCTGTTAAGAGCAGTCTTAATGATTGGGAGAAGAGGCTGCATCGATTGCAAGACATCTAATCATGCAAGTGCTTCTCATCGTAAACGCTGACAAGAGGCAGATTTCACTCCTTCCTTTATTACTTAAGCTTTGGTATTATCATTACAAAAGTGTAACATGAAAATGATCTCCTCTAACTCGATCAGGGATATTTTACAATATTCGGATTGCAGCGTTCTTCCCTTATTGTGTTTCAATACAAAACCAAACAGATAGCCAACGCAGCTGACATCTCCAGGAGGAGGAGCGAGGTGTTTTCTTTCCTCTATCATATAAAGCCTCTGAAAACTTGGTTTCAGATCTTAAATATTTCTCTGCAATAAGAAATGTTTAAAACAAGTTAAGAAATAAACAAATCACTGAAGAACTCAGCTTAACTGCCCCATCAGGCCTGCTGGGTGTGGTTTGATTTGATTGAAAGTGGCCTGGCTACGCAAGCAAACAACCACATGACCTCACCTTCTTCCAGTTGAGCCATGCCAACTTCAAACCAGTGGAAAAATTCTTGTGTTCACGTAGGACAAGCTTTTGGAAATGAAGCTGTAAAAATTGTGTAAACGAAGGATAAACGTTTCAAACAAGTCAACATGTTGAACACACAAAAACTCACACCCATTTCTACAGTGCACAAGACAACCATGTAACATCCCAATAGTTTTTAAAAGAATTTTTTTTTTTTTTTTTTTTTCATGTCTGAACAATCAATATAAATCTACAGAAAGCTGCTGCTTAGCTTAGCACAAAGACTGGAAGTGGGAAATCAGCTAATAGCAGTTAAATAAGTAACATTTTGAGCTGCTGGTAGGTGGATTTTCATACCTTTCTTAACAAGCCTGCCAGGCTGACTGTTTCTTGCTGTTCCCAGTTTTTGAGCAATCTAAGCCAATTGTCTGCTCACTGTAGATTCATACTACTAGTTATAAAGACATAAAGATAGAGGCATTGTACCCCTCATC
Organism: Pagrus pagrus; assembly: GCF_965226575.1. Classification (NCBI taxonomy): domain Eukaryota; kingdom Metazoa; phylum Chordata; class Actinopteri; order Spariformes; family Sparidae; genus Pagrus; species Pagrus pagrus. The sequence goes on from NC_140198.1 coordinate 19,531,101, forward strand.
TGACTCTTGTCAAGAAGGTGAATAAGCTTATTCCCATGCTAAAATACTTCTTAAACTGTTAAACCAGCTCATTCACAAACAATCTACATCGAACTATAAAGCAGGTAATCTTTGTCTGTTTGTCTGTCTGTTATTTGCATATCTCCAGAACCATTCATCCGATCTACTTCACAATCTGATGGTGTGTTGCTGAGGACCCAAGAAAGTGCAGTGGTGTATTTGGTGCAATTTGGACACCCAACACATTCAGTATAAATAAATTTGGCTAGAGCACCCTGGCTTCTTGGCTCTGCAGACTGAAGCTGGGCTCACACTATACAGGACTTCAGTCACACACAGAAGGAGAAACTCCACAGATTTTCTTCTCTCTAATCATAAATGTGCAACCTCAACAAGATTTTAAAATAATGGCGCTCACATTACACACTACAGGTAAGGTTATCATACCAGAAGGAGCAATGCTCCTCACATCACGCGATCCCTCTCACGCGATCTCATGGGGAAGCAGACATAAACAACATGGAGATTAGTGTGTTTCAACAACTTGCTGTAGTTATGTGTTGCAGTGAGAAAAAAGAAAAGGAGAAGTTGAAACGAGTATAAATAAGTGGTGAGAGGTGGTCAACATGCGTTAACTATTCTTCAGCGAGAGCTGGAGGTGAGATTTTAGGTTTCTGTCAACAGTAGTATGCTAGCTAAAGTTAGCCTAAACGGCTAGGGATGCCTTTATCATTGGTTGTTATGGTCTGGCTCGGAAACTATTGATGTAATCGTCTAGGTTTTAAACTATAAATAATTGATACTATAGGGGCGGGATCTGTAAACCCCTCACATTTACAGATAATCTGTGCTGAATAGCATGTTTTGAACGGGTGTGGCACTAGTAGTTATCATTAAAAGAAGGCAAACAGTGGAGAGGACGTTGGTTAGCAGGAAACACCTAGCCTGGCTCTGTCCAGTGTAACAAAATCTGCCTACCAGCACCTCTAAAGCGCAATAATTAACAAATGTTATTTAAAATGATAACATTACTTGTTAATTACTGAGTGTGAGAGATGCTTGAGGTGGATTTTTTCTTTTTCTTTTTCACATTTGGACAGAGCCAGGCCAGCTCATTCCACATTTCCAGTCTGCTACACTAAGCTAACTTTCTGCCCGTGGTGGCTTCATATTTATCTACAAACATAATAAAGGTATCTGTCTTCTCATTAAGACAGTTATGTTTATTCAAGAAATTGAATAAACATAGCTAGTCCTGTTTCATATTATTAAACTTTTCTTTCAAAGGTGCACTATGTAGTTATGGGGAAGAAATTTTAATTAAAAGAGAAAGATCTTCATTGACTGATTTTGTTTTTATGCCTAAACAAACCTAATAAACAAACGCTCTTCATTTTCATGACTGAAAAACAGGTCAAAACAAACTGACCTTAAAGGACAATGCAATTTAATTCTGTTTTACTTTGTTTATATGTGGCGGACCCTGCCACCTTTCTAGCTTCAAACATTGTTCTGGGGCCTTATTTTCCTCTGAGAACAGCTTTTTTATTCAGTTATGTAAACAATGAATCTTTATTGGTTTGTATTATTACGTCATTAATATTGTAAATATTAAAATTCTGAGTTCCAATTTCTCCTCCAAAACTAAAAAGTGGCCCTTTAAGTTTTCTTATTTAAGTTCTGGAAAAGACTGGTGAATACTGGTGTTTGTTTACTGTGTCTCCAGTTGTGTTCAGGTGTTGGCTGAAGACAGGGAAGTTCATGTATCCTTGTAAATATTACAATTCTGAGGTTGGATTTCTTCTCCACAACTACATAGTGGCCCTTTAAGATTGGTAAATAAGAGTTAACAGAAGACAACAGACTTTGATAAGTGGAATTTTAGAAACTCAGCTTGTCAAATTACTCTGATGAATATTTGACATTACAGGTTAATAGCAAGGGAGCTTTACATAATTACGTCTATATAAAATCATATTGATGCCTCAGCATCAGCAGAAGCCATGAAAGCATGTGCACATGACCTGCTTTTCTTAGCACAAATGGCAGAAAAGTGTATGTATGCAGTTCTTAATGGTAGTAATTTCTAAAATGGCCCATAAGGTTGATTTAGGGCTCGCTGAGAGACAGATCAGCCAGAGTTTAAACAGCAGGATGCTTCATCAGGAATATGCTGCGTGTGTGCTAGCGTTGAACAGGGAGTGAGGGTGAGAGGGTGGGGGTGAGGCTGTCCTGAATATACTGTCTGCATGCATGCTGCTCTCTCAAAGCTCTGCTAATCAGTTTAGGTGTAACAGATGGATTTCAGGCAAAAGGCTTCTGCTTTATTTAAACTGAAAGCAGGGTACAAGATGTTGGCATTAGCAGGTGATGTTCTGAAAACAGAAGACAGAGATGAAACTGACTCCTCCAGAGGGATTGAATAAGGAATGGTGCTTGTTTTAAATTTCCTTCTTGTTTACAGCCTCTGAGAGGGTTTCATTCAATTAAGCCGCTCCCATTCGTCCCTCCTCTCACGCAGTCTGTCTCCCTCCGTCCCTGCCTCCTCCTCTCATCCCACTGACCTCCTCCCTCTCTCCCAATTAGTTAAAGGGAAACCAGATGAATGTTCCCATGGGAAGCCAGTACATCACTGACCACACACACACAGAGAGAGAAGGTAGGCGTTTCACCATGTCAGAGATACCGATACAGCATCAATGTATACCGTACATTGATGCTGAGAATTCACCACTGTTCTTTCATGTTTGGACATTTGACCAATATGCATTAATAAAGAGAATTGCTTAATGTTTATTTTCACCGAGGCAATGCCTGACAGCATAATGGTCTACAGATCATAGTTACACAGTAATATAACATGATTTGAAGCCATAAACTTGATCTGACCACAACAAATTAATCGTAATGCAATGACCCTGTTTGTTTGTGGGCTGTAAAGACACAGCAATGGATGACAAACTCAATACATTTACATTTTAAAGCCAGAACGAGAAGGAAAAGAATTTAATTACTCACCAAAAAAAAGAACTTAACTTTCCACTAAATTCAATTTGAATGATCAGAGTTGGCATGCTGCCAGACCGAGAGTCCGCATTGCGTAGGCCTGCACAGAGAGCTGGAAACGGGCCCTGAGTCACTGACCTGAGGGGGAGCTGGACGGCTCCATCAGCAGAGCTGATCCATAAAAGACTTTTGATGAAACCTTTTAAGTGCTCTAGTAATTCTTTAAGTCATTTCTCTTTTAAGCAGTTTTTGAAAAGGCCTGAGAGCAAGAAATAAACCTGTAATGCAACATTTTTCTTCAAAGTATATAAGAAATCACTCTTTTTCTGAATTAAAGGTCTTTCCTTCTTCCTGTCCTGCAGAGAGACTATGGGCAATTTGCAACTCACAAAATAGATAGGTCTGCATTATTCTGTTAAAGGAGACCTATTATGAAACCTTTCCTCAAGTGTTTTATATCGGTTCTTGTGCATGTAAAAGATCTTGAAAGTTAAAAAGGCAACACTGCTCCTGAAACATCTCGCCAGCATGAAATAATTGATCTAGCACAGCTGCTCTGTTGTTGTTAGCGGTGCCCAATCAAGAGACAGGAGCTAAAAACGTTATGGATGTAAGTTATCTTTCTATGCCTCATACAGTTGTCTTAAAATATCTTCACTTGTATACTGATTCGATTTCACTTTGTCAGAATCTGCCTCTAAAATATGTGTTTCATCCAAAGACATACACTGTCTCACATTAATAACAAAACACATTTAACCTGGCAACACACACAACACGAAAACGAACAAGAAACAAGACATTTAACTAAACGACAAAACCAATACTACAACATATACAGTCTTATTACTAAAAGGTGGTTGCAATGCAGTCATTGTAATCACTTCACCCAAGTTCTTTGCTTTATAAGCCAAGCCAGCAATGGAGCAGCTCCAACAGGGGGCACCACGCCGCACTCACCTATCAGCACTGTATATTTTCTCACTGACTCATCCCCAAACATGTGCAAGTTCATGTGAGAATTGTGACATTGGTGGTCATCATTTACAGGAGCTGATGTCTGGTTTGTTTGTTTGGCCAAGTTGTGACATGTAAGTGAGTTGGTCACAATGATACATTAAATCTGTCTCAATGCCGTTCAGCTTTAATCCTGCATTTTGAGAATGTGCATGTGTGTGAGAGAGAAAATGTCTGAAAATTGTTTCCTTTATGTTTATAACTCATAGTCTGAGTTTTGACTGAGTTCCCAGTCAAAACGAAGACATAGTTTGATGCCGTTGTGAAGTAGCGTGGGATCATGGGAGTTGCTGTCTTTGTTGTGTCACAACTGCTATTGCTGATGAAAATTAGTCTAACATGACTCAGGCAGAGACGTTCATGGATGGGGCTAGGGGTAGCTCACCTGGTAGCTCACCTGGTAGCACACCTAGTAGCGCTTACACCCCATATTTGGAGGCTGGGTCCTCAGCAGTGGCCTGTTGTATATCATCCCCAGTCTCTATCCCGTATTTCATGCCAATTTCTAAACTGTCCTATCTGACTAATGGCTGAAAGCTTAAAAAATAATCTTTACAAAAAACAAAACAAAAAAGAAGGTCACAACTTTTAATCACGTTATGTGTAGTAACATTCGCCGACTTCCTCACTGACTCTCCGATGTGTCCTCTGATGTTTCCCCAAAAACTTAGTGCAAAAGGCAACAAAATACAACATCAATACATTTAGTATTTTTCTGGGTTTCAGCCTTGTTGGAAACATTTGGCATTATGTAAGTACACAACTCAACATAAACATTTATCAACAAACATCTAACAAAAGCCTATTTTAAAGCCGACATTTTAATACAGAAATGTCACAAATCATATCTTTAATGAATGATTGGATGAATTCAGTAATACAACATACAGCATACAAAAATCACACACCTGAAATTGCAAAACAAATGACTGTATGTAAATGCATTTAGTTCTCCAAAAACTCAAGTGGTGCGTACTCATCCTGGTTGTCATTTCCAAGGACAGATTTGAGAAAAGGGACAACTCTGAAAAGATTAATATGGAAATCTCTGGAGGTATCATCAGACTCGACCACACCACCAACTGATGCAGTGCACAGATCCTTTGATCCCCAGCTGACCAATGCAACCTGTGAAAGGAATCATTGCTTACTACCTTCAGGTGATACTCTTTTGTGATGCACTGTTGGATGAGAATGGCTGTTTACCTGTACTGTGCGATGCTCATAGTTCTTGAACACAGCCCCTCCAGAGTCACCTGTCCCAACAAATACACAAATGCAAAAATGTGGGTGTTTTACCGTTCACTTACTTAGCCTACCCTAAATCAAACATGGATGGCTGGGTAACACTTTATTTGACGTGGTGTGAATACAAGGCTGACGTGACACTGTCACTATAACCATGACATGACACCATTGAGTATGAATGTTTATGACTGTTGTCGTTAAAGATGCACCATGTAGTTTTGGGGAAGAAGTGTTGATCAGAAGAGAAAGATCTTCATTGACTGATTTATTTTTGCTTATACAAACCAAATAAAAAAACTGATTAAAGGATAACACATTTTGTCATGGTCCTGTCATTTCAGTTTCATTTTATTTGTGTTTTATGTGTTTTCTGTTTTTTTTGTGGTGTCTTTTGCTCTGTTTTCCCTGATTTTCCCTCCGCACCTTTCTTGCATCTGTCCAATCAGCCAAGCCCTGTTCCCAGTGTTTTCCATCCTATGAACTCCTTCCCTGTTCCTAGTGTTTTTCCACTCATTACCCTCACCTGTGTTTCTCTGCCTCGCTGCATCTGCACCTCATCCCGTTTAGTTTGTATTTAAGTCTAGTCTTACGTTCGGCCTTTGTCAAGTCATCTGTTGAGTTTCCCTCAACTTCATCCACTGATATTCCTGCCTGCCAGCTTCTGCATTTGGGTCCACCTTCTCTGCTCCAGCATGACATTAGTTTAATAAATAGGCCTGCTCATGACGGGTGTCTCGTCAGTCTTATGCAAACCCTTTGAATTAGTGTTACCGATGACACTTTCATGCGTCTGCATTCAATGTTACTGTGTGTTGGTGAAACTAGCTGTTTATGTGAGAACCAGTAGCTCCTCTAGAAGTAGTGTGTTAACTTTTATACATATATTACAGGGACCATACCTGGACATGATATATGATCTCTGTAAGGATGCCGACCACCAGTGCACAGGAAGTTTTCAGTCACAGCGACCTCTGGATTATCCGTTTCTATGCCTGGTGCACTTAGTGCATGTCTGATGCATTCACCTCTCTGCATTGTAAGTAAGAAGAAGAACCATAGATCAAAGTGCCTTTACACAAGACAAAAAAATCAAGAAAGCAGACACAAAAACACAAGGCATAGTTCGGTAATTTAAGACTCACATTTTCACCGAGCTTAGCATGGACATCTTTTTCTTTTACAGTGTTGGACGTTCTGGTCAGGAAAGTGAGTTTTTCGAGATGAGTCTTTAGCAGAAGCTGCTCTGTATTAAGAGAACACAAACATACAGTAAATAGTGTGCAAGGGTCTAGAGATATTTTATTCAAATTGCTGGCCACTAAATTGACAGAGTAAAATTTGATATCTTCTCCCTCATTACACATTTATAAGCAGTACATCAACAATTAATAAATAGTTTAAAACGCACGGAGACCCTCTTTAATGTAATTATAAGTGTTTATGTATCTGTCACAACAATAACTAGTCAGTAAGTATCTGTAACAGATGAATGAATGATTGACAATATGACACAGTTGACACTTCATATGAATATGACATATCATGCATTTGTGTCTTATTTTGTGATTTGTCTTGTTTATTTTTCTTATTATATGTATTAATGATGTACTGATTAAAATAATTATTGATGAAATTAGTATTTATTTGTTTTTTGCTCTCGTGACAAACTTCACTGATATAGGTCACAAGGTATGCAGCAGAAAGCCCTGGAAACCTGCCTGTGTATGATTTTCTCATATCTATAAACATTTAATAAATGTTGTGTTATGACACACTGTGAGAATTTATGTGTGCATACGATTTCATGTGTTATACCCTGCTGTCACCATTAATGAATGAATGAATGAATGAATGAATGAAATATTTTTTATACACAGTTAAGAATGTTTCATACGAGAAGTTATAATTGTTGACAAATACATAAACACCAAAAAGTACCTTGTATACACTTCATAATATGTTCTAAACAAAAGCGTAATAGTGGTGATTAAAGTGTTTTCGTTTTAATCTGACAATGTGATTACTGAGACTGTCAAAAGTTATTTACGCACAAGAAATTTCAAAATAAAAGACCAGACAAACATTTGGCTGTTCATTAATGGGCACTTGGGCCTTTCAAGCTTTGGATTTCTCCACATATTAAAACAGTGTGTGTGAGGCCCGGCGCCAGGATTTAATTTCTGGATGGGCCAAGATAACTTTGGCTGGGTCTTATAATTGCAGATGTTACTACTCCTTGCCTTCTTATGACCATTTTTCAATCTCCCATGCTTTTGAAGGTAACTAGAGTTGCCAAGAATGTTTATTATTTACACATGAAAGTTCATATTTCTAACAAGTGGCATACTTGAGAATAAAGCTGTACGCATATATATGTATAATATACTATGTCACATATGTAAGCTCAATTCGTACCATGTTTTCGGGTAGGCCTACCTCACCCACCTTGTTGCTTGCAGGTGGAGGCACCAACCAGTTTTAGAGCCTCACTGGTCTCCTTGGTGCAAGGTATGCAAATAGGTCTGCATGAGACGCCAAAAACAATGGAGACGATTATGTTTTAAGTAAATACCTTAAAACACAGCATGTTTATTTATAAAAATGCAGTATAACAAATATGACATTGTCTCATGGACACAAGTGTGAGTGTTTCTCACCGAGCAGCATTGGAGATTACAATAGGTTTCTCCAGTTGAAGGAGGGCAACATCATAGTCGTAGAACTCTTTAACTTTTTCTTCAACTTTAGCGTTAATATCATAGTTGTCGTGTGTTTTGAAGGTTTTAACTTTTTTCACTGTAAAACACAATGGGAAGTGTAAGTGGTGTTGCTGTTGGATAGCAGAAACATATAGTTTAACTCATTTTTGAGGCATGAGAAAGCATTGAATAAACTTTTGTAAATACCTTTGCCATCTCCATCATTAATCTCAACTTGGACGTGCTCAGGTGAAGTTCCAAATGGAAAGCAGTGAGCAGCAGTCAAGACGAAGTCGGGGCTCACCAGAGAGCCGAGGCATTTCTTTGAGATTCCGTCTTTCTAAAGTTTTAAATGGTAAATAAATACAGTAAAATAAATACAATACAGTGTAGTAATTAAACTATAATACACAGAAGCAGGGCTTTTCACTGTTTTCACTTTTACTCAGTGAATCTCATCTTACTTATCTGGATTAATCATCATGTAAAGGGTTGTGAGATTCAGATGGTCAGCTGTTCAAAGCTATCTCACAGATGAATTATCAAGTTAAATAATGAAACATTCACCTGCACGATAATGAATACCACCCATGGATACCTCTTCCTCATGCTGTCTTTGCCACCTGTGTCATAGTCCTTATGAAGACCGCACAGACCCTTAACATCTTCCTCATCTGCATAAAAAAGTTTGATGTTGCTCATATTCATTATGGCAAATACATTCATTGTAATATCAGTATAGCGTGATGGCTCAATGTTAAGCTAAACATTATAATAATTTTGTTAAATCCTTTTTTTCAAGGCTTTGGAACAATGTGGGGTTTTGTGTCGTGAACCCAAAACATTATATAAAATTATTGAACACTGATTTAGCGTAGCGTAATAACATTTGCTTTGAAGAATTAAAAGTAAAGACGAGGCTGGTGAGAACGTCATCAGTTTGACAGGAATCTGTTCATAAGTTAAAATCAGTGTTGTAAAAAGTACTCAAAAGTCAAACTTGAGTAAAGGTAAGGATGTCCTGTTAAAAAAATACTTTGATAAAAGTGAAAGTCATACAAATAGCTCTTGAGTAAAAATTCTTAATATATATAAATGTACTTAAGTATCAAAAGTATAAGTAAAAGTAAATTAAACATATTTACATGTATGTATAAATTGTGTACTTGGCGTACACAGATCAGCATCTGCGTTGTTGGCCAATCATCTGATCTGATATTCAGCATTTTTCTGATAATCGGAATCCGTTTTTTAAAATCCGATTGCAGATAAAATAGATGAATTTAAAATGTGCTTCTTTGGCTCTGTTGCAGCATGCAATCGGCAGAGTAACTAGTAACTAAAGTTATTAAATAAATGTGGTGGAGTAAAAAGTACAATATTTGCCTCTAAAATGTAGTGGAGTGGAAGTAAAAAGTAGCAAAATTGAAGTACTCAGAGTACTATAGGTACAAGAACCTCTAAGTTGTATGTAAGTAGTGTACAGTACTTGAGTAAATGTACTTATAGTCAAGTACCTTTACTTATAGTTATATTCTATCACTGGTCAAAATACTGGACAAATCCTAATCCTAAAGTGACTATGAATGTTTGAACCAAATCTCCAAAATCCTCCGGGTAATCTCCAAATATCATTATCTTCTGGGAACATAAATCTGCGTACATTCTTGTTACAATCCATGGAAGCAGATGCAGAGATATTTCTCTTGATAAGTGAAAACTTTGACCTGCTGATGGTGACAAAGTTAAACCAGGGGATCACCGAAATTGGTGGGATTCATCCTCTGGGGACCATGAACGCCTGTACAAAATTTCATGGCAACATTTTTTCAAAATATTTCAGACTGCACCTTTTTTTCTGCTAAAATGTTGTGTCAATACTTTCTAATGGTCTGTTCTCTTAGTTACGAAAGATTTACTTACCAATTATGTCATCAAAAGTCTCGTGTAAATTTTCAACGTCCTTCATTCTGAAGTAATGTCTTTCACCGATCCCCGCTGTGAGGGGCTTCAGATCTTCATCAAAGAGCTCTTCTCCGATGGCAAAAATATAAATGTCTGTAACAGAACGAATTGTAGCATGATACATTTGTCTCTTTGTTGTGTTAAAACACATTCTGCAAATGTGACAGCAACAAGGCGGAACAACGAAAATCAGTATAGCAACAGAAATTTGCACAACAAATAGAAAAAAGATAAAACTTACCAAGATATTCCTCTCTTGATGAACCAGTGCTGTTCATGTATACCATGTTCTTTATTCTTTTCACAGAGTAAACAGGTGAACCGCCCATGTTATAAGCACCTACAATGAAAGAAACCTGTGTGTTAAAATAGTGTACAACACACAAAAGACAAAAGCATCCACATAAGCTTTTCTACTGCTTTCAGCTTAGCTCTTACATAAACAGAATGAAATCAAAGACATATATGTGGATAATATGCATACATTTAATGTGCTGATTTGATTGCACATGATAAGTAAATCAAGCAGTGATAAGAACACAGTTAAAGAGTGAAATGACGCCTATTTCATATACTGAAAGAATTTGGGAAATATATTTATTTCCTTTCTTGCTGAGAAGATCGACACCAGAATGGTATCAATCATTCTCATTTAACTCTCCACAAGAAAGCAAATAAGCACATTTTTAAAATGTCAAACTATTTCTTCAATTAGTTGCTGCATGAATATTTTGAGCCACAATTCGCCGGCAGTGAAAGAAACTGGCGGTAAGTCTGTTGAATATACCAAGTGGCTTGAATTACCATCAGTAAAAATGATGATGACGTGACGATGTTCCTTGAAAGCCTCCTCTCCAACCCGCTCTTTTATGAGACCCATTCGCTCTTCGAAGGTCCTGAAGACTTGGTTCAGATTTGTTCCTGTGTTTTTGTCTTTTGAGTACAAACACACACACGCACAGGGTTAAACATAAATCAAGCAGTACATTTAAGCAGTATTTCTAAGAGTATCTCTGAACTGTTCGACTCACCGCCTACTCGAAAATTATTCACTTTATCCTTGATGGTGTTTAGTACCATATCTTGATCCCAAAAATCAACAATGTTGACAACTTCATACATATCAGAGGAAAAAAAGAGGATTTCATAGTTTGGGGTCACACTAAAGGCTGAAATCTGTGGAAACATGAAGCAAAACAGTTAAATATGGGGTGGATGGTCTTCAGTATTGTATGAACTTTGCAACTTTGTAAACACATGCTGTGAAATATTTTGTTAATGCAACACCTCCTTATGTATCAATCTGCTTATGGTTGTTATTTTGTTGAGTAATTGATTCATTTATCAGCAGAAAGAGAATCCCGTAGTGTGCATTGACAATAAGCCAAAGCACTCGTGCCAAGACGGATCAGTCAAGATTATGATTCATAATGAAATTTACGTCTAATTGGCTGTTGTGCTGGCAGCCAAATGGGATGGGGATGTGCTTGTACATGTTATGTGCACAGCCTGCCAAATGTGCTTCTAAAAGTGTGTCAAACAACATTAAAGTCTTCATATGTCAGCTCGCACCAAAAACGTGTGAGTGAAATCAACTACTCCCACTGGGATTAATATTATTACAGTCACATTCAAAAAAGCTCAAGTATTATAATGCTTATGTAAGACCCATAGAGTGATAGCTGACTCAAGGGGTGACATGTTTTAGAAATGAATTAGTCTGTAAGAATAAACGGTAGCAAGTTGTGAGTTGGCTTCAGATCTTCAGTGGCTTTACTCTCCAGATGTCACCTGCTTAAAGTTTCTCAATGTTGACATTGCATCTCCGACCCGTACGTAATACTGTGGCTTCTGACGCCCAATAAAACTCTAACATGTGATTTTATTCCTTACACAGAAAGATCAGTTGATTGATCAAATGTCCAGACGAGTCACACTAGCTGCTGTATTTTTTTTTTTTTTAACGCAGCATATTTCTTGCCAGCATCCATCGACCACAGTCTGTACTTTCACCCCATGTGCATCCTTTAAACTGACCCCACAATCAGCAAAAACAATCTCAGATCTCCAGTCCCAGCACAATGTTGCTGACTCTTTGGAAACTCAGCATCTCTCCATAAAAAAGCACTGTAAAACGTGTACCATATATACTGTTATATCATTTTGGATTACTTGTCTTCAGTGTTATAAATCCTTTTTAATCAGGAGGAAAGCTGTTTGTTTCTTACCTTTGAAATAAGTGTTGTGATAGCCTTCTTTGAGTCATTGATGTGTTTCTCTGTAATGCTCTCAGAAATGTCCACTGCGATGTAGATGTTAAGTGTCCCATTTTTTGAGACCCTAATTTTCCTCCCCTCTTGTATGTCACCTGAACAATCAACAACCAATACTGTTAGTGTCGTACACATTACAGGCTGTATTCATTTATTTTTTTTTCTATAAAGTGAAGTACGATGAAAGAAAATGGGGTCCTCTGAATCTATAACAGGGCAGAAACATTCACACCAGCACATTTTCTTTTTAGATAAATACATCATCAAGAACTAAGGTGTTATATCATTTTGCCGAGGAGTGAATCATCTGAAGTCTAGTTTGAATTGAACAGCATGGCTGTTAAATACTGCTAATAATCAGATCGGTCTCAGGAACTTACCAACTGGCTCTAAAGTGGTGAGGCTGTTTTTTATTGCGCTGCCAAATGCCTCTGAAACCTCCAAGGAAGTGTCGTAGGTGTGTTTGTCTGCAAGAAGCAAAAGCCACATGAATAGAAGTTTTTCATAATTGTGACAAGGTAAAGTGATACTAAAGAGACAGCGACCATCACCACAGAGACTATGGTTCAATTCTCAGTAGTCTCAGGCAGCGTTCTCAGGTGGGAAGCTGGTGAATGGCGCAATGCAGCTGCAGTCCGCTCTGTCAAAACTGACTCACATGTATTCTCCGCATAGCAGAGTGGAGAGCCGCTTCTGGAAAAACTGCTGAAATGTGCTATGGCGCAGTCGGTGGAAACACGAGCATTGTCTCGAACTTAGAGGACACTGTGATACGGTTGCGATACAGTAGCTGGAGCTGATTGTTTGCAACCATATTGCAGCCGTAACGTGGTGAAGACAGACCTGGTGAAATCTGGGGTTACTAGCAGTAGTCAGTAGGACATGATCCCTCACTGGCTTCCCACAGGTGGCTGCATTTTTGAAAGGTCAAAGCATCCAGCACAAAATCAGAACTTGTTGAAAGGTTTATATTGCTGGTAAAACAACCCGGGGCCATGTCATTTAGTACAACCATAACGGAAATCAAGTGTTTATAATTGTTTCCAAATGGCGATGCTTGAAAGGGGACTGAAAAGATGGAGACACGATATCATTCAGGGAGATCAATGCACATTTCCAGTCTCTAACAGACGACATTCATAGTGTTGCACTCCGTTGATTACATTAAAAGTGACAGAAATTTAGACTGCTCTAACATCAGGGACTCAGGCTGTTTGATTGGTGTGAATACAAGTGTACTGTACTTGGTTTGCATGGTTTGTGATCTGTGCCCGAGTCCACTTGAGACGTGGGTCTCCAGTACAGTTCATGTGTACTTGGGTATGGTTTGCATTAGGGGCGAAAGCAACTGTATCAAAACATGGAAGTGGAAGGCTATGCTTTGTGCTGATGTCGTAAGTGTTCGCCTCTTCTTTATGTATATTGGCAGATTGCAAACCAGCTAGTATACATACGCAAGTGTACTCGAGTAGGGAGCGATATTACTACCGTGATCCGTCACCTGGTCAACCACAGACTCATCCGTCTCAGTCACACTGACGTTTACTGACTTACTGATGTAGGGTTACATCAAAACTGATGGATTAGTAGATAATATGAAAAAATAAACATTGATTGACATTAGTTCTGGTGGTGGAGAAGTAGTAAGTTCATTTCTCATTGCTTCTGAATGTGGCAGCATCCAGTATTCCAGGTATAAATTCTGAGCACTGTTTCGGTTATCACTATATCAGCAGAGCTTTGATAACATGGTACAGGACGTAAACAGGATTTGTAGGTATCAGTCTTACAGTAGCACGCTGGCTCTTTGCCACTCCACTGGCTGTTCTCCTGACACACCCTTTCCTTCGACCCCACCAAAAACAGGTTGCCATTGCAGCTGTATCTCACTGTGTCGTCAATTCCAAATATGTTTCCTGTTCTTGAGGCACCAGCTGGGATACCAGGATCAGCACAATGATCTCCTGCTGTGGTAATAAAAATGGCAAAAGTCATGAAACAGTCATGAGCGAGGATCAAAAGGGACAGAAGAGGGAGGGAGGAGGTAGATTGCTGTTCAGGACTTACAGTCGCGGCTACAGATGGGAGTGGAGCCGCTCCACTTCCCGTTTGGTAAGCAAACGCGTCTGGATGAGCCTCGCATTGTGTATCCAGAGTAGCACTCATACGTGGTCTCATTATCCACAAAGTACTTCTCCTGAGGAGGGGAGACGTTACCGTACTCCAGCACACTGGGGTCAGGGCATTCAACAACTGCAAAGCAAAACAAAAGGATCTGAGTTACAGTGTGGAGCAGGCAGCCTGAGGCAAAGTGAGAAACATCAGTGTCATATCACTCACGCCTGCATCTCTGGGGTGTAAATCTCTTGGGTGCCGGTCTCCAGCTGCCACTAGGCTGGCACAGGCGGGTCATAGCCGGGTATGGGTAGTAACCCTCGGGACAGTTGTAGACCAACATGCTGCCTGCCCTCAGCTGCTTGGTCAATTTGTAATCACCTCCTTCAATTTGCATATTTGTCTCTGTGCACTCACAGCGCACTTCCCCTCCTGAAAAACAACAGTTTGGAGTCATGGAGGTTTAGTAATGCACTCAGAGTTTAGAAAGCTCCTTACAGGGTCAAAGAAGTGCTACAACATAATGACTAAACTCATAGTCATTTGAAAAAATCATAGAGTGCAACTTTAATACAGAAACCCAGTTTATAATTTTGCTTTTTTTTATTTCATCGTGCTTATCATATGAAAAAATGATGATGTGTCAGTTAAAACACAATTTATTGTGTAAAGACAGCATTACAATCAGCACATTACAGGAAGTTGTCTTATATCCAGAGATCTCATTTTTCCTGGTATCGACGCTGGAAGTCAGTCACAGTTGGGGGTGCTGAGCGGTCAGTCTATATAATGACGGCATGGTAAATGGTGCGCAGGATTCATGTTTTTTGTATCAATTCGAATGGCCAGGATTCAAGAACGTTTTGCAGTACAGGAGGCCGAAAACTTGAACACCAACATACTTTAGATCAAAGCAGCCAGAACAACTACAGAGTACACAAGAGCAAGGAGATAAGGAGAGAAATTCCCCAGACTCCATTATAAAATCGCTCAATTTTGTGAGTTGTTGAGTTAGAAGAAACTTTATAAACTTTGTGAAATGCTGTCTATGACAAACTATTAATTATTTGATCCTTCTTATAAATTCGACATATGTTCTACATTAATTTCATTCTTTCCTAAAAATCATTGATTCCGTTTAAGTAGTTTTAGTTTAGTATGTATCATATTATCTACTCCAGTCTGCTTTGTAGTTCACACACTTGACTGAAAAGCCAGAGAATTAGTTAGTAATATTAGGCTTCATGATCAAAGAGAGTTTTTATATCACGTGGACACTCACTTTTTTTTTTATCAATTGATGTTTTTTATGATTCCTTGTTTTAGGGGGTGCTGCAGCACCCACAGCATCCGAACTTCCCGCAACCATGAGCGCGCTGACTCATGCACCGCTGTAGTGATCATATAGTCCCACCTCCTCCACAAGTAAATTAACTTAGATGCCTTTTTGCTAAACACAAAGTACACAAGCCTTGTTATATTTCTCTTTTTATAAAAATCTGAAATTTAATCCCCCCAATGTTGTGTCAATTTTTCCCTGTGGTATCAAATATTGACATTGACTTATGCAGATAAATTAAAACACATAGAGAAATTCACGACCGTTGTGTGAAAGTCAAAATTACAAATAAAGTACACCATCAAATTAAAAGTCACTCACCCATGCAGAGGAGACATGAAAGTGCAGCAAGCCAACTCCAGTGGACAGAAATTCCCATGTTGAACCCTAACCCTAACTGAGGAACAACATAAAAATGAGAGGATTGTGCAGGAGCTGAACATTTATTTCAAAGTGATGTTCAGAAGGAGGGACTGGATTACCTCAGGCTAACCTGGTACTCATTAACTTCAAGACAAATAAAAAGAGATCAATAATGTGTGTCAACATCCAAACAATTTATTTTTTCTTTATAATTCAGTGACGATCAGCTTGACTAATGTAGTAGTCCCTTAAGACTGACAAAGTCTAACTTTCTACTCCCAATACTTCCCCCTTTACCTTAAAGACTAGGAACATTTAGGGTTACACACTACAAAACATTACTTTTATATTTGGACTGTGTTTTGACCTTAAGTAGGACATAGCTTCATGTGTACACACACGGTCACATGTCACATATAAAAACAAAGATATTGTGACACCAAGACAAAGAACAAACATTTGCTGCATCATTTCCCAAAACCTGGGCTACTGTTGAACGTTAATCATTAACATGTTGATAAAGTATTGATTGAACAGCCAGGGATAGCGGGCTGGTTCAGCTGTAGCTTTCTCTGACCCTCACAGTCATTGGACTGACTCAGTCTTCCAAAATTTATTCAATTTCTTCATCTTTGCAAATACTCTCTAAGATTCAGTAAATGTGGGAATTTTTTTTCGATGTTAGTCAAGAGGACACCATGTTCAAAGTTCATTACAGTTGTTCTGTGTGTCTTTGTAGTCATTTTGTGTCTCATCTTGTCGTCCTCCTCATTGTGGTCATTTGTTGTCTCTTTGAAGCTCTTCTGTGTCTCTTTCAGTTTGTGTCATTTTTGTGTTTGTTTATCATCTCTTTATAGTTGTTTTGTGTCTCTTCATATTCGTTTAGTGCCACTCAGAGGTTATTTTCTGTCTCTTTGTAGTAATACTTCAACTTTTTGCAGTCCTTAGATTGACTTGTTATAACTGATTGAGTACACTCACTTCTAGAGGAAAACATTTTTTCACTTTGAACAATTGCATTTAATAGACTGACTACTATGGCATTTACCGAGCACAGGCATTGCTTCCAACCATTTAAACACATTGCCTCTCCTTTAGCGACACCCTCTGGAGAAACCACTACTGGTCACGCTTTATTCAAAGTCGACAGTATTTGTACCATCTAACAGTTTATCAGCATGTAATATTAATGTAGTCCTGAGGACAGTTAGGCAGATAAAGTTCAATTCAATATATATATTAAAGAGGCAATAAAAGACCATAGATTTTTTTTTCTTGTCATTACAAAAATGCCCAGTCTTGTAATCAGACAAGACTGGGCATTTTTGTACATATGAATCACTGCACCCATAAAAAAAGGGGAAAGAAATCCAGTACTTGCATTGTAATTCCATCAGCTGCTATAGTTTCTGATCCTGACAGTAGTGGACTCAAAAGGAGCACCAGCTGCCCAGAAATGTGTAATGCATTTATGTTGAAGCAGTTCAAAACCCTGGTTAGATTGAAATTGTGACTCAGAGTTAAAATATTACATGTCTAATAAAAACACACAGGGAACTATGAACTATTGAACCACCAGAGTCGCATAGAGGCTATGCAATTTTCTATCTAGCATAGAGGTCTTCAATGTTTTTCAGGCCACAGTCCCTTTAGCAGATGGAGAGACAGAGCAGGGACCCATTACTACATATACTGAAAAAAAAATCTGTTGCATTATAAACTGGGCTGACAATAACATGCAGCGCAGCCTATAATGCCATGTATAAACAAGTCAGCAGCAGCTGTAGCATGACTAATATCAGGCGTGTTGGCCTCACCCTCTGCAATTTCTACAGTGGTTTCTGACGTGGAGGATATGTCAGAGTCTCTTGCTCAGTAAGTTATAAAACAATCCATGATGGGTCAGAAGAATGTCCATACCCTTGAGAGAATAAAACAGCCAGCTAACCTAGTCAACGCACATGTTCACCATTATAGATAGGTGCTGCACAGTGATTTAGTGCACAGTGAAGTTAGCCTGGTATGAATGCACAAGGAATCAAAGCTAGACTATCATCTGTTTTGTGTAAATTAAATGTTTTGTTGTTTTTTCTAACCTTACTAATAATATGTTGGATTCATGTACATGTATAAATTCAGACATATTTAAAGTTTTGGAGAAAAAAAAACCAAAACCTTAAAGTGGCAATATGTAAGAATTTTAGTGAAAAACAAGAAAAAAATCCACTAAAATTATCAACATAATGCAAAGAAATAGCATTTTTTACATCATGACGTCTATGTGTATTGTGTTGCAGAGATATCCAATGAAGTTAGCATGCTAACCAGCTAGGAGGACATCACCCACAACACACCCATGGTCCCTGAGCACCCAGTTCAAACCGCTAACTGCACAGCCAACCAAGCTTACTAGCTAACTGAGCTGGAGTTGTGTTTGAGTATGAATTTGACATTTTGACAACAGATATAACATAATATATGTTTCTTTTCTTTTCTTTTCTTTTATTAAGATGACAAATTTGAAAGATTGAGCTTATAGTCATAATTTTTCGAGGAAGAGTAAACAGCTGTAAGATAAGGCTATGTGGAGCAGTGTGTGACTTACTTGCTACATGTTTGGTAAGAGGTTGTCAGGAGGCAACAGCGCTGCACACTAACACCGAGTGGCCGGTGACGCCAGTAAAACACACAAAGAAGAAATAGAAGCGGAAGTTTGCCAACCGCCATTAAAAAGAAGACGAAGAAGAAGAAGAAGAAGAAGAAGCGGAAGTGACGGCCGTTGCGGAAGTTGTCGCTAGAAAAACAACAACGCGCCAAATTTGTTGTGAATTCACTGCAGTGACACATGGAGAAGTTAGTGTAATCTCTGCGAATACATTTGATAAAAAGCTGCTGGCGGAGGGAGGCTGAGCAGGTAAGAAAGCCATTTAACTACGAGTCGACAACAGTGTTATTTTCAACTTGTCTATCCGGTTATGTTTATCGACTGAGTGCGTCATGTTAGACATTTAACAGCGCTGTCATCCTCCAAGATTACAGATTCACAGTAACGTTTTAAAAAAAACTGTAAATATCCACTGAGCAGACATCACGTAGAAGTGACAGTGTTTGCCTGGAGTAAAATACGAGAATAAACATGGAAAACGTATGAGTTATAAGTGAATGTGTGTGTGTGTGTGTGTGTGTGTGTGTGTGTGTGTGTGTGTTTCTGTTTTTAGCATGGCTGTGCCTTTCGTGCAAGACTGGGACCTCGTTCAGACACTAGGAGAAGGAGCCTATGGAGAGTATGAATCTTCTTCTATCTTTACCATTTACAACCATTTTCATACACACAAGGCTCCAGTATCCACTGGTCATTTTCCAAACCACATGATCTGGAGTTGATATGCCATGACTGTTGCATGTTTTGAACAAAAGACCAGTCACAAGAGATTAGAGCAGCATATTTCTGCAGCTTGCTCATGACAAGTCTTTCTGGGAGAGGTTGAAAGTAGGAAAACCAGCAAAGCAAGCCTTTAGTTTGAAAACATCAAAGGCTAAGAAGGAATATGACAAATATGCACATTAGAAACAGAAGAGAAACATGAGAGCTCCTCTTCTTCTTCAACTGATTTTATTTACTTTAAACATCCCGGTCTTGTTTATTAGTGAAGTCAACCCTGATCTTCGTCACAGTCTCAATTCTTCCTTTTACTTTCCTTCGAAGTGTGCTCTCCTTCATCTGTCTTTTTGTGTTCGTGGTTGCAGGGTTAGGCTGCTGGTGAACAGACAGACGGAGGAGGCGGTGGCTGTGAAGGTGATTGACACCTCTCAGGCTAAAGAGTGTGCTGATAATGTCAAGAAGGAGATCTGCGTGCACAAGGTAGGCCTCAGTACAGTCAGTATGACCTAAAGTCTGGAAAGGATAAAAGAGATTTAACCCATTAATGACTAACAACTACATTCAGTGTGTTAAGACTCACAGAATTTTTTATTTTGTATTTTTTTAAAATACAGCCATTTCTGTGTCATACTATATTTATTCATTAGTCACATGGGGTTACTCATTTCATCATAAAAAAAAAAACCTAGTAAAAAAAACCCATATCTGCTTAAAATCAGCTAGAAATTGTAAAACATTTGGAGCTTAAACATGACTTTGTAACAGTTTTTTCTCAACCCCCAGTGCAACAAACAATATATGATGCATGTATTTACATGTTAAATGTAGATTATGTGCAGCTGTCGGTATGAGAAATTAAAATATTTTAACTTCTTAAGCTTTAAAGGTGACATTTTCTTCTGTTTGGTAGACGCTCAACCACACCAACATCGTACGTTTCTTTGGCCATCGGAAGGAAGGTCCGACTGTCTACCTCTTCCTGGAGTACTGCACAGGAGGAGAGCTGTTCGACCGAATTGGTGAGACAGATTACTGCAGGTGGCAAATATAGTACCATTTTTTTTGGAGAGTGTACCCAATTATGGTTTAAAAATCGATGATAACTCTCCAGTGATACTAGACTTTGACATTTTCTTTACTGGGTTTAATTTGAAGGTGAATTTAAGGGGGCAGACAGCCTTAATAATTTATTTTAAAAAAGTTTACACTTGGGGTGTTTTTTGTCTTGTTTTTATCATGAACAAAAGGAAATGCATTTGCCAAAAGGAATTGTGATGTAACACTTTTACTAACCCTACCAATGAGAAAAGCACAGCTCATTTTAACACTTCAGCTAATGATTAGATGGCCTTGTGTGTATTTCTCTTCAAATGCTTCATATTTATATGTTGCTGTCTAAATGGTAGTAATTAATTTAGGTTATTAAATTGTTCTCTTACTTGTCTTTCAGAGCCTGATGTGGGGATGGTGGAGAAAGATGCTCACAGATTTTTCCAGCAGCTAATGGCAGCAGTGGTGAGTGAAGCAAACCCGTCTGTTGATGTGACCTTCTGCAGCTGTTTCTTTTGTTAAATTCACAGTTGCACTTTTGCAGGAATACCTCCACGGTGTTGGCATCACCCACAGAGACATAAAGCCAGAGAATATTTTGCTGGATGACAAAGGTGAGGAAAATTAAATTTGTATCAATGTATTGGTGGAATAACTTTGGTCTGCATATATCAAAACCAGCATCTGCTGTTCTCCTTTGCCTTTAGACAACCTGAAGCTGACAGATTTTGGACTGGCCACCATGTTTCGCTTCAAAGGACGAGAGCGTCTTCTGAATCGACTGTGTGGGACTCTTCCTTACGTGGCTCCGGAGCTTCTCAGCCAAGCAGAGTACAAAGCTCAGCCTGCAGATATCTGGGCTTGTGGGATAGTCCTCACTGCCATGCTGGCTGGAGGTAAGATCTCAACGCCTGTGTTTACAGGGAGAGACGACAGTGACTGTCTCGCAAGATCTCTGCAGAAAGACGATTGGATCGAGATCCAGGCTTTGTTTATCGTTCTACATTATTGACATAGTAAATGTACGGTAAAACAATCCAGTTCCAAATCATCTCCATGCCATTTCAATGCAATGCGTCAACTAACAGTTATTTTCACTGTTGATTAATCTGTCAGTTATTTTGCATCGGTGCATTACGGAAGAGTTGGCCACCTTCACGAAATTCGAACTCCAAACAAATAGAGGGCAGCAGTGCAGCTACAATCCTATTAGCCAAGATGGTGATGATCCACAACCCAAAGATATTCAATTTAATGTCAGAGATGAGGAATGAAACCAGAAAATATTCACTTTTTAGAATTAGAATTTCTTCTCACTATACCCTTAGTAGCATTGTCTGTATGCAGTAAAAGTGTGGAAGCATTTTGTCACTGTCTTTGTGTTGCTTTTTTCCAGAGTTGCCTTGGGATCAGCCCACTGAGAGCTGTCAAGAGTATTCAGATTGGCTTCAAAAGAAAACATACCTACCTCCTTGGAAGAAAATACAGCCAGTACCTCTTAGTGAGTCCCAAGTTGTAAGAGTTTAAATAGTACATGTATGGAGTACTCTTGGAAATGCATGTAATTCACAATAAACTTCTCCCTTCAGGTTTGTTGTCCAAATTACTGCTGGCCAGTCCAGATGCACGCATCACCATTGCAGACATACAGAAAGACCGCTGGTTTACTCAAGGTAAGTCTCAATATCAGTCTGACAGAGTCAAATCAACTTTAAATTTAATGTTCACTTTTACTGATGTCTACGTGTCTCTGCAGGTGTAAAGCAGCCACCTCTGAGCTCAGGAGGAAACAAACGTCTCCGGTCAGATACAGGACTGATACCCCGGGCCAACAGGTCAGAGCTTTGTGTCTTTCCTATGTTATCTCCAAGGTGTATTTCTTCCTGTGCCTTTCATCTTAAGAACACACTCCGTCCTCCCGCAGTGATGACAGGATGCAGTTTTCCAGCTCTCAGCCTGATTTTGCACCGGGTGGCTGGGAAGCCATGTTGCTAATCAGCCAAACCGAAGGTCAAGTCAGTTTCTCTCAGCCGACCAAGCCAGAGCACATGTTGCTGGGTAGTCAGCTGCTGGGCACACCGGGAGCCAGTCAGGTAATTCTTATACTCAGTGCTGCATCATTTAATTTCTTAACACAGACTCAGGGTCTTTTTCACAGAAGAGCAGACATGACTTTTTGTTTTTGTCCTGTTTGCTATTCAATTTCACGTTTACCGATGCATTAATGCTGTCCGTTTTTTCACTTGTCCTGACTTCTCCTCGCTGTCTGTATGTAGTCGCCATGGCAGAGATTAGTGCGGAGAATGACGCGTTTCTTCACCACCGTGAGTGCTGACGCCTCCCTCACAGCCCTGAACGTTGCCTGTGACGGCCTGGCACTTGGCTTCAAACATACCTGCAACAAACAGGTACATCTGCACTCAAATATACAGGATTAAAACATGTACAGAGGTTAAATGCTCTCTTTGATCCTGAACCCCTTTCTGCTCTTCAGGTGACGGTGAGTACACTGGACAAACGCAATAACAAACTCATCTTCAAAGTCCATTTGCTTGAGATGAATCAGAGAGTTCTGCTGGACTTCAGACTGTCTAAGGTGGGTTTCTAGCAATTGAAAATCGTGGATTCTAGTCTTTCAAAGACTGTCTGACCTGAGACAGTCACTTTCTGTGTAGTGGGAAAAGTAAAGATGCAGCAACGTCCTGTTTGTGAGAAAAAAACTACAGGGTTTTTACGCCTCCATGCCAGCGTCAGCCGTGGCTGGAGGCACTATGTTTTCAGGTTGGTCGTTCATTCATACTTCTGATGAAGTACTTCCCATTGTGAACGCAATATCTCAAATGCCTTGAGGGAATTTCTTCAAATTTGGCACAAACAACTACTTGGAGTCAAATATGAACTGATTAGATTTTGGTGGACAATTATGACAAAATTCCATACAAATGTATGAAAAGATTAAATGATGATGTGCTGACATTTTATATCCAAAAGGTCAATTTTTTTGCCAATTATTCTATGCTTATAACTCAGGAACAGAACGGGAGATTGTGACCACATTTCACATTTGGTCAGATACTGAATTGGTGACAGTAATCTTGGGTGCCCACCTCGAAACTGTGATGATTGTAGAGATCTTCTGCGCTGCCGGTTTGATTTCAAAAACGCTTTACAATTTATATTTTCTTCAGAAATCCACTTTGTTGGCCAAACATGTGAACACATACAAGCAAGTTAACTGATTTTTTTATGTCACTAAATCAACTTTTACGCTAATACACATACAATAGTAGTCCACTGCTAAAGGGGAACTATGTAGTTTTGGTAAAGAAATTCAAACTCAGAATTTTAATATTTACAATATTAATGAGGTAATCCTTTTATATATATTATATATTATTATTTTTTTATATGTATATATATATATATATATATATATATATATATATATATAAAACTGAATAAACAAGCTGTTTTTTCAGAGGAAAATAAGGTCCCCCAGATGTCTGTTTGAAGCTACAAAGGTGGCAGGGTCTGCCAAATATAAACAAAGTAAAACAGTATGAAATTGTGTTGTCCTTTTAAGGTCACTTTGTTTATTTCAGTTTATTCACTTATGAAAACAAAGAGAGTTTATATATTTAGTTTGTTTAGGCATAAAAATATCAGTCATTGAAGATCTTTCTCTTCTGATTTAAAATGTCTTCCCCAAAACTACATAATGCACCTTTTAAGGCAATTGAAATATATTTATAGAAAAAATATAGCTGTACAAAAAGACGATCTCATAAGCATCAGAAGTACGTTTTTATATTTTTCTAATCCCTCATTTGATTTTTTTTTTTCACGTTGGTCCATGTAGTGCTGAAGATACAGGATCAATTACCAAAACTGCACAGTCAATGATTTACCTGTCAGTCCATGAGTTCATGTTTACACCAGTGGGTTCATCTATAAAAAGATTTAGTTTGAAGATAAAACAAAGCAACAAACATACGTTTACTTTGGTCCAAACCAACTGAGGTAAACTAAGCTCAAAAAGACAGAAACAACCAGGAACTAATCACCTGACGAGTCTCTGTGTCTTTGTGTTTCCAGGGTGACGGTCTGGAGTTTAAACGTCTCTTTGTGAAAATCAAACAGAAGCTCGGTGACATCATCAGCACTCAGAAGATCACATAAGGAGCCTCTAAAAACAAGTGCACGCTGCTGTGACCATGCTGTGCTGAGGACCTGTATATATTTAGCTGTTCTATTGATATTTTAAATGTATTCTTGTTCCCATTCAAGTGTGTTTGTTTGTTTTCTTGCACTTCTATTCTTGCGAGAACCAGTTGTCTAACCAGTGTTAGATGTCAGGAGGGCGGACATTTTTAAAAAAACTCTTAAGTCCTCGCTTTTATAAAGGGTTAGTTATTAGGTTTATTGTAAGTATGTGACAATAGTCAAAGGTAGGTACACGTAGAGAAAGTGTGTGTGTGTCCATGTTCAGCCTTTGAGAAGACTCATTTGTTGTGATTATGTTTAACATGATACAGTCCCAAGTCTTGAATAAATTATTAAAGGAGCAGCTTTGTAAGATCAATGATCACTGACTCAGAAACAAATAATTTTGGGGTTTGATGTGAGGTGAGCCCACTTTTTTCTGGTATCAATCAGACTGCGCAATGAAGCTCGGGGCTTCTGGAGACTTTGACTATGCTACACAAGCTGTATGGAGCCATTTTATGTACTTTTAAAGTACATAAAATGGGGTTACAGTTTTTTTTTTTTACATTTTAAAACGGGTCCCCATCTACTTCAGTTCTTTTAGCAAAATGCTGCAAGTCCTCAATATAGATTGTCAGAAGGTCCCTGACATGATTTGTAGTCACAGATCACAGTGAAGTCCTTTTTATTATCCATCCATTATTAGTCCATCGGATGCTCTTTCTTCCTGTTTGGCTGTTTGGACCAATGACCAGCAGGTAATATTGATTGGAGCTCATAATGAACATTTTGGTTACTTCTACTTCACATATAATCACTACATGAAATTGAATGGAATGAAAATGAGATGTTTGTTGAGCATCATTGTTTTGTGTTGTCATGAAACGCGAATAGCTGCGATTTGAATTTATTACATTCAAATGTGGATAGGTGAGTTTCCTGACATGCATACACCTGTGTGTCGATAAATCACAGTTTAGTATTTTTGTGTGTTTAATGTGAGCGGCCATTTAAATGCTGATAGGTGTGTGTGTGAGCGAGGGTAAATCCTCCCTTTGACAATGTGTGTCTGATTCTGTGATTGTGTACAATATGCAGAGAGACAACGGACTCAGACATAATGAAAAAACACAATGTATATGATGCATAAACATGATGCCGCACATGTACGTATACTTTAATGACATCCGTTCACGGTAGTTTGTCAATCTGCAAATAATGAGCCAATGTTTTTAAACAGTATATATAAATCACTATGTTAATGCATTTAGTTCTCCAAAAACTGAAGCGGTACATACTCATCCTGGTTGTCATTTCCAAGGACAGATTTTAGAAAAGGGACAACTCTGAAAAGATTAATATGGAAATCTCTGGAGGTATCATCAGACTCGACGACACCGCCTAATGAAGTGCACAGATTCTTGGATCCCCAGCTGACCAATGCAACCTGCCAAAGAAATCGTTTGTGACTTTACACCATTGTCAATAACAAAATGACTGAGATATTTACCACCACTCATTTGTGATATACTATTGAATACATAATATGCTGTTTACCTGTATTGTGCGATGCGCGTAGTTCTTGAACACAGCACCTCCACCATCACCTGTCCCAACAAATACACACACAGACATGGTTACACCCAAAATAATGGGCCACAATTACTTATCTAAAAACAAAGTTTCAAAAACACTGGATATAATTTTTTTTTTTTTAAATGAAGCATTTTTGTGTATTTGCAGTTGTTTTACCATTTTCCTCACTTGCCTCAGTTCAAACAAAACATCGATACCTCTGTGTCTGCATGCAGTTTTAAGTTACCGCGGGTTGGTGAAATTACCTACATTCAAGCATGTTCATGGGAGAACTAACGGCTCCTTTCAAAGTATAGGATTAATATTTATATATATACTGTATTACAGGGACCATACCTGGACATGATATATGATCTCTGTAAGGATTCCGACCACCAGTGCACAGGAAGTTTTCAGTCACAGCGACCTCTGGATTATCCGTTTCTATGCCTGGTGCACTTAGTGCATGTCTGATGCATTCACCTCTCTGCATTGGGAAGTAAGAAGAAGAAACAATCAAAGTGAGTGAAGTTTAAAAAAAAAAAGAAGAAAGCAGGCACACACACATAAGGCAAGACACAGTTCAGTGATTTTAAACTCACATTTTCACCGAGCTTAGCATGGACATCTTTTTCTTTCACAGTGTTGTACGTTCTGGTCAGGAAAGTGAGTCTTTCGAGATGAGTCTTTAGCAGAAGCTGCTCTGTATTAAGAGAACACAAACATACAGTAAACACTGTGTGTGAGGCTGGAGAGATATTTTATTCAAACTGTAAGGCCACTAAATTGACAGAGGAAAACCCATTAACCCTTTCCCTCATTTAGCATGTATAAGCAGTACATTAACTTACTAACCAGCTTATTGCTGGAGTTACCTCACCCACCTTGTTGCCTGCAGGTGGAAACACCAACCAGTTTTAGAGCATCACTGGTCTCCTTGGTGCAAGGTATGCAAATGGGTCTGCACGAGACACCACAAACAATGCAGAGAATGATGTTTCAAGTCAGCCATTTTAGACACACAATATTTTGTTTATAAAAATAGCGGTTTTATAAATGTTACATTTTCTCATTAGAGTGCTGAAGGGATGACATATTTTTGTACGCTAACCCGAAAGTTAGCGTCACCCTGGTTCCCTCGTCAAAAAGCTTACGAGATTTGTTAATTGAATTTTGGGATTGTTGCAGAAAATAAGATCTGTGGCAAACACAAGTTTGACGTCCAATGTCCCCGACAACCACTGTAGTCTCATTTAGACACTTGTTTCGAGACATGTGAACGTTCTATTATTCAAATGTAGACGTACTACATGTCGTAGAACAAAACATGAAAATCTCTTGAGCTTGTGTTAAGCACAGACCTTATTTCAGGCATTGAAAAAACCTATTGATTCAACCAGAAATTTAAAAATGTTAACTTATTTCCGGGTTTTAGAGCTAATTCCTGTGGCACTCTATATGGGATAAATCTAATTAATCTGTTAACAAGGCTTTTATGTGCTTGTGTGCGCGTGTGTGTTGTCAAGTGCTTTATCAACAAATATCAAGCCATCAATGAAAATGTCACATCAAATCCAAGTAACAGCAGTGTTTGTAGGACACGAGTTTCTCACCGAGCAGCAGTGGAGATTACAACAGGTTTCTCCAGTTGAAGGAGGGCAACATCATAGTCATAGAACTCTTTAACTTTTTCTTCAACTTTAGCGTTGATATCATAGTTGTCGTGTGTTTTGAAGGTTTTAACTTTTTTCACTGTAAAACACAATGGGAAGTGTAAGTGGTGTTGTTGTTGGATAGCAGAAAAATATAGTTTAACTCATTTTTGAGGCATGAGAAAGCATTGAATACACTTTTGTAAATACCTTTGCCATCTCCATCATCAATCTCAACTATGACGTGCTCAGGTAAAGTTCCAAATGGGAGGCAGTGAGCAGCAGTCAAGACGAAGTCGGGGCTCACCAGAGAGCCGAGGCATTTCTTTGAGATTCCGTCTCTCTAAAGTTTTAAATGGTAAATAAATATATAACACAGTGTAGTAGTTATATATTACACAGCAGCAAGAAGCTAGTAAACAGTTTTTTCATGGAATTTTCCATCAAGAGTTCTGACTCCACTGTGCTGGCACAAAGCAAAAATACTTTTAAATAAAAAATCGGTAAAGGGTTGTGAGATTCAGATGGTCAGCTGTTCAAAGCTATCTCACAGATGAATTATCAAGTTAAATAATGAAACATTCACCTGGATGATAATGAATACCACCCATGGATACCTCTTCCTCATGCTGTCTCTGCCACCTGTGTCATAGTCCTTGTGAAGACCGCACAGACCCTTGACATCTTCCTCATCTGCATAAAAAAAAAAAAAATTCAATGTTGCTCATGGCTATAAATGCAGAAACATCTGTTGTATATGGTTACAGGTCAGTATAGAGTACAAGCTCAATAATGAAATTGAACATTATAATAATCTTTCAAATTCTTTTTTTCCAGAGTGACTTACAGTTTTTCCCAAACAGTTGGAGCAATTTGGAGTTTAGTGTCTTTCACAATCAGAATCAGAACCAGAATCAGAAATTCCTTTATTAGTCCCACAAACGGGGAAATTTGTGAGTCACAGCAGCCAAAGGACAGTTCAATATAACAACAAACAATAATAATAGTAAAAAATAAACAATATAATAAAAAGGTAAGAAGAAGAGCTAGAGCAGCAGGATTTTAACCAAAACCAAAATATAATAAGGTCATTAAACCTCACAAGAGCTAGGTGTCAACAACATTGTAAGTGCAAGACATATTTTCAGACATACTGTAAAGCTGTTAATGTTTTGTTACATGTATTTTGTTTCTTCGTGTTGTTCATCATCAGACCCAGGCTTTATTCCACATCGTACTAAAATGTCATACTCAAAATGTCGCATGCAGTATGAAAGCAAAAGCTAGATCTGCAGTAAGCCAAGAATACTGTGACTGCACAGTTAGCTAGCCAGCCAGCCAATCCCCCATAAAGTAACGCTGAGGCTGATGGGAATGTATTTGGTCATTACCTGAGGGTGAGGATGAATGCTTAGTTAGATACTAGCACACAAATGCAAAGATTTACTTACCAATAATGTCATCAAAAACCTCCTGTAAATTTTCAATGTTCTTCATTCTGAAGTAATGCCTGCCACCGACCCCCGCTGTGAGGGGCTTCAGATCTTCATCAAAGAGCTCTTCTCCGATGGCAAAAATATAAATGTCTGTAATATAAATGCAGCATGACAAATTGGGCTCTTTTTGCTGTGTTATAAGACATTATGTTGCTCCGGCTGGTGACTAGGTGAGAATTTAATCTTGATTACAAAAAATGAAGCTGGAAGATGAATATCAACTGCAAAACAACTCTGCACAACAAATTGAAAATAACACTCACCAAGATATTCTTCTCTTGATTGAATCCCCGCTTCACTAGTGCCACCACGGTATACAATATCCTTTATTTTTGCCACGGTAGGTGCAGGTTCGCCCATATTGTAAGCACCTAGAAATGAAAGAAAGCAGTGTGATTATCAAGAGTTGGTTCACTGAGATAAGCAGTAGCTATTCTCCAGTCAGGTCACATTACACGACTGCAGAAGTATATAAATATTTGCATGGCGGTCATTTTTCGCTGACGTCACGCTCAGGGTGGAAAGCTTTAAAATACCAGGATAACGTTATAGTGCTGGTCTTGTTGTCATTTCACCACTTGCAGGTTGATCAACAACTAAAAGGATGATGGACAGTGAACATCTGGAGGAACATCGGGCCATTTATTTCAAGGTAAAACAACATATTTCGTAACCAATTAGCTAACGTTAGCACCCAACCGCTTGCTAGCTAGCTACAGGTTGACGTAAATGTGTCCAACATGTTCGCTGATATTTTAGAATTAATTTGAGCCTTTCCTATCATTATCCTTGACGTCAGAGGAAAATGGCCGCTGTGTGAATATGGTCTATTGCTACAGTAAGTCCATTAAATATGCAGAGTGACTTAAATTACCATCTGTAAAAACGATAAGGACGTGACGATGTTCCTTAAAAGCCTCCTCTCCAATCCGCAGCTTTATCATCGCCATTCTCTCCAAGAAGGTCTTAAAGACGAGGTTCAGATCTGATCCAGCAGTTGCTTTTTCTGGAACACACACACACACACACACACACACACACACACACACAGTAAAACATAAATCACACTGTAAACTACAAAAGTATTTCCACATCTCTGAACTGTGTGATTCTGTTTGACTCACCGCCTATTACAAAGTTTTCCAGGTCACGCTCGATGCTGCTCAGCAGCACTGTGCCGTCCCAAAAATCCAGAATGTTGACAACTTCATATATATCGCAGGCGAAAAAGATGATTTCATAGTTTGGAACCACGGTAAAGGATGAAATCTGAGGAAAGATAAATTGTCACATTTTGCCCTTTCTGTCCCTCCCTCAGCCGTGTTTTCACATCCTCAGGCCATTCTCTACCTGTCCACCACATGTCGTCAGACTTCTCCACCTGTTTCCATGTTCCTTCATCAGCCCTTCACTGCACAACGGCCACTTTCACCAGTTAGTTTCCAGAATGTCCTTGTCACTTTGTGCCATTGCTTTCGAGCCTCTAGTACCCTGTTATCTGCAACCTTAACCAGTTACCCTGAAACCTGTACCTGCCTGCCTGTGTGACCTTCTGCCTGATCCACAGATTGATTATCTTCTGCCTAACCGCTTTGCACATGTTTGCCTCATCAGGCTGCCTTCCCCAAAGTCTGGCTGTATGTAAGCCTATGAGAAAATGATCTCACTTGATTTATAGACCATTCTCACACGGTGGCCATTTTCCTTCGATGTCACGCTCAGGGTGGGAAGCTCAAATTATGGGATATTGTTGTGTTCTAGGTTGTATGAACGTCGGGAATCTGACAAATCGTTATAATTTCACAACTCCCCGAAACTGAAAAGGTAATGGTTAGTGAAAATGTGGAGGGACATGGGGCTATAGTTCATGGTAAAATAACAAATTTGATCTAGTTAGCTAGCATTAGCATTCATCCACTTTCTAGCTAACATTACTGTCAACACCGTCAACACTTTCAGAAGATAACAGGTTATCAAAAACCTTGACATAGTGCCTAGTGTCCCTCTGGATTTTCACTATCCACTGTCGTTGAATCGCTGATCAATCAGGCAGTGGGAAATGATAACAATTTGTCAGATTATCTATGTTTATGGGACTTGAAACCTGGAACGCAGCAGCACAACATTTGAGCTTCCCACTCTGAGAGAGAAGTCAAAGGAAAATGGTCGCTATTTGAATAGTTTTCTTTACCTTATGGGGCAACTGGATTCAAAAAGATCATGTGATCATGTGAGCTGGCAAATCCATCTTTTCAGGCACACAGTGGTTTAACCAATCAACGTCCTTCTATGAACTACTGGCAGCTAGAGATAGCAGCTACGGGAGTGGTTTAAATGTGTCAACCAGCAAGAGAAGCAACGGTGGTACGACCTGCTTCACTGCGTCTACTATGATGAACTCTTTGGATGACATTTTTAAACGCTAACTTTCTTTGACTGTGTGGAAATCTGATGTTTTCACATCATCGATGACAAAGAAAGGCATTAAAATGAGCATGAGACTCGTGTAGATATTGATTAGCAGATAATCAAGGCCTTTACGAAAAAAACAAAAAACAAAAGCAGATTGAATAGTTGAATCTTGTATTTAACAGCCACTAAGTGATTGATCCAATTTCCACTAGTCACACTAACTGCTATAATCTGCACATTTATTGCCAGCATCCATCAACCACAGTCTGTACTTTCATCCAATGTGCAACCTTTAAACTGATCCCACAATCAGCATAACACAACTCAGCATTCCTTTTTAATCAGGAGGAAAGCTGTTTGTTTCTTACCTTTGAAATAAGTGTTGTGATAGCCTTCTTCGAGTCATTGATGTGTTTCTCTGTAATGCTCTCAGAAATGTCCACTGCAATGTAGATGTTAAGGGTCCCATTTTTTGAGACCCTCATTTTCTTCCCCTCTTGTATGTCACCTGAACAATCAACAATGAACACTGTTAGTGTTGAACACATTACAGGCTGTATTCATTTTTTTTTTCTTTCTATAAAGTGAAGTACGATGAAAGAAAATGGGGTCCTCTGAATCTATAACAGGGCAGAAACATTCACACCAGCACATTTTCTTTTGAGATAAATACATCATCAAGAACTAAGGTGTTGTATCATTTTGCCGAGGAGTGAATCATCTAAAGTCTAGTTTAAATCGAACAGCATGGCTGTTAAATACTGCTAATAATCAGATCAGTCTCAGGAACTTACCAACTGGCTCTAAAGTGGTGAGGCTGTTTTTTATTGCGCTGCCAAATTCCTCTGAAACCTCCAAGGAAGTGTCGTAGGTGTGTTTGTCTGCAAGAAGCAAAAGCCACATGAACAGAAGTTTTTAATTGTGTTAGGGTAAGTGATATTAAAGAGAAAGCAAGTAAGATTAATCGACCATCACCAAAGACTATTGTTCAATTCTCAGTGGTCTCAGGCAGCGTTTTCGTGTGGGAAGCGCCTGGCTAAAAGCTTCACGGCTAACAAGCGAAGCAACAAGTCGCGCTAAAGTCGTCTGTCCAGCAGGAAAATATGCAGCTAAATCTCCAATTTATTTTTTCTATACAGTATGATCCAGCTGCACCAAAATCAGTGAGTAAAGTCATAATATGTGTTGCTTGAGCTAAGATGTACTGGTGGTAGTCGAAGGGTCATGATCTCTCACTGATCTCCCAACAATGAAGGATTGATAAGGAAAAATGAAACAGTATTGCACATTAATTATAACTTTTAAGGGTTACACTGACATTGACTCTTGTTAATTAACATCCCTTTATTGAGCACTGTTTTGGTAAACAGGATTTGTTGGTATCAGTCTTACAGTAGCACGCTGGCTCTTTGCCACTCCACTGGCTGTTCTCCTGACACACCCTTTCCTTCGACCCCACCAAAAACAGGTTGCCATTGCAGCTGTATCTCACTGTGTCGTCAATTCCAAATATGTTTCCTGTTCTTGAGGCACCAGCTGGGATACCAGGATCAGCACAATGATCTCCTGCTGTGGTGATAAAAATGACAAAAGTCATGAAACAGCCATGAGTGAGGATGTATTGCAAAAGGGACAGAAGAGGGAGGGAGGAGGTAGATTGCTGTTCAGGACTTACAGTCGCGGCTACAGATGGGAGTGGAGCCGCTCCACTTCCCGTTTGGTAAGCAAACGCGTCTGGATGAGCCTCGCATTGTGTATCCAGAGTAGCACTCATACGTGGTCTCATTATCCACAAAGTACTTCTCCTGAGGAGGGGAGACGTTACCGTACTCCAGCACACTGGGGTCAGGGCATTCAACAACTGCAAAGCAAAACAAAAGGATCTGAGTTACAGTGTGGAGCAGGCAGCCTGAGGCAAAGTGAGAAACATCAGTGTCATATCACTCACGCCTGCATCTCTGGGGTGTAAATCTCTTGGGTGCTGGTCTCCAGCTGCCACTAGGCTGGCACAGGCGGGTCATAGCCGGGTATGGGTAGTAACCCTCGGGACAGTTGTAGACCAACATGCTGCCTGCCCTCAGCTGCTTGGTCAATTTGTAATCACCTCCTTCAATTTGCATATTTGTCTCTGTGCACTCACAGCGCACTTCCCCTCCTGAAAAACAACAGTTTGGAGTCATGGAGGTTTAGTAATGCGCTCAGAGTTTAGAAAACTCCCTACAGGGTCAACGAAAACATTATATAATCATTTTGACAAGCTGAGTAGTGGGACTGTGAAGGTTTTATGATGTGTTGGATGTTGGATGTTTTATATTTGATCGCACTTTTTATAATAATGATGTTGACGTGTTAGTTAAAATGAAATTGAAATAGTTGGCACTATAAACAGCACATATCTGGAACATTATCTTATATTACAAAAAAAAAGAAGTCTAATTTCAACTGAAAAAGCAAATATTCAGACTGGGCATAAAATATTGGATGATTTAATAACTTTTGCAGCAGCAGTAAATCACTAATGAATTTTCTTTTGTGGAGTTTTATAAACAAGTCTTACAATGTCACAAAAACTCAGTTTGACAAATATAGTAAATATAAATACATGGATATTGCGGACATTTGGAAAGACAAGTAAAGTATATATAGCTCACCCATACAGAGGAGAAATGAAAGTGCAATAAGCCAACTCCAGTGGACAGAAAATCCCATGTTGAACCTTAAACTGAGGAACAACATAAAAATGAGAGGACTGTGCAGGAGCTGCACATTTATTTCATAAGGGACAGTGATGGTCAGGACGAGGGACTGGATGAGCATACACCAACCTGGAACTTATTAACTTTAAGACAAATAAAAGGAGATCAATAGTAGAAAAATAATAACAGAAAGCATCCAATTTCCCCTGATTTCTTTACTACTGCATTGGTTCTTAATAACGAGGAGAATCAAATAACCCACCTCCTATCAAGCTGACCTTTTGACTATCTATGTTTTGTAATTATATAACAATAACTGCTCGTACTTTTTCAGTATCAAAAGAAAAACTCTTACGTTTCTACACCCAATTCTTCAATTAAATACAATCCATGTTACCGTCTCATTTTGACTGTTGTTGTGTCCACATTACTCTGTTTTGTGTGTTCTGACCTTAAAGGGTAACTTCACCAGTTTTACACATTGAATTTGTGTTTACAGGTCTCTTAAAAAGTAGTACAAAGCCTTTTGTGGTTCCAGAGGAGGCTGCGTGTAATCTGATTAACTGCCTCTAGGGATGTCACTCGATGGCTAAGTTGCATTGTTGGTAATGTAGACAGCAGGTTTTAAAAGCTGTCCACTGGTCTGACATTGCACTTCTACAACACTGTTGATTTCATTGTGGACATGAAAGACAAATGGTTTCATAGAGAACGCCATAGAGAACTAGAGATATCACCTTTTTCATTCCACACATTCATCTTCCTTTTCAAAACCGGGCGCCTACATTACACATAATGCAACTTAGGGCACACTCACACTAGGCCATCTGCACCGTGCCCAAGCACATTTGACCCCCAAAGTCCACTTTGTTTGACTAGTGTGAGCGCTCCATACCGTGCTCAAGCACGATACACTTTCTTGGCCCTGGCACAGTTGGAAGACGTGTGCTTTGGCACGGTACGGTTGCTAATGCACAAGCAAAAGCACGGGTGCACAACGTGGACATGACCTGGTTGCGGCGGGAGCTATGTGAGTGCAGGCCAGAGTCTGAGACTGGGGAGGAGGGACACGGTAC
Organism: Pagrus pagrus; assembly: GCF_965226575.1. Taxonomy (NCBI): domain Eukaryota; kingdom Metazoa; phylum Chordata; class Actinopteri; order Spariformes; family Sparidae; genus Pagrus; species Pagrus pagrus. The sequence goes on from NC_140198.1 coordinate 19,566,671, forward strand.
GGAGCAACTGGGCCAAGTGTGAGTGTGCCCTTAGTTACTGAGTGACATCACTGGGGGCAGTTATCAGATTACACGCAGCTTCCTCTGGAGTCACAGAAGGCTTCATACTACTTTTTCACGTATACAGTAGTACTCCCCAAGACCTGTAAAGACACTTTAATGTGTAAAGTTATTGGAGTTACCCTTTACATAGGCCATAGCTTTCCTTTTTTTGGTCCTGGATTCCCCACCATGTGTACACACAGTCACATGTTGCATAAAAAAACAAAGTAATTGTGAAACCAAGACAAAGTACACACACGCTGCATCATTTCCCAAAAACTGTAACTACTGTTAAGCGTTGCTTATTGACATGGTGATGCAGTTACTGATTGAACAGCCAGTAAATACCAGCCTGGTTTGACTGTAATTGCAAATAGTCTTTATGATCTATTCAAGATGTGACAGATACTAAAAACACTGAAAGGCCAGTAAATTGTGCAAATGTCTTTGTAGTTTTTTCAGTCTTTGTGGTCTCTCTCGTCTCTTTCAGTTTGTGTACATTTTTGAGCTTGTTTTGTGTCTTTGTGGTCATTTTGTATCTCTTTAAAGTTGTTTTTTGTTGTTTTATTTTATCAAAATGTTATCTTACTTTCCTTTCAGAGCCTGATGTGGGGATGGTGGAGAAGGATTCTTATAGATTTTTCCAGCAACTAAAAGCAGCTGTGGTGAGTGAAGCAAATCTGTGTTGATGTGACCTTTAGCACCTTTTTCTGCTGTTATGAAATTTTCTGTTGCACTTTTGCAGAAATAACTCCACAGTGTTGGCATCACCCACAGAGATATAAAGCCAGAGAACATTTGGGTGGATGACAGAGGTGAGGAAACGTGTATCATAGCGTTGAAGAAATAACTTTGGCTTGCATTAATTATAACCATCTGCTGTTCTCCAGCCCCAGAAGGCCCATTATTATCTTTCAGGACTTTACGGGTTAGGTACCTTTGCCTTTAGTTAAACTGGAGCTGATAGATTTTTGACAACCCACCATATTTCATTTTAAAGGAGAGCTTCTCCTGAGTCGGACTCGTCTCTGTGGCTCCTCAGTCCACAGATGCAGCAGAGGCTGTGGCACACAGCTCAGTAAGGTACCTTAAATCCCACAGTGTCATAGTCCCATAAATGTTTTTTGATTCTGCGTGACCAACACCTCAAGGACATCATTATCTCTGATGCCCATCATCAATAAACGTCCATGAATCTGGTTAGAAATCATAGAAATAAAATGCCGCTTATAACGCAGCACTTGTCTGACAATCTTCACGTTTTTAAGTTTTAAGTATCAAAGTAATCCAGTAATAGCTGTCTGTATATTCATGGGTACATTGGCAAAACAAACTGGGAAAAGCTAGGTTAGCCAGCTTGTAATGGTACCAGTTTGCCAACATGTAAACATATATAGGCTATAAAACAAGAGGCACAATTGTCTCAGTTGTGTCCAAGGGGGGCTGAAACTTAGAGACCTCGAAGTCCCCCGTTGAAAATGACACATAATCAACGAAGGGGGAACAATTTTCCGAAAAAGGCAATTTCAGAATTGAGAGAAGAAAAGCAATCAAGTTCACATCAACTTTCTGTGAGTCAGCAGAAATGTACTTCCACTTCATAATATTCTTTATTTTATTTTCACGTGGTGGATCCATGTAGTGCTGAAGATGCAGGTTCAGTCACCAACACTGTACAGTCAATGATTTACCTGTCAGTCCATATGACACCACTTAGCTCTTGTGTAAAAAGTATTAGTTTGAAGACAAAACGTACCAAGTATAGTAAACTAACCTAAAAAACTGTATAAATCATCTGGACCTAATCATCTACTGGGTAGGTCTAAGAGTACATTAGGTCATTGTGTAGGTAGCCTGCTAAAACAAAAGGTTTTTCATGTTCAAAAAACGGTATACATGCATATCATTTCATGTAGAAATTAATTGATTCCTTGTACTTTACATTACTTCATGACAAAGTTTTGCAGAGCGAGATGAGGAAGGTTTGTAACTGCTATTGTAGTCGAGATATGATCCAAGTCACTGGCTGCACAAACTGTCTCCTTTCTACCAAAACATTATTTCCATGTTCATTCACCACCGAAGGAGTCGGTGACATGTGACTATGAGCCTGTAGCCTTGACAGTGATGGTGACGCTGACAGGTTCGTTATCGTCTCCAGGGGGAGGGGGTTGGCTCGTGGTGGGGGTGGCACTCGGGGGTGAGGTGGTGAGGGGGGAAGATGCCCGGGGTAGAGCCATGGTTGGACCTGGAAGAAGACCGGTGTAAAAGTTCAGCATCAGGTAGACACAGACTGCTCAGACACAGATGGTAATGTAATCAAAGTAAGATTGTATATGCAGAGCTGGCTAGTAATGAGTTACATTTACTCCGTTACATGTACTTGAGTGAACTTTTTGAGTGAATAGTACTTTTCAGAGTAGTTAAATGAAGCATTATTCTTACCTAGGTAGATATTTTAAGAAGAATCATTACTTTTACTGTGTTACATTTGGATACATTCATCACACTTCTTGTATTTATTATTTTATGCATTCATGCACATTCTGTTAACAGGCAGGTAGTCAGTGGACGGTTATTCGCATTTCAAAAGCCAAAGAGCTGGCTCTTAGTCAGGAAAACTGGTTTCAGAGTGGCACCAACACTGTGCTGGTAAAAATCCCTTCCGTCAGAGGCTGGGTGTTCGGTTATCGTGACCAAGGACCGACTGAAACCGCTTATGACCGCCATTTTTAACAAACCAGAGCTAGAATAGCGTGTTCTGACTTGAAATGTCATAGCTTCATCATGATATCTTGCCATGTTGTGTGCGGTCACAGTGACCTTGACCTCTGACCTTTGGCCTCCAAACTCTACTCAGTTTATTCCTAAGTAATAGTGGACATCTGTACCAAATCTGAAGAACTTCCCTCAATGCGTTCTTCAGATACATGCCTTCATAAACATGGGACGGACTGTCACCGGCATAAACTTTTGATTTCTGATTTCTTTTTTTCCCAAATGCATGTGGTAATCCTGACATGTACAGTCCAGCTATGTGTTTGATGTGGGTTCATCTTGCCTGGACTGGCTAATCCACCAATCTCCTCTATTCCTCCCTCTGACCCGCCTACCACCTCATCCTCTGGCAAGTTGATGTTTTCCCTCGACTGGCTGTGCTGCCTGGAAACACCAGAGGAAGAAACAGTTTTAACAGCACATCTTTACACAGAGTTGGCTGTCAACATCTTTACCAACTGCACACTGTTAAATGCTGGTGTTACAGTATTTGTTTAGATATTAATACAGGTACTCACGACCCAAACAGCATGTCATGTAGTCCTGGGGGAAGGAACACTGAACATTAATGAAACATAGCAGGACATTGCTTTTATTAAGGGTTGTGGTGATTGTGTACGTGACTCACGAGGATTGTTGTTGCGGTTGCGGATTATGAACAGGAGCAGCAGCGCCGTGACGATGGCTGCGAAGAGCATCCCACCTATAGCTGCTCCAATCACAGCAGGGTACACGTTGTAGCGTGGTTCCGCTGCAACACATCACAGTTACACATTGCAAAATAGTACACCTCTGACAAAACAGACAGTTGCTGCACTCAATAAGTGTCTGACATTGTTTTTCTATCATGTTTCATCTCCCCCTAGTGGTTCTCAATCCATGTCAGAGTTGTTTTTGTACCAAGAAATAAACCAAATTCATGATTGTTTAGAAAAATTAGCTTTACTGTAAAAAAGCAGGGGTTGAAAACCACTGGCCTACCCTACCCTGACACCTGAACTACAAGCCTTCCTACCACTAAACAATCACCTGGTGTGGTTAGAGCAGTCAGAGCCTACTGTACATGATACAGTTAACACAAACAAGAAGAAGCACACAGGGCCAGTAAGAGGAAAGGTAAGGAGCAGGGCAGGGAAGGAGTCAAGGAGGAAGTGAGTAGCAGGTGTATAGACGTAAGGTGTTTGTAATTGTTTGTATGTGTGTCTTGTTTGTGTTTTCACCTAAGTGGATAACAAAAAAAACAAAAATGTTAGACTGTCATTGAAACAGCAATCACAGCAGGACACCAGCATCAACAATGTTTGAATAACCACCTAACTCACCTGTCACCTTTTAAATGTTCACATTAGTACTTGTTTTGCCCGTGTTTTCATGACAACCCTAACTCAAGCCCCTGTCTTTGCTCAATGCTGTGCCAACATTCCTACGACTGACCACACCTTCCTCAATCTGTCCACCTACTATACCTGGAGTCTTTGGTGCAGAAGGGTGTCCTAGGGTGCGGTGGTTGACAGGTGTGATGCGGAACTGGTAGGTAACGGTTGGCATCAGTCTTCCTATTGTATGACTCCTGACTTCTGGGTCCTTGATGATGCTCCGGTACCAGACCGGGGGACCCATTCTCTCATCCGTCTCCTCCTTTGTATCATTCCTGCCTCTCCTTCCTGGTCGCTCTGGCACCAAGACGTGCTCCAGGATGAAACCTGTCCAACCTCTTTCTTCTTCGTTCTCCACCTGCCACTCAAGCTCCACCTCGTTACGCTGTCGGCTGTTGTACACTACTTTGACTAGGGTCGCATTGGGTGGCATGGGGTGCCCTGACAAAGACACAAAACGCAGTAAGTCGATTGATGCGCTACTTTGGTCCAGACTGAAATATCTCAACAGACAGGTGGTCATTCCTGGGGAGGTCACAATTACGGCTGATATTTAAGTAAAGAGTCTTAGTAAAGACTTGAAACAGGGGAACCAGCAAGCCTGACTAGCACTTTTTAGCATGTTATCAAAATCAGTGTAATTCAAAATCAAACAACAGAAAACAATGTCTTACTCTTGACCACTAAGGTGACATTGACTTCAGTTCCTCCCACTGCGTTGGAAGTGGAGCACCTGTACTCGCCGCTGTCTTGAGTCTCATGTGTGTCTCTCACAGTCAGATTGGCCCATGCAGATGTTCGCAGCAGCGCGTACTTCGATGTGCCTTGGACGTCCACACCGCGATTGTTAAACCAGGTGATTTCATTGGTGTCAAGGTAGTTGGCTCTCAGGTTGCAGGTGAGCTGGACATCACTCCCCTCGTACACAGACACAACTCTGCGCTGAGTCAGCAACACGGGAGCCTCTACAGGTGACAGTATATACATGAGTTAATTCACAAATCATATCTGCTCTTTGTTGTGAGGTGTGTCTGATACTGACCCAGAGTGAGCCTGCAGGTTTTGGTTTGGACCAGAAGGGGATGCTTAGCGTGGCAGGTGTAGGGTTTCCCACCGCGGGCGGTGCCATAACGAAGGATCAGAATGTTGGAGTTTTCTTTCCCAACTTTGCCCTGGCCACCCGGGCCCTCCCACCACACCAAGGCTTTTGGAGCTCCTCCATCCCAGGAGCAGGACAGCATCAGATACTGTTTGTTGTTAGTCACATAGGCTAAACACACTGGCTCTACAGGGGGGATATCTGGTGGAAGAGAAGAGGTTGAAGTGAGATGGAGAGATTTGAAGAACAGTTAAGAAAACAATTTTTTTCCCTTACATGTTCGTGTGCTGCACACTCTTGATTGTTTGAGTGCCAGGTGTGAGCCCATGCATGAAAACGAGCTGTCGTTGGAAGCCAGGCCTTCAGTCGACAGCAAGACAGAGGTGTTGGTTAGTGGATTTGTTTGCTGTCCTGCATCAGCCTCATCGCGTCCCAATTTTTTCAGGTCTCCGGTCCAGTGGAGGGAGGGGGAGGGGAATCCACCGGGCCAGGAGCAGAGCAGTCTCAGAGAGGTGTGATTCAGAGCCGGCTCCACAGAACAGGAGGGGGAACCGTCAGGTGGGTCTGTGGGGATAAGATACAGCGTAACGAGGCAGGGATGTGCAAAGTGGGGGTTACATGAGGTCATCAGGGCCAGAGAAAGTGCCTGTAGGGCTACAGTATTCAGGATGTTGATATATCGATTCAGTGATCAACGATCCAATATAATCGATACAGAGTTGCAAAGTGAAAACATCATATCATATCATTCGCCTTTATTTTGACATTCCCATGGTACGTCTAAATCACCTTGTCAGTCCAAGCCATTTCATTCCTATGACAGCTGCTCAGTGTCGCTTGAGGTCAAAAAAGCTTGTCAATCTTCTCTACTAGAGACTTTGATTGAGCTGGCTAACTTCAGGTTTAGCATCCGACTAACTTGAAATGGAGATAAAATGATTTATGTAATGTATCCACTTGTTTCACAATTTAAGCTTATAGGAAAAAGTCTTTTTGGGCCACAGTGCATCACGTGTCCAAGCGCACCTCTTTCTTTACATTCAAACAGTGGTAGCACCAGGCAGGTAATGACAAGCAACCAGGAAAATGACGATGAGGACATTCACTCCCCTCTCTGGAATGAATTAGCAGTGTGGAAATATTTGGACTATTTTGGAAAAGATGGGGCAACAGACAAACGGAGCATCTCACTCAGCAGTCTGCTAACTTGGAGCTGTCGCGATGGCAACATCAGCTGCTCTGCTTAACAATAGGCTGACGAAACGTTTATGCAGGTTTAAATTCAACCGTGCTGTTCTGTCTGGTGATGCAGTGACTGAAACCAACAATGAACAAGAAAAAGTATACGTAAGACATTTAAAGGATAACTACCGTTTTTTACAACCTGGACCTTATTTCTGGCAAAATATATGATCATTTACTCACCCAGATAACTTTGGTGTCATTCGGCGTCGTTCGGACGAAATTAGATCCAGTGTAGCGGCGATATATCCATATAATGGGAGAGACGGGGCAGCGACACACAGCCTCTATATAACGCATTATCTGCCACGAAACTAGTTAATTTCATCAATATTTTGTTATGAAATGCTAGCGCTATTCCCCTCTGAGTCCGGGCTCGTCCGTTATCAACATCGGGGGTCAAACTAGCAGCAGCAGCTACAGGTAAACAAGGCGCGCTGTCGCGGGTGCGCGCGCAGCTCAGAGACGACATCTTCCAGGTCAGAGGTAGTAGATCAGCCTACAGACCCCGGATGTTGACAATAGACGAGCCCGGACTCAGAGGGGAATAGCGCTAGCATTTCATAACAAAATATTGATGAAATGAACTAGTTTCGTGGCAGATAATGCGTTATATAGAGGCTGTGTGTCGCTGCCCCGTCTCTCCCATTATATGGATATATCGCCGCTATACTGGATCTAATTTCGTCCGAACGACGCCAAATGACACCAAAGTTATCTGGGTGAGTAAATGACCATATATTTTGCCAGAAATAAGGTCCAGGTTGTAAAAAACGGTAGTTATCCTTTAATTTGTAAAACTATGAGGAGAGGAAAAGGCAGCTAGCCACTAGGCTAATTTGTTTCCTTGACAGTTAATATCGAGATTGTTAAGTCATGTTTTACCAGTGATAGTTGAATCAATTTAAAGTAATCTTTACTGTACTTAACCGGTTATAATTATTAAGTATTTATGTCTTTTGTTCATTTATGACCAAAATAGAAAAAGAAAGCGGTGGCAGCTTCTGTAACTGTGTTCAATGGGCATATGATACTGTTTCGTATTGATTGCAGGCCCCTGAATTGAATTGAATCGAAAAATGGTATCGTGGCAGACTTTGTGATATCAGCAAATATCGTATCGTTGTCCACAGAATCGATATAATATCGTATCATGATGAAACTTGTGAATTACACCCCTATTGTTGGGCGTATCACCTTACTGAAATTACAAAGAAAGAAAGCATTTCATTCAATATCTTCATCAGTTTACTTGCAACCTTTTGCTGGGCAACACAGAGGAATGTCAAGTCAGTTCTAAAAAGTCTCTTTTCTAATGTTTAGTGTCTCAATCGCTATTTCTCTTTGGTGATGCACTGTTTCAGATCAGACACAGGCGAAAAAGCAAAACCAAACAGAAGAGCAGAATGACAAGCACCCGGGCTTCTAGCCAACCAACACTTGCCATGGCTGTGACATCACAGCGAGGTACCTGCCAGAGTGTCCCGTCAACTTCCCAGACGGCCCGAACGGGAGAAACGGGCTGCAGCACTTCCACACTCTGCTGTGGTGTGTTGGCGTGTAAGTGTGTTCATAATAAGGAGCTTGAAAAGTGAGAGGTGATGTACTGAACGGAGGGAGAAGTGAAGCAGGTTTGTGTGTAACACTGAAAACAGGAGGAGCTTTAGCTGGAAGTGAAGTAACGATAGAGTTGTATTTAAGAAGGACATTGAGGGCTAATAAAGATGGAAATCAGAGGGGATTAAGACCCTGGATTTGTGTTCTTTTAGTCTTGTGCTATAGTATCAAATCTGGATGATTTAATCTCAGTCTTTTACAATCATTTGCAGCAACAAGACAGAAGAACACGTAGTACTGAGTGGAGAGGTTCACAGAGGAGCAGGGGGACTGATGGCAGGGTCCGAGGTCAGAGGTCAGACTCACAGTAGACAGTCAGGCTGATGGTTTTTTTGGAGCGGGTGTTGAGGTACGTGTTCTGCGCCAAGCAGGCATAGTCGCCAGTGTGCATGCGGAGGATCTTGGTGATGGTGAACTGCGGCCCGGTGTAGACCTGGGAGTTGTTGTAGAACCAGACATACTGACTGGCCGGGTTGGACTGGGCTTGACACAGTAAAGAAACAGTCTCTCTCTCCAGGGCTGAATATCCTCGCTCGGTTATACTGAATGGAGTCACATCTATCTGAGGAATGTCCGGGCCAACTGGAGAGAAAGGACACCAACACGCTCAAGGTATGAAGGACATCACACACAACTGAGCAACATTGTGCTAGCTAAAATTCAAAGTGAGACACCTTCTGTTATGTCTTATACACTGCATGAATTGAAAAACAGTTCAGTCACACACATAAAAACTCTATGTTATTGTCAGTAAATCTTTATTTACACATCCAGCTGTTAAGGAAAAACATTAACATTCACGTGGAGTTGTGTTTCTGGCCATCTGATGAATATAAGTCCAGTATTCACTTTTCTTTTCACTCTGTTTTTGGTCTCCACCAACTTTAGCTTTTAAAGGAGACATAATATTCTCATTTTCAGGTTCATGATTTTTTTTTTTGATTACTACTAGAATAGCTTTATATGCTTTAATGGTCAAAAAATGCATCAGTTTTCTCATACTGTCCAGTGTAGCAGGGCTCTGAACGCTCCGTTTTAGCTCCTGTCTCATTTTTTGGACATACAGTACAAGCCAAAGTAGAAACAACACATGTTCTTAAAATACCAAGAGAAAAGAAAAGAATGAATATAAATAAATATTGCGGCATCCCCAGTAGCTGACCTGTGACTAAAACAGTTGAAGGTATAATAATGATTTGTTAAACTTATCATTCAGAACATGTGAATGTTTGGCCAACTGCTGAAGATTCATGACCTCTAAATGTATTGATTGCTCACGCATCAGATGTAAAAACTGCTTGTAGTGTCTCAAAAAGTATTTGATTAAGTTAGAAATCCCAAATCTGACTCCAAAACACCCCCAAAATACTCACAGATGGTGTCCAGCCATAACCGGTTAGAGCTCTCGCTGTTGACGGCGTTGCTGGCCACACAGCGGTACCAGCCGGTGTGGTTGCGGTTGACATCAGTCACATTGATAATGCTGGTGGTGCCCTGTGCAACGACTGAGATGGTGCCATTACGGGTTTCATGTTTCCACACATACTGGATTGGCCCAGTCCCATTTTCCAGATTGCAACGCATCCACATCGTAGATCCTTCCACTGGAGATGCATCGCTCATCAGGAGGTAAGGCTTACTGACGGGAACTGTCCAAAGTCAAGACAAAGTCACACATGTTAGGTATGTTTACTGTCTCTAAAGCATGAAGAATATTGTTCAGTAAATATATATGTGTATTATATATCTATGTTAAAGCAATTCAAGACTATTTCACACAGGATTGAAGTTGTTAAATACAAAATGGCCAACAAAAAGTAAAGACATCATGTTAAACTACGTGTAGAGTGAAGGTCTGAAAGTATCTGATATTAAATGTATCAAAAGTAATTTTCGGGCAGTAAGTTTAATTAAATATTAAAAGTACAAGTAAAAGTAACATATACATATATAGACATGTTTGTATGTATTGTATACTGAATGTCTGCTGATTATTGTATCAGAAAATCTGCATTTTTCTGATTATCACAATCAGTGTGAATTTTTTTTTCCCATTGGCGATAAAATAAATGAATTTAAAAATGTGCTACTTAATGAGTAAAAAGTAAAACATTTGCATCCAAATTGTAGTGATGCGTAGTATAAAGTAGCAGAAAATTGAAATACTCAAGTAAAGTACGAGTACATCAAAACTGTACTCAAGTATAGTTGTATGTAAGTTGTTGCTCAGGGCAACTGAAAACCATCGTTCAGGCACATTAGATAGCTCAGTTAGAGAGCGCTGAGTAGAGCAACCGATACATTGGTGAGTCAGCGTTATCGTCCAAGTTGAGGTCATCACAGATACAGAGAAGAGGTTAGTTTTGTCCACTAGAGAGCACAGACAGTCTTTGGTATTTAGTCTTTAGGTGTGTTTGAGTAGCATTTGGACGAACAGTGGTGGTATTCAAGAGAAAAGATAAATCCAGCGTGCATGAAGTCTTACCTCGGACAGTGAGGTGCACGTAGTAGTAGTACACTTTGGGATCTTGCTCTATGTCATAGAAGGCCTGGCAGGTGAACAGGCCGTGTGCAGCCAGAGGCAGTTTCTCAATGCTCACAGATGCACTGTTTGAGATGACCGTCAGCTGTCCGAGCCTCTCGGCCAGCTTCTGGATCCTCGTTCCTTTCCCCAAGTTGTACACCACAGCTTTTATTGCCTCAGTACCGGGCTTGGTGAAGCTCCATATGTACATGTCAGGTAAGATGGGACCACACTCCAGGATCACCGCTTTGCCCACCACCCCGTACACACTGGCGTCCCGGTACACCACCTCCCAGTTGGGATTGATCTCCACCGCTGGAGGAGGGAGAGGATACATGAACATGCATTAAAAGTGTGTGTGTGTGTGTGTGTGTGTGTGTGTGTGTGTGTGTGTGTGTGTGTGTAGGAAAAGGAGATGGTGGTGTCATGTGTTCTGCCAGTGTTCAGTTACAGGATTGATTACGCGGTAATTTTCAGACACTGTAATAGTTTGATAAGGGATTAAACTATTAGTCAAATTCTGTTTGCAGACTTCTCTCGCTTCTGGAAATATCCTCTTTCTCTGTTACAGTCTGACAACAGTTGGGGGCTGGATGGTATGATGTTGAAATGAATATCACAATATTTATGTAATATTAATAAATATAAAAATATTAGTAACATTTTCCATTTTATAGTCATATTCTTGTGCAAAATCACATATAGAAGAATTAAATGTACTTTCAGTGCAATGAACTGTGTTCCTCTGTTGTGCTTTACACCAGAAAACATTGATTTCATGCGTAAAACAAAACAATTCTATCTTTATTTTTTATAATTTTATTTTGAATTTGCTCAGAATTGAAAAGCAATAAATTAACCAGACCAATAAAGTATATCTGTCGGTATTAGCTTATTTCCATGGAGGCCCATTTCTGTCAGTTGAAGTAAATCAAATTAATTAAATCTTTTTATGTATCTCAAATTATGAGATCAAGTTCACATATTTTTTATATTTTATGTCACAATTTCGACTTTTCTGCCATTTTTTAAACTTCTTCCTCTTGTCCTGTGGCCATGTCTTACTCGAACTATTGGCTACACTGCCCCCTGCAGCCATTCGAGGTACTGCACTGTTGGCTCTCTGTATATTGATTTAGTAAAGAGTATGGTCTGGACCTGCTCAACCTGAAAAGTGTTGTGACATATCTTTTGTTGTGAATGGAGTGGTGTAGCCATGACATATTTTTGTAGACTAAGCCAAAAGTTAGCATCGCCCTGGTTTCCTCAACAGAAAACGTATGGGATTTTTTAATTGGATTTTGGATTATTGCAGAAAATAAGCTCTGACAAACACAAGTTTATGATGCCTACACGTTTTATTCAGCAGGATAATCTTCACAGATCAAGACCACCAAGTGTAAATGAAATCTCTGTAAATAAATAGCTATTGTGTAAACAGACTGCATTACAGACTTAAACGTCACCACCACTAAGCATCTTACTACACAATTATCATACACGTTGTAAAATTAGTTAGAATAGTTTGCAACTAAAGTCAGCCTGTAAAGACGGACTAGTGAATACATGAGTCTTCATGTCCGGTGTGATGACAAGCGGTCCCTGACAACTTCTGTAGTCTCATTTAGCCATTTTTAATGGAAGTTCCTCCTTATTAGGATAGGGCTGATATTTGGGCATATGAAAAGTTTAACGTCAGATTCTTAACTGGCAATTACATAACAATGCACCTCAGGAAACATCAAGTATTAAAAAAAACGTTGAGCGGTGTACTGAATTATGAGGGAGTAAATAAGTAATACAACACTTTCTTTGAGTAATGACACACTGTGTCGTTTTCCCACCAAAGAACAAATTGATAAATGTTGTGGTTACAAACTTTTATTCTAAACATTTTTGTTATGTGTTTTTTATATACACACAGTTATACAGTTAGAACATACAGTATCAAATATCGATATCAGCTTCCAGTATCAAGTAATCTGTCGTGCTAAACTCTGTACAACAGAACTACAACAGATTCTGCTGAAAGACAAAATATGATGATGTTTGCTCTTAATTTGTGTTAATAAATTCATCAAACATTCAAATCCTGTGATATAGAAAACCAATTTTTAACCGCAACTCAGATAAGTGTAAATGAATCCAAAGACACTGGACTCACCATGTGTGGTAGAAGTGACCAGACTGGTTGGTAGAAACAGAAAGGCCAGCCCTAGCAGTTGGACCACCATGGTATCATGATGATCCTGAGTCCAACAACCTCTTTACTCCAAAAAGTGTGGTAGAGCAGATAAAAAGGCGAAGCTCTCGGACCACAAACACGCGGCTGTTATCGGCTTCCCTCAGACGCTCCCTCAGGTCCTTTCGTCTCTCCGATCCAGAAGTTTCTTTGAGAATCCAGTTGCAGGCACTGACTTCATTAGACTGAGAGTAGGAAGGGACGGAGGGTCACTAAACTGATTTGGGCTCAATTATTCATGTGTTTTTCCTTTCTCTGTATCCCTCTATCCCTCTTTCTTTCTCATGCAGGGTTAGAATAACATGGTGATACTGAGCTCATCTATAATACACAACAGATGCATGGGTGGACAGGTTAGACTCCCTCACACACACACACACACACACACACACACCTGCACATTAACTACATCCAGGGTCTTAACAGGAACATTCCTCCACACTGGCATTTCATGACAATCTGCACTTAAATCAGCAATTAACACTGAAAATAATGTGGTTTTTCTATAGTATTGACAATAAAAAAAACTTGAAACTAGAATTTTTCCCCGTTCAAACTGTGACAAAAGTGGAAAATGCACATCGAAGCGGTCATCGTTTCAGCCAGCCCTTCACTCAACACACACAAAAAAAATGGATGATAAAGAGGGATTTGACAGGATTTATAGCTTCTTAGATTTTCTTTGCCCTTTGTATGTTTCAGTACAAGCTTCAGAACAAAAAGTTCTCATAGGCTACACAAACAACAACAGCTTTAAGTAGATTTCGGAGGCCATGAGCTCAGCAAAAACGTTCTTTTATTTGCTTGCAGTAAGATCAGACTCTTTTCTCCCTCTGTTTCTGGTCATCTCGGGCAAGTTGTCAACATTAAAGGCCCGAGATTTTAATTTTAGAGGTCATATGAGGACCAGAGAGCAGAGTAAACTCCACTGATGGGATTAGGATTAAAATAGATTTAGAGATCTGACATGTCGCAACGATGGTCGTTCCTGCTGTGCTTGACTTCAAATTCAAGACTGTCAAGTCCAGCTGATGAGCTTCTGATCAATTATCCTTATTTGTTTTTAAAGGATCTTGATGTGTTTACAAAAGAGAAAGAGAGGAGGAGAAAATGTTAAGTGGAGCCACGAGTGTGTAATGCGAGACATCTGTGTCATGAATGAATGCAGGACAGAGATCAGTTTTCCTCATTTGGCAGAGACGAGGACTGAAAGGCAGCAGAACCTAAACAGACAGTGAGGGAGCCACAATGCAAGAAGGGTTTAGTCAAAGTCAAATATAATGATAGGTTGGAAGATCAATGTGGTTTATTTGTATTTATTTCACTTTATAACCAATTTTACAGACATGGATGCACTATGCACACTGGACTGTCATCCTTGTGCTTTCTACTTAACTTTTACTCTTTGTATTTTGAATGTCTGAAAGTGTAGTAAACTAAACGTAATGATGAAAAAGATGGAAAGATGCAGCTGAAGAGAAAAGGAAGAGAAAAATTAAAGCTCCGGCATGCTGAGCCGGCAGCTGAAGCCAAAGCTGAACATCAAGGCCGGAAGGTCTGTGAAGGCCCCATGAGAGCTGGGCGCAGTGGATCTGTAGCTATTAGTCTGCTTGGGGAGTTGGGAATTCTTTGTTCAGGTTTTCATCAGGACACAAAGGCAGCTTTAGACTCTGACAGAAACTATAAATGAGCACACGTGATAGATATCATGTCATATTTCTATGTGTGGATGTGGAAATGGTTGTTAAACACAACCCAAAACAAACCTGCTACATGTTGCTTGGGTTAGTGGAAATGTAATCACTGCCAGCTCTTGTAATATAACTCACTGTCATTTTAAACCTGCAATGAGGCAGGTAAGCAAACATTTAATAGCCCAGGATAAATAAAAACTTTTCTAGATGAAAAGTCAGGGGATCACCATCTGTCTTCTGATCCCTCTGCGGATCATGAACATCAGTAGAGAGAGGGGCATACATGCTTCTTCCGATATCTATCTATCTACAAAGTGAACTGTGAAAAGTGAAGTATTTTTACTAAGTCAGGCATGAAAAAGCACTGTAGACGTATTCTGTATAGTTGGCACTGGAAGCAATAGGACGTGCTGTTTGTAAAGCAGATATACGTCACAGTACATTGTGCAGGTTGAGAATAACTGGGTTTTGAGGAAAGAGTGTGCAGACTTGAAGATTTTTATTTAAATGCTAAAAATTCAAGGCTCATCCAACAACCAGTGTCAATGAATACTAAAACCCACAGATACCACGAATAAAAACATCAACAATTTCATAAATCAACAAAATGTCTTCAGTAAATAAAAATGTTCTTTTTTCCTTTGCAAAGAAAAACATAAATGATAGAAAATACAAGCACAGTAAAAGTCTTACATCAGATCAGGAGGCAAAAAGCAAAAGGTCAGATCCGCTGTTCCTCAGTAAAGGGATTGTCAGTGCGTACGACGCGGGATAAAGAGAGTGGACAGTGCTGATAAAGTAGGACAATATAATACTTTTTTTGTTTTCTCTTTTTTTACAAAATTATAACATAGAGGATAAAGTAAGGGGTCGACCACATTGGACATCAAGAGGTAATCCTATCCATTCAGTAGGAAGCATTTTCCAATCAAATGTAATACATCCATGCAATATAAATATTTCCTATGACAGTCAAATCATCTTTAACTCGACCTTCGACAACTCGACCTTCCATCCTAAAACAAAAACTTGATGGCAAACATTTGAAATGTGGTTCAACAATTTTCCCTTTTTCAAAGAATAGATAACACAATTAAAGACTGGACAAAAGAGAGAAAGTGTTTTTAAAAACTGGACTTCAAGTCCAAAAACAAGAGCTGCATTGTCCTTTGACTTCCAGAGCCATCCACAACGGTGCAGACAGTGCGGAGACACTGCCTGATAGTCCACGGTTTAACAACAACCTCCTCTTGGGAAAGGGTTGGGTTCAAAGTGGGATCTGAGCTCACTGGAGAGTTTGTAACAAGGTTCAGACGTACTGCTCTTTGGGAAAAGTGTACGCCGCCACTCCTGGGGGAGGAGAAGACAGGCCCTGCACCGAGGGGTATTTAAAGATGGCCGTGGTGTGTGAAGGAGGAGAGAAGGTGTTTTTTGACGTGGTGGTGGTGCTGCTGCCGCTGGTTGGTTGTGAGGAGGGGTAGGGGTGTTGAGGCAGAAATGAGAGAGGAGGGTTGATGGGGGGGGAGTAGGGCTCTGGGTAGTCCTCCTTGTTGCAGGCCAGTCTGTAGCTCACATAGTCCGCCGTGTTTGGAAGCTCTTCATAAAACCGTCCTGAATGCTGTGGAGAAATGAGAGACATATATCATATACATAATATACAAAATACAACCATGTGTGAATGAACTTAAAGGTATCCCGTGAGGTTTTTATGAGGGGGTCCTTGTGCACAGCCATGAGGATGCACATTTTTCCACCGATCAACAGATGGCAGTAACGTGCCGAGAAATGCAGCATTGCATCAAAAAGAATGAGAAGAAGACGGCTATGAGGGAATACATTCAGCTTCTGAAACTGAAACTACACTTTCTTTTACTCCTCTATGACAGTAAACTAAATATCTTATATAACTCAAGAACAAGAACTCTGAACACGCCCCTCCTCTTAAGAGCTATTCAAAGATGCAAAGAACTGTTGGCAAGTAACATTGAGAACTGACCTGAATGAACTGAGACCATCAGCCCTGCAAACTGTGTTTTTCTGTTCCAAAGAAATAAATCTGAGGAAAAACTCTTTGAACGTGTGATATGTAGTACAAACACAACATATGTTACCTGGATATCATCTCCTGGTCTTTTCCTTATGGGCTGGGAGAGTTTTCTGGACGGAGAGTCACTTCTGATCAAAGAGAATAAAAAAAGGGACAATGAGGATGTGGAATGAGGAGAAGAAATTCAAACTCAGAATTTAAATTTTTACAATATTAATGAGATCATAATATGAACTTAGAAATATCTGTTTTTCCATAACTGAATAAACAAGCTGTTCTCAGAGGAAAATAAGGTCCCCAGAACACTGTTTAAAGCTAGAAAAGGTGGCAGGGTCCGCCACATATTTATATGGTATAAAGTAAACGGTATGAAAGTGTGTTAATTCAGTTTATTCAGTCATGAGAATGAGGAGAGTTTGTTTATTTAGTTTGTTTAGGCATAAAAAAATCAGTCAATGAAGATCTTTCTCTCAGGATTAAAATGTCCTTCCCAAAACTACATAGTGCACCTTTAACAAGCATGCCAAACAAAGAGATGGAGGGATAACGGACTGTTTACGTACGAGGAGTCGTCTTTTCTGCTTCTTATTTTGAGCACCAGGACCGTGATAGTGATGCCCATGAGCACTCCAGCAGCCAGTAATAAGGCGACTACGCTGATGACATCACCTGTTGCGATCTGTGGTAGTGGCTTTTCTAGAGTGAAAACACACACACACACACACACACACACACACACACACACAAACACGCACTCAAATATCAATAACAAATTCAAAAATTGCTCAACTTTGCTCTTATCCTCAAATTGAATGAGCCCAGACTCCAGGTAGACGTACCTATAATGCTGACCTCCACAGAGGCTGACCGTGTCCCGATGCTGTTGGTTGCATCACACACATAGGTGCCCTGCACGTCATATGTGACCGGCCCTTTGAAGCTGAGGACGTTGTCTCGGATCTCAGCGTTGCTCGGTATGGAGCCATTAACCCTGCAGAATAAACACAAAATGAAACTTAGAAGTCAACACAAATTGTGAACATTTTGTCCATGTGAATAGTTTTCATTTAAAGACACAGTGGCTTTTGTTAGTGACCTTGATGTGCACATTCCTTGTTGACTTGTTTGAGGGATCTCCACAGAAAAGAAACTTTAGTTGTATTTGTTTTTGGGGACCTGGATTACGCCGGGCGAGCTGCACGGAGCCATTTTATGTTTTGTTTTTTTTATTGTTTTTTCACTCCATATACTTCAGTTGTTTAGGAAAATGCTGCAACACTGTTTTGCTCTGAAACTCCAGAAATGTTTTGTGGACTCTGAAACATCAGCCGACTTTCCATCTGTTAATTGTTTGGTGAACTTATCCTTTAATACAATGCTGTGTTTTGTAAAGATGTATGTGTGCGTTGGGATGGGTAGACTCTCCACATAATTCATGAACAGAAACCAGATGTTGACAGATTTTGTGACGTGAATCCTAGCGTGTCCTTGATGCATCATATGAGGTGAAGCACACGCAGAGTTGCACTCACAGTCTCCACTGATACAGAGAGACGGCTGGGTTGGCATCAGCTTGGCAGCTCAGCTGGACGTTCTCTCGGTTCAGGTACCAGTTTCCGTCAAACCCATCCACAGAAACATCTGGCTCATCTGGTGCACACACGGGCAAGTACAAATAACAGAAAATTAGCTTTCAATTGAGCTTGTTTACCTTATTTTACATTTATAGTTATGTACTTGCGTGTGAGACAGACTTACACTGAATATCGAGGGTGACACTGTCAGTGAAGACCTCCTCGTTGTAGGAGGTGACACAGGTGAGTGTCTCCTTGTGTGTATCTTTGCTGGGCACCAAAATGTAGTCACTCTGAACGGTGAACGTCCCGTCTGAGTTTCTGTATTCTCGAGTGGTCACTTCTCCCGGCACCCTCGTCTCCCACCTGCTCACATCAACGAGGAATCAGTCTCACGACACAGAGATACATCGATGTAGGCTGATTTGTGGTTAAGCACATATAAAAACACACAAACACACACACACACACACCTGATGGTACCAGGTGGTTTTCCATTAGCAGAGATGCAGGTGGCCACCGGTGTTTTCAGATTGGATGAACGAGCCACCAGCGTTGGCGTGGACAGACTCATCTGAGTTGTCGGACGAACTGAGAGAGTGAAAATCAGCAAAAGCACTGAGTTGATCTGGAGTTGGAATATTTTTAAAGGCACACTGTGTAATTTCGGCCACTATGGGGCTCTCAATCAAAACAAGATACAGGTGGTGTGGGATCATGGGAGCTGTTGTCTTGATTGTTAAACAACAACCATTGCTGATGAAAATCTTTCTTTGTCACTCAGGCAGAAATGTTCTTCCTCACTCTCTGACTCTCCTAGAAGCTATAGCAACAGGCAACCAACTGAAATGCACCGTTATCTTACAGTGGATTTATGTATTTCTCTGGTTTGATCATTGTTGGATACTTTGGGGATATGTCGCAACTCAACACAATACATAACAAAGGTCTGGTCTTTTTTAGACCAAAAAATCAATGGGCACTACCTTATACGGTATTCACACCTTTGAAAATAAGTTCAACATTTTGAGGGAAAAAGTCTTTATTTGCTTGTTAATGCTGAGAGTTAAATGAGAAGTTTGATGACACTTTCATGTGTGTACACTAAATATGAGGCTAGAGCCAGGAGACCGTTAGCTTAGCTTAGCACACATACTGGAAAAAGGAGGAATAAGGTAGACTGGCTCTGTCCAAAGGTAAAAAATGTTTTTAAAAAATGCATTAATGAACATGTTATATCTCTTTTGCTTCATTTGTATGAACATTAAATGTAAATGGTAATGTGTCACAATATTTCAACAACAGACCAACAGATTTCCACAGAAATTCCAATCAATAACATAAGCACAGATTTTTTTTAATCAATCTCCACTTCTGAATGATTCACAGCTGCAGCCTCACATTCACACATCTGTCTTACCGTAGACGGTGAGGTTTACAGTGTTTTCTCGGTTCCCCGCGGGAAACGTGGTGTATTCACAGATGTAGGTGGACTCATCAGACAGGCGGAGGGAGGAGAAGGTGATGGTGGTGTCTTCAAGAGTCGGAGTCCGTCGCCGCACCGCTGCATTCTTGAAGGTGACACGGTCCCTGTAGGGCGGGGCCACGGACACACCAAGGGAGGGATTGGCGATCGCCACGTTCTGCTTTGTGCCATTCACCAGTTTCTGCCATGTTACCTTGAGAAAGAACGATGTATCTGAGTATCTGTCATACATGAGTCATGGTTGTAGATGTCCTAAATGGGAAATTTAGCTTCTGTTGACAGAGACTGGCTGATATTTTTCTCTAATGAGGAAGTCTTGGAGATATCAGGTTAAGGCAGAACATGTTAACATGCTCTGAAATAACCTAGTCAGATTTCTCCCCAACCACATGTTTGAACCTAAGCTTGTTCTTTTGCCTGCTGCAGCTGAAAACGACACTGTGAGAGGGGATACATTGATTCAAATAGGCTTTGGCGATATCCAAAAATGTTATTTAACGATATTGTCCTGACGAAATATTGCGATAGACGATATTATCAGTGCTCATTTGCTTGCAGGTCCCGTGCTTGGTGATGGACTCTGAGGTGAGACCACAAATTTGTGATGTTGCCCTGTTTAGTTTACTGCTTAGGGCAAAGATGAGGTCGCCTCATTCAACTCCCTCGCTCTGTTTCAGCTAAACAAAGAGCCGAGACGCACAATAAGGCTTAGTAAAGCCGATGAGATTTGGGTGATTATTCTCTTCGGCTTCATCACAACGAGCGACTCATGTGTCACATTTGAAAGAGTCATTGGATACATTATCATGATTAAAACATGAACTATATCTGCTTTACATTTTAATTTTAGTTGGACTTTGGATTGTATTTAGACACATTCAGTAATTTTCCGTTCATCCCTCCTTATTTCATTGCTTATTCCATTAGAAACCCACTTCTAACATGTTAAGGGAATCTGGTTTCTCCTGCAAATATCTGCTGGTGTTCTCTTGGTTTCTCCTACTTTGTAAAAAGAGCAATACCTTTCTTTGTTTGGCCAGTTGGGGGCAGCAAAAACAAGTTCAGTATTCACTTTCTTTCATTTTTATTTTTTCATCTCTGTGTTTTGATCTCCACAGACTCCTGAGGGAAATATCTGTCTCTTTAGCTGCTAGATGCTCCACAGTGTTCATCAGCTGAAACATCTGCTGTTTGGTGCTGAGCAGGTGGTGTACGGTGAGTTTTTAGAGTTTTTTTTTTGTTGCTGAAAATCGCTGCCTGCTATGGCCAAAAACTGATCCTAAAGCTCTGGAAAGCAGAGGGGAGCTGCAGATTTGGGTGATAATTCTGCTGCCCCCTCTGACGTTCTCACATTGTTTTCATCATTTGATATTAAGTATTTGTTATAACCTGCTTTTAGTAGACTTGGTTCATCACAGGTTGTTTGATATCATTTAACTTGTATTTGGAAGATGTGTTTTGGGCATGAATGATATTTGCTTTTGAGATTTTTATGTGGACGACTGAATACCTGAGAGATTTTGACAGGTGGGGAGCTGTTGATGAACCGACAGCGGAGATCCACCTTTGAGCCAACATACCCCGACTTCCCATCATCCATTTCCACAGTCTGGCCATTTATACCTGGAGGAGAGACACAAGGCATAAAAAAAGACGTTACTACATACCTTCAGCTATCCTGGGCGGGCACACACGCCCACAAATACGCACATGTTGGCAGCATCAGACTGGCATAGTCTAAGCTGTTCACAGTCGGCACAGCATGCTGAGCTGATAAGGTGAGCTGAGCTGTCAAAGGTATTTGAGCAGCGTGAGAGGTGAGCTGGGGTCAAAGGTTTTGGATTAGAGTGAGGTATAAATAAGCACGATTTGTTTGGTTACTGTTCCCACTGACTTACTGATCCCCTTTAACAAATCCACAGCAGAAACACACCCACTACCTCAGTGTACACAAGTCACGTTTGTTTCCTTGTGTTTGTCAGACAGAGGGTAACACAATGGTCGACTCAAGTACTACACTTAAGTATAAATGTACTACTTGTTCTGTGCCTTTACTCTTACTTACTTACTTACTTACTTACTCTCTTTAACAATTATTTGACAGCTTTAGTTACAAGTTATTTTACATGTTAAGACTTTTGAATGAAAATATATGAACATTTACAATTCAGCTGAAATGATAAGTTAATTAAATTGCTGCTTTAAAAAAATAGAAAATAGTTTTTATAATTTTGAAGTTTGGACTATTGGCTGGAGAAAAACAAGCATTGTGAAGATGCCACGTTGGGTCCTGTGTAACCGTGACTTCATATTTCAAACAATCAATCGACTGATGGAAGTAATAATCAGCTAGGGTTGTTAAAAGTACCCCAAAGTCATACTTGAGTAAAAGTAAAGATATTGTGTTAAAATATTACTTTGGTCAAATGAAACTCACACATACAAATAGTACTTGAGTAAGAGTCTTAAAGTATCTGATATTATTTTCGAGCATTAAATGTACTCAATTAAATTCATTAAGTTACTGAAAAGTAAGTAGTAACTAAAGTTATAAAATAAATGTAGTTGAGTAAAAAGTACAGTATTTGCCTCCAAAATGTACTGGAGTGGAAGAATTAAATATCAGAAAATTAAAATACACAAGTAAAGTACAAATACCACAGAACTGTACTTAAGTACAGTACTTGAGTAAAGGTACTTTTATATATTCCCTCATTTGATTAGATTAGATTAATCCATAAGAAAAATCATCATTAGTTGCAGTCCTATACAAAATAGTTAAAAATAAGCCCAAATCAAGCAGCAATAGTAAAAACCTGCTTTTACAGCAGTGAAATATTAAAGATTAATAAAAATCTAATTGTGAGAACTGTAATTTTAAAGTACAGTTTTAAAGTACTAGTACTTCCATTTCCAGCATCTTTTTTACTTCCAATCCACTATATTTTGGAGGCAAATGTTGTACTTTTAATCCACAACTTTTAATTGATCTTTGAACTTTAGTTTGTAGTTACTAGCCAAAGTAGCACATTTTAAAATCAATTATTTTATTGGCAATCTGATTTTAAAAAATGTATTTTAATAATCATAAAAATGCTGATTATTTGAGCAAATAATCGGTCGACCTTAAAAGTACACTATATAGATACAAACAAGAGACATTTACGTGTATTGTATTGTATACATTTACATTGTAATCTAATGATGTGATGTACTATAGTATAACAGTCACAGGGGACATGTTTCTGCATTAATACTTTTACTCTTAATATGTAAATACATTTCCCCGCTCATACGTACATACTTTTACTTGCAATATGTAACAATTTTAGTTCATTTTAAAAATTATCAACAGAAAGTGAAGAAGGAACAGTGTTGACGTAATATCAAAAAACGTCTATGTGTTCTAGAGAGGAGGTATCTACTGCAGTTAGCATGCTAACCAGCTAGCCTCTGACCTGAAGCGTCTTTCTCCCAGCACACCAAGGCTCCTGCGCTAGTGGTGGAAATACCAACACTCCCCCCTGGTAGTCCCGCTAGCTGCACAGCGAACTGAGCAAACAAGCTAACAGTCGCTACAGTCAAGGAGTTATATCCAGAATACAGTTAGCAGCAGTTAGCAGTTACTCTGGTGATATACTGCTCCCGTGGGAGTATGAAATCAAGGAGGCCAATTCTTACATATTGCACCTTCAAGTAAGATTTTCAAGGCAGGGCTTTTACTTGTAATGGAGTATTTTTACAGTGTGATATTAGCAGTAAGTAAAGGTCTGAATACATTTCAACCACTAAAGTGGCAGGTTCACAAAGAGTAAACTACTCAGTGTAACATCATTGTTCTTTTATTCATGATGCAGAATACAGAACAATGATGCTACGCTAAACAAAACAGCTCGGAACAATGGCTGCTCTCATTCTCATGCACACACACACACACACACACACACACACACACACACGTACACACACACACACACACTTTTCAAGCTAAATACACCTCATTGTACCTCAGTCAGTATCTATCAGCCATCTTTGATTAAAATATCAAATTACTTAACATCAAAATGTATTCATCATTGTAAACTTTTATGAATCAATCCTTTTATTTTTACTGGTAATCCATTTAAAATCCTTTCTTCCTCTCACCGTGGCAGAAGTTCAATAGCGTAAGTGCTGAAGAGATGGAAATGCACTCAAACATGCCATCTACTGCCAAATATCACTTTAATGATGCTTTTCCACAGGACTTTAACCTGAAACCTGGTAAATACTCACTCATAATGCCAAAGTAAAAGCTTTTTGCAGCATTCAATCGACTTTAAGCATTAGCCTCACAAACAAAATGCAGCTTCCTCTTTAACTAAAATTGTCAGGTCACACAAAAGAGCTTCTTATTAGTTGCAAATATAGAGTTATATGTGTGTGGCAAAGAACTAAACCTTCCTAATTAAATGTCATTATGACAACAGTCATATCTGACACTACTAAAGTCATCATCAGCAGGTTATTTTTTAACTCTTTCAAACACTAAAGGCCACAAACCAGACAAAAATGGACATTTTTTTAATATGAATACGATGCTGAATTGCAGTGTGACTGTAACCCATGCATACCCAGGGGTGATTTCCATCTATGACATATTGTATTGTTTTTTTAAAAATACATGTAATGAGGTGACATAGTTTATGGTTCATCATTTTGTCCAATATTTCCACGTTATTAATGGAGAAATATTGATCGGTCCATCTGTGTTCTGGGTTAGTCTCGATCACAGAGGCAACAAATCAAAAAACACCCCGGGCTGACAGCGCTGACTCCATGAAGTAATGCTTTGACCCATAAACAGTGTTTGAGCGTCCGAAAATGTCTGTCACAGCTGTGTAAGAGCTTCCCCGAGCAAACATGTGGTTTCCTGCAGGGTTACGATAACAACACTGGACAATAGCTTCCCGTTGTGTCATTTGAAAAGGTCTGACAATCTGTTTGAGGGCAGGATATGAGATAAATATTGCAATGTATTGTGATATGTCTCACACTGATGTTTCACTTAAAATGAACTTAAAACAAAACATCAGACTCTGACAGGAGAGACCGCAGATCACTTCCTGTTTCAACATTGGTTTCTTGAAACATTTCGTTTTAACCCACACCATCCCCCCCCAACACTAACCAGCTCATTCTGTGCCTAAACTGAACCAAACCTTTAAGGGGAACAGGCGGTTTACTGAACTGTCAAAGGTCGCAAGTTGCATTGTGGGTAATGTAGACACCAGGAGGGAAAAAATACTGCATACATTTTTTAACCTCTCTATCTTCAGCCCCACAATGATACAGAAGTGAAAATGCTGATTGATGAAGTACTTTTTTTTTATTTATTTTTTTTACCAGATTTAGCTTTTTTCAATGCAATTTTTCAGACCAGAAAACTTTTCTTTTTTCAACAAATAATATTAATGATAGAGGTATCTGATTTATTTTTAAAAGGCGGCTTATATGTTTTGTTCTGGGGGCAATTACAAACGATGATATTTTTAACCCACGTTTAACCAGTTATCTATATCTATCTAGACTATCCATAAGAACTGTCTGTACATCCTATAGCTGCTCTACTGATAGGCTTAGACAAAGCTTAATGTGTGGTGTGCCCACGGGGGTCAATGCTGGGTCCAATCCTCTTTTTTGTGTAACTGTTATCCCTGGATCACATTGTTACCTGTTAGGTTTATGTCCGTTGGATTGTCTATTTGTTGGTTGGTTGGTTTGTACGAAATGTTCGAATGGTTTCTACGAAACTTGGATGGAGGATGGATCTCAGCCCAGAGCTGACCCCACTAACTTTTGGTGTGGATCCAGATAAAGGGACAGATTCAGGAATTATTTTTCCACTTTCTTTAATATTGTTAGATAGTTCTGTTCTCTGACATTTTGAGAGCCATCTGAGTGCTATTCTAGTTTCTCCATATCTGTTATCATTGTTTTGCTGGCAATACATCTCTTGTTTAATCCCAGTGATTCTTTAAGAGAGACACAATACAAAAAGTCTTTAGGTCAATTACAGAATGAACTTAATACTGTTACTGTATGCAGAATTATCCAAACTTGATTAGTCCCCTCACTCAAAATGATAAATCTTTGCCATAGCATTAATATTTTGAACATGATGAGACACCACTGCTTAATTCCAGCTACTTTTAAGCAAATTAACATAAAAAGACTAAAATCTTTCAACCTGGAGCTTTGAAAAGAGCCATCCATGCTGTAACCACATCACAGCTTGACTGCAGTAACACCTGGTTCACCTGCCGGTTGACTCCAACAGAGCTCTGCAGCGAGACTTTTAACAGAACCAAGACATATATCTTCTTTTAAAGTGAGTATTTATGATTTAGTTTTGACTTATGAGGCTTTAAATCTGAATTTTAACTGATTAAACTAGATTGCGTCAGAGAAAGACGGAGAAGACGTTTGCTAAAAAGTTGGAAAATTAAACCAACATTAGAGATACAACAGTTATATTTTCTATAACTTTAAGCTCAATCAAATTCATTTAGATTCTGATCTGTAGAGCTGATCAGGAGGGCGGGAGGAGTCTTGGTTCTGATGTGAGAATCCTTAAAGAATGAGCTGAATAAAGGTCAACCACGGGCTTAGCCTGTCCGAGAACCGAAGGCCAAACAGTTCTCAAATACAGTGAAGAATCAAGGTCTCTGCAAATTCTCAAATCTCTCTAAGCACTGAGCAAGCAGATGTGTTCATACGCTCATCCCATGAATCAGACCAAGACTGTTCTCATAAATGAGATTCAGACAGAACACAGTCAGGACTGTGAATTCTGTGGTGCTTAAAACTGCAATAAGTTTGCTTTCCTGCCAATAAGACCTCCAAAATTCATTTGAAAGAATATGTTGATGTTTTGATCCTCACTCAAACTCACAAGAATTCACATTCAACTGATGGCAGACTGAATCCTGAGATTGATTTTAGTTGATTTATGAGACACAGAGAAAAGACACAGTCTGTTAGTGTTGATGAAGGTCCTCAGTCATCCAGGTCATGGTAACTTGATTGTGTTTCAGTTTCTTGAAGAAGTCCCTTGGATGAGAGGTGAAACGTCTTCAAGAAACTGAAACACATCGAGTAACAGCAGCCTGTTAGTGTTTACCATAACCTGAAAGACCGGACACAACGAAGCCTCGATCAAATTATGATGATGAGAGAGTGCAGTAATTCCCTACTTAAATAGATTTGTTTGGTCTTGCCTTTTCATATGAATATACAGAAAAGCAATTTAATATGTATATGGTACATTCGTGCATGTCCTATGCACGCAAACACGCACAGAACAGCTTGGAAATACAGATGGATCTGCCCCGCTGACATCAGTCATCAAAAATATGACCAACATCCTCACATGATGTCAACTAAGACCTGAGCCATATGTGTGTTTTGTTATATTATTGAGTTTAATAGATTTGTATTGGAGCAGGAGTTCAGTGTGCCTCACACGCCCACTTTCATAAACCACTGTGTGTGTGTGTGTGTGTGTGTGTGTGTGTGTGTGTGTGTGCGTGCGTGCGTGCGTGCGTGCGTGCGTGCGTGCGTGTGTGTGTGTGTCTGTGGGGGGGGTCACTGGAAGGGAAGAAGGCCAGCAGTGGGAGCAGATTACAGCATTTAGGATATTGCATCCGCATCAGATCATTCATGGTCCATTTGCTCTTCTATGTATGGGCAGCTCGCAATTACAACCTGTTTTTGCTGAAATAATGTGGATTCAGACAGAATGTGTGTGAATGTCTGTTTTAAACCTCCATACCTATAAGAACGTATTAGAGTAAAAACGTTTTCATCTGTATTAAAGGTCATATTGATAACGTTATTATGTCGACAAATCATTTTTAAAAATTAACACAGCTTGTAGGAGGGTGCAGAAAAAAAAGTCCTTTCCTTCCAAACATTCTTATGATTGTGAAGTCATAATTTTAGACTAAAATATTTGTTTTGTTTATCTCTGTGTAAGGTTCCTTAGGGTTGTTTCCAGCTTCTAACAAGACATGTCATGTGATTCATGTTACACTGTGAATATAACTAATCGAGGATGTTCACTCAGCTGTGGCCTCTTTCTTACAATTTCTCCAGAATCTAATATAAACATATGTTTATAATATAAACAAGTATAAGCCAAAGTATTTTAATTAAATGCATTGTGTCTTTGCACAATCATCTCAATCATCCAGATAGTAAAACGTCAAATTAGATGTAAAGCACTTGTAATTTTATGCCTTTCGTCATTTACCCAAATAGCTTCTTGTGATTATATTACACGACTTAAAGAGGTCTAGAGGTCTCTTCATTAAAACTAAACAAGAGACGTAAGTAGCGTGAGATCATGAGAACTGCTGTTTTCATTGTTAAACAACCACCGCTGCTGATGAAATCTATCAACTTGACTCACACAGAAATGTTCACAGATGTAGTAATGTTTTAAAACTAAACATAATGTTTAGTCAAGTTATAGTGACATAGTGAAATGTAACACATCTGAACAAAAATGTTGCCAGTAAATGCAGCCTCAGCAGCATATTTCTTCAAAAACATATTAGTCAACATGCATCTGTAAGAACAACCGGTAGAAGATGAGGTCACAGCAGCAGAACTGAAGAGGCTGTCTGGATGCTCAGTGAAACAGCTGTAGCTCTACAATAGGACGATCACTGGGTACTTGTACTCATGATATTGTTCAGTATGCATTAAATATCTGTCAGAGGATCGTTTACTGTAACTCTAATGCATGTAATGTATGATGACGTCAGTAAAAAGGAATAGTTTGGGGAATATGCTGTCTGTACGATAAATATAAAGCTACAGCTAGCAGCGGTTAGCTTAGCTTACACAAAGACTGGAAACAGGTAGCCTGGCTCTGTCCAGTGTTGACTAAATCTGCATACCAGCACTTCTAAAACTCACTAATAATCATGTGATATAATTGTAAAAGTGAGTTTTTTCTAGCTATAGTTAATGTGGGAAGTCTTGTTCTAATTTTCTACCAGTCTTGCTTTAAATTGGGGAGATTAAATACCTTCCGCTTGTGTCTGACTCTTTTAACACTGCTCCTCCCCACGTTGCCACCTGAGGCCGATTACTCTCACCTAAACCATCACAATTATATACCATCCCAACCAAGTCATTATCTACTCACCCCCATGCTGATGGAAAGTCAGGTGAAAAAACAACCGCAAAAAAACATTTAATGGCTCCATACAGCTCATCCAATGTAATACAAGTCTCTGGAAGCCCCGAGATCCCAATTTGAATTGAAAAGAGGCAGTCGAGCTCCTGCACCCACTTCAGATGGGGTGCATGCTAATGCTTTTAGCTGAGCAGCTACAGTGAAGATTTCAGCTTTAAAAAAAGATGTAAAGAATGTTTTTTCTTTTATAATCAAATTTGTTAGTTGCTTTATTACATATTAAAGCCCCATCCCATCCCACCCCATTAAGTCCCCATCTACTTCTACTTGCTGTTTAGGAGAATGCTGCAACGCTGTTTTGCTGTGAAGCTTCAGAAATGTTTTGTGGACTACCAACTTCACCTTAACTTCAGTCGACATGGCGGTGAGTAGATAATGACAGAATTTCCATTTTTGGATGAACTGTTCCTTTAAACCTCAAACAGCCCTTTGAAGTTAAGAGGATTGGCCAAAATGTCCTCACTCACCAAAAATGTTTTGCTGGTAAAAAACTTTTTCTGGCTCTCACTAGTACAAAGAGACGAACACACACGCATCTCCGAGCTCTGTGGCTGAGCTGATTAGGGGCTTTAGGGGGGTGAGGAAAAGACAGAGTGCCTACCTCTCTGCTACAAACACACACACTATCACATTGCGTTGGCTCCACATCTTTCCCACCATGTGTCCATTCACATTCTTCCATTGTTCAGACTATGGGAAATGACCTAACCAGTCCACATGACAATGATCCATAAACAGCAGCAGCACGCAGGCATGAGACGACCATGGGAAATGTTACAAAAACAATAGCAATATTGTTTCACACTTGAATGTGCAAAAAGAACAGAAAGAGCATCGCAGTGTGGTGCTGGGCTTTTTGTTTATATCCTGAGTGGATATCCTCCTTCTTTCTGCCTCATACTCATTATGTGACAAGCCTTTTTTTTTTTTACTTCTCCCGTGTGTGTTCAACAGAGACGGTGGAAGGTTTGGCTGTAATCCAGAAAAGAGATGAGAGTTTACCTAAAGCATCATTATTTCCTTATACTATCAAATCCTTTTTGATAAAGAGAATTTAACCTTTATTTAAGCAGGGACGCCTTTTGAATTATGTCCACTGTAATACAATCAAGTAAAAGCTTTTATCCTCGTGACAACCTCCTTCGAATGGCACCTGATAATATATAAATGCCTGTGTAAAAGCTAGCTAGTGGCTCTGTGAGGCTATACGAGCTTTTAGCTAAATGCTCATATTGGCATATTAACATGCCTATAATGACAATGCCAACACGCTGTTGACTGCCATGTTCAGCAGGTATAAGCAAGCCCCCAGGAAGAGCGCCGGGCCTTGAGGCGAACTTTCGTGGTGCCATAACTGTGTACTTACAATGCACATGATGCACTGGGACTTACACTACACTTACATTGTGAAAGAAGCAGCTGTAAAATGGTGGGTAAATTTTTTTAAGCATCACAACCCCCCCCTGAAATGACTCGTTTCACTATCTTAATTTGAGCCGTTCGGTCCAATAAAATTTTAAAAGTCTAGAAGAGCCACAAGATTAAATCACTTTATCGTAAGCTAGCTGACTCGGTTGGCAAAAGTCTCTAGTGCGCACCCTCTGTGGGCCCCACAACACAGAGGATCCAGGTAATTTTATACCCGGGAAGTTTCGCTTTAATGCTTTCATGCACCACTGAGCAGCTTTTAAAGAAGTGAATCAGGGTCCACCTTCACAGCTGTATCCAGATTTTAGTGTAATGTCCTGGGGTATAAGGATGACCATTTCCACTATCTTAGATTAGTGTGTTAGCATGCTAGCATTAGCACAGGAAGAACATTGCCATTTATAGAGCCATGCTGCTAATGTGGCTAAAAATAATCAAAACTGAGACATCACGATTAAAAATATCCAATAATCAGCTCCTATAAATTAATATTTATTTGGGCAGAATTAAGTTGTCCCTTTTTTTATTTAGTATTTTAAAATTCAAACAAGAAAACCTAAATCTGAAACACACGAGAGGTTCAAAAAAGAGATGTGAACCAGAAGCAGGGTAAGTATTTAAAAATGAGATGTCAAACACTGTCGTTTTCGTTTTCAGATTTTTCTAAAATAGCAGTTTCATTTTAATTGTGACTAAGTGTTTGCAGTGCTTGCATACGCTGAAAAACAGGTTCCATGATCTGTGGCAAATCATAACACATTTTAATTTAGTTCCCTTTAGGCTTCCATAAAAAGTCCAAACATGTATTTATACAGTCCCTGCTTGGCCACATTTTTATAGAAAATTGGAAAAGAAAGCAGAGAGAAGATCAAAGAGCTGTTCTGTCATATTGGCACCGAGTCAGTATTTCAGGTATTTATAAGCGTGTCTAAGACTAAAAACATGAGGCTGACATCATTATGTGCAGTGGTGCTGCTAAGAAAGATCATCACATTGAACTGCAACGTCTCAAGGCTGAACAAACTTTATCCACCTTCAGCCTCGCTCACTTAGCTACCAGAAGGCCACAGATACTAAAAAAACTAATGCGACAGATGAGAAAAGGAAGCACAGAGAGAGGGAGAGAAAGAGGAGTGGACAGATTAACTGTTTAATCTTTAGGCCATCAAATCTGTGATTGATCGGGGATTACACACTGTGTTTGTGTCTTTGGCCTTGTGACTTACAATGTCGGGGAACCACAGTTAAGACCAACTGACACACACGCACAAAAAACACACACAATGCTCAAACTAAAACCTGGCAGCTTAACTACATGTTGCCTGAAAGTGACAGAGGTTTGCGATACGATTATATACCCGACTAGGCCGTTATTTCACATGAATCGCTCTGAATCAGAAGATTGTACTGCGTGACAGCAAAGAACAACTTTACCAACAATAGAAACTGACTTTTTGACCTCCATTTTGCCAAATTATGTGCGCTCCATTCCGTTTTCGCCTGATTGAAATGGAGAAAAAAACTACACCTCTTCTCATTTTCCCACCGAATCGATTATAATCTCTCATTGTTTCTGATTGAGATCTGTGCGCACACACTCGGGTACAAGTGTGCGTGTTTGTGTGGGTGTGTAATCTCTGTTGCACTGCAGGAACGTGGAGTGTGCACTTGGCTGGTGTTCAGCGGGCAGCTCACAGGATTATGACTGTTGCTGCTGCATCTGTGTTTTGGGGACATGAGAGGAGAACGAAAAACCCCAAGAGAGAGAGAGAGAGGAAATGAAGAGAAATAAAGAGAATGTCCGTGGAGGAAGATCAACGGAGTGAGAGGATAAAACAAATGCTTCCGGGGGGCTGACTCTGAAGAAGTAGGTGCAGAGAGAGGAACAAAACAAAAGAGGGAGAGGACAGAAGGGCTGTGTGTTTGTGCTGGATTATTTCTGTGGGGTCGCGTCTGTGTGTTCCAGCTGTGGACTGTGGATTATGCAAAAAATCAAGAGGACGCCGGCCTGTCTGTCAGTTTCAGTCAGCCTTTTCAGTGTCTTTTGGCAGTGGTGGATTGCAAACTTTTATCTATGTGAAGTGGGGGAAAAAAAGACATCAGTGGCTTCCAGTGACAGCACTGCTGGGGCAGACCGGCAGAGGCTGACAGACCTGCGGAGGCTGTATGAGTCTACACCAGCCAGGAGAAGACAGATACACTGCAACAACAGGCAGCAGACTGGGACTTGGCAGCGATCATGTTGTTGCACCCTTCCTGCTCCCTGTGCAGCTCTAATCCACTGCTCTGTCCTTCAACATGACAATCCTACACACATGGCACGGCCTCACACTCAGCAATAACACATACGCACATGTATGTAGACCAGCAAATTAATGCTCAACATCCACGGGGGGGTTTATCACTCGCCGAGTGAAAAAAGCAATCACAGCAGATGTCACAGCAGCTCAACACATCCATATGTTGCCACAATCGCTTTTGTCATTACGTAGTATGTACACCACCGACACCCCCACCCCCCTTTTTATTACCAGACATGAAGCTGATGCCAACTGCACGTATGGTCTCAGCTTAGTGTGATCACACAGCTGCACCTGTTACAGTGAGGCAAGAGTGAGGCCATTCATTCAAACACACACACACACACACACACACACACACAATCCCACACACACACACACACACACACACAAGACTGTAAGATGTGGGGATGCCATCTGCAAGAGGCAGCCACATCTTAGTGTGATTACACCAATGCACCTGCTGAAAACAGGCGAGTTTAGTTTCACACTCGGAATGAAATCGTCTGATTAGATTTGAGTTCTGCTCTGATGAGAAGTAAAGTCGTGTCGTTTCAGAGATTGAATCATATGGATATGAAGATGAGAGGAGTTTGATGCTCTAAGCTGCACTGAATATGAATATGATGCCCAATATGCCTTCCACGTCCGTAAAAGTGCAAGGGTCAGTGTGGCGTAAATTTCGCTTAAAGGTGCAACATGTAAGAATTGGCCACCAGTCAAATTCAAACTCAAAACAAATTAGGGGCAACAAATCACCAGAGTAACCGCTAACTGCTGCTAACTGTAGCTCAGTTAACTGTGCAGCTAACGCTTCATAGAAAAGCCAGACTGAAATATTGGTTAGCCGATATAATAATGGCGATAATAATGACGATATAAAAATGTGTGGATATTGGCCGATATATCAATATCGGCATCGGACCCAAATATCAATAAAAACTCTTGGGTTGCCAGGTTGTAAAAAAAATCTTACAAATATACTAATATCACAACCTGGCAACTTGAAAGTTTTTCTTAGTAATGGTTTGTAACAGATATATACAATGCTAATTATTTATTAATCATTAAATCATCAATTACAACAACTGAACCCTTTTTCAGGAGTGACTTATCAGAAACCAGTAACCTCATGTGGTATTACCTTAAATGATAATTAATTAAGGTGATTTGTAAGTCTTTAAATGAACACTTATATGATATGACACTAAAATGTAGAAATGTAGAAAAAAACATCCCTCTGTTTAAGTGTATAATACAAAATCATTTATGTCTGACTGAGTTTAGGTCAGTTTAGTCTGCACACTTCATGCCTACAATATTGTTCTTTTTGCAGTCTAACCAGTCTCCTCCTTTGTGACTGGTATAGATTTTACACAGAGAAATCCATCATGTCTTTCTTCTGGAGCCATATCACCAGTGTCTCATCATCACGACTATTGAACAGGTGCTAAAACAAAGCAGAGCAGCCTACCTGGAATGAGACAAGTTGTTATCAGGAATATCCAAAATCCAGTGTTGTCCATGCCCAGACCTCCGGTGCCAGCTTCTCGCTGTGGTTAAATTCCCCGTGTGGACTTGTTCTATGGCTCCTGCCTCCCAGACTGAACGCACGGCAGCAGGTTGAGCGTCAGGTCTGTGCGTCAGGGTCCAGTCAGGTCTCCATGTGTGCCGCACACCGAGCACGCACGCCTCCTCGCCCTGAAAAGATTTCTCAAACTTGTCCCCGCAGCCTGTTTCACTTTTCTCACTCCCACTGCGATGCCGACCTCAGTCTGAGCTGTAGCGGAGCTGCAGCAGTCTCTGTCCGGCTGAGGCTTGACGGGGATAAAGCAGCTTAACGCGTGGGCAGATTATTTCCGAGATAGCCTACCCCCCAGTCCCGACCGACAGCTCTCTGACAGTGTGTGAGGGCAGAGCTGAGCACAGTGCCCTGGGTGCACAGTTAGAAAGAAAAAGGGGGGGAAAAAGGTGCAGTCAGGCTATTTTCAATGAGCAGACTCAATAGACGCAATTAGGGGCCCCAGACAGGGGCGTAGCTACAGGAATCAGCTCCCATGATGATAATATTTTTATGTAGAAAAATCATAAAAAAAATAAACATCTACAGAGCTTGTAGAAAGGTGCAGAGAAAACGTATCTCGTTTCCTTAAAAACATTATTATGATTGTGAATCAATACTTTTACAGTGTGTTTTGTGTATTTTATAAGTGTGAATGTTTTGTTTATCTCTGTGTAACCCTAACCCTATGAAAGCTGCTCAGTGGTGCATGATTCAAAATGACTTGACTTCTCGGCTATAAAACTACCCGGATCTTCCGTGTCGTGGGGCCCATAGAGCGTAACTTCCGGTTGAGTGTCTAACTTGAATGAAATGATTTAATCTTGCATCTCTTCTAGACTTTCCCAGTTTTATTGGACCAAATATCTCAAATTATGATCGTCACACAAGTCATTTCAAGAAAGGTTGTGTATCCACTGACTTACATTTCTTTCACAATGTTAGCTGATGGGAAAAAGTCTTTTGGGCCCCAGTGCGTCACATGATGTTGTAATTACACGGTTTGGCCACTACAAAAGTTGGCTTCAAAGCCCAGCGCTCATTCTGGGGGCTTGGTTCTAGCTTGTAACAAGGTTCGTCAGCCAGTAGTATAACACTGTTGGTATCAACTGTATTGGTAGATGTTTATAGAAAAAAAACCCGTAGGGTACTGCAGTATACACCCCGCCTAGCAAAGCATTTTTACACTTCCATTTCCTTTGGCTCAAAGTCAATGGGATTATCGAATGGGTTTGAGATATGTTCACGTTTTGTTCTATGACACATGAATTAAAAAGTGTTCACATGTCTTAAAATGGTGGCTGCTAACAAGTGGCTGAATGTGACCGCAGAGGTTGTCGAGGACATTACATTACACCAGTCCATCTTTACAGGCAGACTATTCTAACTTGGACTTTTAAACTTGTAGATCAATTTAACGACATGTTCATTAATTTGTAAGGGAATAATTTAGGTTCAGGTTTATTCAGGTGACTGGGTACAATTTGATGCTGATCCTAATAAAAATCCAGATCTGTCGGATTTAAATATGTTTTCATAGAGAGTTGTGTCAGCTGCTATATGTTGGACTAATCTGCTGATTATTTTCTCCACTGGTTTGTAAAAAATACTCAGTCCAAACTGACACCTTCACAAAGTTTGTTTTGTCAAATCACAGTCCAAACAATGCCATTATTTGAAAAAGGCCTTCATTAAAATGATTACAATAACTCAAAGGAAAAGCAGCAAACCTTCACATTTGGGATGTTGGAACCATGAAATGTTTTTACATGAAAACTCACACAATTATTAAAAAATTATTCATCAATTCTTGATTAATCTACTAATAGTTTCAGCTGGACTTACTGTACAGAAACTGTGTAATTAATAATAAAACATACATGCAAGACAAGACTAATGGCATGAAGGTGATTATGCTAACATCAACACAAAACTAACAATCTCAAATTATGTGCATATTATGACACCTTCCAGACTTTGCAGATAATAAACGAAATTAAACCTGTAGCCCTTTATGGCCTGATGGGTGAAATATGTCTAGATATCCACCACGGTTGCATCCAAACATACATGTTTGTCAGACAGTTAAGTGTAGATAAGAGTTTGATGTTCCCACACTGAAAACTACTGGAAAAAAGATGTGTTTTGCAAAACAAGGAGAGAAGTTCAGTAGAGGCATCCACTGTAGGCGGGTGAGAAATGACAGAAACTGAAACTGGAAAATTGTGTGACACACTGGGAGAAGGAAGAAAGAGTCTGATGCTGTCAGAATGTGCCTGGAGATGAGAGAGAAAAGAAGATGTAGGAGGCATCATGTCACATCTGATAAGCTTCAAAGAAAAGTTCACCCAGAAATGAAAATACAGTCATTATATACTCATTTCCATGCCGATGGAAAGTCAGGTGAAGTTTCGTAGTCCACAAAACATTTCTGGAGTTTCACAGCAAAACAGTGTTGCAGCATTCTCCTAAACAACTGAAGTAGATGGGGACTTGGGGGGGAAAAAAAGTGGCTCTGTAAAACTTGTCTGGCACAATCCTAGATTGATTTGAAAAGACTTTTCACGAAACTTTAACTTCCCACTGGCATGAGGGTGAATAGATAGTGACAGAATTTCTAATGCAAAAGTTGCATGTACATGGAGATGATTCATAGGAAAGATGGTTGTAATGTTCAGTCGAACAAACGCAGCGAAAGTACGCTCTGGGGTGCCCATCCAGCGGAGAAAACGTGATACAGTGTCCTCTATGGGTGTCCTTCCAGGGGAGAAAATGTGATAAAGTGTCCTCTAGGGTGTCCTTCCAGCGGAGAAAACATGATAAAGTGTCCTCTATGGGTGTCCTTCCAGCAGAGAAAATGTGATAGTGTCCTCTAGGGTGTCCTTCCAGTGGAGAAAACGTGGAGTGTCTTCTACGGTGTCCTATGGGTAAAACATTGTGAAGTGGAAGCCGGTGCCCTTTAATTTTTTTTTTTTTTTTTGCCCCTGGCCCTAAAACATCCTGAGTCCGCCGCTGCAAGAAATGCTGGTGTGCCTCAGTTTGGGGATCCTACTAGTTGAGAGTTGTTAAAGAGGAACCAGTAATGCCAACAGGAAGCAGGAACCATTAAGGCCTTCATCAGGGTACTTGACCTGATGGAGGCCGTAATGGTTCCTCCTTCCTGTTGGAATTCTTATTATGATTCAATAGCATGATGAAATGGTTGTAATGTTACTGGAGGATCGGGAGAAGCGCTGTTATTTTAGGAAGCGACGCAAGATTTCTTATATCAATAATTAACATTTTTGTAATTAATAATTTAGCTATATTTTGTTTGCCCCACATTTTCAAGAAGAATGGAATAGCCCTTTTTTCAACCTTCGTGCAAAAACTCCTTAGTCATGTGTTTCTTTAATATTTACTTAGTGTGAAGTACTTTGAGCTCACACGGTTCAAAAATGTGTGGCGCACCACATGTTCTCCCTCCTGTGAGGTTCACAAGGTTACTCCTTCAGGCCAAATAAGTCAGGTGGACTGGAAACTCTAGTGGTATGATGTGAGCAATCAACATGTGTTATCCTCCAGATGTTCATGTCACATGTCCAGGTGTTTTCCTGTCTCTTTGATCATAAAGAGGGTGATCGGAGTGAATAGAAGTATTGTAGTATTCAAAAAAACAGTCTTGGCCTCAAGACCACTTTTTGAAGGTCTCGGCCTCGTTTCTGTCTCCGATAAAGAGGACACTGGAATTTATTTCAAGACCAGTCATGACCACAACTGCAGGGATTTCACTGTACTGAATGATTGTTAGATACTGTATATACTATACTTAATGGTGGATTGTGTTAGAAGACAAGGACATTTTATTTAAATTTCAAAGAAAAAGTTTTCAATGTTAGCCAGATGTTAAACATGGAAAAGGAGTATTGAGACATTTGTGTTGATTTCGGCTCCTTCATTATTTTGTCAAGACATTACATACACACATACTTATTTTGCAATAACAGAGGTGAATGATGATGAATTTTCATTTGTCGTGTGTGTGTGTGTGTGTGTGTGTGTGTGTGTGTGTTTTTAAATGAATGTGCCTATATTTTGTTTGTTCCACATTTTATTGTGAGTGACTCATGCAGTGTGGGACTCACACCAGTCTTGGTCTTGACCTGGTCTCGGTTTAGGCGATCTTGTCTACAACACTGGCGAATAGGTGGGTAATGTTGAACTTTACTTAGACGGTTTATTAATTTGTAGATTTTTGCATTTTTTCATCTATGTTGTCGAAGCATTTCCTTGTGATGGAGGCTGTGAACCTGCATCCAAGTTACTACGTGAACTTCCTGCTACTGGCCATAGGGTGGAGACAGTGAGCTGTTGCACATGAGTCAGTTGGTATGACAGTGTAGAAATTTCTAGGGGGTCACAAATCCACCCTGGGATGATGATGAGCATTTACACTGTGCAGACATGATGTCATAATCAACATAAACAACTAAAATGAGAATGAAATGAATCATCTCTGGAATTTTCTCTTAAAAAATCATTCAAGCTATGCATTTTTACGTAGAGTACAGTTATGTGCTTAAGACCGACTCTGTGACAGGCATTTATAATACATGAGAGCAGCTTTTAAAGTGGAAATCAGTGTAAGAGTACCACATACAGAGACATGAAGGGCACACTAGGACAGGAGTGGATCTCAGGAAACGAGACAGAGGTGAGGAGAGGGCCAGGAGAAGGAAGAAGGGAAAGAAGGAGACAAGGTCATAACGGGCCAAAAACAATGATGCTGACCGAGTTTCGCCCCAGCCCTGCCTGCCACCCGCCCGCCCCGTGTCCTCTGTCAGGCACTGCAGAGGAGAAAGACGAATCAGCGCTCTCTGGTCCACCCTCGTCCCTCCCACTCTCTCTCCACCTCTCTGTATCACTCCCACCTCACTTCAGAAGTGTGATGCTCTGCAGTGCTGCACACTGAGGAGTCTACCAGCCAGCAGCCGCTCGTTCCTCAGCCAGACAAGAGCACGCAGGCAGGAGCTGCTGCATCATCCGATCCTGACAGGAGGTAAGACTGCTCAGAGATGTTCAGCTGCAGCTCAGGGGATAGGGTATGGGGACTACGGTCACATCGGGGACAAGTGGAAGATGCTAGAACGTGTAGGTGTGTAGGGAATGATGACAGAAAATACCTACATGCAGAGATATGTAAACGTCAGACATTTATCACGTGATAAATACAAAACTGTGTCAAGTGCATTGGAAAAATGTGAGGAATAGTGTAACAAACAGGCAATGAAACAGAAAAGAGAAAACATCTGTGTCATCATCTGGCTCTGAATTATGTCCAATCATTAGATTTGGCCACAGGTGAGAAAGTTCTGGAGGCAACTAGAGGACATTTACAGTAATTTAGATCGGCTAGTGACCAAAACAACATGGTCATATTTGTTTACCAAAGGATTGATCCAGGCTTGACCTCACCCAAAGATGACCTCATGGTCACTTCGAGAGCCAATGTTTGAGAGGACTTGATTCATCCAGATCATAACTCAGTTTGCTGAGTGTTTACGTCTTGTTGTTGTAGATTTTCTTTCTCATATTCCTTCTTTTTTCTTTTCAAAGTTGGATGGGTGCTTTTCCATCATGCTCAAGTCTCTGTTTGTGTATGGAGTGCTGGGAGGTGAGACTTATTTTGTAAAATATATTTTGCTCTGCTCTTCATTTGCTCTCATCCCTTCTGTGCTCCTCTCACGTCCTTCTGTGTTTTTTCCCCAGTGTTGCTGATCCCAGCAAAGTGCGATCAGATCACCGTGTGCGTAGAAGATGACAGTGACCTGAGGGTGGACTGCCTGATCGAGTCCCAGCCCGACAAGAGGAACAGCTACGAGTTCTCTTGGTCCTCCGGAACCAAAGAGTCCATCATTAACACCAATGTGTCCGGTTCTGCACCCGAGGGCCAGTTCAAAGACAAAAGCTATGTGGAGGAGCTGGATCCTCAAGGCTACAGAATGACCCTCATCGGCTTCACAGACAAACTCCCGCACAACACCACCTACATGTGCAAAATAACTGGGGTGCGTGCCAGTGTCACTGTGGAGAAAGGTAGGTGTATCAGCTGTGTGTTAGGACGTGAGGGAGAGAGCATGAGAATAAGTGAGTGGGAGACCAGTTGAAGAGGATTTTGTCAGCTCTTTTCATCCCACTTTTCTTCCTCTGCAGATCAACTTGTCGAGTGTTCAGCTGTGAGCCTGCTTCTGAAGACCTCCTGTTCGTGGATCGTTTGCCTGCTGCTCTTCGTCTTCTATCAAACTCAGCGCTAAAAGAAAACAAAAAAAAAACAAAAAAACATGCAGGCTTGTGCTGGCACACACACAAACATCTAACCACGCCCACGCATCTGTCCGAATCCACAAACACCCCCACAATAACAGCCACATGTTGAGAAGATGTTGTCAATAGCTTGCAAATGTCTCTCCTTCCTTTGTGCACGGTTTTCATAACTTTGACTCTACAGTATTAAGATGACTCGAAGATGATACTAAAGAAAGATTTATAGATGTGCTTTTTTGCTGCAGAGGCACACACAGCTGCGTAACTAAACTGAGTAACTTGTCTTGTAAATATTACTCTAGAGGCTGTTTGTTTTCAATAAAGGGATGCTCTTGAAAGCCGGATATTGATTTGTGTGTGAATTCACTGCTCATAGTTGCGGGGCAGAAGTGGAGAAGGATGAAAAGTAAAAAGGTGTTTCTGAAGCTGTGTCATGCACACAAGCTCTGTCACGTTGGTGAAAAGTGATGACAGCGATTGTTTAAATCATTACAATGGAAATATGAATGTGCTGTTGTGTTAGGACACTGAACCAGAGTAGATTTATTTGACCTTTTCTGACAGATCAACAGAATAAGACCAAGTAATGTCCATGTGAAAACATCTTTACAAAGTGATTTGGATGTAGTATAATGTAGTATAATTACACTGTATCAGTGTGTCAGTATGTGGTTAAACCTCCAGCATGAAGATAAAAAAAACACACCAAGAAACTCTGTGAAAATGTGACTAAAAAGTGCCAGTCAGGGGGAGGATGCATTTCCAGATCACTGAATGTCCTTTGGAGTATAGTTACATTAATCGTGAGTGTGACACAGCAGTAAAACTGAGTGAGAGACCTGTACAAACAGACTGCAGGCTGAAACTGCCCCCAACTGTCCATCTACTAACTGCTTAAAAGGGACTTTTTCTGTTGATCTTCATCCAAAAAAGGGACATTAGATGTACTTTGATTCAATGCTTTGAAACAGTAAAGCGGAAAAACATGAACTTCCAAAAGAAGGTGAATACTTTTTTTATAGGCTTTCAATTTGACTTCAAACTGACTTTGAATCTGACTTAAGCTTAAAAAGTCAGAAGAATCAAACAGTCCGCCAAGACATATTGATATCTGTACCCCACGAACAGACCGGCCTGTAATCTAATTAGTTTTGTGTTGGACCCTATGATATCCTAAGTGTTCAGTATTAAATATAAATAAGACATTGTGGAATAAATTATCCTAGGAATAAATAGTCTTATTTATATATATAAATAATTCATATAAACAAATCAAAATGCTGTCGAAGTTCTTTATAAGTGTACCTTGATAAATAAACATGGGATATAAATAAAATGGATTCAGAAAGTAAATCATACTAGGACAGTAGTTAAATATGGGTAGGTACAATGTTAATCTTAAGAATAAAAGACATACAAGCAATACAAATAATGATGAAAATAAAATAATGAAATAAAAAACAAAATGCATCACATATACATATCTGAATCACATATACGTTTGAGTCTCTGAAAGTGACCAAAAGGAATATTATCTATTAAACTAGGTGGATGGAAACTGTCCGTTCTGAGGATCGTATTGCGATCAGTTGATTTCCTAAAGATAGAGGTGTGTAAATCTCCATTGACATCTTTAGAGATTTTTAGGTCTAGAAAGTTGATTTCAAAAAAAGAAAAGTCAAGACTGAGCTTCACATTTCTATTAGTATTATTTAAATATGAATGAAACTGAAGGAGTTCTGTTTCTGAACCTGACCACAGTAGGATAATATCATCGATATACCTGCCCCACCATATAATTTTATCCAAATAAATATTAAGGTCCGAGTATACAAATGTTTCTTCCCCATGCTCCCATAAACAGATTAGAGTAATTAGGTGTAATTAGGTACTTTGTGACACAATATAGTAATCAAGCAAATAAAATCAAAAAATTGTCAAAAGAAATTGGGACATATTGAAAAGTGGTAGTACTCTCAGAGAAGCTCTCCCAGATCCAACAATCAGCTTCAGAAGAGACACAACGCTTTTAGTACATAAATCAGATTCATTCACAATTTTAAATACATAGTTAATACATACATTGTGCCGCAGATATCCTCATAACCTTCAGTGTTGTCTGGTGAAGTGAGATGATCAGCAGGGTTTCTCACATGCATCTGTGGTTTCTCCTACGGGCGCTCTTGACCCGCGGTGCTATCCGTAGTTTCCGACAACAACACGATGGCCGCTACTACTGATTGCAGCAAGAAACCAGAGCTATCTAAAGCTGAGTACCTTAAACGTTATTTATCCGCGGATGAAGATGTCAAGAAGTCAAACGGGAAGCTTAAAAAGAAAAGGCGCAAAGTTCCTGAGAAAGGGTGAGTCTGCGGGAGTGTTTTAACTCAGCTGTCTGTCATGTTGTGTGTGCGTGTTAGCCGTTAAGCTAGCTGAGGTCGCTATTGCTGTTTATCGACGATAAACTCGTTGGTTTTTAATGGAAAGTGTATGTAGCTTAACTCAACTCAATTTTACTTCTCCTATTCAAGACTTAAGATAGTAGACGACGACATAGACTGGAAACAGATGGTCATAGAGGAGGAGGAGAATGAAGAGGACGAAGAGGAAGCTCCAGTGGTAAGGATTTGTTAGCTACCTAAGCTAACGTGTGTCCATTCATTTACCTGCAGTGATTAGCCCGCTGACTTCTTCATTTACAGCACACCTTAAAACATGACGTGCTTTTAATTGTACACGTTATCAGTTCATTTGATGAATATGTTTTGAAATGAAACCCCAAATAAAACAGTGATTTGGTTGCTTCATAATGTTTTAAATCAAGAGAAATGTCACGATATCAAAAATATGCAACACAAAAATTTAATTAAAAATCACATAAATTAAAGAAAAACCCAGCAGTTGTCAATATTTGAATGTTTTAAGCACATGTTTGGTATTTTAGCTTTAAACATTACTTCACTAATCAAACTAGTTGCAGAAAACGTTTCTGTATTGATCTTTTAATTTATTTAATGACAAATTATTGCAGCTTTATTTGTGTGGGCCTCATCACATTAACCCAAAAACCATAGCAAAATTACCATAAAGCAGTCCTGCTCATTGATAGACTG
Organism: Pagrus pagrus; assembly: GCF_965226575.1. Lineage (NCBI taxonomy): Eukaryota > Metazoa > Chordata > Actinopteri > Spariformes > Sparidae > Pagrus > Pagrus pagrus. The sequence continues at coordinate 19,610,344 of NC_140198.1, forward strand.
TAATGCTCTAATGCAAGCAGGGGTATTGAGGAGACAGCCACCATGCTAGGATTATCACAGTAAACTCTGTTGTCAAGTATTTTGTCGAACTGCTCAGTCATTTCATGAAACTTAATCCCTTGTGTGTGTTTACTAAGATTGCGGAGATAATTGATGAGAGACCAGAGGAAGTGAAACAGCTGGAAGCCTTCAGAACCAGCAATAGATGGAAAGTGATTGGAGGTAATTGATTTTTGTGGCCAAAGTCAAAAGAAGCTTTGTCTGTGTGATAAAACAAGTTTATTTATGTCTAGTCTCCTCTTCCAATAGCTGATGAAACAGAAGACACAGAAGAGGGGGAAGTAAGAGAAGATGAACCTCTGGAGCTGGAGGCATCAAACAGGGATCGCCATGATTCGCCTGAGCTGTCACCAAAGAGAAGGAGACATGACTCCCCTGTTAAAAAGACCCGACATGACTCTCCAGATGTATCCCCTCCCAGAAGAGGTCGCCATGACTCTCCCGACATATCCCCCAAAAGACGAGGTCGCCATGATTCTCCAGACATATCCCCTCCCAGAAGAGGCCGTCATGACTTGTCCCCTCCAAGGCAACATTCGGGGAAATCAGGGAAGGCACAAAGTAAAGGTGAGTAATGAGAAGTAATTATTTAGGCTGAATTTCTTTCTGCATAGAGCAAATCTATATTAATGAAACAAGAAACAGCACAGCAACCACAAGACCTCCCAACACCATTGTACGGAAACACTGTATTTGTTTATGTAAATTTATATTTTTACTTTTGAAATCCCTTAAGTCGTCGTCCAACACATTTGATCCCTTGATTATGACGGGCCACTCTAAAACATTATCTTAATTTTGCTTAAACTCCTTTAAGATTTAATAGTATTACTCTGAAATGTCATAAATGGTAAATCAATATATATTCATATACTGAGCAGCCTTATCCCTTCCTAGGTTTTTCACTTTCTTCCCCTCCAGTCTAATGACTTCTTTCACATGAAAAAAGTACTTTGTTGAAGTGTTTAGTTATATAAACACGTCACTAACAGTTATTTTTTTGTTAGATTCATCCCCTGCCAGAAGAATGCCCAGCTCATCATCATCAACTAAAAATCCTGATCGTCATCGATCACCACTAGCAAAGAGGGCTCAGAACAGGCACGATTCAGACCTTGACCAGTCACCTCCTCGAAAAAAGACACTAAAGGGAGACGCTTCAGATTCCGACCAGTCACCTCCACGGATGCGCTCAAAAACAAGACGAGGCTCTGATGCTGACCAGTCACCACCCAGGAGGCGGGCACGTGGTGGAAAGGACTCGGATGAAGATCTGTCACCACCTCGTAGGCCTGGCCAATCACAGGTGAGCAAATTCAGAGTTTGAGGAGTAATGTGAGATTTTATTTGCTTGAAACTGCTGTATGTGTGCTGTTTCAAATCAGTCAAGACACATGCAGTTTTTTAATGCTTCTTCTCAGGGTCCAAGGATGCTTTCTGGTGGGGCAGCAGGTCTGGTTCCTTTAGATGTTTTAAGGAAAGAGCAGGAGGAGAACCGACGCAGAGACAGAAACAACCAGCCATTAGAAGGTTGGCTCATCTTTCCTCTTTTAAGATACTTGTCAAACTCACAGAATTATCTATCTCATATCATCTACATGGCTAATGCATACTCCAAATGCTTACAGATAACTTTGGTCAGTTGTGATTAGTTGAATGATGTAGTCCTCACATTTTTTTACCTATTTTCTTGTCATTGAAGATGAATCCCGCAATGCCCAGACGGTGTTCCGAGACAAGAGTGGTAAAAGGAGGGACTTGGATACGGAGAGAGAAGAACAGAGGAGGAAAGCTGGAGAAAAGGCTGCAAAGGATGAAAAATATGCTCAGTGGGGGAGAGGGTGGGTCTGCATACAATTTTCACACATGAGAAAATGGGATTATAATCACACAAAGATGTAGAATGTCTGATGTGATGACTTTCATTGATTAAAGTCAGCTCATGTTTATAGGTTGGCCCAAGGCCAGATGCAACAGCAGAAACTTGAGGATGCGGTGCATGAGGCCCACAAGCCGCTGGCACGTCACTGCGATGATGAGGATCTGGACCGTATGTTGAGAGAGCAGGAAAGGGAGGGAGATCCGATGGCTGCGATGCTCAGGCGGAAAAAGGATCGCAATCCAAAGACAAAAGGTTTTAAGAGATACATATGTGTACCTTGTTCTGAGTTGACTGATGTAAATGTTTGTTTACCACTCATAGAATACATTATAAACAATCTTATTTTTGTTTGCAGAGAAACCTCGATACAAAGGCCCAGCCCCACCGCCAAACCGTTTCAATCTTCTACCAGGCTATCGCTGGGATGGAGTCGACAGGTACAGTGTAATGTAGTGTAATGTAATGAATGTGATTTTATATCCCTCTTTATGTTAAATGTATGATTGCATAATTAACAGTGGAATTTGATTTGTGTGCTTTTCTCACAGGTCAAATGGTTTTGAAAAGAAACGCTACATGCGGATGGCAGATAAAAAAGCTGTCCAGGAGGCAGCGTATAAATGGAGCGTGGAGGACATGTAATGATGAAATGGCAGCCAGACACTGACGGATCAGGAGACAGGATGCCTAATCCATGCTGTTGAAATTCTACAGATTAGACACATCTACTCAACAGTACCAACATTTTGAGTATAAAGATAGTTATATAAAGATACATTTTGTTCACCTTTGAAAGCAGTTTGATACTGTACAAGGGACATCAGATTATCACAAACTGATGATCTACAAACAAAACTGTACATAGCAGTGAAGTGACAGCATCTTTATTATTTTGTAATAAGTGAATCAGTGTAGAGCCAAAAAAGGATGTGTTTTTCACTGTTTTATTAAATGATGTTTTTTGTAAAATGTTGTGTCGCAAGTGTTAACATACAGCTATGGACTTGGGTCTCACATGAATGGAGGTGATGGTCAGTAATTATACATTATAGAGTTTACTGAACCAAATATACTATTATTGTAATATTTTGGAAGTATTTTGTGTTTTTAGGGCCATTTAATTATTTTCTTGTTTTACTTGAAGGGGCAGCACTGATTTAAACTTTGAAGTACAGATGTTAGGACCTTAAAAATGATTGCTTGACATTTAGGTGCTCCAGAGCCAAGAGGTGCATGCTGGATCACAGGTGTGGCTTACTGGCACAACTAAATGGAAAACGCCTATCATTAATTTTATTAGCTTCAGTTGCGTCTTCACATGAAAAGCATGTATTCTTTGGACATTTTTATTGCCTTCTTGGGAAATTTGAATTGCCATTCACTTGCAATAGAAACATCAGCCATTGAGGTGTCTGAGTAAGCCAACATTGAGCCAGCTGTTATGGGGCTGTGGACCTGGAACACCTGAATGAAACTGAACCACCAACTACTTATGTAATTTGTTACACCTGTGGTTTTCCTGCTATGTCACAATGTCTACTGTAAAAAAAAAAACAAGCATTGGCCACAAATGTCATGAAATGCACTGTTTCTGCAAACACTGAGGACACACAAACACACGTTTATATATTTTGTCAAGGTCAACAACTCAGCAGAATCCAATATAAATGAAGTAATAATATAAACTCAAAAAAAATTTTCCACAACTGAATAAACAAGCTGAGAAATAAGGTCCCCACAATACTGTTTGAAGCTAGAAAGGTGGCAGGGTCCACCACAGATAAACAAAGTAAAACAGTATGAAGTGGTCTGTCTTTTAGGCTCAGTTTATATTGACTGATGTTTATTCAGTCCTAAAAAAAATAATAGAGTTTGTTTATTTAGTTTGTTTAGGCATAAAAGATCAAGTCAATGAAGATCTGATTAACATTTCTTCCTTTCTTTTAAGGGTATTGTTTTTTAAAGTCTGAGTATTCATCAACAGATATACGTTATATTATATATAACTATATCTGTCTTTATTTATGTACATATAAAAATGAATATTATCTTGAGGCCGCTAGTTTCCGTCCTCTTAATATAACCGTGTAAGTAGGAACCCTTAAATTGGCATAGTAGTACTCGTTTCACTACGGAATGTTTTTGATGATGCACACACTCTAAATCTGCATTAAGTCTAAGGAGCTGAAACTTTTAACAGTATGAAGGGCTTCTGTTGCTATTAACGATTTGTGTAGCGAAAAACACGGCACAGAAACTGTCGCTGAAACTCGGATACTGAAGAAGGAGACCTCATGACCTAATTTGGGGTAAAAATGGTTGACTGGAGTCCGATAGCGAAGGTGTACGACCCGCTGAAAGCTGGCAGCATCGACGGCACGGACGTGGAGCCCCATGACCGGGCGGTATGGAGGGCCATGGGTGCCCGCTATAAGCCCAATAAAGGTGTTGTGGGAGACCCACTGCTGAGCCTGATTGTGTCCCGTCTGAACCCCCAGACAACAGAGGAAAAACTCCACCAAGTCTTCTCCAAGTACGGAGACATCCAGCGGCTGAGGCTGGTCCGGGACATCGTTACGGGCTTCTCCAAAAGATACGCCTTCATTGAATACAAGGAGGAGCGGTCTGTTGTCCGGGCCCGCCGGGACGCCAACAAGCTGGTGGTGGACCAACACGAGGTGTTTGTGGACTTTGAACAGGAGAGGACCCTCAAAGGATGGGTCCCCCGGCGGCTCGGCGGAGGGCAGGGAGGGAAGAAAGAGTCCGGACAGCTGCGGTTCGGTGGCAGGGACAGGCCTTTCCGGAAGCCCATTAACCTCGGGGTCGGTCCGGTGCAAGAACGGGGAGGTGGTGGTGGTGGTGGAGGAGGCGGAGGGAGGGAGTGGGACAGACAAGGTGGGAGAGACAGGGAGGACCGGGACCGACACAGAGAGGCCGAGTGGGGCAGCAGAGGGAGGAGAGATGACCGGGACAGAGGCAGAGAGAGGGATGACCGCAGGCACGGAGACAGGAGCAGGCACCGGGACAGGAGATGAAGTCCGTGATTACAGAACTGGAGCTGAATCCAAAGAACTGAGCTCACCGGTTCAAATGAAGTCTGTGACAGATGTTTTGATACACAGTCCAGCTGCTTGCCTCAGATGGAGGAGTTGGGCAGTGAAGGAGAGTGTGACTGTAAGGGGACTGGGCGATGGAAACAATAAGCATTTCAATGAACAGATTACCTTCTTATGGTATCATGATATCAGCCTGAGTGTGAAATGACATGGTCGATGTCCATCAGATTCTGTTGTATGGTAATGTGATGTCAATCTGGAGCAGCCACTTTCGGCTGACACTCTGTATTTCAGTATTACTCAGGGGGATCTGACATACACAGGCTTTTGTAATGTACATAGATCAGGAAAAGCAGTTTAATAATTCATCACACCATCACTTCTTAATTGCACATTACAATGATGGACAGTTTTTACATTATTGATGTCGAATACACGAAGGAAGTAACACAAGCTTTAAAAGCACCACCTGCAGCTATATGAACAAAATGCCTCTAATATTTTTTCATACAGCCGATTGAGACAGTTACACATTTTCTTTCATCGTAAGTGAGACAATTCATTAACTGTTTTCAAATCTGAGACGTGTATGTAGTGTTGAAACACTAGTGTGTAGCCTCTCTCTGTCGTCCATGTTTCCTTTTTTTTTTTTTTTTTTTTACGGATAAAGATTTTTGGAGAGTCATACTTGGTTAAAAAAAAGCCACTGATGATGGTTTGCACAATATACACTCTATAAATGAGGGAAGAAAACCAAATAAACTAAAAACGATTTGAACACAATGGTGTCATTTTCCTCGTTTCTTGTGCAGAAGTTAGAAAGATTTTCCTCTATTGTCATTTTGAGTTGCATTTTGCTGGTGTAAGAGACCATTTTTTCAATGTCAATGTCTACCACTAGCAAGTTTGCTCTGTAATTGTAATGGAAAAATACAGCTTCAGCTAAGTGTAAAGTTCACCAAAAGCTGTATTAGTCACCAACAAAACTTTTTATTATGTATTTGTTGTTGGAAGTCAGTAGAGTTGGATTCTGGATATTTTAATGCTGTGTTTACAATAAAACGGTGCAAAATGCACAAAATCATACAGACAAGCATAGGGATTAGAATGTGCAGCAAGTGAATCTGTTAAAGCACATTATGTAGAAATTGACATTTTGTGCTATTTGGTGCCCCCCACAGTTTGTGAGTGCAACACCACTGTCATAAATACAAATCCCAGATCTGTAACCATTCGTCAGTTGTACTGTAGGCGCTGACTACAAACAACACTCATTACATCATAACAATGTTATGTGTTGAAAACTTGTATGTTGAAGTAAACATGTCTGTAACGCTGTGATCCGACCCTCTCACTACAGTTACATAGTGCAGGAACAAGTGATAGTGAGACTGAGACACCATTCACTCTATTACAACACACTGTACCATCAAAATTATTTAGAAGCTGTTAGTTTAAGGTTAAAAAAAAGTTTCATAATGTTGCTTTTATGTACATAGTTTGCTTGAAAAGTTATCCAGCTGTTAGATCCCTTGTCCTGCTCGTTGAAGAAGATCATGTGTCAGTGATGAGTCACAGGGTGGATTGTTTTCTCTGAAGCTGACCGCATGTCTGAAGTCAGCATTATTAAACATTACTGGTCTGGTGTTAGCATCAGTCTGTTGAGTCCATGCACTGCACACATCATCAGTCCATTGGCTCATCACGTTGACCTGCTGCTGGGATACTCATCACTTCTTACCAGAGGACAAGCTAAACTGAGAAAAGAGTTTTTGTGCTTCAAACAAACGCAATGAAAGAATGTGTTTACACTTTAATCAAAACAATTGTGTGCCATTAAATGGTGCACACTGAATAAAGAATATATTTCCAGCACGCAGACACACATTGTGTTGGGTGTGGTCGGAGAAGGAGAACTCATCAACAACAACCACTGACACAGAACTTCTATTTAGCTACAATTCTGTGTAAACTGAAGAGTAAGATTAAAAGTTTTGCGCTGTTTGAAAGACAATGAATAATCCATAAAAGCCTACAAAAATAGCATTTTTTTTCACCGGTTTATTAGATTATGTGTATTAATGTCATTGTATTGTATGATTATAGCAAACTAGGATTGACAGACATATAATGGAATTAGACATTTGTGCAGACAAAAGATTCTGACAATCATTTTACAATTCAATTTATTTTTTTATTATACAATTTATTTATCTATAATGTCATTAAATTGCCATGTTTTACAGCTAAAGATGAGCAGTGTTACAAGAGCCAACAATCAAACACTTTTTGCTGGGAAGAGCACATGCTGATTTGTTTTAGAGCATCACTCAGACATCGTGTGTGGTTGTCTGGACGAGGCCGCTCTCAGCCTGCCAGCATATCTGGGATTCATGATGGGCCAACCAGGGTAAGTCTCTCTCTGGACTGTGCAGAACTCGAACCTGTGAATCAAAACACACAGACACTGATGAGCTGCTCTACATCAATCTACAGCAGAGAGACACTGACAAACTGGCTCTAACCTGAAGCCAGGGTTGATGCCAATGTTGTCTGGCTGTGGGTGGGCAGGTGTTCGCCTCCTGCGGCAGGTGGATGGAGGAGGGAAATCCTTCTGATACTGGGACTTCATTTCTGTTGTGTCACGTTCATTTTCCCCCGCTGTCGACCCCGTCTCTTTCTCGCCCTCGCCTGCTTCTCTGTCCCTGCTGCTGTTTCCTCTTCCTGTTTGTCTCGAAGATGTGAGATGAGAACGGTGGGACTCCTGCTGTGTGTTCTGGGCATCATGGCCTCCTGAAGGTTAAACATAACACTGGTAAGGGTTTTATAATAACTTACAGCATTTTTATATTTTAACCATATTTGGATGTTTTTCTTTTCTATCCGTAGTGTTAATGACTGAATTAGTATTTCAATCTAATGCATTATAACTGATTAAATGAATAAATTACATAAAAACTCATAAATCCCTTTCGTAATCTCTGCCCTCTCACACACACACACGCCCAAACCTTTTCTAACACACACACACACACACACACACACACACACACACATCCATCCAGTAAACACAACACAGCCTGGCACTAAACACTCACATGTCCACACAAACACAACTCACAGCTTATCTTCAAACAGATAAGATGAGTTTACTCTCTGGGTTGAGATAAGACTGCAGACCTTTGCCTCTGTCTGGTTGTGGGACGGGTCGAAAGCAGAAAGCTTCTCGTGACGTGGTCTCCATCTTAGCAGGAGTGTCTGGGTAGAGGAGGAATCCTGTGGAAGTCAAACAGGGTAAAATGTGGTCTTTAAAATAGCCAAATATTGGACAAACAAAGCTCTTTCTTTTTAAATGTATGTACTATGTACTTAAAGTATAAAAGAAAAAAGTTGTACTACTTGGAGTAACTACTTTGGAGTAATTCCAGTTAACACATCACAGCTGGACTAAGTGCACTTAACATCTCATCAAGCAACTCTAACTCTGTCTGATGCCGCTAACCTGTACCTGCCACTGTCGGCGGCTCTCCCCTGTAGGGTCGACTAGGCAGAAACAGTTCATGGTGACGCCTGGGGTGTCGTAGGTTGGTATTTGTGATGAACATATTGTCTGTCTGCTCACTGGCATCACCAGCACCACCACCCTTTCTGTCTGCTACAACAAATACTATGAAAATTAACACAAATTTCCATTAGTAGATAGTAGAAACAGTTGTTGCAGTTGCTAAAATAACAACTATAAAGTCTCTGAAGAGAGTAATTTACTGTATTGCTCACCTTATATGTAGAAAAAAAGCACAAGATGTGGTAAACTCTGCAGTGTTTCCCTATACAGACTAGATTTCTCTAGTCTGTATGTGTGTGTACTGTGTGTGTGCGTATTATAAGGCTATACACAGAGCTACTTAAAGCTTGTTTACTGCAGTAGTCATGGTGCTGTATTCTTCTCCAGTGAGTGACAGATACAGTAGTTACCAACTGAGACAATAAAGCTACTGGCCCACCAACACAGGGCTGGAACCTTGCAATGGCAGTATGAAGTAGGGATGATTTGACGCATAGACAGCTAGAAGTGTCTGAAATGTCATGTCTTGCTTCAGTAACTCATGCATAAAGATGATAAAAAATACATTTGACTGAAGTTGTGTTAAGACACACACACTATGCTGTCAAAAAACAGAAAACATGTTGTCTTTTCAGTGGTTGCCCTGGAGCATTTGGCCAGCACTCAGCAATGCACTGTGCCTCCCAGTGTTCAGCTGGCATAAACCCCAACTGTATTTCTTTCACATTAGAGGGCCTGTTTCAGCCTGTAACTTTTCAGTAGGCAACATTATACTTGTACATAAATCATTTTACCTAATGCATTTTAAAGGAATTATGTGGTGACTATGTTCCTGCAAACTTGCAAGTCCCTTTCATTCATAATATAGTCTATAGTTTCTGTGTGTTGTGGGCTGGAGGAGGTGAGACATCATTTTGATCTTATCTGTGATATACTTTCAGTATTGTGTCTGCATATCTTCACTTGAGTATGTGCGAGTGATTTTCAACTGTGAACTCATAACAACATAAAAGATAAGATTCATATCTTTTTTTTTAAAAAACAACAAATCTCATTCACAATATAATGTAGGTATCCACTACAATCCCATATACAAGATCTCAACAAAGGACACTGGTGAAACCAAACACACACTTGTGTATTGGGATTATTGAGATGCATTGAGATTTTCTCTTGCTTTTGTAGTTTTGATTATAGGATATTTGGTAGTTTTCATTATAGTGTATGTCGTCGTTTTGAATAGTGTATTTTGTATTTTTGATTACGGTGTATTTTGTAGTTTTGATTAGTGTACTTTGTAGTTTTGATTGCAGTGTGTTTTGTAGTTTTCATTACATTGTATTTTGTAATGTTGATTAATAAAGCTGTCATTCAGGCTTCTATCAGTGCTGCCACTTCAACCTCTCCGGTGCCTCAACTTCATTTGCCTCAGTACCTTCACCATCAGCTCTTACTGCCACCTGAAGACATTTCAAGAGCTCCTCAGACATTTTTGGCTAACTTTGCACTGATTTCAGCACGCGCCAGCAGGAGTCTCTCGTTCCCATAGTAACAAGCCTTCATTCAGAGCAGTATGTAGACGGAGTTAGCAACACAGCCTCCGCCGACAACTTTTACACGTCCAACATTGAGCTCTTCGGATGTGTTTTCGCGACTGGTAGTGTTTTCTGAAACAACTACAGAGCCCCAATGAGGTCAGGGCGACGTTGTAGATGAATAAATAGTTTTAAAAAGGCGAGAGAAGCAGCGTACAGCTCGTCGTGTAGCTTAGCTAAACTCTCTGTGTCAGAAACTCTGCTGCGCTCCAGTGTCCGGAAGTTCTGAGGGAAAAAAGTGAGAGAAAGGCATGAAAAAAGGGAGCTGGGAGAAACTTCTGAGCAACTTTCTCCGAGGACGTTGAGACACTATTTTCTCTCTTGAATTGCACTGTTTTGGAGCGATAACGACTCTTACTTTGGTTATCTAATAATTAGCTGTGTGCATTCATTTATCGATGGGTCTGCCGACGCTGGAGTTTAGTGATTCTTTCCTGGACAGTCCGGAGTTCAGAGAGCGGCTGCAGTGCCATGAGATAGAGCTGGAGCGCACCAACAGGTTTATAAAAGACCTCATCAAAGATGGAAACATGCTCGTATCTGCACTCAGAAGTAAGTACACGCTCATCAATAACTTGTTTTGGGGGGTGAAAGTGCGTGTTGCAGTAAGCTACTCAGCTTGTTCCACGGTCTGCTGCCTGATAAAGAGGGCAGCCCATGGCCATCAGTTCACACAGAGCCAGTGTTTAGACTACATTAATAGCTTATTACATTGGATTGTGTTTGGATGATATGAGCAGCACAGTTAGGTAGGTAGTTACAGTGTTGTGTAAAGGATATTGTGTACATACCATGATACAAGGATAGATAATTCACTCATCTTCATAGGTTTAGATGTTACATGTCTTTGTCTGGTTTTATATTCTGTTTTGCAGTTGGGAGATACAGTTTCTAACCTGCACTGTATCCACCAAGGTTGCAAGTAACAGTGGTTTTCATTATGAATTAATCTGCAGGTTATTTTTATGAGGCATTATGTCTAAAAAGATTCACCAAGGTCACTCAGATTGCTTGTTTTGTCTGACGGATGCCACAAAACCCAAAGATAGTCCATTTACAATTATGTAACACAGACAGAAGTGACATGTAATCATTTCAGCCCGATTGTTACCTGACATGATAAGCTCCATAGAGAGGTTGGGCTTTACTAGCTGATTTTGAGTGCCTGTCTTTGACCCCACCATCCACAGGGCTCCAGACTAACCTTCGACACTGGTGTGCCTAACTTTTGCATGTAGGCGCCCTAACACATAATTTAGGTGCACCCATTTATTCATTTTAATCTAATTTCTTAACATCTTCTCAACAACTTCATTTAAATCACAGCACACGCAAGAAGAAAGTGCAATACAGCAATTGTTTAAAGAATAAAGTTACAAAGTGATTTAAAGTGCTTGGCAAACTCAAATAAATAAAGAAATCAAACCCAAATGTCACAGGGATTTTATGAAAACCCTTAAAAGATATAAAAGTTTACAAAATAATCTAAAGAAAATATGTTTATAGGCTAAAGTTTGTTTAAAGGCAACTGTTTATACACCCAGTAGGTTTTAAAAATATATATATATTACATTTTTTTATTTGACCTGCTGGATATCAGACATACCAGTGTGACCAATGAAAATGTTTTGTCGGACTGGACAGATTTTTGGGTCATGTGTCACCAAAACAGTCACACTGTGTAGCCTTGCCCCACATCCTCCTCTTAACACACTAATCAACCATGAATAGAGTTGAACTAATAGATAGTAAGGTCTGGACATTAAAGGTGCACAGCAGTGTAATGACTATACATTAGAATGGAGACTGACATTTAATAACTGACCATGAAGGAAGAGTTTGTTTTGTACCCTCATAAAACAAAAAAAGGTAAAACAGGCACACAATAAACAAACATTTGGATGACAGGTAATCTATCATAGATTAGTGTGTTAACTAGAAAGTTGTATGTTTAACATGGTCTGATGGTGGCTGTCATATTCATATATTATCAGCTGATCAAGACTTTCTAAAAGCAGGTACCTCCCAGTTGGTTGTAGTTTATTTCAATTACTGTAATTTAATTACTGCAGATACACCTACCCTTAGTGGCTGCTTGCGGTTGACTCACCTGCTGGTTGAGGTCACTGGTGTGAATCCTGCTACAGCCTGCTTTACACACATCAGATGCTGCGTGTGTTCGACTGCTCTGTGACCCCGCGACATGATCACTGCATTGTTTACAATAACAGGTTTACAGAACTGCTCACAGGACACTGGCGTGTCAGCCTCCAGAACCACCACAAGATGATATTACCATCGTACAATGCCGTTGCCGTTTGTGATATGCTAACATTTACAACCTTTACTAACAGGAAAGTCTCTTTTCAAGAGAAAGCCTTTTAAAACTCTAGTTTTCAGTGTGTTCATCTCACATCAATCTTTTTAACGTAGCAAATAGCGTTTTCAATAAGACTGAATGTCATAAGTGAGAAACATTAAAATTTTGTCAGCATCTGACCACAAACTGTGTGCATTGACATCACGCAACAGAAACATACAGAGTGCAGAATGTAGATAAATGCACAAAAGACATTTGAACACAATTCAATGCACATTTTAAAAAGTTGAGAATTAAGGGCTCAATTAGGGACGCACAATATGTAATTTTTTTTCAGCTGATACAGATAACCAACAACTACCTGCTTCTCCTGGCTGATACCAATAAGTTAACAGATAATTTCACATGTTTAAGTTTAATAAGAAGTGTATAACCTGTAGTCACACCTAGGGGTTAGTAACGTTTAGATGTAGTGAGCAAAGATGGATCTATTTAGAGATATTCCATATCTCTAATTAGATTTGTTTGTTTGTAAACCTTTTCCCTCCGCTCAGAACCTTTGTGGAACATGTATGCCAAATTGCAATCGTGTCTTCATCCTTGTTGAACCAGTTCCTTTTGCTCATCTCCATGCAGTAATTCTGGTATAAACTGCTACTAAAGGACATTTTAATGGTTTTACTCTCCATGTGTAAGGCAGTGTTGAGATTAAAGTAATGCCTTACAATGCCTGTGATGCAGAGCAGTGCTATGGGTGTGTGAGTGAGAGAATGCAGTCATGTAAGTTCTCGAGTGTTCATGCAACCCTCGAGACTCAAAGGTGGTATTAAACTCTGTTATTGGTGCGTTGTTTGGACATGTAAACACAGTCGTCTGAGGCTAGGGTTGTAAAGTAGAGTTTGTTGCAGGGAGTGGCTGTTTGTTTATATCAGACTTTGACACCGAAGTGGATGATGGCAGCGGATGGCACTGGATGATGTGCCAGTCGCTTTGGAAAATACATTATAGTTATTACAGGAGAGAATAAATTATGCTTGTAGCTTGTAGGGGAATGGATGATTTTTATTGTGTTGGACCAATAACAGGCAATATGCAAACTCATGCCAAGAGCATTCTTGTGCATCTTGTGAAAAAACTGAAATTCTATTATAAATAAGAGCTGATAATAATTAAATTATCGTACCTGCTTTAAATGAACTTCTCTCTGTCTCCTCAGGTCTTTCTCTTGCTGTTCAGCGGTTCTCTCAGTCTCTACAGGAGTTCCAGTTTGAATGTATCGGAGATGCCGAGACTGATGATGAAATCAGTATTGGTGAGATGAAAATGTCCCTGATGATCTAGAAAACTAAGAGAGTTGAAACTGCAGAATGTGTAAAATATGAGTGTTTCCACGTCAAAGGTGTGTGATTTATTTTTACAGCTCAGTCTTTAAAGGAGTTCTCTCAGCTGTTGAGCACCATGGAGGAGGAGAGAAAACGACTGGTAAGAAAATGTGTTCTCTGTTTGTGTTTGTGTTTGAGATTACAGCCTTACAGATGTCGAATTTTTGGGGCAGATGCCGATAGCGATGTTAGTAAGTAAAACATACTGATATCCATATGTTGGCTGATATACACCTTTTAAGCAATGATCCCTCAAATGTAAATATCAAACGCTTGTGACAAACATATGTAACGGAGGCAGGATAAAATGACATCAGTGCACTGAAACGGTAAACTTCACTGAGAATTTAATAAATAGAAATTATCCTAAAACTCTTTTTCTGCATTATATTCTTTAAAAAATCTTTCATATTGGCTCATACACCACATACACAGCATATACACCAATACCGCATATCTGTCACAGACAAAATTGGCCTTTCACAGATGTAACGGTATCAGCGTATATGTTGTCTGATATGCACATATATGAAACGTTTTTATTTTTTATAAAACATGACTCAGAAAAATTGCTTGGGGTAATTTATTACTATTCAATTCCTAGTGACGTTTATCCTTTCAGTGCCCTCATGTCATGTTGGACAATGAAGTTGAAACTATAAAATATCCTGCCTCCATTATACACTTATCTTTGACACAAGTGTTCGACCACACATATCGATATTGACTTTTCTTTACTCCCGACTGTCGATTTTGGCATCAGCCCCAAAGGTCCAGTATCAGTTGAGCTCTACTTTGAATGGATAATAACAAAAGTTGTTTTTCTATGTATTGTATCAATTTTTTACATTTTCAAACTTTTCTTTGTCCTTATACACCTTCCTTCTCTGCATAACTGACATAAATGAAACAGTTATGATTCGGTTATATTTATTCCATCAGGAATAGAAACCAAAGACTTCAAAAGAAATTATGTAGAAAAAATTCCCCTTGTTTAAGTTGTTGCTCTGAATGACATTGCTGATCTGATTACGCCATTAGACCAAAAGCCACTTCTTACCCAAAGACTGAACCAATAGTTTCCTTTGTCTGTTGTCCACCAGTTGTGTTGCAACTCTATTTCTCTATTTCGTTGTCACTTCACATGCACATCATGCGCACGACTCTACAGATGTCACCAGGGTTTCAGATTGAAACTTAGTCTTTGTCTAGAGACTTGATTCATCACTGTGACGTCCTCAAGCTCTTGTCCTAATCTGGTTTTCCCGCAAGCCTGATTCACACATTTGTTGTGAAAACGCAGTGTCAGTGGCAGTTAGTGCTCCATGGCGATTTGGAAAAGCGTCTTTGACTCACAGTCAGACCCTCCATCAACTGGAGGCCTTTGTGTGGCAGTGACTGGAGTCTGTGTGTAGGCAAACCTCTGCGCATGTGCAATGTATGTGCAGAGTACGTTACCTTATGCATAGCCCTCTGTGTGTGTGTGTGTGTGTGTGTGTGTGTGTGTGTGTGTGTGTGTGTGTGTCTATGTGTGTGTCTATGTGTGCCTTTGTGGCTGTGTGCATGGTCTGGTTACAGAGGAACCATGTGGAACCTATTCTGCCAATTCCCCTGTGAGACCGTGAGCAGAGCCCTGACTGCCTGGGAAAGTCCATAAAAGGGTCCTGTGTGTGTATTTGTCTGCTTTCGCTCTCTTTCTTTTTCCCTGTGTGTGTGTGTGTGTGTGTGTATTTTGTATGCCTTTCCACTGCAACACTGCTCAGAGTTCTGAACCTCTAATAATACCATCATTATTGAGTTAAAGGGCAATTCCAGCAAATGGGAAATACCGCCGGTACCTGTTCAACCTGAAAGAACTACTGTTGTGATCTGGCAATGCCCTTTAGCCTTTTTGTGCTCTGTTTCATCCTGCACATTGTTGTATGGTGGAAAAAAAGGAGGGTACAAAGAAAGCAGACCTTTTTTTGGGCACTTGCTTGGTAGTGAGCTGAAGTGAGCTCTGATAACCTCGCTGTAGCTCTCTCTACTGCTTGACTCAAGTCTCCACCACAAGTTTGTCATAATGCTGTACGGTCTGCTGCAAAAACATTCCCACAATTGTACTGTAATTAATTTAGGTTTAGAGGTTTTCCAGCAGCGTGACTTCACAGAGAGCACATTCTACAATAGTCCCGGCTCACGCCTCAGTCTTATTGAAGTGCTTTGCATCAGCCCAACATGATGTGTAGTGTCGCTGCTTATACTGGAAAAACTCCTGTTTCGCTCATGTTCTGTTTTTATTTGAGTATTTGCATCTAGATTTGTAGCCATGCTAGCAGCAGGGCTCGAGGAGAGGCAGTGTGGGTCTGTCAGGCTGTGGGTGGGTAGTAAGGTCCACCACTTTGGTCCATACTGAAATATCTCAACATCATTAAATGGTTTGTCATGAAACTTGGTTCACACATTCATGTCCCCCTCAGGATTTTGTCCGATATTTTGGCTTATGGGAACTAATGACATAGGAGCTGCAACAATTAGTCAAGTCATTGTTCAAAAGATCGAAAGAAAATTAAGTGGCAACTATTTTGATAAATCAATCTGTTTGGTCATTCTTCAAGCAAAAATGTCAGACTTTTCCAGCTTCTTAAATGTGATGATTTGCTACTTTTATTTGTAATTTATGATAGTAAATGAGGAGTCTTTAGGTTTTGGACTGTTGTTTTGACAAAAGAAGCTAATTAAAGACGTCACTTTGCACTCTTCAAAATTGTAATGAGCATTTATTTAGATAGATAGATAGATAGATAGATAGATAGATAGAATTATTAATCGATTAACCATGAAAATAAGCTTAAGTTGTTAGACATTTCCATCACCCAAGCTGAGATGTGAACATAGTTAACAAACCTTCTAAACATAAGCATGTTAGCATTGTCATTGTGAGCCTGTTAGCATTTAGCTCAATGCTGCATGCTAACATGCTGTGCTGTTCCTCAGTACAGCCTCACAGAGTAGCTGTCATGGCTGTAAACTCTTAGTCTTGTTTTCTGCAGCTTGGATTGCAACCATGAGCAAATACCATAAAATGTTCAACGATCATCATCCTCATAATGTCGGATAAGAAGCATAAATTCATAAACTAACTGACTATTACCACAGTATTTGCATAACTGGACAGTTCTGTAATGTGTTCAAACTGGAGTTTTTTTGGTATATAAACAAGAAGTAAATAAACCACAAGGTGAGAGAGATTTCATTCTGGAGGTCAGCTGTTTCAGTTTGAACCTTGTTCTCTTCCTGCACAAACATTTACATACTTCGACAACTCCGTTCTAATCAATGAATAAGCTTGGCTTCCAGTTAAGCAGAATATTAGATGAGATCAACATCCAATAGATAGTAAATCTCAGCCTTAAATTTGCTCTTATACAACATTTTTGAGAAGCTTTTTCTGTGTTTAATGTCAACATCTACTGCCAAATGAAACAATACTATCAAGAATTTTCTATCTTTAAGACATAAATTTCAGGAAAATAAAGGACAAGCACCTATTATGTTATAATCAGGTTTGAAAAAAACTGTTTTAACAGGCAGCAGCAGCCCTCATGGAGCAGTGACTGAGCTGTTTTTGTTGCCAGTCTTGATATTTTCTGTTATGACGCACTGAGCTGACTGCTGTGTTTTTTCCTCTCTCAGATCCAGAACGCTGATGACGTGTTGATCTCACCGCTCGAGAGGTTTCGTAAGGAGCAGATTGGAGCTGTTAAGGTATATCTGAGTAAAATTATGAACACAAATTAGTTAACCAGTTAACTTTTACTTTAACTTTTTACATAGAAAAATAACAGATAATATTTAAAACATTACAGTCTTTGCTCAGGCCAGCAGAGTTTAGTTCTTTAAGCTTGATGTTGAAGCTACAGCTGTCTGACACTGTGGGTGGTGATCAGACACATTGTCCTGCTCTGCTCTGGTCTCAGTTGGTCTCTTGGTCAGTGGTCAGAGAATTCAATTTGTGCAGATAAACGATGGATCACAGTCCAGTGTCAGTAACAAGGTCATGGGAACGGACGCTGAGAGGGAAGACAGGGAGCGCGTCACAGACAGAGAGACATCTGAACTCAGTGAGGCAGTATAAACACAAAGTGAGTCTGGTGTCTGGTTTCAGCAGCTGTCTCAAGTCTTATAATTCAGTTCATCTATTTTTTTACCATGGAAATGACTGAAATAACAGCACAAATAGCAGTTCCGCGCAGTCGGTAAAAAAAAAAGAAGTGGTCTTCACACCTGTGACTAACCCTGAAAGTGAAATCACAGCTCACTTCTCGGTGTTGAATGAAGCGACTCCTCAGCCTGTTGAATGTAGCAGGAGTGTGTGAGCAGAACATCCTCACACTGGTGTTGTTGAGCCAGAAAATGTGGCTCAACATGTGGAGTTTGGAGCTGCAGCTGCTTTGGAAAATAGCTGTTGTCCTAAATATTTTGGCAGTGTCTCTTCATTTAGATTATTAATGGACCCACTGCACTTCCTCGTAGCTTTTTCGTCCCTCAAGGCTGGTTAACTCATCCCAAAAACCATCTCAACTTTTGTCACTTGAGATCAGATATAGAGATACTGTGCCGGTATTTATAGAGTTGCAGCAACTTCAATGTAGATTTGTGGCATTTTTTTGTTATTTTTAGCATCAGCAGCAACAGGGCTCTAGAGAGTGAGTCAGTTGGAGCCATCAGTTTGGTCCAGACTGAAATATTTTGATAATTATTGGAAGGATTGCCAACAAATTCGCTACAGACATTCATAGTCCCCACAGGATAAATCATACTTACTTTGGTGTAGGGATGTTAATGATTAATGATTAATGATTAATCGATTAATCACCATTAAGAATTTAACTGATTAAAAATGCATTGATCGACAATCAGAGATGGGCACAAATACATCTACAAGTACCTTGAATGAATGAATGAATGAATGAATGAATGAATGAATGAATGCAAATGTGTTTCGGACATGTGAAAACAATAAAAAACAAAACAAAACAAAACACAACTCAGTAGTTAATCATGATCAGTTTACTTCCATTCCTGAACCTGTGTACCTTCGTACGCTCCCATCTAACTATATACAATTCAATATGCTATATGTACAATTAATAAATCACATATTATATATGCATATATTTACATACACACCCATATATGCATATATACACATGTGGTGAACACACGTACATATACATACATACGCACATGGCCTGGTTTGATTTTACATCAACAATAGATCATATCAGTGGTTAAAAGAGTTTTCTGATGGAAAGAACATCCAACATATTTCATATATTATTATTAATGATTAATCGATATATGATTGTTAAGGCACCCGACTATCAATTAAAGAAATTGCTAAATATTTGCATCCCTACTCTGGTGAAAGAACACCAAAGTAGGGATGAACAAAAAAGTGTTTGTATAAAAATATGTTTATATATCTTAATTTAAATTTTTATAAAGAATTTCATTTTGGCAATGGTATCAAAAAATATCAGCCCTGGTGAACAAAATGTAAAGGGCTGGGCAGTTTCATATCTGATTTTCCTAAAAGACACAATTTTAATCTATTTTCTATCTATTTCCTCTGTATATATTTAGGTCAATCTTTATTTTATTTGTAAAAACAATTCTGGAGCTTGACAGTTTCACTATACCTTGTGACAATAAAACTTGATTTGATTTGTTTGAAATGAAGATATATTCAAGTAGTGTTATGTGAAAATCTCGCTTTGTTATGTTAAAAAAAATAATTTTAAACACCTTTATAAGCAGATGTAAAAGTTCAATTTGCTTTTATTAATCGCTCACATCCTCATCTTCCTCAGGAGGGAAAGAAGCAGTTTGACAAGGAGACAGAGAGGTACTACTCTGTCCTGGAGAAACACCTCAGCATCTCCTCCAAAAAGAAGGAATCACAGCTACATGAGGTAGTCCGGTCAATAAAAATGCACACAAGCTTGCTCCCACATGTGTGAGGTAACTTAAAGTATTGTATGTGTGTGTGTTGTTGTTTTTGATGCAGGCTGATTCACAGATGAGTAAGGACAGGCAGGTGTTTTATGATGCATCGCTGCAGTATGTCTTCAAGATCCAAGAAGTGCAGGAGAGAAAGAAGTTTGAATTTGTTGAGCCGGTGAGTTCGTACACAGACATTGTGATCACGTTTATATGCAACTTTAGCCCGATTCAAGTGTGTAATTTAAAGCTGGGACACATTTTGAGTTGTCATTTGATTTTCTGAGCTGCTGGGCTTTTATAGGGAAAACACAGTCACCAATGCACAACAACTCACCACAGGAAAATATGACGGACAAGTCTGTTTTGTAAACAGTGATGTAAACACCAAGTCATAACTCAAGCCAAGCAAGTAATGACCATGTGTGTACATGTAGACATGATCATGGAAAGACAGCTATGCCCGGTTCTGGAAAACACACATTACACACACTGTTTGGCTGGTGATAAAAATGTTTTAATGATAGATATCAGTAAAGCCCACTTCCTGTTGCTGTAGCAGCACTTCCTGCGTGGATATCTCTTCCGCCTGACAGAGAGGGAAACCCTTTGTTGTAAAGTAAACAAGGGCAGCAAAGTTCGGGGTTTTTTCTCCTATAGAGGCTATTTTGATTGATTGAGCAGATGACTGATGATCATTCTTTTGTAATCCTCTCATTACACTCCCAAGCCCCGAGCTGACATTTTTCCAACATTTTTCCCCCTCTGCTCTTCAGTTATTAGCCTTCCTGCAGGGGTTGTTTACTTTCTACCATGAAGGCTATGAGCTGGCCAGCGAGTTTGAACCCTACAAGCAGCAGCTTCAGTTCAATTTGCAGAATGTAAGTGTTTATATTTACTGTAAACCTCTGGACCAAATCTGGACCTGATGTCACTTATAAAAAGTTTGTTCTACTGCTCTACTTGCCTATTAAGCCATTAAGAAAATAATTTCAAAGTCAGTGTCAGTTGGAAACCTCACACACCTGATACTCCTGGCATGTTGAAACACACAATGTGAGCTGCCTCCAGCCGCAGGTTGAAGAAGTCCTGGTCTAGCACAGAAATCAGTGTGTGTTACTTAAACAAAAAGAGGGCTCCGATAATCTTCATTGCAAAAACTACCTGTATTAAGACACGTTGTATGTTGTTTGACAGCTATAGTTAGTCGTACAGTATGTTTCATATAAATATGTATCAGAACCTCTTTTCAACGTAGTTCCTAATGCTTGTGTATGTTGATAAGGCTCGCAACAACTTTGAAAGTACGCGTGCCGAGGTTGAGAGGCTGATGAAGAGGATCCGCTCTGCCGAGGAAGACTTCAAAGCCCCCAGTTGCTTTACAATGGAGGGATATCTGTACATACAGGAGAAACGTGAGACACACAAAAAAACACTCTCTCTCACTAATACTGTGAGGAAAATCAAAATGCCAGATTTACACTATCAGACATGAAAATGCGTGTCATGTATTACAGGTCCACTGGGCAGTGTGTGGACCAGATACTACTGTACTTATCAAAAAAGCTCCAAGATGTTCACCATGAGCAACACAGAGTCCAGACCAGCCAGCAGACAGGTGAGCTTGTAGCACAGATGAGCAACCACGTAGATATTTGATGCGTTTCATCACTGCTGACCATTTTCAAATTCAGCCCAGACATTTGTTTCTTTTTTAGTATTAATCAGAAACATTATTATCACATAGTTGGTTAGGTTTAAGCAGGGGCTTTATTTTGTTGTTGATTTTGATGCTAATTGAAGAAGTATATCGTTGAGGGGCCAAAACTAAATATATTGAGCAACACTTGTGAAAAGTACTTGCCAAAAAAAAACAATGTTGAGTGCATATTGCAAACACATCTCTATGTTACCAGAACGGCGTGGTTAATGGCACACCTGAGATGTTCAAGCTGCGCTCATGTGTCAGAAGGAAGAGGGATTCAATCGACAAACGCTTCTGCTTCGACATCGAGGTGGTGGAGAGGTGAGAGTCATGACACTTGACTATCTTTATTACCAAACGTGAGATATGGCTTCTTTTGGATTGTGCTCAGGTAAAATGATCTCTCTTTCTCTGCAGACATGGCGTCATCACCCTGCAGGCGCTCTCTGAGGCCAACAGGCGGCTGTGGATGGAGGCAATGGATGGAAAAGAACCTGTATGAATATGTCCTCCATTAAATAAAAAATACCACAGAGTAGCAAGGCTAGCCTGCACATATTGTTGTCCTACAGTATATTAGATGTTATTATTATTATATCATACTAAAACTACATTTTTCTTTCTACGTTCAGATTTACACTCTGCCTTCTTTGCTCAGTAAAAAGGAGGAGAGTAAGTATAATGATTAATGCTAATTAATCTATCATTATGTCTTGCTATGTAGAAGAAATGTAGTTAAAGGTATGGGTTTTTGTTTTACAGCATTTCTCAACGAAGCTGGCCTCAACTTTGTTAAGAAGTGTATCGAGCTGGTTGAAACAAGAGGTATTCCTCCCCCTTAAATGGCTCATTTGGGAAAAATAATTCTTGTATATATTTAATTGTTGATTTGTTACATTTGTTAAAACATGTCTGCATGTTTGTGTAGGCCTCACTACCCTGGGACTGTACAGAACTGGAGGAGTCAACTCCAAAGTGCAGCGGTTGATGACGAGTGTGTTTGGTAAGAAACGCCCTGCTTTCCTCTGTGTGGCGTTATTTTTCTGCATTGGGAAGTTTTATTCCAGCACACTGACTATCTGGTCCATCAGTGCAGTTAAATCATTTATTATCTATTTTACTGTAGCATCCACAGCTCCGGCTGACATGCAGCTGGACGCAGACATCTGGGACAACAAGACAATCACCAGTGGCTTAAAGAACTATTTCAGGTAACAAACAGTACAAAGTGGACTTTTTAAATAACTCTTCTCATGAGTTATGAACTAATGATTTGTAATGTGCATACAGGTGTCTGGCAGAACCACTACTGACCTACAGACTACATAAAGAATTCATCAAGGCTGCAAGTAAGATATAGACACAATCTGTGGTTATTTCGCACCGTTTGGACTGAATTTGTTTACTACCTCATGTCGTACAAGCGGACGCACATGCTCTCACCACTGAATCCCTCCCTCTGTACTCTTTCCTTATTCCACAGAGTATGATGACCAGAAGTATAGAGTGAGAGCTATTCACGCTCTTGTACACAAACTACCAGAAAAAAACAGAGCAATGCTAGACCTCTTAACCAACCACCTTCACAAGTATGTACATATTAACACACAAAGTGGTTTTATTGTGCCTTGAGGATGTCTATTTTGCTTCTAGAAACATATTTGAAAATGCTCTAACCAGGGATATTTTTCTATATTCATGCAAGTACTGTTTTTTGCAGAGGGGTATCTGCAGCTAGATCTTCCTGTTTACAGCTTTCTGACAGGAACGTCAGCCTCACAACATAAAACCCTTGCTGGCTTCATTATAGAGGTCTGGCAGCCGATTTGTCTGGCAGGAAGTCAAATAAACATGTTTTTTTAAATAGTTGGCTAAAACACTATGAAGTGATGAAGATTAAAATCTGGACGTAGAATGATTGCAAAGCGGAAAACTGAATACTACAAATGGACAACTTTTAAGATTTGTTTCAGCAAGTATGATATTAAACTTGGGCTGCAATTGTTTTCCAAATTATTTTCCTATTTGCATTTCTGTTGTATTCTACAGTCTATTTTCACACTTGTCTCTTATTTCTCTGTTAAATGATATTAGAAGTGCATCTCTCATTATGTTTCTGTGTGTGTGTCTGTGTGTGCGTGCAGGGTGTCCTCTCACAGTGACCAGAACCTGATGACCGTGTCCAACCTGGGGATGATATTCGGCCCCACGCTGATGAGGTCACAGGAAGAGACGGTGGCCGCTATGATGAACATCAAGTTTCAAAACATTGTGGTGGAGATCATCATTGAAAACCACCACAAGGTGTGCTTACAAGTGCACACACACACACACACACACACACACACACACATAAACATAAAAATACACACGCCTAACGGACATGTACGTTGTATGTTTCTGCCAGATTTTCGGTGAGGCGCCTGACCTGTCAGTGCCGCTACCTCAGGCTCCGTCCTCACGGTCGACTCCTCGGAGGAGCAAGGCCATTTGTCTGTCGTCTGGAAAGAGGAAAGCCCGTCTCTACCCTCCAGCTCTCTGCCTGGCAGACAACGACAGTGAGTCATTATGCAGCTTACCGTCCATTAATATGTTTTTACTTCAGATATAGACAATACATTTAAAAAAAACATAAGTTGTCCTAAAAAGTCTGTGAGTTGGTAGCAGTTCCACCAAAGACTGATATCCCATCATGGTTTCATTTAGTTATTGACGCCCAAAGAGGTAAAGATATCCAGTATTTTATTTAAAAATGGCAAAGATGAGAGAATAATCAAAAAAGGAATCCAATACATACAATACAAGATAATCTCACGACCCTGCAGATTTATCTTGAGACTCTTTGGAAGGGCCGACCTCCGAGGTAGGGAACTACTAGACTATTAAAGCTTCGACCAAGCTAACCTTGATGCAGTCATTGTCATTCAGTCTCTTTATTATCTGACTTGCTTCCATTTGTCCCTCCAGGTGACACATTCAGTAGCAGCCCCGGCACAACTCCAATGGGCAGCCAGGAGTCTTTGTCCTCACACTCGTCTGAAAAGAACGGATTGTCTCAGACCTCTCCTCCGTCCTCTCCCGCCGAGGAGCCCAGCTCGTCTTCCACAGCGCAGGTGTCTCCTCCTGAAGCTTCCTCCTGCTCCCCGTCCCACAACTCCTCAAACGGGAATGATCAAAAACACCCGACAGACACTGCCACCTCCCCTAACCTCACTCCTTCCTCTTCCTGGACTTCCTCCCAGCTCACTCCGGCCCAGCAGACTTCCTCTGTGTCCTCCTCCACGTCCTCTTTACTCTCTTCAGAGAGGACACTGTCTGCTAAAGGAAACTCCACCGCCTCCTTGTCATCTGTAAAAGAGTCAAGATCTCCCTCCATAGCCTCCTCATCCATCCTCTCTTCAGTTGAGCGCGCCTCCTCTCTCAGGGAGACTCGACCTGTTCAGAGAGTGCCGTCTGTCTCCTCTCTGAAGAGCACTCAGTCAGTGGATCAAAAAAACACCTCCTCCGCTGTCACAGACACCAGAGTGACGGACTCTACCTCTCCTCAGAAGCACAGAAAAATGTATAGGACTGCCTCCTCCTCCTCTTCCTCCTCCTCTTCATTGTTTCCCTACCGGCTTTCCGAATCTTCCTCTCTCACCTCCCTACACATCTCTGAGGGTGCGTACATCTCTATAAGGATAATTATCTGTCACTCAGCTTTTTTTATGTCCAGTTCTGATTTCTTCTGTTCTGTTGCAGATTACAAAAGCTGTCATGGATCGGTACAGAGTCTCATGTCGCTGGACCCACATGAGGCTACCCACGTGCGGAAAACTTCACACATCCGCTGTGGTTCCGATCTGACCACCAAACACTCTGCAGCCACCGCATCCAGCAACGGTTACCAGAAGCCTGGATCAGTGTGAGTGTCTGTGTAATTGATGTGGAAAGTTTGGTCCAGGAGAAAACAAGAGCACATGGCGGACTAAAGAAAGTGCCATGTGCTCTGGTTTTCTCCTCCGACCCATGAATGAAATACTAAACTTTGAATACCACTAGTTCAGTTTTGCTGAAACTTTGAGTTGTTACAAATAAGAGGTTCGACTTTTGTACTTAAAAGGAGGAAGGAAACCATTTAACTATTTTAAGATGCTGGCATACTCTCTCAGTAACAACCTTATTATTGTATTGTGTCAAGGAATGCATGAAGAGTAAATTTTGTGTTTGTGTGTTACAGATTATCAGTCAGACTACCGCAGCGTGAGAGTTCAGTGTTCTCCTCAGCATTAGACATCTGCTCTTCGGGAAAGTAAGTTCAGTTTGGGGTTTACTGTGAAACAATCCTCCTTAATGAACCCCATAAATCATTTCACTGATTGTTTCTCTTCTTTCTCTCAGGGAGGCAAAAGCTCTTTACTCCTGTGAGGCAGAGCACAGCCATGAGCTCAGTTTTCCACAGGGGGCGCTGTTCTCAAATGGTAAGAAAACTACTCGCAGTACAATTTTCATTTCCCCTCTTAATGACACATGATCTGTATCTGGATACATCACCGGGACAGTAACATCTGATCCATTTACACCTGCTATTGAGATGTTTTCTCATTATCTTGATTGTTCCAGCATTGTGATTGTGTCTCGATCTACAAATTAGTTAGGCAGGGTTAGCTAACTTGTCTATAACGTTGCTGCTGTATGGACCAAAGTTACTCTTTTGTGAGCCTGGCTCTAGTTAGCAGGAAGAGGTGGAGTTAGGTGACCTTTCACTTTCAACTGGTCGGATTGTATCCACAACTTTTATAGCCCTGAATCAAAATTCACAGTTTGCCTCAAGACATCCTCTGGCCTCAGACCCTCAATAGTGATCCAATCACATTGCAAGTCCAACCCCCTCTAAATGTAGTCCGGCTTTCCCTGCACACATTCAGATCACAATGAGTCATGCAACTAAAATACGTTTTTTCCTTATTCACATAATGTATCCAGATTATATTTTTTGCCAGGTGTAAATGGGGTTCTAGGTGCCACATTCAGTGTGTTTTGATTTATTCTTAAATGTAACCTGAAGGATCATTTTCCATGTAATGCATATGTTTTGGTGATACAATCTCATCTAAATTGTCCCTGAACTGTCTAATCCACTTAATTTTAACCCAAATTCAGCAACCAACTCTTTTAGTGCTACATCTTGTATGGTCTGTATTTATTCCTTCATAATAACTTATTTCTTAACCTTCAGTGTTTTCTGTGTTTCTCTTTAAATGTTAAGATACTTTAAATTCAGATTGTTTTTTTTGTTTTTTTTTACCCCTTTCCAATCAATGAAACACAAATGTTAATCAAATAGTTTTGTTGTATTTTAACCTGTTTCCTGTGATTCATTGTCAAATGATTTTTATGTTTTGCAAACCTCATTACCTCATATGGACTAGAAATGATTATAAAGTTCTGTGTGCCTGAATCATGCTTGGTTGCCAATTGATATAAAGAAAATATTAATAATAGCAGGACAGTTGTAGTTATCATATATTATGATTATTCAGGGATGTGCAGTTCATTGTAAAGCTGTGGTATCGTAACATAACCAGCAGGAAATTCTCTGAAATCAGCTGTAAGTCATTCTATAGGATGAGACTTTATATATGACGGCTGACTGAGTTGTTTGTGTCTGCAGTGTACCCGTCTGTGGAACCAGGTTGGCTTCAAGCGACGTACAACGGCAAAACAGGCCTCATACCCGAAAACTACATCGTATACTTGTGACAGACCTGATGATGTCTTCACCGCATCACCAAGTAACACAAACGTAGACTTTAGGGATCTACAGTGCAGTAAAACAGTAATACTCTGCTGCTGATCACATGTAAGATATTGATCATATAACTGTGACTGTTATCACTGATAAACTGGGGCTGGATATGAACGATGTGTGTACTGTGTGTATATCAGACTACTGTATGTGAACCGTGTTATTAACCAGCTTAAAACCAGTAGATGATAAAAACTGTCCTTTTCATTTAATCAAAGTCTTCAGCTCCTCTTATGTGTTTGTGTTCAGCCGCCTCGCTGCAATCCTGAGAACACTGTATACATGAAATGTGTCTGTAAGGTTAACAGTATTTTTCTATCAATGTTGGTAATTTATGTGTTTATAGCTGATCATATTAATGTTGTAGCCATGTGTCCAGAGATACCTGGAGCAGTATAAGACTGAATCCTGCCTTAACACCTTCCTGCTGCCATCTGTCAGTTTTCATGCTGTCTAAATAAATAATGTCCTTATATAACAGCAGCTTGTATACGAGGATTAAATTTGTTTATTATAATCTTGTATGTTTATTTTGATATACCCGTTATACCGAACATCACTGAGCAAAACAATCTCACTGATTTGTTTAATCATTTTCAAAATTATAAACTAAAATATAAATATTAAAAATATAAACTAAGCACTGTTCGTTGGTGCTGGCATTTTCTGTACTTTAAAGGTGCATTATGTAAGAATTTTAGTGAAAACGTTAAGAAATTATCTAAAATTATAAACGGAATGTGAAGAAAAATCAGTTTTGACGTTATGTCAAAGCCTTCCATGTATTGTGTTGCAGAGATGTCTACTGAAGTTAGCATGCTAAAAAACTAGCCCCAGCCAGTCCTTTTCTTGTAATATGACTCCAAGCTCCCAGTCTGCATTGCTAGCTGCATGGCTCACTGAGCTTACTGGCTAACAGCAGCTCCAGTTAGCAATAGTTAGTGGTAACTTTGGTGATATGCTGCCCCCTATATGTTTGCAGTGTGACTTCAAGAGGTTCTTAGATATTGCACCTTTAAATTGCAGAGGGAAAGTAATCTGCAGTTATATTTAGTTGTTTCACCGTGTGAATGTTTGTCCAAATTAAAATAATTATAATGGATCTTTAAAAGATTAATTGGAAGTTATCCACATTATATAAGTTCACTGTTGCTGTTTTTTATTTTTCATGAATTCCAAAACTGCACCATGTGTTCATTATAAACATATAAATGAGACATAATCATCTAATCAGCAAGTAAAATTGTACATTCACAAACATACGTTCTCATTTTATCGTAATAACTGTTTGTACTTTATCTACAATCACTGATGGAGAACAGGCACTTAAAACTCTGTAGCTGTACAGTTTTATGTACAAGTTGGGGCGACTGGCAGCGCTACTGCGAAGGTGTGCTGATCTGTCCCAGCCTCCTCAGCAGTCCGTCCAGTGTCTCCATGTTCTGCGCTTTGTCCTCCAGCAGCTCGTATCGAAGACTGGAGATGTCCTGCTTGATCTCCTTCAGCTCACCTGAAGAAAAACAGACACAAAAGCAAAAGAGAGAAGTTTTGTTTACCAAAAAACTATGGAAGCCCATTTCCTCCGGTCAAAAACAACAAAAAAGGCGAAAAACAAGCTTGATGAAAAGAATATGCACATGGTGAATCATATTTATGAGATAAAAAGTCAACAATTATTCATACTCGTAATTTTATATTGTTGACTTTTTATCCCGTAATTTCTATTCTTATCGAGGCAAAGTTTTCATTTTATTTTGTCTTGGCGGAAGTGGGCTTCCACAAAAAAGTCTAATATTGCTAAAACAAGTTCAGTCTCAGCATCTGATTATTTTACCTTCAGTGATATCGTCGCTCTCTCTGTCTGTTTGGGCTTTGATGATGTAACGCTTTATCAGTCGCTTCATGATCTTCTTCAGCCAGCGAATGAAAAACAGTAAAGTTAACTATACTATAACAGAATAAATATGTGTTTCAAAGAATAGTCCCATATTCAAATTATTATTTAGATAAAATGCTCCAGGTTCTACTGATTCTTTCAGATATTACAATACTGTTACAATAACCTGCAGAAAAACTTATTTTTCATGTAAAACCTTATTCTGAAGAGTAATTAGAAAATGCATCTGTCACACAAATATAGAGAAAAAGGTAGGTTATGTTTCCCTACTGTGAAATGTGAATCACACACACACACACACACACAAATACATACCCGATATCTGGTTGGGCTGGCAGAAGCAGCAAATGAACCTGAGTTTTTGCTCTCTCCGAGCTGGAAGATGAAGCTGAAATTAACTTGGTTGAACAGAACAGTGTTATAACATTGTCTTCAGTCTGAGGTGGAGCCTGTGGTGCAGCAGTTAAACCACTGGGAGGTGCTCAGTCTCTGCCTTTACTCTCTGCTCCACTGAGTATCATGGTTTTATGATGAATAGTGTATAAATACCACTTGTTTTAATACCTCATTGAGCGGTGTCTCGGTTTTCTTCTCATTGTGTCCTGCCACAAGCTGCAGCAGCAGGGACTTGATGGCTGTTGCCAGTCCCAGCATAGTTTTTGGACTGGGGACCAGGTTGAAGGGCACGGGGAGCGTCCGTCCCTCCTCAAAGTAGGAGAACCAGAGTTTGGCACGAGCAAACTTCCACTCAACATCAGCATCATCCTAAAGAAAAGAGGGAGACAAGGTGTAGGAAGTAGAGCTAATGAAGCTGCTCGAGTTTGATACAGAGTCAAAATCAAATACACCAGATTCACTCAAATTGTTAGTTTAAAAATGTTTCCACAAAGACTGGAAATGGAGAAACAGCAGCACCTCTGGACTAAATTAACTAATTATCTTGTTCATGTTGTACGTACAGAAACCAAAGTATAAAACATTTCCTTGCGTTGTCCTACAAGAGCTCAGGAAGCCACTGCTCAAGGCTACAGAGCCCGGCTTGCTGTTACCCCTTGTTTACAGTCCTTGTGCTAAGCTAAGCTAATCAGGTGCTAGCCGCAGCTTCACATTACACATGCAGACATGAGAGTGGTATCAAACTCTCTGCAAGAAGGTGACTAAGCATATTTTGTATATTTTGCTTTTTATAGAATTTTATTTAGATAGATGATGAAAAATGTTTGTTAGTATTTTTTTTTTTTTACATCTTAATATGTCATGCTAATTAAATAGGCTAGTATGCTATTGCATGTGAAAAGACAGCCCTGTTTTACTCTTCTTGCTCTTGGAGACAATTCATTTTTCACCTAACAGTACTCGAGTCGATTTAAAGTCTTAAATTTAATTGAAAAAATGCCTCACTTTCAAAGAGGCCCAGTATACTGACAAATGAACTGGTACGGAAGCCAAGAAAGGCAGAAATGTTAATGAGTTAATTATTTTGTTAAAGGGACACTATGTAGTTTTGGAGAAGAAATTCAAACTCAGACTTTTAATATTTACAATATTAATGAGGTAATAATACAGACTCAGAAATATTAATTTTTTCCATAACTCAATAAACAAGCTGTTCTCGGAGGAAAATAACGTCCCAGAACACTGTTTGAAGCTAGAAAGGTGGCAGGGTCCGCCACATATCAACAAAGTAAAACAGTATGAAATTGTGTTGTCCTTTAAAGTCAGTTTGTTCATTTGGTTTATTCAGTCATGAAAACAAAGAAAGTTTGTTTATTTAGTCATTAAAAAAATCATTCAATGAAGATCTTTCTCTAAGAATTAAAATTTCTTCCCCAAAACTACATAGTGCACCTTTAAAAAACAAGCTTTGTTCTCATGAGATAAAAAGATAATGAACCCAATGCCACGAGAAAAATAAATGTTGTTTCCTCTTATTACTTATAATGTTGATTAGAGATCAATTTACTCACGCTGTAAATGTCACATCAAGAAGCACCTGTTATTGAGCAAATACATTCTTACAACAAATGGCAGAAAAAGTTAATATGGTTTGCTTTCAGTGTCCCAAATCCACTTCACAGAGCAGTATTTGTATGTCATGGTCCGCTCTTTTTTTTCTTCTCATTATAAAATGCCTTGTTTTCTCGAGAAATCTGCAATTTGTTTTCTCAAGATAAACGGGAAAAAAAATAAGGTTTGTTATCTCAAGATATTGACATTAAAATAATAATTGCAGGCATGGCCGTTCTTGGCTTCCATAAACTAGACTATTGGGGTTTTTCCCACTAAAAACTGAAAAAATATTTAAACTTTGTGCGACATGTGGAGGAATTGTGCGCTTGTATCTGATGCACATGATAATTCAGTATTCAGGACAGACCTCAATCTCCTGGAAGGAACTGTTAATCATGGCGATGAGCATGTTGAGCAGCACTATCACCATGGTGACGTTGTAAACCCCGTACAGCACGTAACCAATGTTCTCGATGAATTTGTGTCCGTTATTGATAATGACAGACTTGACCTCGGACAGTCCAAATATCGCCCAGAACAGCGTCTTGAAGCTTTCCTCCAGGCTGGACAGATGGACGCACATAGGAGGAAATGGAGGAAGACAAGAGGAAGTTATTTTTGGCTTCAAGCAAACCATTAATCAAAATGCTCTGTGAGAAAAGCAACTGAAGAAAAAAATCAAACAGTTTTTTCTGCCATTTTTACTGTGTCCAACCCAGTGTTTATATTACTGCTGCAACTTCAAAGCCTATCATACATTTTTAGATTGATTTACAAGCTTTCGTGGCGGTTCTCGATATCCATTTGTTTTGCTAAAGTATTAAAATCAACTTGCAGAGACCAAAAACTTGCTTTAGACAGCTAATCCATCAAATCATATTTATTTTTCTTTTGTATAACTGTGTGAAAATGCAGCTGCTGGCATTTATAAAGCAGCGGTTCCCATTGAAATCTTAGGGATCAGAATATGATGAATCTGACAAGCAATTTCAATTTTTTTTTTTTTTTACTTGACTTTAATTGAAACATTAATTTTGCTGTTATTTTTTAAATACAGGATAAACTGTATTTTAACAACCCAGTCGCAAGAATAAATGTTTTTTTAACATATCTTTAGCACTGGATTTAAAGGTATAGTGTGTAGGATTTAGTGGCAGAAAAGGAATAAAAAATGTTGTTTTAATTAGTTCTTGAAACTAAGAATTGTTGTTTTCGTCACCTCAGAATAAGTCTTTTATATCTGCAGAGCGCTTCTTCAGCAATGTTTCTACAGTAGCTCACAATGGACAAACCAAACGTCGCTTCTAGAGAGGCCTTTTTGTGCCATAGATGCC
Source organism: Pagrus pagrus (assembly GCF_965226575.1). NCBI lineage: Eukaryota > Metazoa > Chordata > Actinopteri > Spariformes > Sparidae > Pagrus > Pagrus pagrus. The sequence goes on from NC_140198.1 coordinate 19,642,923, forward strand.
TCATCTACCATAGATGAGGGTGAGACGAGGGGTATTCAGTTGATTGCAACGTTGCAAGATACCAAATCAAAATCTTACACACTCGACCTTTAAATACTCCTTTATTGATGTTTTTCTCCTACTTTCTAGGCTAATAAAGAAAACTTTTACATCTGATTGGATTATCAGGTTGATTTCTGTCTTTTGGGGGAGATTTTACACATACAGCTCGTGATTGCAGCTTTTTTTGGCATCTGACTCTTGCTAAACTCTCACATCTTGCATAATAATACAAATCATTCAAGACTTTGGCTGGACTAGCTTTAAAGCTACATGATGGTGTCTGTTCAAGGTGGGACTTTTAGATCAGGAAATAAATGATGTATGACCAAGCTTTAAGCTAAATTGGGGTTATTATATATTTATATTGTGCTTTTATGTGTCTTGCTGTGCTTTTACGTTTCCAAACAAAGTTATAATTTATAGTATTATTTGATTTTAGGGGTTGTGGTCCTGGGGCCTCTCAGAGGGACTTTGCCTGTTCAGTAATATTGAGCCACAAAATGTTCAAATGATGGATTAACCTCTGAGCCTCAATCAATATTTAAGTAAAAGTCTAATATTTAAGTCAATGTAAGCTAATTTTAAAAGCTTAAAAGAACAACACTCACAGTGATGCAAAATACAGAGCTAGTGAAAGGTCAGAAAATCTAAAACAGTTAATGTGCACGTCTCACGTGGTGAAGGCATCGTTCTGCTTCGCCGTCAGGTAATAGGAGTACAGGTTGAACATGCCGATCATGAACGCCAGAAACACCAAGATGAAGATGACCATGAACTTGAAGATGTCCTTGACAGTCCTGCCTAAAGAGATCTGCAGTGGACCAAAGCTCTCGTTGGCCGGGAGGATGTACGCGATCCGGGAGAAGCTCAGCACCACCGCGACCGCGTACAGGCCCTCCGACACCAGCTGGGGATCTGACGGCATCCAGTTAATACGTGCTACAAAAACAGAACGCAGAAAACTTCAGTAATTCTGCTCCGACTCCAGGAGATCTTTTGTTTTTTTGTACACAACTACTTCTTGAAAAGCCAGCCTACAAAGAAGACGGAACTGTCACTCAGATTTGCCTTCAAAAAATGCTATTGTAAACTATAAATTTGATTAGTCAAAAATTGGTCTGTTTTATCCCATTTTTATTGAACTGTCCAATAAAAACAGGAAAATCCAGGCTGAGACAACAATGAAGTAAATGATTCATTTAAACTGCGTTGATCTGTTAGTCTGTGCAGGTGTGTGAACGTGCTCACCCAGTGTAAAGTAGTGTATCTCAGGAGGCAGTGAGACGTTAATCAGTGTTGTGTATTTTGTGTGTACATAGGTCTGGGCCAAGTCAGCGTGTCTCAGAATGGAGAAGCGGCAGCTGAAGGAGGCGAGGAAGATCGCCAGCATCCCAAAGTCCAGGAAGTTCCACGGCTCGAGCAGGTACTCCCCCGGCCCCTGACTCCAGATCTCCTTCACCTCAGCCCAGATCATACCTGCAGCAGGTCAAATGATGAAACACACGCAGGGTGACATGATGTTTTTGATTAGGATCATGATGGTGATCATCTATCGCTCACCCATGACCCATGAAATGATGAGGATCTCCATCCACGTGAAGGGTGTGGTGGTCATGCGGTAGAGCAGCGCCGGGTCATATTGGGGTCCCCCCGGGTGCTCAAGGTGGGTCATGTTCGGCAGCAGGGTGGTGCCTGCGAAACGGTCCGCAGCATTCAGGATCAGAAGACCCAGAAAAATAGTGAAGGATGAGGCATGGGCCACAAACTTCATGAAGGGGCTCCGCATCACTCTCCCCACCTGAGCGAGAGAGATGAGCCGACAGGAGGATGAGGGGGAGTTAAATGTCTGGTGTGAGTGAGATCTGAGATTGTAAATGTTACATACTCTGCTGCACGGAGCGATCCAGTAAGCCAGAGCCAGTCCAGGCAGTCCTATAGCCACCGCCAGCACCACCAGCAGTTTGATAGCAGTGGTCTGTTGTCTGAGGCCGGGGAGATTCTCGTACCAGATACTCAGCAGCTGCTGCTGGCAGTTAGGATGAGCCACAAACTGAAGGGCACAGACATTACAGAGGGTGGTGAGAGCAGTTTCAAGCTAAAATGTTTATAGCCTCTGCAAAACATGAACATATAGTTAATAGTCTGCTGCCTAAATTATGATTTGATCCGTTGATTACAAGAGATCCAAACAGGAAGGTATTAAACCAACAATTATTGTCATCATTCACCAAAAATGCCATCCCAGAGCTCAGGGATGCTGTCTTCAAAATGGTGGTTGTTTGACAATGAAAACAATTCAGTCCCATGACCCCACGCTGCTTAACAACACCATCAATTGTGTACTTAACAAATAAATGTTTATTTATAAGTTTGTCAAGCACACGATATCCCTTTTACAACATCAGTGCTTTCTCTGGGATGGATCTTCTAACAACATTGTGAAAGCACCGGAGACTTTCACATCTTAAATCTCAGGGTCTTCTTGAATAGATCAGGAGATTGTGTTGATGTTGACTGACATTCTTTACTTTTGATGATAAGATGTGAAGCAAGTGGCTTTCCAGAAGGTTTGAAGTCAGTCTTAAAACATGATGTGAATCTGTTTTCAGGCGTACTAACCTTTTTGAGTTCGTACTTGATGGCTAATTTGAGCCGTGTGAGGGACGGGCGACCTGGTAGATCATAACTGTCTTCAGAGTCGGTTTCTCCGCTCAGTATGGCCTCCACCTCCTCGGTGCTGCGACACAGATCCAGGAGGCCCACCACGTAGTCCTTACACTGGCTGGACAGACAGCAGTACTCGTTCTACAGAAAATGTGCATCGGTTAGTGAAACATTTGAGATGCGTTGCAGGAGATCAAACAAGGATTTTATGGGAAATTTGTTTCAAGTTTTTAAGGTAAATATGGTTGGTGGTGATTTTAAGAATCAATATCACCAACACTGGTGTAAGATAGAGGTTGTCAGCCATTATACCAAGAAAAGTAGGCAACATGTCTTGTTTGTGTGAGCACGGCTTTGAATTGTGACATTTATTTATTGCCCAGTACCCGTAGTACAGTGTACAGTCCTACTATAAGCAGAGTAATAATGTGTGTCATACCGACGATGTCAACAGCGACTGCAGAATCTGACCCTCATCTGTTTCTGCTTCCTCTCTTAAGGCTCATTAAAAGTTCCTGTGATTACTGGAAGTTTTTACTGGCATCTTGTTGGCAGCGACCTGGCTGAATCACTTTTTGTGTACTTGACAATGAGCTGGGTTTCAGGGCACGAGTACAGTAGCACTAACTGGATGTGACAAGTGATTATAATAACTGAAAAAAGTGTGTGCCAGGCAGGTCCAGTGTTTGTGGTGGTGACCCTGTACGATCTCTAATAACATTTGCACCTTAAATTCTTTCTCAATATCAGCCAGCATTGCCAGTTCGTTGCTGAGCTCCAGGGCGGCCAGCACCGGGTCTTCATTGGACAGGGAGAGGTAAGCAGGACTGGCGAGTCCTCTGTAAGCATTGATCCTTGATCGCGAGTGGCTGAAGGAGTCAAACTGCTGCTGGTAGTTGCAGGAGTCGCAGCCGCAGAAGTAATCATGTGGAGGTTCGATGCGAGCCCCTTTACTCAGCAGGGTGTGAACTATCTCGTATTCCTGGCAGTGCGCCGCAAGGATCACTGGAGTCACGTCGTGAGAGAACCTGCGGGGACGCACACATAAAAACATGAAGATCTTTTCATAGGTGCTTTATTGTTAGAAGTAACCGCCGTTGTTTTACTGTTTAACTCTCCTTTCCTTCATCAAACAGGAGCCACAGTTTCAGCGAACTATTAAAAATGATGTCAGTACTAGCTAAATGTTGCAGCTGCAGACTGATATGAAGTAATTCAACACACACCCTCGGAGTTTGTTGATGTGTTGTGTTGAAATGCTGACGTTATTTAGCTCACATTACGTTGACATATTTAGCTAATTTGTTTGAGTTACTGGCCAACAATGTTGATGTTAGAGCAACAAAATGTAACTTCCTAGACAGAGATTCTTGATTGATGAGTCTCATTGAGTCCAGATTGATAAATATTGATGCTTCGAAATTCTGGGGATGTCATTAGGAGTTACACACACTTATGAAAGTGCTGTTTGCTACTTGCATGTTTTGTTTTATTTTGATTGGCAGTGTAAAGTGTAAAAACAACATTAACTGGTGGTTACATACCAACTTACATTCAGAAAAGACTTCACTAAGATTCAAGACTCTTCTGTTGCATGCAGCATGCACCAAAAAGCCTTCAAACAGTCAGGAGATAGGTTAGATACTCATTGCACCAGTTGTAGGAGGGCACTTAATTTTTTCTAATCCCTTTTAACTGTCTTACCGCGTCCCGTCCTCATCATAAGCATAGAAGTCATCCAACATGTCTGCTTGAGCAGGGCTGGCTGTCAGACGACGGGCATCTCTAAACTCTGGGTGACTCAACAGGGCCTCTGTGATGCGAACATATCCTTTACCTACAACACAAATACAGAGCTGAGCTGTTTGTGTGGTTTGGCAGCGGGGTACACATAAAGAAAGTAACTGCATTGAGCAAATAGTTATGTTGGCCATGTGTAGCTTGTTAGCGAGTTTCTGTTCAGCTTATCACTCAACACCCTTTATTGAAAATAAAACAGAGTAGAAGAAATGAAGAAAGATTTTTGTAATCATGTGATCAGAGTTTTGCTTAGCTGGTCTGGATTTTTAATAAGATAAATGTTTTAATATTCGATTTTGCCTACTCAACCTCATAGAACTGATATTGAAACTATCCGCCTGTCTAAGTGTGGAGAAGTTTCAGGTGAATCACACAAAAGTGCATAAAGCAGCTGCAGGCTAGTGGTGGTATAGTAGGCCTCTGTGGCCAAAGCATGATTTACTCAATTTTAAGGCAATGCTCACATTATCAGACTATTCGCTTTCATGGAGTGCAGCAGGAATGAGTCCTAAAAACTAAATAAGTTGCAGTTGCTATTAAGGAGCTAAATAAAACTACAAAACTTGTCGTGGACATTATACGTCATGATGCTGAACACGGAGACTCTCTACGCACTAGTCTGTCTTTACAGAGTTTAGTTGTAAACTCAACAGTATAGTCGAGTAAGACGCTTAGTGTTGGTGACGTTTAAGTCATGCACCCACAGTGCAGTCCGCTCAAAGTTAGCTTTAGATTTTTGTACTTCTGCCGATTGCAAAATCCCAAAAGGCTCTTTATCAGAAGAACAGGACAGGCTGCGACTAGCTGGTTAGCTTTAAGCCCTCACTTCAGTAGACATCTCTGCAACACAGTTTACTGACGTCTTTGACATAACGCTGTTGTTTCTTCACATTTTGTTGATAATGTTAGTTCATTTTTTTAATGTTTCAACTAAAATTCTGGCGACGTACAGTATTTCTTACAAATGGCCCCTTTTAGTTTCACTGTGGCCAAAATAAGGATGATTTACTGTGTCACAAATTTAAAGTCACAGCTCACATTATCAGGCCCTTCACTCTCATTGGGGCATACATGTAGGAAGTGGCACTCTCTTTCATGTGTGCATTTTTATTCTCGATTACTGCTAACTCCCGTGATGCTTCATGAGACTTGAGGACGACCCCATTTGAGGATAATCAGCAATGTCACAGCAGATAAATCAGCAAAATGTATTTTTCATACACAAATGCATTTATCTTACTGATGGCTAACAGGAGGGCATCCCCCACTCTGGACATATCCGCCCTCCCCAGCAGCAGCTCCGTCACCTCCAGATGTTCGTTGGCTACGGCCAGCTGCAATGCATTCTGGCCCATATAGTCCACAGCATTGACATTCAAGTTGGGCACGTGTAGCAGCATGCGCCGCACCTCTGGTATGTTGCCATACTCGGCTGCCTCGAGGAACCGCTGCTCCACCTCTGACAGGCTGACCGAAGGGCCACAGAACATGTAGGAAGGACCACGGAGAGCCTGGCGTCGTTTAACAGCAGTGATACGAGCCAAGAGCTGTCTGTCAGAGCTGCTGTGGCTGCCAGAGAGACAGGACACATAAACACATCGTATACAATGTCCACTTGGTAACTTATGCCTTTTGGAAAGCGCTCCAGTTATTTTTATCTTGATTTCACATTCTGCAACAAAGTTATTTGCTTTTTGTTGGCTTAAGTTGTTAATCATTACGAACAAACACATCTTTCAACTCTTTTAAAGGCATCACAAGCGGTGTCAGCTTTTATATGATATAGTTTGGGAATACTTAAAACCCGAGAAAAATTCTCTGAAAAGACATAAAAATATGCTCTTTTTATAAAGTGAAATACTGGCTGTAAGAGATTAATAGTGACAACAGTACATATAAACTACACACTGCAGTCGAACACATCATTAGTCAAAATCAAACGAGGACCTTTTTATAGTTGTGGTCCCGTATTAGAAACTGATTTCCCTGTTTATACTTTAAATGTTGCTATAATTAACCATGTTTGGATAAGTGGACAAGCTGAAGTTAAAATAGGAATGTTTTGCTTCCAACCCTGATTTCACATTGATGCACAAAAAACAATCTAGCTGTGATTTTTGAGAAGACACGAGACATTAATGACGTAATGCTGATGGATTTTTAGCTGACAAAAACTCTTTTTCCAGGTAACTGCAACGCTGGAATTTGAAGTATGTAATGTTTAGTGAAGCACCAGTGTTAAGGGTTCTCAGAGATCAGACTGTCGTCAACATGCTGTATTAGATCATCTGTACTTGACTTGATTAAAAATGGATTAAAAATGTCATTTTAACTGACATCAACTTGTTTTTCACAGAGGAAAAACAATTTCAAAATGACTGTACACCGTAAATGTCCACATGTGCTAAACTTTATAACAGCCATCATTAACAAATGTTGAATTTATAGTTACTGTCACTGTGAACAAACAATGAAATGCTATATAAACCATCTATTAAGCAACTGTTTATTGTAATATAATACTAAATACTGCGTAGTTCATCTATAAACATTATTTGGGTGGCCATTATAAAATTGCAACTGATGTTTATCAACACTTATAATCCCTTAATAAATGGTTTATAATGTATTTAATTGTGTGTTAAGAGTGAAGTAACTGTTGTGGAATTTCGCTCGCTTGGACATTCAGGGGTGATGAACGCTCAGAGACACCGATGACTTACGTTGAAGTAGTTTATACAAGCTTGATCAAGGAGGAACAAAATAACAGCACAACTGTATGCACAATGCATTGCCATATTAATCCTCCCGAGCCTCTCCAATGTTCAGATTATATCTACAGTTCAGGAAGCACCCCTCCCATACTTGGTTATCTGTTTAACAACAAATTAGTGGAAAGATACTGCAGAGCTTCTCACCCATGGCCAAGTGACAAATAGAAAGTAAATGCTTAGAAGACAGTAAGTCTGCTTCCGCAGATAGATCGAACACCATCCTACGAGTTTGAGATGAAAACTCATAGATCAGACCAGAACATCTTATCCTGTGAGGCCAGAGTGTTCTGGGCCGTAGATTTTTCTCCCACAGTAACTATTAACTAAAGTTTAATTCACTATAATTACTGATGGTTAATATAAAGTTCTAGCTTTAATTGGAGTGTATAACAATAATTTATTATCAATTGTCTGTGCCATACATTAATGGTGCAACATGGCATTTCACAGTCATAGATCTTGTTTCAGTTATATCCTGTAATTGCAGTGGTGGGTTAGGGTTAGTTCATTTACTCAGGTATAGTACTTTATTTGAGTGTTTTAATTTTAGGCTACTTTCTTCATCTTCTGCACTACACCTCAGGGGGAAATATTGCACTTTTTACATCACGTCATTTATTTGATTACTGTAATTACTAGTTACTGTGCAGATTACCTGCAATGCATTGTTATACAGTAAATTAAACCACCCAACAGTATAAAAATAAAGAGAATTAGCCCTATTGCAACCAGCTACAGCAATAGAATTAATCTTACCTGTTACTCCATCAATACTAATAATGTGATATTGTAATTACATACATACACATAATAATGTAACAAATAATCAAACATTGTATTTTTATACTTTACTCTGACTTAAAGGGGAACTTAAATCTGATAAATTGCCCCCAGTGATGTCACTTAGTGGCAAAGTTGCATTGTGGGTAATGTAGGCACCAGGTTTTGAAAAGTAGTCCACTGGTCTGCATTACACTGTTTAACCACTGTTGGACTCATAGACAGTTTTAAAGCAAATAATCTAAATCGATACAGCAGAACCAGAAATATCACCTTTTTTATTCCACGCATCCTTTTCATTTTTCAAAACTTGGCGCCTACATTACCCACAATGCAATTTAGCCGCTGAGTGACATCACTGAGGGCAATTACATGCAGCTTCCTCTCAAGCCATAAAAGGCTTTATACTACTTTCTTTCACATATGCAGTCGTAATCCACAAGACCTGTAAACTCACTTTAATGTGTAAAATTGGTGGCGTTACCCTTTAATTGAAAGATCTTACTACTTCTTCAGGCACTGTGTAAGTACAATATTAATTCAAAATATAAATTGAACAGATAAATAGATAAATGAGATCCATATGTAACTTACATGATAATCAAACATGGTGTCTTAAAGTAGAAACTGTAAAAAATAATATCCCTTCAGAAAACACATAATCACACCTGGCCACTTCATGCACATCTGGCTGAGTATTAAGGATGTAAATGAAAGACTCACCCGAGGCATCGTCCCGAGCAGCAGTTCTCCTCTCCAAAGTCATCGTTCATCAGCAGGTTGTCACGGCTCCGAGCCCTGGGGCTGTCGGTGTACCCGGCAGGTCTGGGTGGCAGCCTGTGGTTCATCCCGGAGGTGATCTACAACAGAGGCTCCAGGTTCATATGAAGGAGGAATCAAGTGTCTGTCGCATGACTCTCTCCCTCTCCCTCCCTCTCTTTGAATCCCTCCTCCGCTGTTCTTCTGTGTGCTTGAGAAAGAATGCATCCTTCTGGGTCCCACTATACTTCTATATACAAGACACATTGAACTTTATAGATGTGCAGGGCAGCTCAGTGTTATGACTGCACACACTGAGGCTGACTGGTGATATACGGCCTCGTTGTTTCAGCGGAATCGAATTAAAATTAAGTAGGTAAACAAAAGCAGAATATTCTCCAGATATTGCCAACAGTTTTAATGCTCAGGCTGTAAAAAGCTATTTCAGACCGCAGTGTTTGGAGTGCATGGAGAACTTTGTCAGCGTGTGTGTGTGTGTGTGTGTGTGTGAACATGCATGCAGGAGGAACTGATGGCTGATGAACAGCAGATGAGATTCTTCAGGGTTTAAATTCCCAGCAGACTTTTCTTCCTGTGTGCTCCCACTCACCACTGATCCCTGACCAGTGTGGGAAAACGACTTTCCACTCTACAAACACGCATGCACACGCACACACACACACACACACACACACACGTATACATACATACGTGTGTGTGTGTTAATGCATGTCTGTCATTTTAAGCCTGCAAACAAGTGTTTCTTCATCGGCAGGTCAAAGGTGAGTCACAGCGGCCAGTGTTTCTCTTTGGTGTTGCCGTGAGCAAACACACAGAGACACACACATGTACACACTTGAATGCATTTTTTTTGCGTTATATATTAAATTGTACATTGTGTTCTTCATTGTCCTGAGTTAGGTTTTTCACTTATTAAGTAATTCTCCATCTTTGTTTTCACATTAAACTCCCCGTTATGTCCTCACGACCACGTCAACATAGAAATATCTGATAGTCTCTGATGAACGATTGTAGCAGTGAGAATTGCCTTTTAAGGCCCTGATTGCAGAAGATTACTCACTTTGGCCATTTTGTGACTTAACAGCGCCACATTTTACAGGGGCATGGCAGGGTGAAAGAGGGTAAACTCTGACAAATGTCACTAGCCCGAGTTTTTGTTAAGACTTCCTCCTCAGAACAGAACAGACCAAAGATCTGCATGTAAACACTGTCAGCTCAGACATACACACTCTCATTAGGGGGTCACCGAGTGAGCAAGCACCTGGATAGACCCTATCTATCTGTGTGTGTGTGTGTGTGTGTCTGTGTGTGTGTGTGTGTGTGTGTGTGTGTGTGTGTGTGTGTGTGTGTGTGTGTGTGTGTGTGTGTGTGTGTGTGTGTGTGTGCGTGTGTGTGTGTGTGTGTGGATTCATTAACCCTGACAATATACACATACCGGACCACACAAAGAGCCAGAGCTCCTACAGCGTTATCACCAGAATCAGTGGCACTAAAACACACACACAAACACACACACACACACACACACACACACACACAAGGCAGTAGTAGTTCAGTCTGTGGGGAGCCAGCATGGAGCAGTCAGTACAGAGGCCAGACTGGTGGCTGTTCACCTGCTGGGTGAACCTGTGCGGCAGCCGTTCGCCTCATACAGACTTTCTAGGTGCTGTATCGTAGGAAACTGGACGTGTTTAACTCAGTTTCACACATGAAAAGAAAATATTGCATGTTTTCACAAAAGGGAAAACGATCAAGGAACTTAGGAAGATTATCCTGGCGAAACTTCTCAATCATTAAGACAGGAGAGACATTTAGATCAGACTTAGAAAATGATCACCAGAAAAAAAATCTTCACCTTCCCTTCAGGGCTTCTGCAGGCAAGTAGTACAAGAGCTGTGATTCTTTACTGGCCTCATGATTCGATTACGATTCACCTGTCAATGATTCCCGATGCAACTTGATGAATTTTAAATGTATGGCATCATCAGCACATGGCAACTTATTCATCATTTAAATCACCTTTTTACTTAGAAAGTACTTTGGTCTGCACTGCATTACACGTCTGCTGTGATCTACATTAAATAGCATTTTCAAATAGCAGCTCTCAGACGGCATTTTCTGAAACATCACAAACACGACTCTGCTGCACAGACCTCTCTTAGAGCTCGGCAGCAAAGTTGACGGCACCTCTTCAGTTCTTGGCTGATTAGCTGGGCTCTCTGTATGCTTTATGGTTGCAGACATTAGCTTCAGGTGAAAGAAACTTAACGTGGTTCATAAATGGGAAGCAGCTCTTACACACAGTGTGTGTCTTGTGCAGTTCATGCTTCCCAGCAAGTTCATAAAATCAGAAAAATGCACAGATGTCCACTTTTAAAGTACTGTGTGTTATCTAGATGTGATGTGATGATCTCTGCCTCAGCGATATCTTCTTAGCGCATGTTCACCCACAATTTAAAGCACGAGAGCAACGTTGCAACATAATTTTACATCTTTATTGTCCAGCTGAGGCCAGAAAATCCATTTCTAATACAACTATTTTTTGCTTAAGTAAGATTTTGACATTTACATTTACATTTTTGTAAAATTTATTTTACTTAAAGCAACAGTATGTAACTTTTTTACCTTACTGTAAAATAACAGCTTCAAAATCATTTTGATGTAATAGAGTGAATGGTGCCCCCGTCACTTGTTTCTGCACTGTGTGACTGCAGTGAGAGGGTAGGATCACAGCGTTTCATACATGTTTACTTCAACATACACGTTTTCAACACATATCATTGTTATGATGTAATGAGTTTTGTTTGTAGTTAGCACCTACATTACATCTGACAAACTGTTACAGACCTGAGATTCATGTTTACAACAGTGGTGTTGCTCTCCAAATCTCACAAAATGCCTACATAATTTCTAACATAATTTCTACATAATGTTGCTTATAGATAGAGCCCTTCTAGTGTCCCCTGGAGGCTGCAGTGCTAACTACAGCCAGAAGATGACATTTTTGAATAGATAAAATAACATGCTGGTGATTTAAGTGTTCTTGGAGCCTCACCTGTAGTGGAGCAAACAATGTAAGAGTGGTGCTTGAGGAAAGGTTGTTCTAATCTAAATATTTCTTCCTCTGGAGAGCATGAATGGAAATGGGACATTTCATGGCACTTTTGATAATAGTAGTGTGCAAAGAGAACATTTTAGTATGGCAGTGGAAGCAAAGGAAGGTTAAAGGTAAAAAATATATTTCTTTACTCTCAGGACTGAATTACGTTTAGATTTCCATCGTTCTTTTCTTCTGACCTGTTGCTGCAGGCTCTCTGTGCAGAGCTTGGTGTGATGTTAAATTTAAAATACCATATAATCATTGCAACATTCGCAGTCTGCACAAAATAATAAATCTGTTCATGAGCTACAGTACCGGAGGGGAATGTGTTGAACCCTACACCTTTTTTAAGGATTATAGCCTAGTTTCAGTTTCTGCAATCCACCATGATACACACTCACAGACTTTGAACAAGTCCACGAGGGCTCAGCACTGTCCCATTGTGAGTTCTGCCAGTGTTTGAGGGCTCTCTAATTGACCACTTGAGGCCTTTATGCACACTCTGTGTAAGTCTGCAACTCTGCAGACTTTGCTCAAGGTAATAACCTGGTATTGTTGGTAAAGATTGCATAAAAATGTCAGGTATATTTGTCCTCAAGAGTCGCAGTAAAGTCACCTTGGTTGCCAAGAGGTGAAACAATAAAAATGAGACATCTTCTCATCCTTCCTTCGTGTTTTATTAAAACTTCATGTCGTACAAAGATGCAGTGCAACTTATACAATGTGTGCTTTCTTCTTTTCACCCTCAGTTTCTCCTCCTCCTCTGTCAATTATTGGTCGCAATCCTCCTGATCTTCATCGTGACAGACTTGATGGTGTGAGGGACCCCGTTCTGTCTCCAGGTGTCCCACAGGATGTGCATCCTCTGTCCCTGGTTCTGCTCCACATCCTCAGGGGTGCCGTTGAGGTTTGCCAGGCCGCACTGGTTGAACCACCATCCCGTCTGGTTGTGCTGAGCGCTGCAGCTCTCCACCGTGCGGTTGTCGATGGAGCAGGAGGGATTACAGCCGTCGTTGTCCACATCTGAGGCGCTGAACGGAGCCGTGTCCTGGTTCTGCTCCTGCTCGTAGCCACGAAATGCATCACCTGGACAAACACACACACAGACAGGCATTTTTCATTTGAATTTGCTCTGTGTGGAAAGAAGAAAGCACAAACGTCTTGATTTGTTTAGTCTTACCTGCACTGCCTGCATATCTGCCCAGGTGTATGCTGAAGAACTGGGTTTCAGTGTCCAGGCGGAAATCATCGTATGACGCATAAGAGGTGACGTCATCGTTGGAGACCAGAGCCATGTGAAGCTGGAACCGAGTATCTTTCTGGTTCACTATATGAAACACCTTCTTCAGACCCAACCAGTGCTCCCCTACACACACACACACACACACACACACACAAACAAAGAGATTGTACTGTTACATCAGTCATCTTTAATCATAATAAATTGTAAAGTAAAATCTTCCTTTAGATTTAATAAATAATCACATTTTTAAAAACCTTTTTAGCTTATTGAATGAGCTTAGAGTTTGTTAGGTCAGTTTGAAATCTGACAATAATATAAAATCCAATTCTCATTTTAATATAAACAGATAACAACAACAAACATTTTGAATAAAGATCCATTAAATTAGTTTTGTTAATAATGGAATGAACTGATGGACATTTCAATGTCATATTTTAGACAACAGTGTGTGGCAGGCGTTTTAGAAGACTCTTTCTTATTTCAACAAAGTCTGACTCCAAGATGTAGACTGTTGGTATGAGCCTGCCATTGGCAGCAAATGATAGATGGTAACTGTAGTTTAGTGAAACGCTCATGAAATCTGTACTCTTTCACTTGGTTAGTGTTAGAGAAAGATCAGGGTTTGGGTTAAAATGATCACTCTAGCAAGATATCTCGCAGGTCTGAGCTTTCCATCAAGACACGACCGCCATTGGCCGCCTATTTCAGGCAGCATTCTTCTCTCCTGCTGCTATCTCACCACATCCTCAATCCAAAACGATTAAACATTTCGATTCCTGGTGTCTCAAAGCGACGTTCTCAAGTCGACATAAATAACTACATTACTTATGTAACTTTGGTTACAAGCATATGTGACGAAGGTTAACTCTAGCTCAATGTATATAAATGTATCAATAGATAAATTAAAATGCCATTAAATGCACCAAAAATAATATTGAAAATAAATGTTGGCATTAATTTATTTATAAAATATGACAAAAATTGATTCCTGATGATTCATGTTTTAATTTGCCTTTGTTTTAATTTATCGTATCTTATTTTATTTTTAACAGGTTGTTTTTCTGATGAAGAAGACTCTGTCGCTACAGGAACCAACAATAACCTACACAATGAAAATGGCAAGTTACCCTAACCTGTAAACAAGCCAGCGGTTGTTACCTTTTGTTTTGCAGAGAAAATGTGCAAATGTGCAAAACCCTGCCCCCCACTTCCTCCTGCTAACACCACTATTTTGCAGGGGCACCCTCGCTGCATCCTTAGCTTCAAACCAGAGCGTTTTTCCCCTATGGCAGAATGATACCCGGCGAAGTAAGACCATCCTTCAGTGCTGTGGAGAAAGGTCTGGCTATGTGAGACCAGTTTCAACATGATAAATGTCCCACGTCCATGGAGGAATGGTTTTCCCGGTCTGGTGTGGAAGACCTTGACTGGGCTGCACAGAGCTCTCTCCTCACCCCCATCTATCTGTAGGATGAACTGTCTGGAGACTGTGAGTCAATGTCAGTGATGGACCTCACTAATGCTCCTGCCGCTGAATGGGAACAAATCACTGCAGCCAGGCTCCAAACTCTCATCTAAAGTCTTCTGAGAATATTTATGAGGTGTTCAACAACCACACATGGACGTGATACATCGGGCCGTGTATGTGCTAATGTTCATCTTACAGTCAGTGTGCAGTCAGCTGGCACACCTGGTTTACATTAGCTGTTGTTCCTAACACCTAAACCTCCGCCTTGTGTCAGTTTTAAAGCTTGAAACAGGAAACATGTCTGACTTCATACAACCTGCAAGGTGTCCAAAGCCATCGGCATAACCAGCCCAGGGTCGTTTGAAGTCAGTTAATCCATCAGTCCTCCGCTGCATCACCGTCCATCCGCCTCCCATGTAGTCCATCTCACAGAAAACCTGCAGCACACATTATGTATTGATGGTGATGCAGACGTCGAGTGACAGACTGTGAGCAGCTTTATTATTATTATTATTATTGCTGTACCTCAAACGCAGAGTCTGTGTTCTCTGGCTGGACGATGTAAATACCACTGGGGATCTTGGGGACAACCGACACAAGATTATCTTTGATGTCGCTGCAGTCTCGTCCTAATCAAAACAAACATGCTCTCTTTTGTCATCAAGAAGAAAAATAACCTTCACTGGTGCAGCTACTGTTCAGAAATCATTAAGGACAAAGGAATGACTGCACATCTAGGCCCATAATGTATCTCTCTGCCTGCTCACAGTAAGTTAAACAACAGTGCTTCACTGGCAGAACAAGAACAAAGAGAATTAACACATGTGGAAATAAAAAGACAACTATTCTAACATGTATTTTCATTTATTTCTCTGTACAGGAAATAAATAATTAAAAACGGATAACTTATATCAAAATCAATCAAAATTATTTTTTGCAACAAATTAATATATGTTTATAAATGACATGAAATATTCTGTTGTCCTTATATGTCCACATACTATTTTATTTAATTTTCTTTTTTTGACATCTTGCGACAGGTAAACTGATATTTATGTGTACATTTTGGGGAATTTGTCACCCGTATATGTGAATGTTGTTCATCATCATGCGTGTGTTGTGTGTGTTGTGTGTGTGTTACCGTGGGATTGCATAGGCTTGATGGAGTACATCTCAGTGTTGCTTCTCTGAACCTCGGAGCTGAGCGTCTGCACTTTGGTCATCAGCTCAGTGACCTGGGAACATGACACTACTGTACATGCAGCCAGCCAATCAGATGCTCAGAAACTTTGTTACTAGGAAAAAACAAGAAGGACTCCACTTGTACCTGACTGCTGAGGATGTCCAGGGCTCTCTGCTGCTCCTCCATCACATCCCTGATCAGCTTCCGGGTGCTGCGTCCGAACGCCAACAGAGACTGCTGTAACTGGCCTAAAGACACACACACACACACACACACACACTGAACAACGGATGCTGATGACAAAAGTAACAATCACACCAGGAAAGAGGAGGAAGTGTTACCACAGATTGAATGTTTCTCATCTCGTAGCAGCTTGACAGTGATGTCACACGGGATGGAGCATGTGTCCCGACCTTTGGGAGGTTTCTGGCCTTTGACTGGAGCGTCAGAGAAGTCCTCATTCACTATTTCTGATTGGTTAAAATCAGTGCTGTTTCCTGTGTCCTGAGAATCAAGATGAAACTGCAGTAAGAGTGTAATCCACAGGTGTACGTCTGCACTTGTTGTATAACTGGTCTGGGATGTCTGACCTCGGGCACTTTACAGAGTGAGACACAAAGTCCTGACCAGCCTCTGTAGCTGGTTCTGAACTCCCTAACACGGGAGGACATATGAAAAAATTCAATCTCTTCTGGATCAACAAAGTTTTCGGTCAGATGGCTACAAACAGCACGGCACAACTTCAATATCCTGTCTTCAAATCCTGCAAATATTTTGTGATCAGAGAAGAAACTTAAGTACATTTACTCAAGTACTGTACTTGAGTGTGGTGTTTAGGTATTTCCATTAGACGCTACCTTCTCCTTCTACTGAACTACATTTCAGAGGGAAATATTGTACTTTTTACTGCTCTACACTCATCTGACATCTGTAGTCTCTACTTATTTTTTATATTTTTGTCCATTCTTTAATGCAACACGTATGATTAGCTTCTAAATCTTGATGTCTTGATCTGTGAAAAAAAACCTCCCTCTTATCAAGTCTTTTTAGTCTAGAATTAAGTCTTTATAGTTTTATATTCTTGTAAACAAAAACATCACCTATTGAGGGGATATTTAAACACAATTCAAATTCAACACAAAACAACTTGTTTCAATAATTCTTTGAAATCAACATCTTCATCACTCATCTGCAGCTACTATTCATTCTTGTTTGGACACTTGTTTCATTGAATTAGTGTCACCATTGTAAAAAGTACCCAAAAATCCTACTTGAGTAAAAGTGATGATACTCTGTTAATATATAACTTCGGTAAACGTGAAAATCATCAAATATGAATAATACTTAAGAGACGTGAGAAATCAGTGTTTTATATTATAAGACTCCCCCCAAAGAATTATAGCTCTCATTCAATGAGAGTACAAGTAACTCAAAATTGTACATGAGTACAGTAGTTGAGTAAATGTACTTAGTTACATTTCATCACTGGTCACCATCACGTTGTTTTTAAGTTTTGAGGATTTTGTAGATTAAACAGCCCAACGTGCCATAAAGGACTTAAAATCAGCTCTACTTCAACCAACCACAACTGGTAGAAATACTGCTTACATGTGAATGCAAAAGTGATAATAATCTTATATTATTAATATGCTATATATCTTAGTTTTGTTGTTAAGTCCATTTTTGCTGATATTCATTTTGAGTGCAGGAGTTTTAAATTTAACGAAGAACCTTTTCATTGAGGATAAGCTATATTTAATTCTGATATAACTAATAACAGAAAAGAAAAATCCATGATTCATGATTCATCTACGATGCCAAACTCGAACCCCTAAACTGATTGCATCAGTGTTTCTTGATGCAATTTACTCAACAGACACCTGCAAAACCAAAAAAAGGGAACGATGCAGCTGTTTGTATTTCTCCTTTCACATGAAGAAGCTCCCTTGACAACTATCCTACTCACAAAGTCATATTTCATATCCCCATACAAAATCTGCTGATAGACGTCTGAGTGACATGACAGATGACTAAAGTTGTAAACTTTTACAACATGCATATCATACATACTGTGGAGGAAAGCAGATGAGGCAAAAGCAGCAGGAGGACAGTTGTTGTCCACATCATGCCAGAGTCGTCTGACGGCGGTTATTTCCTCCAGGAGTGAGGGGCTGAGCTCTGTCCACTGCGTCACCGGCAGCCACGCGTTCATTGAAGCTTTATTTTTCCACCGAGTCTGCTCTTTCCCCTCACAGGTCCATCCTTACCCTCGAGTCTGCGTCTGCTCCCTCGTCTCAGTTGTCACACTTTCTCCTTGCTGCCTCTCTGACTGCCTCCACCTCCATCTTCGTCCGTCACTCCCACTTTTTCTTGTAAATTCCCATGACAACATCCCCTGAAAGAGGAGGGAGAATTTGTAAAAGTGTCTTGGTGATAAAAGTCTGGATATGTTTCTGACTAGCAGCTGAATGTGCTGATTCCAGGTTTGTGGTGACGAGTGATTACCTCCCCCTCAGTGTGTATATTACCAGGCTTTGTTATTTTACTGGTTATATCCTGCCACCACCATGAGAACCAGATGTGGAGAGGTAAACGGGCAGCTTGTTTTAATGTAGGAATACTTTCTCCCTGCTGGTGTCTGTGCGTGGGAGCGGCAGCTGAAGGTAGGGTGCAGAAACAGCAGGGTGTCTCTGCTTCTTGCGCTCATATTCCAGCCCTCTGTTACACCCCTGACCACTGACTCATGCATCTGAAAGCAGCCTCCCACAGGGTCAGACCAATTACTCCTGTTAACTGGCCAGTCAAGCAGTGAGGAGTGTAAAATGATAAAGGGCAACAGCACATTCCAGTCGGGGTCCAGCTGGAGCTGGCCGGCCTGTCACTTCCCTGGAAAACTTTGTTGTGAGAGCCAAAGATTTGCAGTTGTTCTGAACCTGTGTACATTTACAGCCATGGTCAGTGAGAGGAATGTGGAAAACCTGGTGCCGCCGCCTCAGGGCCCCCCACATCTGTCCTATGTTACATACTCTTGTAAAGCAGTCTATGCATGTGAATGACAGATTATATCTGCCAGAGAACATGCAGGCACGACTGTGGTAACTCTTAATCAAATGCTCCACTTGTGTCTTAAAAAAAAGATACAATACATTAAAGATATCATCATTAATATTTCTGCATTTAAATGTCTAAAAACTAGACCTTTGTTGTATATTTTATTGAGTTGTGCTCTTAAATGTTTCATACAATGTTCAAACCCAGAAAAATCATACATTTATTCAAGGTAACGGTGCATTCCTACGGAAGGCCTCAGGAGTTATCTCGGGAAAACGGGATAAAAGTTGTTATTTCGAGATAATAACTCAGGATCTCGAGAAAACAAATGAAATTAACTCGTTATTACGGGAAAACGGAGGAAATAAAATGTATGAATGCATGGCCCTTTAGGGCTTCCATACATTTCAGAGTCAGAGAGTAGGTAAATGAAGTCGCCGCTAAAAATGGCGTGAACATTACATCATCTCTGAGCATCTCTGCCTTAATCTGTTAGATAGATTTTCATCTGCAATGGTCGATGTTTAACAATAAAGACCACAACTCCCATGATCCCTTGCTTCTCACGTCTTTTGTTTTGATTGAGAGACAGCTAGCGACAGAAATCGCATACTGTGCGTTTAAAACCTGTTTGATGGTATGAAGGAATAGTTTGACATGACGCTTGTTCACTTTCTTCTGAGAAACACAACACAGAAGCTCCACGGAGCCCCTTTAAGCTCACTAATGAACACCTTTTTTTTTTCACCGGGTTAGCTGTTCTCTATTGCAAGTCTTTATGCTAAGCTAAGCTAATCAGCTGCTCGCCGTAGTTTCATATCTATCAGAGTTGCAATGGGAGCAGATAAACTTGTTTTCCAAAATGTTAAAGGGTGAAGCAGCGAGCCTTACTCTGTACGAGGATAACAAAAGCCACCTACCAGCAGCTTTAAAGCTAACAAATTACACATGTTGTATCTGGTTTGTTCCGGCACATAACTCCCCAAAAAACACAGCTTGTTTTTACTTTTTGGTGTAAGTGTAACTCATGTTGATGGGTTTCAACAAAGGTGGGCTTTCATATTCATAATACACCACCTACAGTTATTCAGCTGGCACAAATAATAATACCAGCAGATTTAGATGTTAAGTGGATCATTTATAAAGATTTTAATTTCTTTACATGTGCTGGTAAAAGGCTTGCAAATCTTATGTTTAAAGGAATGATAGATGGCAATAAAGAAAATAGCTAACTGATATTAATATTTATTTTAAGCAAATGTGTGTTTTTCCAAAATGTCAAACTATTCCTTTAATAATCAAACACTGGCGCAAAACATTAGTCATGTTTATTCTTTTTAATGGCTGTCCTTTCCTTCATCAGTGTGTTTTTGTATTGATTCTTCTGTGCCCTCCTAATTTAATTCTTAATACCACTTGTTCATCACTTTGTTTGCAGTGTGAATGGCTTCTGATAAGTTGCCTGTGCCTCACTGATTTGGTGGTGAAAGAGCACTGATTTAAAAACAACAACAACAACAACAACAACAACAACAACAACAGTCTAGAGGTGATTTAGTTTAGAAAAATATCAGAATAAATCCTGCAATTGAAAGTAACAAAAAACTAAATATGTTACAGGTGTGAAGGCGTGACAGTGCCATCTACTGCACTTTGGTTTGTATTACATTACAGTTATGTTTGTGTTGACCTGTTGTCATAGTGAATTTGACTTCTCAACACACAAAAACATTGAATAATTTGGATATTGTCACAGACTGGACTTCACGTATAAAAAACATGTCTTACAGAGTAATTTGTTTTGATAAGACACAATAAATAATACAAACAACACTGTTTCTGATGCTCAAGAGTTCTAGTTAATGATGTGCAATTTTCGAGTGCGATTTGTTACACAGAATAAAATAAATATCTTGAATCACATTATTTTCCTCTTAGACTTCAGCTTATACAAGCTCACTAAACATGAAAACTGCTCGAGTAATTACACACACGCAAATGCTGTATATTGTGTACTTATAATAAGAAAACAGCTGGTTAAGTCTGAAAAAAAAAAGATCTTAATAGGCTATAAAATGACATATGGCTTTAGGGGTAAATGTAGACTTCCTAAAATTTAGTTAATTATTCTTGGATCATATAGTAATAATAGAATATGTGCTGTATAAACATCACAGGTGTACACTTTGAGGCAATAGCAAGTGTGAGGTGATAAAATGTGAACTTTTGGAGCAGCGCTGTCTCTCACAGCTCTCAGACTGATGCTTTAAAAGTGGGAAGGGCTGCTGGAAATCTCTGCTGCCCTTTTCTTCACCCTCAGCTTATGCAATTCCGTCATGGATACAGACAGGAAGCAGTCCCAGAGCTGCATCAGTCACACTCTGGTGAATGTGTGCAGACACCAGAGGCAGTGGAGGAGTACCGATCTGTATGAGTCTGAATCAGGAATGATTCAAATACACGAAAAAGGTTTTAACTAAAAAAAACATTTTGAGCTGAAGAAGATATATGTGTTTTTTGTAATGAGTTGAATATTTAATACAGAATAAACGTCAAATAAGGTTATTGGTGCATTATGCTTCAAAGTTTAAAGTGTACACATGAACACACAGATGTTTTTAGCAAAAAATAAACAAACAAATAAATGAATCAATAAGCTGCTGTGAGGCAAAATGCTCTTTTAATATGCAAGATCCCTTATGACTGATTGTTTATCATAATTAGAGCAGGGTGGGTGGAGTGACACTTGGAATTCAGGCAATTAAAGGAACAGTTTACCCAGAAATTTAAATTCAGTCATTATCTACTCACCGTCATGCCGAACATTTCGTATGAGTCTGATGTAAATTAAATATTTTCTTATCTATTTGGGATCTCTGGGCTTCCAGAGACTTAGAATATGCTGTACAAGCTGTTTGGTGCCATTTAATATTCATTTTTTAACATTTTTTACAAAGTCCCCATCTGCTTCAGTTGGTTAGGAGAACGCTGCAACGCTGTTTTGCCGTGAAGCTCCAGAAATGTTTTGCGGACTGCGAAACTTCACCCGACTTTCCATCAGCATGAGGGGCGAGTAGATAATGACTGTATTTTCATTTTTGGGTGAACTTGTCCTTTAAGTTTTGCCACTTGAAAATCACTCTGTTATCTATAATTTCTATTTATTTGTCAATCTATCATTTTTATTGTCCAATAAAACATCCATTCATCGGTGGGTTTTAATGACTGATACAGTGACAGGCTCGTCGATATCAACACCAGGCCGGGCGGCCACACATTTTTCTTGCACTCAATCTGTTGGCCAGCTGAGCTCCAGCTGGCTGTTGCGCGTGTCTTCCACTAGAGGGCGCGACACTGCGGCTGCGCCTGCACGGACAAACAGGCTCCGGCTGGGTTGGCCTCATCAGGGGCGGATGTTTTCTCAGTGCAACTTCCCAATCGCCCCCTCCCCAGCCCTCCACCCCTCGACAGACCAGGCCCGGGGACGGAAAGAAATGACTCTAGTTGTACATCTCTTCTCTGCGCTCGTGGCTCCTGGAGCAAAACGTCACTTGACTGTAATATCACCTCATCTGTGGCTCATGTTGAGGGCTGAAAGTGACTTGTTTGATGCAAATCATGAGTGAATAAGTTGTCCTCTCAGTCTCGTGTTGATGGTGCGTGTGTGTGTGCGCGCGCGCGCGCGTGTGTGTGCTCGCAATGAAATATTTGCCCCTGTAACTGCGGCAGCTTTAAAGCCTGCAGCCCCGCCCCTCAGCACTATCACATGAATCTGGACTGAGCAGTGGATGTGAAAAAAGTTTGGAGGTCTCGCTGAAGTCACTTTTCCACTACTGCTCTCACATGTTGAAGTTTTTGTCCCCCCCACCCCCCCCACCCCACTTGAGGAGGATTTTTTAGTTGAGAGTGTGGATCGGATAGCAGTGTCGGTGTGAGTGTTTCCCCGGCTGTGATTTCTCCAGTTTCTTTTTTCTTTTTTTCTTTCCCCTGCAGGAATACAGAGAGAGGGAGAGGGAGAGAGGGAGAGAGAGGGAGAGGGGAAACGGTCTGGCTGCTTGAAGGTATGTGGGAGGCATGTAACGTGTTGTGCGCTGCTCCGCTTGGCGATCCTCGCTTTTTAATCGCTCTCCTTCGCCGTCTTTACGCGGGGATCGCTTTTGTTTTCCCAGCCGCTCGACTTCCGAGATGTTACAGCTTCAAACAGACACGCAAAGGACACAAAAGTTCAGACGGGGTGTGGGGAGGAGGAGGGAGGGGGGAGGGTGACGGGGGGGGGGGCGAAAAGTGTAAACAAATCCGATCATAACTCCAGACGCGTCTGCTTTAACGGGACCTGACGTTTATTCTCCTGTTTCTTTCTGTCTGTGATTGAACTTTTTTTTCGACAGATTTCGTTGCGACACCAAAAACTTTGGCGACATGGACGCGCACCGCGGCGCGCCTCCGGCCGGGCAGCAGATCGTGCACGTCCGCGGGGACTCGCAGACGGAGCTGGAGGCCCTCTTCAGCGCCGTGATGAACCCCAGCAAGGCGGCCCGACAGCCGGCCTCTCTGCCCATGAGGATGAGGAAGCTGCCCGACTCCTTCTTCAGGCAGCCGGATTCACGAGGCCACTCCAGACAAGTAACTATAAAGCTGCTGGCTTAAAGAGCAGACCATCATCACATACATGTGTAGGACTGCCCCGCAACACACACTGATGACCACAGCAACAGAGCAGGGCTGCAACAGACCATTATTGTCATCAATCTGCTGATTATTATCACCATTAATCGACTGATGTCTGAAAGTTGTGAAAAATGCTCATCACAACTTCCCCAAAATCATAAATGACAAAGTAAAGCAGCAAATCCTCACATGTAAGAAGCTGGAACCATTTATGCTTGAAAAACATTGAAAAAACTATATATAACACTATTATTATGTTACTTATAATTTGGAGGTGTAAGATGTTTTCATTTATCACTTCTACAGATGAGTTCACTCTGATACTGTTGGCAAGATTGTTTTTGTTTGTCCTCTAGTGTTGATTAAGTTCAACAGATTTCAGGGATTTTAATGTTTGAACCATGTCTACAAACGTAAGACAGATTCTTGACAGATATTACGACTGCGATATGATTCCTGATTAGTGAGAATGATTCCCTCTGCATCCCTAATTGACAGTTATCTTTTAATCAATGAATTGACTAATTGTTGCAGCTCTATAATAGAGATGATATGTAAATTAATCCGGCAAGGTGTGAAAAATGCTCATCACAATTCCCTGGAGCACAAAGTGACGTCTTCTAATTGTTTCTTTTATCCAAAACCCACAGAGCCCTCATTTACTATCATAAACGACAAAGAAAAGCAGCAGATCGTCACATTTAAGAAGCTGGAACCATCACATATTTGATGAAAAAATCCAAAATTATCAAAATAGTTTTTGATACAGCTGCAGGATATGGTAAAAAACAAAAACAAAATTATATTATTTTGACAGATATTATGATTGCTATTAGCGAGAATGGTCCTTTTTGCAGCCCCAATTGAGATCAATTATCTTTTGATCAATTAACTGACCAATTGTTGTAGCTCTAAAACAGAGATGATGTGTAATGTAATCTAGCACTACCTGTTGTTTTTCATACATGAGAGGGACAAATATTAGAAACAAGTCCTGCAACAATCAGTAATTTCATCAATTAGTTAAGACTCAGACTTACTAGAGAGCAGGGCTGATTAGAGCTGAAACTACTGAGTATTCTCACGACTGATCTTCACGATTAATAGACTGTTAAGTCTTTAAACCTTCTGAAAATTGTAAGAAACATTCACCACAGTTTCCCAGAACACAAAGTGACATCTTCAAATTGCTTCTGTTATCCAAAAAGAAGACTGTTTCATTTACTGTCATCAGTGACACAGAAAAGCAGCAAATCCTCACATTTAAGAAGCTGGAACCAGAACATTTTCGCGTGATAAACATCTGAAACTAATAATCGATTATCAAAGTAGTTGACGATGGGGTTGCAGGATATGATGTTCATCTGGAGAACAAGATCTGTGGACCAGGTCCTCTCTGCAGCATTACAGTACTTCATTATAATGCTGTTTACCTTTATCAGAAAATGGCAGACTTGTGACTTGGAGACTGCACTTAGCTATTTTGCGATTTCAATAATATCAATATTAATTGTGCAGCCCTACTTGGAAATTAATTTTGAAAAATCAGTTGATTTGCTAATTGTTGCAGCGTAAAGATGTTTCTCAGCAAAACTTTGTCCACACCTCCCCTACATGAGACGGACGAATTATCTGAAACACTGATCCAATGAAGTCCTGAAACAATCAGTGAATTCATCAGTTAGTTAATTGACATTAATAGAGACCGGTGCTGATTAGAGCTGAAACTACAGAATATTCTCATCATTGTTGAACCTGCACATTATTTTCTTAAAAGTAGCGCACATTGCAGTTTCCCGCAGCCAGAGGTGAGGCCTTAAACGTCTTGTTTTATTTGACCAACACCCAAAAATGTTTGATATACTGTTATGTGTAGAAATAGGAGCTGTCGAATGCACACATCAGAGAAGCTGAGAACAGTAAATGTCTTTTATTTTTAAGTCAAACGATTGTACACTTATTAAAATGTGATCTAGATTTAGACAGTTTCTGGTTCAAGCTTCTTAACTGTGAGAATTTACTGCCTCCTATTGTTGTTGTTGTAAGCTGAGTGATTTTGGGGTTTGGCTGTTGAAGACATCAGTTTGGGCTTGAGGAAAATGTGGTGGGCAGTTTTTACTGACATTTTACAGACTAAACAACCAGTTTTGAAAATAATTGACAGTTACATCTCTAATCTGTGTGTCCTCAGTAAACACAAGTTTAAGTCAGTATTTGTTGCAGGGCTGCTTTACTGGATGGTTTTTACATTTCTGTGGTCACTGACTGTGAGTTTCTACCAATTACATTTATAAGCTAAGACTATAAAATATGTTGTAGATGGTCTGGTGCACAGGAAACTTTTGTTTCTTGATATTTATTCAAAAAAAGAAAAAATAACAAAGAGCAATAGATACACAGATCACAGAAAAACTGTATATGTACACGTCAGCCCATACGATGAGTAGATTGTCCACAAGTGGGTTGATTGTCCATTTGAATAAAATCAAGTAAGATGATGAAAGGTCCAAGAAAGTGGCCTGAGAGCTGAGGTCCAGAAAGGTCGAGGCTGAGTTGGAGAAAACTCAACACGGTAGAATCCAGTCTGATACAATTAGTTTCCGATGTTGACAGCCCTCCTTCTTAACATGTTCAATAAAGGGTGCCCAGATCTTTAGAAATGTTAAGTGGGCATCGGCGAGAGCATACCAAATTTATTCGAAGTATAAACAACAAACCACGTCATTCAACCATTTTTAAAGCGAGGAGGAGACGCTCCTTCCACTCTCTCAGAATGACCCTTTTTGCTGTAATGATACCAAACATAAGGGCTTGTTGTGGTGCATGAGGAAAAGTCACCGAGTAGTTGGAGCAACCCAGTATTACAAAGAGAGTGGAGTGGTTGTTGAATATGTTGCTGCACAAATGAAAGTCATTTCAGAAGCCCCTGACCTCGATCATAAAAGATTACCTAGGATCCTGTCAGCTTACCTATGAAACACTTTATTATGTTATGGACGAATGCACCAGACAGTCAGCTACCTGCTGTCCAATACGCCCGATAGTACCTTCAAAACTCTGTTATAAAATCTGTAATCATCAGGCTTCCGGTGTAGCTGCTGTGTAACTATATTCCTGCCTATTATTACTGCCTAAATCATAAAAGTAAACATGGTGGAAAGTAAAAAATAATGACAAAGAGGAACAGTGGTCATGAGTAGGCCTTAAACAACTTTGACGAGATTTAACACATTAAAGCCTTTAAAAATTAATACAGGAGTTATTAAATGTTTGAGATGTTTCTGATATTTTTTCCAACTCCTGTAACCCACTATTGGGCAGATGTAATCTTGAATTAGCATAAAAAATGTATGTCTCTAGATGCAGTTAAAGTATAGACAAGATCTTTATGTGAGAGTTAATTCACGTGCTTATCATGCACATGTCTAGGTGACATCTCTGGCTGGTCCTCTTGTCTACGAGGCCTTTTCAATTAGTCAGATTTCATTTTCACGGACGTGGTTCAAACATTATAATCCCTGAAATCTGACACCAGAGGACAATCAAAGACAATCTTGTTCCTCCATAGAAGTTTTAAAACCATCTTTCAAAGTGAGGCCACCAGTTCCACAGTCCTTCCTCTAATCCTTTTTCACTCTGGTTTCCATCCAAACCTTTTCTCGTCACTGCAGTCGTTAACCCGGCTTTGTTTCCCGTCAGGCCAGTTCGGATGGAGGTGTGTGCGGCTCCCTGACTCCTCATCACGTCCGTGCCCATTCCTCCCCTGCCTCCCTCCCAGTCAACTCCCTCTCCACTCAAGCCGCAGATGTAGCAGCGACGCCGATCATACCTGACGACGTGCCACTCCCTCACGGTTGGGAAATGGCCAAAACACCTACTGGCCAACGTTACTTCCTCAAGTAAGGTTTGACTGCTGCTTATCAGTGTGTTTGATCTTCTGGTGAGAAACCTGTCACAATGTCCCAAAGCTCAAAGTGATGTCTTCAGATTGCTTGTTTTATGTGACTGGTTGTCCAGAAATCAAAAAAGGCTCAATTAACATTCATATAAACAGAGAAAAGCAGTAATTCTTCACATGTAAGAAGTCAGAACCAGCACATTTTCTGTATTTTTGCTTGATAAATAACCTAAAAGATCATTCAAACTATCAAAATTCATCCACCAATCATTTAGTTTGCTATCTAATGGAGGTTCATCCTCCTTGAATAACAGAGAAATAAAAGTAAAGGGAAACACGCAGCAGTGCAGATGAAACTAATCAGTTTCATGCAAACAGAAAATGTTCCAACTAGTTTTGCAACCCGTATGGTTTCAGCCGGTTTGATTCATGAGAGCACATGGCCTGACACACTCCTGTCAAAGGCCACCTGTGTGAGTGTAGATGTGCATGCACATCTGGTCGTACAGGTAAAGCAGGTCTAAGGCAAAAAACGTGCCTTCTTATCCATCGGGTTGCGGTGGTGTGACAGCTACAGATAAGTTTCGACTTGTTGTGTGTTTGCAGTCACCTGGATAAGACAACCACTTGGCACGACCCCCGACTCTCGCAGCTTCAGTCGGCTGCAGCTCAGCATCCCATCTCTGGCACTCCAGTCCACGCCCACTCCCTCAGCAACCCGGCACCCACTACGCAACCACAAAACATCAATCCAGAGACAGGTATCACTCTCACTCCACCACCACCCCCCCCCCTCCTTCCCTGTTCACAATCCAGTTTCTTTCTAAAGCAGAGACCTGCTTTTCATAGTTCAGCTCCATCAGCAGCTGGTCAGGTCTTTGCTGGGTGTGATTTCTACGGGATTCCCTGTTTGGCCTCTGCATCCATGGTTCTGGGGACTTTGGTGGGACTGATCACATTCATAGATTAAAGTCTCGAGAGTCTATGATGGAAACAGCCAAAGACATGACTCAGGTTTCTATATTTTAGTGAGAGCGTCCCACACTACAGAAGGGTTTTCTTATATGGATGCAAGTTTTATAGCTGTTGTGACAGTTGTTGCATTTTGAATGAATTTCACTCACATCAAATTTAAAGGGTCTGTTAACCAAATTACGAAAGAAAATATTTTTTTACTTAAAGATACACTATGTTATTTTGGAGATTAAATTGTGATCAGAAGAGAAAGATAGTCATTGATTGATTTTTGTAATATACCGATAGAAACTAAATAGCAAACTCTGTTTTCATGACTGAATAAACTGAATAAACAAAATGAATTTAAAGGACAACACAATTCCATACTGTTCTGTACTTATATTTGGCGGACCCTGCCACCTTTCTAGCTTCAAACAGTGTTCTGAGGACCTTATTTTCCTCTGCACACAGAAGGTTTATTCAGTTATGGTAAAAATAAATATTGCTGGGGTTGTCTCATTAATATTAAGGGTAACTCCACCAATTTTACACATTAAAGTGAGTTTACAGGTCTGGGGGAGTAATACTGCATATATCAAAAAAGTAGTCTAAATGTTTTTGTGGCTCCAGAGGAAGCTGCATGTAATCTAATAAATTTCCTCCAGTGCTGTCACTCAGTGGCTGATTTGCATTGTGGGTAATGTAGGTGCCAGGTTTTGAAAATGAGTCTTCTGGTTGAGCATTACACTCTTGACTCATTGTGGACAGTTAAAAAACACATCTTTATTTCACATGTTCGTCTTCCTTTTCAGAACCTGGTGCCTACATTACCCACAATGCAACTTATCCAGTTATGCTATGATTGACATCACTGGAAGCATTTTATCAGATGACCATTGATTGTGAACCTATCCTTCACAAATCTGGGCCATATGGGTATTTCTCCTGTCAGTCCTACACAGCAGTGGTGAATGACATTTAATGTGTATTCCTTGTAGCACTGAGAAGTGAGAAGCTAAAAAGCCAGAGATTTCTCTCAGGAATCAGTCGAGACCAAAAAGTTAAAAGAGAGTACGGTGGCCACAAACACGACTACAAATGAATAATAACGTTACTCCACATCTCCTTAATATGTAACTGCTTGCTCACAAGTTTATCACAACAACTTTGCAAGGTACTCATTGTTATGCTTACTGCCCCCAAGTGGCCAAGATGCCATTAAATGCAGTAATGCATTAATTAAAACTAAATAAAGACACAATGCCTGTTACTCCACTGACCTCACTGTGAACATTTTCATTGGAACTACTTTCTACTGAAGAAATAGTCCCAATGAAAACTAATGTGTTCAGTGGCTTACCCAGAATAGTTTACTGGATGTTGCTGTCTAACTTTTATATTGTATTTTGGCTGAACAGACCCTTTAAGAATAAAACATTTTTCCTCTTTTTTTTCTTTTTACAAAGAACAACCTGAGAATTAACTGTGGTGTTTTACAATCTCCCACCAACTGCATTCAGACAAGAGCATAGGCTACTATACTATTTACCCACTAACCTTCACTTCTATTCTTAAAACCTCTACAAACAAGATGCTACACAGACATTAAAGGGACACTTCACCCCAAAATCAAAAATACATATTTTTCCTCTTGCCTGTAGAGCTATGTATCCATCTTGATTGTTTGTATATTGGTGACTTTCTGAGTTCTGGATATACCAGCCTTCTCTTGAATATAATGGCACTTGATGGCACTCTGCTTGTGGTGCTCAGAGCGCCAAAACATACACTTGAAAAACTCAACAGTAATGTCTCTTTACAGAAATCATGACTTGGTTACTCAAGATAATCCACAGACCTTGTTGTGATCAGTTTCATGTAGGAACTGAAGAAAGCAAGCAACTACGGAGAAAAGCTTGCTAGCTAAGCTAGCTAACATGACCAGGTTAGGATTTCTGGAAAGAGACATTGCTGTTAAATTTCATCTAGTTCGACTATATCTGAGAGAAGGCAGACATCTCAATGGGTGACATCTCCAAAACACTGCAACTCACACCAAAACACTCTAGATGGATATATAGCACTACAGGTAAGGGGAAAAATATGTGTTTTTGACTTTGGAGTGAACTGTCCCTTTAAAGGACGTGGGCCAGATTCAACTTTTTTACTCTCCATGCACTCCATCCACCATTTGCCTTCTCACTGTGTACTTTCGCTGCTGTTCAGGTCCACTGCCTGAAGGCTGGGAGCAGGCTGTGACTGCAGATGGAGAGGTGTACTACATCGATCACATAAATAAGACCACCGCATGGGTCGACCCGCGTCTAGGTAGCACACTATCAAATTTGTGTCTCCTGAATTGACAATTCTTGTTTGTCAATGAGAAACTCTTTTTTTTATTCCATTATGTCCACCATCACAAGTTGCTGTTTAGCAACGAAAATAAGAAAGATCGCAAAGTTTGGACAAGTTTTCCTCATAAATATGTTATAGCTGTCATGTTTGACCTCTGTGGAAAGATTCATGTAGTAATCAAAAAGTTGTTTTCCTATTAATCTTATGTTGCAGCCCAGAAGATGAACCCTGGCATCCTTGGCTTGGCACTGCAGCAGAGGCAGGAAAAGGAAAGGCTCAGGTGCAAACAAGGCCTCCCTCCGCAAATCACACTACAGGTCAGAGCTGGAACAAAATCAGACTTGGATGAACTTTTTACAATAATTTCTTGTGTTTCTGGTTGTATTATGCAGTTTATTCAGTTCATATTCAACTGTAATTGAATTTTTGTTTCGTGTAAACAAGGTTTGAGGTTTACGAGCAGGTCTGTGTGTGTGTTGTGTTGTGTTGTAGGAGGCAGGAGGAAGGAACCAGATGCCCGGCGGGATGGACCATGACAGGAACGCACAGACACTTGTCCCGTCCCTGGATGTCAGGATCAGAGCCTCCAACCACGAACCCACACTTAATGGGTGAGTTCATGGTTCATATTATTGTTTTGCGCTGCAGATGTTTTTTAAAGAGTCATCATTGAGGGACAAAAGTGGGAAAATAATTCATAACCTT
Organism: Pagrus pagrus; assembly: GCF_965226575.1. Lineage (NCBI taxonomy): Eukaryota > Metazoa > Chordata > Actinopteri > Spariformes > Sparidae > Pagrus > Pagrus pagrus. Next base: position 19,674,391 of record NC_140198.1, read on the forward strand.
AATTTGTTAAAGCATTAACACAGTGTAGAAATAATCAATTAAAAGTAGTTTTTTTTTTTTTTTAAGGGATTAAGAGTTGATCTAAAGGATCACCCCTTTGTATAAATGTGATAGTTTTGGCTTTATCAGGATATAAAAAGATGACCTCAGCAGTCTTTCCAGAAGAAATGTCCCAGTGACTCTGAACAATCTCTCAATCCCTCTTTGTAAAAACCATTTTCATTAAGGATTCTGTCAGTTCAGTGACTCAGCAGAATTTCTGCTGGTCATTCCAGTTGTTTAACAGAAGACGATCAGATACAAAGAAATGTTTTTATGTGTGTGTTCCTGCACAGCGCTCACTCTCGCAACGAGAGCACTGACAGTGGTCTGAGCGTCAGCAGCTTACCCCGCACATCGGACCACATGTTGAGCTCTGTGGATCACATGGACACTGGTAAGACACACACACACACACACACACGGAGTATATACACATGTGCACACAACATAGTCAGAAAAGTAGCTCCTGGGTTTCCACATTGGCAAAGCAGCTTTTGATTTTTGATTTTTTTGATTTTTTTTCAAAAGATCATCCCTCCTCAACCTAAGTGATGATGAACACGGTGTCCAGATGTGACACCTGTTGATCTGAATACACATCGCAACCGATGAGGAGTGGTTTATTTTGGAAGCATTTGGAAATTTAGCCATCATGCCATGATGTTGGCTAATTTAGTTGTAATACCTTTTAATTATTTATTTTAGAACTAAATAGATATGTTATGAACTTGCACTGGCCTCCCAGTCATCACTGGTGTAACTCAGAGAAAAAATAGTTTCCTTTGACAGAAACTATCCATAAGACAATGCACAGTAATTTCGTAATTCATTTTGGCAGGAAGTGCTGTTAAAGGGCTTCCCAAATAGGTCAGCGATAATATTTAGCAAAAAGGAGTGGAGCCGAGGAATGCAGAAGAGTGAGTAAAGGCAAGATGTTAATTATGTGCACAAAAACATGTGTAAAGAACACAGAAAAGGCTGAGACTGACAGCTACTTTGAATTGCAACATTTTCCTCAGGTAGCATCCAAATGATGCCTCGATTATTTATTTCCTGTGTATCTATTTGTTTTAGTTGTGTTGAATGCACCACAAGGAATCTTGAAATGATTATAAAACAGTCTCAATTTAATAGTAATGCCATAATATGATCCACAAACGCCAAAGACCATCAGTGAGAAGACTGGCCATGTCTGTGTAATTATTATAGTTATTCTTAATGCCTTTCTGTGGGTCAGATTCTAATTTATCCGGGTCATAAAAGTCATAAGTCATACAATTAAAACAATCTTTTTATGGCAGAGTGATGAGGGTGTGTTAGCCTGCTAGCCTGCAGATTAAGAAGCTGCTCTGTAATCTGGTGGTAAAGTTTACTGTGTTTCGCCATTGTCATATTAGAGATATTAAGTTAACAAGCCACAAACAGATACATGACCTCATCGCCAGTAATCCTGCGAACAGCTGTTGAGAAATGAACAATAGTATTAAAAATGTGTAGTGTCTCGCCTTTACTCACTTTCAAATCAAATGCTCGCGCTAGCCAGATCAAGATCTTTACCACAGGATGCAGTGGTAGTAGTACTGATTATGTCCACAGGGGTCGCCAGAATCAACAAAAGATTTAAGTTCCATGTAGTAGCTTTAAAAAAAATTGTGCATTCAGCAACTCCCCTCCATGTTTTTGTATTAATTTATTTTTGCACATTAAACAGAAGCAGCAGAGGGAAAACATGAATTGTGTATTTTATTCACACTTCCTGTGTGACAAAAACCTTTACACACACTGATCCAGGTGCAGCTGTATGTAAGAATCCCTTATTTTGTGAAAATGCTCATCCTAATTCCTAAATTTCTCCCCCCTTACTGCTGATATTGAAATCTTCCACACAATTCAGTCATTTAATGTTCTTGTTTGACTTCTTCAGGCGACTCTGGCGAGACCTCCTCGATGACCTTACAGGAGTCGATGCCCGTGCTCCCGATGTCTGAGGGCGAGGAGCTAATGCCCAGCATCCCAGAGGGTCTCAGTTCAGACCTTCTGATGGACATGGAGACCGTTCTCTCCGGGTCGCACATGGACAGAGACAGCCTGCTCACCTGGCTATAGACACATCCGGCCACCACCACAAAATATGGTTTAACATGAAATCTTCATAACGTGACTGAGAATTCTGGAGAATCTGGTACCGAACAACATTATTGAGAGAATATGCTACTGTTGTGTGATGGATCCCTAACACTACTCGCACCCCGAGGAAAGAAAAAACCCTGACGCTCGCAGATGGTGGTAAGCTGCTGGTATTCTCTGGTTTTCGGGTCTGGTGTTACACAGATGCATGACAGAGCATCCATATTTTAGAGACACTCCTTTCTTGTTAGTCATTGGCCTCAGAGGGAACTCCCCACGTCTCTGGTAAAAGCTCATTTTTGAGCACAGATTTATTTTCTTATCCCCACTTGGGTGATACTGTTTGCAGCAAAAGTTTTAAAACACATGATCAAGTCAGTGAAGCGTGCATGTAGCAGAAAGACATAGATAATAATAAAAAGTTGCTCTAAAGATATATAACAATTGAAAATATCATATCCATTTTACTTCACATAGCTTGTGGGAGCAACGTGTAGTGCTACTACCTCTAAGCAGCTTGTAATTTGTGATTTTAATGCTCACAGAGCTAGAAGAGCCAACAGAACTAAGAGCAAGAGATCAATTTAACACTACATTGGTTCCTAAACCTGCACAAAAGGAGCTCCCACTACCACAGAAGGACATTAGGGGGGAGAGGACGCACCCTTGTGGTGAACCGGTAGAGGATGAAGAACACTAACAAAAGTCCCATTTAACTTTAGAACACAAGCCAAAAAACAGTATTAAAACCTGTCTGTGTGGAAGACCGTGGGGCTGCTCAAAACCAAGATTTGAATGTCTGAGGAGGGGTTTTTTTTTTTGTTATTTTTTTGCTTTAAAGTTAAGGAGGATGAGCTCCATCTTTGAACTAATCAAAGCCTGACAAAAGGATTCAGAGAAATAAAGGCTTACGGTAGTGGAGTCTCAACTTTGGGCACTAAGAACACAATAAAGTGTGGTTTTAAGAGCTGGAACATACAGAGGATGTCTGCAGTGAATGAGCGCGTGTTCAGTATAATGCAATCCAACACAATACAGGGTTTCCCCCAGGAAACTGTGATCCTGACGCATGTGACCAGTTTAGTTAGTGGATGAAGGCCTAACACACCATATATATCGCCTTTGATGGGTGAAATAGCATGTTTTACTTTATAAGTCTGTTAATTTTAAAGTCCCCCACCAGTAAAACACGTGTTTCTTCTTGTTCCTACAGTTGAATGTTTGAGCTTCACTGTGTAGAACGCGTTCGACACTAGAAGGCTGTTTTCACGTTCATCACCGAAAGTGTTAATTTCCTCTGAGCATACACAAGTGTGATGTGGAAACTTGAAGCCTCCAGTGCACATTTGCTAAGAATGGACTGTACAGTGAAGTAGGAGATATCTCCCATGAAGTATTTGCACATATTTGCATAATCATAGATTATTTTTTTTAATGAGGGAGAAGAAGTAGATGTAATTTTAAGTTTTCAAACAAGATAATACAACTTTTCTTGGTTAGGAAACCATATCAGAAACACATCATTAGTCAAATTCCAGTGTTATAGACGTGTTAAAACATGTCTGGAGAGGATGTTTAAAAACATTTGCCAGCCTCCAGGAAACCCCGCACCAGCCTTGCTGTAAAATCACCTTTTTTAAAGCAACATTGTCTTGTTAACGGGTGAATTGTGTCTCTGTCTCTATCCCTCGTTACTGCACTGTGTAACTTCAGTGAGAGGGTAGGATCACAGCGTTACATACACGTTTACTTCAACGTGCACGTTTTGAACACATAACATTGTTATGACGTAATGAGTTGTGTTTGTAGTCGGCACCTACATTACGTCTGGGATTTGTTTTTATGACAGTGATGTTACACAAATGTGGGGGCGCCAAATTGAACAAAATGCCAATTTCTACATAATTCATAATTCAAGTTAACACATCTCTTTTTGTTTTAGTCTTTGTTGTGTTGGATTGCATTGTATCGTACATGGTTTCAGTCATTTTGTCCACTACAGCATTGAATATAAGCTTGAGAGAGGTAGTATTTATTGGAGATTTGTTTTATTGGATTGCGTTATATTGTACAGTTGTAATGTTATTGTTTCCCCCTTGTTTAAAAAGCGATGCCACGCAGTTGCCATCAAGGCCTGGATGGAGATTTTAGCACTTTCTGCTCATTGCTAATACATCTCTCTCTCCTAGTGGCTCTGAAACATAAAGAAATATTCATCATGTCTAACTAATCTAACTATTGGCTTCACACATTCTTATTCATTCAGTGGCGTCATAGGTTTGTTCCCACACAACGACGTGCAACCAGTAACTGTTTCAGCCGGTTTTAAGTTTAAGCTCCTCAACTACAAATCATCTGTACTTGACACTTTTGCGTCCACTACAGATTTAGCTTTTCAGATGCACCTTTCTCACCATTTTCAGGCCTCTGTTGTTTTCGATTAATTTCTAAAAGTCCATTAGCAGACTCTTGAAACTTATATCATCATTCACTGTTATCAGTCTTGCTTTATGGTGCCGTGCCGGCAATTTGCTTTGAGTAGTCTACACTGCACTACCACACGATGACGACGCACTCTTGTCTAGCAGACTCCATTTCTAAACTAACGTTAGCTACAGTCGCTCTCTGAGTCCTTCACAAAGAAATCCACAGTCCAGCATTAAACTACTTAAACAAATCATCCGCAGGATTAATACATGTAAATTTCTACTTATTTTCACCAGAGCCCTTTTAAGGTGCGAACCAGTGTGATCGTCAATGCTAGACAATCAAAACTGAAATACCTCTTCTCTGATGCAACATGTCTTGTTCACCAAATGCAGTATTCCTTTATCACCGCAGATACAATGTGTAAACCACCAGATTATCATCAAGAGAAATATAAATGACCATCGTTACAGTACAACATTACAGTCATCTTATCCTTTTTTTAATTTAAAACCACATAGACAACAAATTCAGTATTTTTCTAAATCACATTAAACTTAAATCCCTCACACCTCTTAATGTCTATTTATGAATAACCCTATCTAAATTCAAAGTCGATCTACGGTAATGAACTGCACCACGTGAGAGAAGTTTCAAGATCCTGCTAATAGATTTTCATAATGTGTGGACATGTATGGATTAGAGGCCTAGAGCTATAGAAAAAAACACTATTACTAAAGCAGAGCAGCGTTGATTTCAGAACACTTAGCAGTGATGTATCATGTATGTGATTTGTTGTAAATAGACTAAAACATGCATGAACACTGGTGTAATCCTTCAGAAATAAGTGCCAGTGTCGGTGCCATTAAGATATCAGTTTGCTTCCACTCTGTAGAGTTATCACTTCCTCCAGTTTTCCACTCTCAAAGAGCTGCATACTAAGCAACATACTAATTGCGGATGCTGTGTTCTTGGTGTATTTTGTTCTAACTGCAAGTGTTATCTGGTGCTCTCATACAGAAGGCAATCGTCAATAAGGGGAGCTCCTTAACTCTCCTTGTTTCGTTAAACTATATAATAAGTATATAACCTGTTTTGTTTTTTTATGCGCTGGGTTGTTTCTGCAGTGTGTTTATATTTTACCTGAAATGGAGGCTTTTAATTACTGGTGAGAGCATTTCTTCTAACCAGCTTCGTTTTTATAGAGAAATAAGTCCCCCAACATCCCCAAATAAAGAGCCGTGGGCCTGTACTGTTCATACACATAATGCAACACACTACCTAGCCTATTATTTATCTTAGCATGCATGACACTTGCTATGTATGTTACATATAATGTTTATTATCCTATTTACAGAGTTTGGAGGCAATCAGACTTGTTTTGTACCTTTTTTTTATGCATGTGCTTTATATAAATATATTTCTTCTTACTCTCACTGTAATCATTTTAAAGGAGTTTCTGTTTAATAAACTTTTAAATACACCTGGCAAGTAGTAGTTATCTAGTGACGTGTTTTGTGTGGATTGTCGATGGAAAACTATGCCTCTTTTTTTATTGGATGACTGGAGTTTATTGTGTTCGGATTTCTGTTTACTCAATATGTTTAGGGAGTAGCGCTTGGCTTTAAATGGACTTACATTTCTATAGCACTTCTCCAGTCTACTGACAGCTCAAAGTGCTTTACAACACTTGTCACATTCAAACACACATTCATACACTGATGGCCATGCAAGATGCCAACCTGCTCATCAGGAGCAATGTGGGGCTCAGTATCTTTCTCAAGGATACTTTGACATGTAGTCGGGGGAGCCGGGGAATCTAACCAGCGACCTTCCGATTACTGGAAAACCCACTACCTCCCCAGCACAGCCGCCCGCCGGCTTTACTGAATGAGATTTGTGTTGTTTGTTTATTCTACAGGGGCTTTTACTGCCATCTTACCCAGAATTCTGAACTTTCCACAGTTCATCTCATGGATTTTCCCGAAGAAAATTCAAATGAAAACTTCTGTTAAATTCATGAGACCTTGCAAAATCCAATCACTGTACGGCAAATAAGTTTTTTCTTATGAATTTGTGAATTTTGGCCCTCCAAGCTAACTTTCATCATTTGTGTGTGTATTTGTGTGTATTCAGAGCCTCAACAATTGCTTATTTTTCAGTAAATCGGGTTGAAATTTCCAAAAATGTTTTGTGGACTATGAAACTTCACCTGACTTTCCATCTGCATGGGGAAAGTCTGAATTTTCACTTTCGGGTGAACTTGTCCTCTAATAGATATTATTACTTATACAATAGATAAATGCAGTATTACTGATTAGCATTGTCAGTATTGCTTTACAGACAGTCCTTGATTAAGAACATATATTATCACATAATCATCACTCAATCAAGCGTACCGATACACATATGTCCTTATACATTTGACAGCTTGCAGACCTGCTCTTGAATGCAACATTATAGGTTGTAAAGATTTCCAGGATATCTGGATCTCTCTTTTTTTTCTTTTTACAATAAAATTGAGTTTTAAGGATTGAGCTCAAGACCAGTTTTTAAGCTCTCTGTGGAAAATTATCTGAATTTCATCCTTGAGGCAACACAACAAAAAAATGACAGGTACTTTTGATAAAGAAGAAGAATCGGAGTCAATCATCAATGTGTCTTGTGGTATGAGTAAAGCCCAAATGTAGTGAAACTCTTTATTACACGTCAGTGATGAGGAGGAGTGGCTACAACATGGAAGTGAGGGGAAATACCACACAGTAAACTAAGCCATTGAAAAGATGCCTTTGCATGACTCTCTTTACTGTCTGACCTCGACAAGACCTCTGTGTAAGTATCCTCTCTTATTAGAACATTTCTTGAACCATTTATTTAACTTTAAAGCCAATATGATGTGATATATAATCTTAGACAACTGACTGATATTGTTGTTGCTATAGTTACGAGAATGTAAACTCTGTTCTAAGTGGATCAAAAATATCTCTTCATTTCTTTTTTTGTTGATCATGACACCTCTGACAATTGTAAGGTATAAACATAGGTGTGTTGATGTTTGTATGAAATCATGGTCTGTTTACATATAGATACTCACACTTAACACAGATTGCAGTTCTACAACTTTCTGTATGTTGCTGGAGGTTTTTAAAACGTGATTTGACACAACAAATGGAGGTTTTCATTTAGTTTCCTATATAATCTATTGTCTATTATCTATATAAAATGTAAAACAATAGATTGTTGTTGATTTGATCTCAGAAGCCAGTATATGAGTTTGATAAGTCTTAAATAAGGTAATAACTGTTAAAATGAACAGATCCAGTGTTAATCTTCGTACAGTGTCTAACTTTGCTCATTTGTATCGTAGCTTTCTTTGTTTACTTGCAGTAATTGAATATTCTAGTTTTTTTTCAGTAGATGATGTAACAGCCAAACAATGCTAGGTATGTAGGGCTAGCATACTGACTCTGATCCATGTATGGATGTTATGTTATTCAGAGAGCAGCAGGGCTCAGGGACAGACATTATCTGAGGGACTGACTTGACTCTAATCTGTGTGTCCTTTTCTTCTGATCCATTTTCGTTTCATTGCGAACCGGAAGCAGCGAGAGGCTGCGGCGTCTGTGACGAGAAGCTTCCATAATATCGGGACTTTCCGAGCCGTCTGAATTGCGAAACGGTGAGTGTGTCGAAGGACGTGGTAATGGGCAGCTTTGTGTGTTGTGTCTCCTACGTTTGTGGCGCTCATACCAGACAGTTTTGTTTCCCTTTCTTCGAGCTGCTGCCGCGCAGATTAATGACCAGAGTGAAGTTTGACAGTGGTTCGCGTTAGCAGACGCTAGCGTTAGCATGCTAACGCCCCCCCCAGATCTTGTCAAACTGGTTGTTTCTGGCCGTTGAATGTCATGTCACTCTACAGCTGCTAGCTACCTGTATGTGTGAACTGATGTTTGATTGCTGGAAACTATTTTAAATCACTTCAAATATTAAGTATTTAAATAAAGAGCATAGCTATTGTTAGCTGTAGCCGTATTGAACCACAACATAACTAAGCTAAGCTAGTGCTAAAACAGGAAGTCCCGTATGTGCTGAGGAAAGTACCTAACGTTACGCTACCGGAACAAAACACCAGTATCAAGGGTTAGGTCATTTCTCTACCAGCTTTAGTTCAGAAATGATTGAGGTAACTCAATAACTGACTGGTAGATCAACAGGAGAGTGACTGGAAGCTTTGTTAAAGGGGCACTCCAACAATTTTCCACATATTCTGTTTGCTTGTCATGAGGAGTGAACCTGTGTAAATAGCTGTATGATATCATATATTGCTCTGAAGTCAGAGAATGTAACCCAGATGATGTCTTAGGGATTATCTCAAATATAAATGTGTAACAGGTAATAGCCTGCATGACAAACATGCAGCATGAAGTTTGAAAGATGTGTATTTACCAGACACAGTGGGTCAAATTAATGCCATTGGTTGCATTATGGGAAACGTAGGATCCAGTGGTTGGGATATCCAAGCATCTGTCACTGTCATTGACCTTTTTGTTTAAAATCTTTCTCATGTGGCTTCAGCAGTGTTCACGGAATTTATGTGTAAATCAAAAGTGCCAAACAGTCAATTTCTAGCCTCTCAAATGTGTTGATTTTCTGAATTTCTCTGGTTTGTATGATTTAAGTGCCCATAACTTTTGGACTATTGTTTAGATAAAATTGTAAAGCCCAACTGATTTATCAGTTTGCTGATATTATTGGCACAATGATCTTCCTACCTAATATTTGTTCCCAATATTTCAGTTTCATTTATTCATATGTTGCCTGTTTTACAGCAAACAAATTCTCATTTTGTTTTGGCACTGTGTTAAAGTTATATGACACTTATCTTTACACGAAATATTAAAGTCATTTACATATGTATGATCATTGAAAGTCTTGTTATTTTGAATTGGAAAAAAATAAAAATGTTCAGAATTGAAAAGTGATGATTGTAATGATAAACCTGCAAAATGGTGTATGAGTTTGAAACATGAAAGGAAAAAGAAAGCTTAAAATTTAACACAATTGAACCTTTGTGTTTGTCTTTCTTCTTATCCTACAGGTCCTGCTGTCATCACACTAAAGAGGGGACGTTATCCTCACCAAAGGAGGACTAAAAGTTTCTTATTGGGTTTATTCTATTCAATTATGGAAGCCTAAACACCTACAAAAGGGATGTCCGAGATGGGGGGAGGGGTTTGAGAGCACGTGTCCCTTGGTCTGTGTGTGTGTGTGCGCGCGCTTGATCTTGAGACATTTATTTATTTTATAATGTTCGTACACATAATCACATACCGTATGTTAAGGTTTGAAGTGTTAGGTAATGTGTTTGACATGTCTGAGCTAAATATACAAGACCATAAAGTGTATACTGACCCTGGGTGACCTGACCACAGTGTAATATTACAATTATTGATTTAAGGATGCATTAAGATTTTGCTGTTTAAAATAGTCCAGCCTTTTTCACTGCACAGGGTGTGTTTTGTTGGACAGGCGTCCATTGGGCTGAAGCTGAAAAAGAAATATTGAAGTCCCAGCTGTTAAATGTTCAGAGGTAGTATGTTCTACTTGATAAAGGGTGGTAGGTCCAAGGTTAAATTACAGGCTGTATGCGAGGGAGTAAGATGGTTGAGGAAAGTAACAGGTCATCTACTGTGATGATAGGGATTGCTGAGGTGGTAGTTTCATTTCTTACAAAGTCTAAACACTTATTTTCTTTTTCACTGTTTCTGTCTTGTGACTCGAGTTCCCCACCTCCCCCAGTCTCAGTGTGAATGAGTGTGTCTGTGTGAGAGAGTGAGACCTTGGGTTTTCTCAAACCCCTCTCCCTTTGAGGGACATCTCTTTTTCCTTCATACTGCTCTTATTAAATCCAAAAATGGAAACTATTCTTCAAATCCAAAACAGCCAGTTTCTAATGGGCTTGTGTCGCAACGGGCCTCCGCCAGATCTGCAATACGACTACTCGTCAGGTACAAATCTTTCTTGATTATTTACCTTTATCAGATTTATTTGAATGTATTTTTGTGTTAATATGATGTAATTTTCATCCTCAGAGCTTTTCCGCATCTCCACTTTTGCTCGATTCCCACCTTCGGCAGTCACCGAGCGAAGTCTGGCGAGGGCAGGTTGGTTCTACACCGGCGTGAGAGACCGCGTGGAGTGTTTCAGGTGTAACGTGAGGACAGAGGGCTGGCAGGCCGGAGATTGTCCGACAGAGAAACACAGACAGCTCTCTCCTTCCTGTCCCTTCATCCAGAGCCTCCCCTCCACAGCCAACCTGCTCTCCTCCTCACACTCCGCCTTCTCTCCGCTCCGCATTGCCCCAGTCATACCAGTAAGTTGGAAGGAGGCTTCTAAGAAGAAAAAAAATAGAGAGATAGGCACTTTAATTTTGGAAAATCATAGCTGAAGAATAGTAAATGAAATAGTTTTGCTTCATTTTATTCCAGCCTTCTGGTCCAGGCCCAGCTGCTCCAAACCCAACAGCAAGTCAAGGTGAAGAGCCAGTCGGCTACCTAAACATGGGCTTCTCGGCTCCGCCCCCCTCCAGCCCGCTTAGCTCTCGCGGTGTGGAGGATATGTCCCACCAGAGACCAACATGCCACAACCCCACCATGCGCAGAGAGCAGGAACGCCTGGACTCCTTCCACCCGTGGACACTCTCTATCATAACTCCTGCTGAGCTCGCCAAGGCAGGCTTCTACTACCTGGGCCAGGGCGACCGAGTGGCCTGCTTCAGCTGTGGAGGACAGGTGTGTATCATCACTGGGACACAGGTTAAGTGTGTTGAATTTTAAACAGCAAAAATGAAGTTTGAAGTTTTTGTTTGCATTCGCAGTTGAGTAACTGGGAGCCAGGTGACAGAGCTGTATCCGAACACCAGAGGCATTATCCAAACTGTCGTTTTGTGCGGGGGGACAGAGCCGACAACGTGTCGCTGGCCGGGGCTGCTGGAGCTGCGTCTGGAGGAGTAACTTCTCAGCTGTCTACGGGAGCCCCCGCCCTCACTAACGTGTCCAATCCTGCCATGCAGCAGAGTGAAGAGCGGCTGATCACCTTCGTCAACTGGCCATCTCGTATCCCTGTCCGGCCTGACCAGCTGGCCAAAGCTGGCTTCTACTATGTCGGTACGGACAATATCAAAGAGAGACAGTTATTAAATGGCAGCATTAAGGGTGAAAATTAAGCTACAGTATATGTTAGTAATATGTTTGTGTCTTCTTGTTCTTTCCCATATGGCCAGAAAGGTCAAGTAGTGTAGTTTTAAGAACCGGAAAAAGCAATTTAGCCGTAATTTCATTGTAACTGTGAATACCCTGCAGATAAAAAGTCTAAATGAATTTATCTTTTATATAGCAAACACTTGGTCAAACACAGTGGTCATAGAGGGACATTATTTTTAACTTTTTTAAAACAAATTTGATCCTGAAGTTGAACACAGAAGTTATTCATAATGTTCAGATTGAAGGAATGAAACCATTTCTTTTCCCTTCCCTCAACAGTTTTAATACCAGTCAGAGTTATTTTCCCCTCTGTGTGGGGGTGTCCTGTTTATTTAATTTAGAGTGGGAAAGTCCTGAGTGGGGGACACCTGGTTATTAAAGTGATCTCATATAAATTCTAAATATTGTTTTCAGCAGTGAGGTTTCAAATGAAAGAGGAAACGAAAGATGAGAAATAAGTGTCTTGGTTTCAAACAGTCATCTTTATCAGAATGTTTTTTCTTTCCCTGAAACTCCCCAAAAACCACCTGTAACACTGACAGCTTTGTTTGCCCCCAAGGTCGTAACGATGATGTCAAGTGTTTCTGCTGCGATGGAGGCCTGCGGTGCTGGGAGTCCGGAGATGATCCTTGGGTGGAACACGCTAAATGGTTTCCTCGGTAAATGCAGCTGTTAACATATTTCCTTTTTTGTGGATTGTTTCATTTGGTGTCAAAGTAGGGAAGTAAAAGACACTGCAACTTATTGTACATGCGCAGAGGATGGTTGATAACATGAGTGTTTGTTCCTCTGGTTAATTTCAGGTGTGAATATTTGCTCCAGGAGAAGGGACAAGAGTTTGTTCACCAGATCCAGGCTCGCTTCCCTCGGCTCTTTGAGCAAGTGAGTCGAGAGCTGCATACAAATCTGTTATTGGTTCAAGCATTTTGCACAGAGCAAGTCATTAAAAACTTTCTCTGTGCTTATTTTTCTCCCTCAAAAGCTTTTAACAAATGGAGACAGCAGCTCCAGAGAGTTTGTGGATCCACCAGTGGTTCATCTGGGACCAGGAGAGGAGCGCTCCGAGGACGCCGTCATGATGAACACCCCTGTGATTAAGTCTGCATTAGAGATGGGCTTTGAGCGAAGTCTAGTCAAGCAGACAGTCCAGAGCAAGATCCTGACCAGTGGAGAGAACTACAGGACAGTCCAGGAGCTGGTTTCAGACTTGCTGAGTGCCGAGGACCAGAAAAGGGAAGAGGAGCGAGAGATGCTGGCGGAGGCGATGGCATCAGGTACGGCTGACGGTTCAAGTCTCTGCGATGTTTTATGAAGAACCATGAATTCCAGTGTTTGTTGTGCTATAAGTGAATATCTGAAGACATTAAATTCCTTTTTTTGTGTTTTCAGATGGTTTCACCTTTGTGAAGAGGCACCAGGCAGCGTTGATCCAGCGTCTAAAGAGTGTTGAGCCAGTGCTGGAGCATTTAAGAGAGCAGAACGTGTTATGTAAGTTTTAATCTAAGATTATTCTACTCTACTAGAAAAAATGACAGTTAACTTGTTACTTTGGGAGGCAGGATTTAGTGGGGTTTTTCTCTTTCCGTTTTTGCCTTCATTGGACGGTAACAGTGGAGACGCAGACAGAAAACAGGCGAGAGAGAGGTGTATGAAATACATATAATGGTCGACAACTGGAACCAAATCGGCTTCGGATGTGAGCCATGCAGCCTGTGCTGTGACCATTTAGCTATCAAGGCGCTCCAGGATTTAGTTTTAACATTAATGAGACTGAAATATTTCTGAGCAAAACTAAAAAGTGTAAAAATTAAGTGAATTAAGCATTTTTATTCAGATCTTTTCCATACATTTGTCACTACAATGAGGTAACCAAACGTGGATTTACATAGTTATTGGATTTTTTCTAGTATAGGTAAGAGCTGGAACAATCAGTAGGTGAATCGATTAGTCACTGGAAAGATTTAACCGGCAGCTATTTTGATATGTTTCTCAAGCAAAAAAGCAAAAAGGCCAAATACTTTTTGGCTCCAGCTTCTTGAATGTGAGCACTTCCTGCCTTTTCTTTATCATGTATGATGGTATATAAAGAGTCTTTGTGTTTTTGACTGTTTTTTGGACAAAAGAAGCAATTTAAAGACGTAACTTTGGGATCTAATTTTTTTTCCCTTCAATCGATTAATTGGGGAAATAATCAGCAGATTAATTAAATTAAAGTAATTGATAGTTTCAGCCCTTATATAGATGCTCATCAAAATGAATGAGTGACAAGCTATTCTTCAGCGTAATCAAGTTTTTGCAAATATTTTCAAATAATCAAGGTGATGATTCTGTCATGCAGCTGTAGAGTTCAGTTAGACTGTGAGTAACTTGCCCCCCCTGTAAACCTGCAGCCACAGAGGAGTACAGCGGTCTCAAGGCTCAGACGTCTGCCCAGCAGCAAACTGCCAGGCTGATAGAGCTCATCCTCACCAAGGGAAATGCTGCGGCCGAAGTCTTCCGCAACTGGATCCAGAAAAACGACGTCCACCTGCTCAGAGATCTCATGGGTACGTTTTCCCACTGACAACACAGAATGACTGCACTTGTCACATAAAAATAATTTTATATATATAGTATATTGTTTGTGCATTAAAGCCTGAGCTCACTACATGTTGCCTTTCACATTTCAGCCCAATCAAATGAAGCTGCCTCACCAAGCCAAGATCTTTCAGGTACAAAGACACACCAGAGCCCCAGGCAGAACTTAGTTCTGTGCTTAATTGTTTTATGTGTGAAGCACTTTTTAACTTCTATTAAGTCAACTAAGTCATTGACCTTTACTTAATATTGGTGCCATGATGTAAAATTCTTAAATGTTACATGATTCATTTAATACTATGCACTTATTTAATACGGAGGTTAACAGTGCAGGAATTTACACATCCCCCCCTCAAGTTGGATTTTAGGAACAAAAATCTTTGTTTTAATTTTTGCAGACCTCCCCATGGAGGAGCAGCTGCGGCGCCTGCAGGAGGAGCGTACCTGCAAGGTGTGTATGGATAAAGAAGTCAACATCGTCTTCATCCCATGCGGACATCTGGTGGTGTGTAAGGAGTGTGCGCCGTCGCTGCGAAAGTGCCCAATCTGCAGAGGACTGGTTAAAGGCACGGTCCGAACCTTCCTCTCATAACCGAGGAGGTTGCCAGCCGTGTCCACTCAGTCTCGTGTGCCACAAAGAAGTGATTGAATGTAAGCAATATCATAGAAATCTATATATTTATTGTATAGCAGGAAGGTTGTTCATTCTTTTATTAATCTACTGTGACTCATCAGTTCATGTTAATGGAAAGAGACATTTTAGTTTCTACATCTGTCTTAACCTGGTAAGCACACATAACCTTATCTGATAGAGATGTAACATTAAAGTTTGGCTTTGCATTTTATATCTATCTGATCTATTACACACAAATTATCCTTTATTATTATGGCTGGGTGATACGTTTCATACTACCAACACTTGTCACTGTCAGCAAATAGTTAAAAATGTATAATAACAAAATAGTCAGCATTTATCCCAACAAACTGTCACTGTTATTCATTTAACCATTTTGTTCCTACAATTACACAATATTGTAGAACATGGTTCCATTTGAAACCAAGTGTCCCAGCAGTAAAATCTGAGGTATCAGAGATGGTTGTTAAGCCTTTATAGTGTCAATTAGAGGGAGCATCTACTGTAAATTACAGAAATGGCTTAAGGTCTGATTGTGACCTGAAGTGTTGATTAATCCATCTGAATCCAAAAAATAAAGTTAAACCAAACTTAATTAACTGTACCCACAGGCCTGTTTGCTTTTGTCAACGTCTTGTACATCCTGAGAAACAGACAAACTGGGATTAAAGTTTACTTTACAAAGTTTTACTTACACTTTGTCTCGGTCATCTCTCAGTCTAGTTTGAGACATCTGGCGATACCAGTCCTGCATTTTGAACAGGTTTAACAGCAGAGGTCACTCAAGTGGTCTGAACTTACTATTGAGTGAATGAAAAACATGTCAATAAACCTGGTACCACCTTGTGCTCCACCTCTGGGTGTTCAGTCTAATGTTTCAAAGTGCATCTGTCATCTGCTGTGGGAACATGCATCAGTTTTATTCCTTAACTTACATCAGTAAAATACTCCAAGATGGCAACATTAGCATACTAGAAGTTTGATGACTTGCTAAACATACTAGCTTCTTTCTCCAAGTCAGAGCAACATAATGTGGTAATCCTTCACTTACATGTTTTCTCCATCAAGTTATTTTGATGCTTTAAAAAAAAAAAAAAGGTTCTTGTACCAAGTTGTGAATTCAGTCTTGCATGTCCCATAATTGCCATTTGTGAATAACTCAATGGGGACAAAAGCATGAAAACCCTAATTTAGTGAGTGTATCCATGAATAAAGACAAGATACTCACAAAACACACAAGGACACTTAACCGGTTTGGTTTATACAAATATTTATTCTTCCACAAGTCTCTGCCAGTTTAGATGATGCCAATCTGTAGAGAAGGAAAGGACATGAATTACATCACATACATCAACAGAGTGATAACAGCTGTACCTGCACGTCTGGCATCAGTGGTTCCTTTGAATGCATCACAAACATTCAGACTATTTAAAATTTTACATCATTTGCACAGGATTGATAACTTTTGAAAGCAAATACAACAATTTTGTTGAACTAAAGGCTTTCAAAACCAAAAAGCTGCACCCTGTTAGATGACTTGACACTCACCTTGTTTGCAACATCCAACGCATCGTAATCTGGTGCGAGACGAACGTACGCCTTCTTCTCACCGTCGGGCCTGAAGACGGGTCAGAAGAAAAACAAGATCAAATGAAAGAAGATGGTAAGTATAATCTATATTGACAATGAGACTGTAGGGATGCACAGAAATGAGAATTCTTGGCCAAAGCTGAACATAAGGAAATACTTGGCTGAATAGGCTACCATGACCTACTGGTAATTTTTTCCCCGATTTGCTAAATTGTACCATTGCATAAGTTAAATCAATTTTGCTTGCAATTTATGCTTTTTAAATAGCACATTTAAATTACAAAACAATAAGAGCAAGAAATAATCTGAAACAAGTTTTAGACAAAAGACATCAAGGGCATAAACACATGTACACAGTGCACTTAGATTGAAACGTTTTTAGACAGCTCTACTTGCTGAATATAAATAAATGAGCACAACGTAGAAACATGAGACTGATCCCTTTGTCCCGATCCAATTGATTTACAAAAGGAGTACGTAGTATCAATATTTTTGGATCGATCCCCCCACCCCTGCTATTTTCCAAAGTCCAGTTTGAGTTGCCGCTCTCTTTGTTATCAGTAGGCGCATTCATGGACGTATTATAATACTCCATGGGCACATTACGTTCTCACACACTCTGTCAAAAACTTCGGCCTTTTCACTCATTCGGCTGAATACCGAATGTGTTGATTTTAAATATTTTGGGGCTGAAAATGTGGTGCATCCCTAGTAGACTGTTCAAATGGTCATTACTCCACATGTAACGTCTATCTTGAAGGGCATATTAAGTCTTACAAGTGGTAGTTTACTCCATTTCATGAAAGAAACTCCAAAGGTTGATGGGATTACGGTGAGCAAATATACCAATAATTCGTCTTGAATTATGAAGAGTACATTAAAAGAGTGAACAAGACTGTACACTCATTCAATTCAGCCTCCAACAAGACAACATAAAACTAGCCCTCAGTTCAGCCTGGGTAAGGACTACCTGATGAGAGTGTTGACTTTGGCGACGTCGATGTCGTACAGCTTCTTGACAGCGTGTTTGATCTGGTGCTTGTTTGCCTTGACATCCACGATGAACACGAGTGTGTTGTTGTCCTCAATCTTCTTCATGGCGGACTCTGTTGTCAAGGGGAACTTGATGATGGCATAGTGATCCAACCTACAGGGGAAAAAAATCATTAGGCTACACATCTCACACTTCCCTGATCATACGCCTTTGCTTATTGTTTGCCGCTACAAACATGTATAATGTTTTAGTGGGGTGCATCAGTCGTTTAAAATCTGGAATCATGTTTTTTCATACTTTGATCGCATTAAACATCATGTGCACCAGGTTATGACTCTGCATTTTAAAGGCAGAAGACTGTCGTTTTAACTCACTTGTTCCTGCGAGGAGCACTCTTACGAGGATACTTGGGCTGTCTGCGGAGACGGAGGGTTTTAGGGCGACGGAAGGTGGGAGAAGTCCTCATCTTCTTCTTCCTCTGACTGTGAACGCCCTTGAGCACAGCCTTCTTGGCCTTCAGGGCCTTCGACTTGGCCTCAGTCTTGGCAGGGACCGCTAAAACAGAAATATCATTATTAGACCTTGTCAGTTGTTGATGCTCCTCAAGTGGGTGTTAAGGCACAAAACACTTTGGGTCATCATCACTCTCCTGCAAATATTTGACACAATTTATTTAACTTAAATAAATCCATCAATACTTGTAGCTGACCAAATCTTGTTATTCCCTTTATAAAATAGAAAAGCTAGTTACAGACAAACTGATGCATTTAAAACACCTTTACTTGTATTTCACAAAAAGGACTAAGTGGTGTAACCAGAGCACTTTAGCACATTAGGCTATGGCTGTTTTAAAATCAAGTAAGTTACTAGCAACCAAAATACACACACCAGCTTCCGTGCATATGGTGACAGTCTCGGCTAACTGCCTCACCAGTTAACGAGAAAACCGACTGTCACACTGAAAAACGTCAAATGGCCCTCGTACTCCCAGTTAGTTACCCTAGTGATATCTACAGCTATCGAAATGGCAGCAGATTCCCGCACTGTGCGTACCTTTCTTGACGATACATCTGCAACTTACAGTGCTAACTTTCACGTGTAGCTAATGAAACGTTCCCAGTACAGTTGAGTTGTAGCTAGTGCTAACATTATCACCAAACACCTAATCCACAAACGTTTTCCACAACATCTAAAAGCTACTAACACTTAACGGTAACTAGCCGCGCCCGTATTAGACTACGTAGAAGGACATCAGGCAGAATAAGTTTTAAATAGACAGCATTTCAGTCCGCTTCTACCAGGCTAACACGCTAATACTAGCTTAGCATCACGTTCCAGCATAACGTTACATGCCGGACTCACGGTCTACGTTATCTACATATTTACACAGTTCACAGCAACACAGTGAGATTATTTTAACTTCTGTCTGTTTATCTTTACATTACGGGTACATCTGATGAACATCAGAGGTATTATTTCTGTAAACGGGGCGAATAATTCATTAAAAATTGTAAGATTGACGAACCTTCCTTCTTCACCTTCGGTGCCATGTTGAGAAAGGAAGATTGGACGGGGTTTCCTGCGGTATAATGCATGGGCGAGATCCCACCGCAGATGTATCGCGAGAGTTAAAAAGTCCACCCTCACTGCCTGACAGCAGATGGGTCACATTCCTGAATCTAGTGTTTGTTGCCTCGTCTATTACAAAATAGTCACATATCGACTATTTGGCAAACTATCTGTATAATTTGCAGTGATAATGTTTTATTTCAGGTGGTGGGCCGACCTTTTTTTCTGTTCAGGGTGAATACATTTTCCTTTAGTACGAGATGAAAACACACTATAATGTTATGTAAGATTTTAGAAGATTATTTCTGGTTGGCACCACATTGAGTTACGCCAAAATAAAAAAGCTATTAAAGGTTTTTTTTTTTTTTGTAAGATATAGTACTGCACATGCACACACTGTATTATTTGGGGGGTTTTGTTTGCTTGTTTCATGGAAAAATAGCTTACTGAGCTAGCTAGCTTCCCGTCAATTAGCTTTCTTCACTTCAGATTTCCTTAATTTTTAAAAACCCTTTAAAAAGAGTGAACCCAGGATTGTATGGCTGTAGTATGATTAGCATTAAATGTAAGTTGTTGAAAGTTGAAGACTGTTCTTGCTGCTATAGGTTCACAAAATCTTTGTTGCCCTTGTGAACTAAAACTGTCATGTGTTTCACCTTTTCCACACCTGAATTGCTCTAAACCATGTACCACTCTGCATAAATGAAAAGCTAAAAATAGAAATCTCCTGTGCTGTAGAAATCACTTAAAAATAGTATTTTGCTGGTGGCTAGCCCAGTTCCAGCTGTTAGTAAGCAGCAGCTTCCATTAAGACTAAATACAAAGATGTTATATTTTCAGACTCTATTACTCTAGCTATACATGGATATTAAACATTTTAAGAAAACTTGTTTCCCGTTCCCTCCAATAACTTAATGCTTTCAATTAGTTATATTTATACTGAAAATATGTGAAAAGTATTTATTAGGCTTATCTATTAATGTACTTGGGTGTAGCTGTTAGTTCGACACACAGTCACTCTACTACACCTTTTATTTTTCCTTATGAATGTTAAAAGTATTCTCAGTGTCATATGTTGCATGGGAGCAAATGTAACAGAAATAGAAAAACACAAATATATATAAACCAGTTTATTTTATACTCTGATAATACAAAGCACAAATGTGAAAATTAGCAGTGAATAAGACGGCAAGATGTAAAAACAAAAAAAGAAAAAAGAAAAAATCTAAATCCATCTTCATATCTATATCGATATATTCATATCGTTCTGCTTGCACCACTCTCTATTCCTCTTGTGGCTTGTTTTTCTTCACCTTTTTCCTGGTGGAGAGAAAAAGGAGACATTATATTTTACAGCAAAGGATTTGTGAGAGAAGATGGCAGTTTTTTTGTTTTTTTATTACAGACAACGTTATTGATTAATCAGTGTGATCATTTCTATAAATGAGCATGTATAACTCTAAGCCACCTGCTTACTTTGTATCATACACGTAAAACCCACAAACAAAACTAAACACTGGAAATGTGTTATATTCTGCCAAGAAATGAGAGTTTTCAGGGAGATGTCACTTACACATAAAAAGTCAGCTCTTCTGTTACAAAAACAAAACTAATCAATTAATAATACCTGAACGAATATGAGAGTTTTTGGACATTAAATGTGCAGGAAATTCTATCCATTAAGAAGAAATCTCTCTCCAACACACACACACACCTTCCTTACTTTTTAAACTTGGCTCCAGAGGAGTTTGATCCCGTCTTCTGTGACGCCTTCTTGTGTTTTTCTGTTCCTCCTCCTTTCTGTGTTTTACTACTTTTCTTCAGCCCCTGTCCTTTTGTGCTCTTCTCTTCTTTCTGCTGCTTCACTGCTGTTTCAGATCCTTTCTGCTCTCCACTCGCTGCCTGCTTCTCTCCTTTCTGTCCTCTATTTGGTGCATTTCCTTTCTTTTTCATTAAGAAGCGAGGAGTTGTGCAAATGGTGCTTCGTTTGGGAGGTTTCTTCTCAAGTCTCCGCTTTACTTTGCTGTACAAAAAAAAAACAAATACATGCGACTGTTACAACTGTGACATTGAAGCTGAAATAAAGGCAATTACGAGTTGAAAAATGTCTTTAAATGCTTTTGTTTTTTATTATACATCTCATTTACCTGTGTATCTTTTTGAAGCCAACCATGTAGTCAGGTACAGGACAGCCAGCTTGTTTTATGACATTAGCGATGCTGTTAGAAAAAGAGATATATTTAGATGAAAAAGATCAATCATAAAATAATAAATAAATAACTGAAAAATTAAGATAGTGTCATGTCTTGTTGACTGCAGTTGGAAGTACTTGAAGAGACAGGAGCTAAAACAGAGCATTCAGACAGAAGGTGAATAAAGGTGCGGCAGCAATGGACAGTTTGAGAAAAATAATGTGTTTTTGTGAACATTAAAGCATGTCAACATGTCAACATGTTAACATAACACCTTAAAATCTTGGGATCTTGCAAGACTAAGTGTCCAGACACAGCCTCCCATTACCATCAGTGCAGTGATGTCACGTTTGTCCTTGTGCTAATTCTCTGATGACTACAGCTGGACCTTCATGTAAACACACTACTTTTGTCAAGTCGCAAACACAAAAACAAGCTGTACATGTTTATAGTAATTAAAAAGTAAGCCTGTTTGTGTGTTTTTGTTAGTTTCACGTATCCACATACCTGCGCAGCAATGGTTTGTCATTTTCTGTGAAGAAGGTGATGGCCTTCCCCTGATGTCCAGCTCTGCCAGTGCGACCTGAGGAACAGCAAACAGGAGGATACATGAGGGAACAGGTGAGCCGACAGGGAGGAAGAGAGGAGTACATCAGACTACACAGTTTCAAACATGATGACTGATGCACTGCAGCCACTTTGTCGTAATGTCTAATGTAGTAGTATTCGTAGTATTTGTTTTGTTGTTGATGTGAAACCGTGTATGTCTTGGGATGCAAGACATATTTCAAAAGAATCTATTTTTATCATGAAGTGAAATCGGATCAAATAATGACATGTTAAATTCAAGCTGCAAGAGTCAGATGCCAAATTCTATCCAAAACCAAACCAAAGGTATTTAATTCACACTTACAATTATCTATATAAGCAAATATTCCAATTTGTGAATATTAAAATGTTATTTTTTTTTTTTTTTTGTCAGTCGACTTACCAGTAAATCAGTGATTTTATTGTAAAATGATATTATATCTTGATAATTATACATTAAAACTGACCAATTCGGTGGATGTACTCCACAGAGCTGGTGGGGAAGTCGTAGTTCAGCACGAGGTTGACTCCTTTGAAGTCGATTCCTCTGGCGAGCAGAGCCGTGCAGATCAATACCCAAATCTTACCAGAGCGAAAACTGTTCACTACGTTGTCCCTCTGAAACAGAACAGCCACAGGCGAGGAGGATAAATACAAGGTTGCACTTCAGAAACGACCCAATATACAGTGTATTAAGTGTCAGTGTGGACCTGCTGCTGTGTGCGGTCTGCGTGGATCACGTCTACATTGATGCCCTCATACACCAACTCATGGAAAAGCTCCCGTGCTCGCTCTATAGACTGCACAAACACCAGCATGGGAGGCAGGAAACCCTGAAAACGGTGAAGAGGACATCCTTTCAATACAGGAATACAGCCTTTATTCATCCATGTGCTTTCCTACACTTCCTTCTTTAGTAGTGACAATGAAAGAAATTAATGAATACAAAATTAATTCTTCACAAGCTTGAAGAGTGTCCTCACTTTTTTGATGATGTCCCTCATGGCCACCAGTTTTCCATTCTCTGTCCCAACAAACAGCAGCTCCTGCTCCACTGTCTCCACCGCCGTATTTCTAAGAAAGTGATAAAAGTCATTTTTCTAATGCAAAAGAAAGACGATATGAATCCACCAAAATGAGGAGTTCTACTTGTAGATTAATACCTGTGTCCGATGTTGACAGACACCAGGTTGTCGAGGTTCAGGCGGCACCACTGCTCAACATCTGACGTGCAGGTGGCACTGAAGAAAGCCCTGCGCACCTTTGGACCAGAGCAGGCCAGGAAAATGGTGGCGAGCTGCTCCCTGAAGCCCGTCTTACCGCCCTCGAACAGCTTATCGGACTCATCGACGACCAGCCACTCCACACTGAACACCAACAAAAGACATCAATCTTACACTTTTTTCAAGATTTTTGTCATGTGAGCCTTTATGTACCAGTAAGAAAGATTAATTGGTAAATCAGCTGTCTTTGGGATTAGGTCAGATTTTCTGGCCTCATGAAGCTGGCTCTTTAACCAGGTTAGATCACCATGTTAACCGATACTGCACAGCTAAACTGCTCAGTTGATGTAAACAATGCAGGATTTTAAATGTTTTATGAACAAGGAAATGTATTCAGCACATTTTTAGGCCTCAAAGATCAGCTGTTGTTATTTAACAAGAAACCCTTTAGAAAGAAATACTTTAAGGCAACAACAGATTCGGTGTTACCTGCTGAGGTCGAGAGCTGGAGGATCCTGATTGAGGAGGAAGATGAGTCTGTTTGGTGTACTGACGAGTATATCTTCACAGAGAAATGTAGAGAGCAACAGTGAGGTAAAGACTATTCATATATCTTATGTACTTTAATTTGAAAATATTTTCCAGTTCTTACCATATTTTTTGCTTGACTTTGGTCCATATTTCTTGGCTGCCAGGGAGGCTTTGTCGATGATGTGAACTCTAAATCCCACTCCCTCTGACAGGCGGAGCAGCTCCCTGTAGGTCTAAACACAATACAACAGAACTGACTGAAATGTGTTCAAAACACATGCAGATGTGTGTCATCATTTAACAAAAAATAACTGAAGCTACAGCTGCAATTCCAACAGTATCCAATAGTGGATTTCACATTTTATAGTATTTTAGAGCATTCTTAAGTATTTCATGAAGCAATCTTTGCGTCTGAGCATGTACATGTTGTGTACCTGGCTGGCCAGCTCTCTGGTCGGGGAGATGATCACCGCTCTGAAGCCCAGGTTGGCCGGCTGCTGCAGGTGGGCGAGCAGCGGGAGACAGAAAGCCAAAGTCTTCCCTGATCCTGTTGGAGCACAGGCCAGCAGCTCCCGACTCTGATCCAGGAATCAGACACACAGAAAATCCTCACAAAACCGCTATCTGTACGCTGTTTACCAAAAACTTCACATGTGTGTACTCACGTGCATCATGAGCGGTATCGCCTGCATCTGCACTGGCGTCGGGGAGTTCAGCCCAGCATCTTTGAGGTTCTGGATGACATGCGGGTTAAGGCGATACTCAGACTGCAGCTCCTCAAATGTGCACACAGGGTCGGGCACGTCGCAGCCGTGCACATTTATACGGTGTTGAGACCGAATACGATTCACCTAAAATCAAATAAAAATCAGTGATACTACCTTAACTGAACATCCCAGCAGCAAATGTCATTTTTTACATTCGTCACAAATACAAATACGATTTTTTTGTGCTGCGAGTCATGTCACAGTGATGACCTTTTCCTGATGAAGATGCTTCAGCCTCTTCAGAGAGGATTTCTCCTTCCCGTCCCCCGGCAGGTTCTGGATCTTTCTGTCCAACGAGGAGGTCCATGTGATGCCGCTTCCCTCCGTGTCTTTCAGCAGTCCACCACCAGCTTCAGTCAGAGAGTAGACAGTAAACACCAGTGAGTCATTTTGTATTACTATATGGATATATGTTTTGGTCTAGTGTGTTTTTTTGGAAATGTAATTGAGGACTAACACAAACAGAGATGTTACAGCTATGTTCAGCAGCTAACCTTCTATTTCTTCAACATTTACTTTGTGTTTGATACGATCGATCACACCGGGAAAGCAACTATTTATCATTTTCAATTAAATTAATCCACCAATTATATCTTAGTAAATTAATTGATAAGATTAAAAGTACCTATCACAATCTCCCTGAGCCCAATACTTTACATGTTTCAGAAGCTGAACCCAGAGAATCTTGGCCATTTTTACTTAAAATTGACAAAAACTATTAATTGATTAATGGTCTATTTTTTCAGTGGTCCAAAGCAGATATATATTTCTGCTTCTTCTTTAACAGAAGACCTTTATTTTGAACCTTTTGAGCAGGTTGACTTCCCGTCTGTCCTCATCACACAAGACAGATGTTGTCAGATAACATGTTTTCTGACACAAAGCTGATGTATTGATATTGATTGCATCCCTGAACTGTTTTGTACATGTATTACTCAGGTCATAGAAATTCAAGCATCTGGAAGCTTCAAAACAGCTGGAAATGACCAGTTAGCCATAAACAGCCACATCCTGTACCTTCCACCTCCATCTGTTTTCTTTTCGTCTTCTTCTTTTTCCTCCTCACGTCTCTCTCCTCATCCTTGTGCTTCCTTTTGCCTCCTGCACCAGAGTCTTCACTTTCACTCCCCACCTCCTCCTCCTCCTCTCCATCCTCCTCCTCCTCCTCCTCCGGTCCGTTAGAGCTACTCTGGGCTCCATTGGACGATCCTGTGCCAAAGTAATCGATCGCAGAGAGAGGAGCTGAGGACGCGTCAGCTCCCTGAGACCTGACAACCTGCAAAAAGAGGCAGGATTACAGTTGCTATTGGTGTATAACATATTTGTGTGACATATTCATCTACTGAAGTGCCCTTCAATGGCAAAAAACAAACACAGCAGCACACTTCACGCTAGCACAAATCGGGGTTAGCCAACATTCATTACACCGTGGCTCGTGTTGCTGTTATCGGTCGCTATTGTCGTCCAATATATTACCAGCTACTTCTGTTAAGTTTACCTTAAACCGAGCGGCGTCTTGACCAAACCTCTTCAAGTCAAATTTAGCTCCAGCTCCGAGTTTCCGAAACAAGTCGAAGGCGTCCATTCCGGCAGCAGCGTGGTCTGTCCGGATCCAGGCATCACTCATCAACATCCGGATCATCCACCAGCAGTTACTCCTTACTGCCCTCCGCTCTGGTGCCCCCTGCTGGCTCAACGTGTAAGTGCTTGAAGGTTTATAAATCACAGAATCAGACCAGCAGCCACATGATTTAAGTGTAAATACAGCTGAAAATGTGTTATTACTCATATAGACGACATTTTCAGATCTGCTTTATAATGTGTGCCAATTAAGAACTGATGTCTGAACTTGTTTACTTTTTTAAAACCCACAGAGCTGAAAGGTGAACATTTTGTCATCTGTCTCCCAACTTCCTTGCTACAGCATTCAAGAATGGAAATTAACAGTGAACATTACTGATAAAAAAAAAAAATCACACTTGTGTTTAACAGGCATCCACCTCCAGTTTTTGGTTCTAAAAACTGTTTTGATGGTCAGATAAGCCCTCTGTCACCCACTCAGTAATCAAGCCTTCAAATAAATATTTTCAGTCACTGGTGGCTTTTGGAGCATTAACTAATGACTGCTTTGCTACTGGCTTGTATGCACAAAAGAAAAGCAGTTATGCTCATAATTATGTTGTGTAGATTCACCATAAATATCAATGTGATTTACAGACTAAAATTTTAATGATTTAGCTCCTTATGAAATAGGTTTCCTTTATTTAATTTAGAGAGCATTGTTATATCAAAGCAAACGTGACTCTAATGTACAGTATTTCTGTTCATTTGAGACCCCAGGGTTGTTACTTCCAGACTTCATCAGTGTGTTAATCTAAGGTCAAAACAGCATGTTGCAGCACAGAGCAGATACGAGATTCATCAGACATCACCTACTGTATGTACATTTTTGTACAGTAACTCTGAAACCAGACTGTAGAGAATCACTGTATTTATTGTTTTGAACATCTAATGTGCTCCACAGATGTCCAGTTACAATTGCTGTGTTTACAATTGAATACTGATTATACAGTGGCGTTGGAAAGTATTCAGACCTCTTATTGTGTTGTAGATTTAATTTAAAATGGATACAGTTGCCATTTCTGTATATGTATGCATCTATATGTATCTCAATATGGCAGATGTATTGAAAAGACAAATAAAATTAAAACTGCAAGCAGTGATGAACGGGCCCTCGCCCCACTTACATCGGGCTGTGGCGTCGTCGGAGGACACACAGCCAGATGTGTGCTCGCCTGTTGCCTGTGGAAATTTCCTACCTAACTGGAGTCTGTGTCACTGAGAAACACAACAGTGACATATTCAGTGACTTCCTGTGTCCAGTGGGTGGCGCTATGGATATGAGGCATTATTGATGCAGAGACGTATTCAGGGTGAGCCCCTCTACATGTGTGAGCAATTTGATGCAGATGGGAAATTGTATGTTGAAGTTATCAGGACTTCCTGCTTGATGGCGAAGGATTGAATTTGAAGGAAAATGGCATGTGTGGTGGTATGTGTCCAAGAGGGTTTTTTGTGCGTCTGGTCATGATACATATGCGTACTGACTTTCGTTAATATGTGTGCATGTAGGAGGCGGGGTTTCAAGTTAGAAATATTCCAGGGGGCGCTATGGAGCCAGTTGTTCACTTACCACAGTATTAATGCATAGACCTATTCAGGGAAAACCCCTCTACAATTGTGACCAATTTGGCGTAGATGGGAAATTGTATGTTGAAGTTATAAGGACTTCCTGTGCGATGGCGAAGGATCAAAATTGACCGCACCGCCACGCCCACCAAGCACAACGCAGGCTGTTGAAGGTCTGAGGATGCTACTGAGTGAATGTGAAGTCTGTGGTGTTAAATCTGTAGGACGAGTTAGTTAAAGTACAAGGCATAGACATATTGGGTCAGTACAGAATGGGAAAAGCCATAAGGGGGTCATCGAAATTGACCGCACTGCCACATCCACCAGAAATAACGTAGGCAAAAGCTTTTCACAACTTTTCATCATC
Organism: Pagrus pagrus; assembly: GCF_965226575.1. NCBI lineage: Eukaryota > Metazoa > Chordata > Actinopteri > Spariformes > Sparidae > Pagrus > Pagrus pagrus. Next base: position 19,702,470 of record NC_140198.1, read on the forward strand.
AAAGCATGAGGACGATACTTAGTGACTGGGAAGTCTGTGGCGTTAAATCTGTAGGACAAGTTAAATAAAGTACGAGGCATAGAAATGGGTACGTACAAAATGGGAAAGCCATAAGAGGGGCGTTAGGGGGCGCTACTGAGCTGTCGTGCCGCGCATGAGGGCAGTTGTGGTATCGAATTAACGTACTCATGGGTAGGGAGCTACGGGCCAAATTTGGTCTGCGATCATCCTAAAGTCCCGAAAACAGTATCGGAAAAATGGAAATCGCCACATGCCATTCAAGATGGCCGATCCTTGAGACCCATGACTCCTGTAAATTTAAAGACGATCCAAGAATGTTTTCGCGGCCTGACCCGACGTTAGGTGGCGCTATGGAGTCCCCTGGCCACACCCACCCCCAATCATGGTGAATTATCACATTTTTCACCACATGTGACGTATGTTCCAAGTTTGGTGAGTTTTGGGGTATGTTCAGGCCACCAAATATGCGATCAACATGATTCCGTTGAAAGTCAACACAACATGATTCCGTTGAAAGTCAACACAACATGATTCCGTTGAAAGTCAACACAACATGATTCCGTTGAAAGTCAACACAACATGATTCCGTTGAAAGTCAACACAACATGATTCCATTGAAAGTTGACACATCATGATTCCGTTGAAAGTCAACACAACATGATTCCACTGAAAGTCAATGAACAACAAATGATCACCCATAATCTCAGTCTATAATGAACCAATAATTTGTTCTCAAAACATAATTTCACTACTAACTTCATCAAGCGTCCGCTGTTCAATGGTAAATTAAATAAATACAATTATACAGGCAAAGATTTGTAAGTCCAAGGTAAACAACGTGAGGTTTGCTGTAACAAGTGAAATATTTTAATACCAAGTTGGTAAGGTGCATCTCCATTTTTTTTATAATGAGAGCGAGTAGCCGACAGAAGCAGAGGAGGAGGTCGTCATCTGAGTGCGACTGGTTCCCCTGTTGTTGATTGGCTGGAGTAGTGTTGTGTGGCTCTGTCTGAGCCCAGTTATTTGTTTCCCAGATATGCACTGAATTTGCCATAAAGTTTAGATTAGAATCGCTGACTGCACCTTTGGTCCATAAAAGTGATACAACGATATAAAAAGGCACAAACTTCACAACGTCCTGAAATGAACATAAAAAAGTCACAGTCTGATGGCTCCTTGTTACATAACCTTTACCCTCAGTGACCACTTAGTTTGTGGTTGGACATTTCTCCTCTGATCTGTCCAACCTGAGAATTTCAGCCTTCGTGATCTGAGACAGTTTTATGAAAGTCAGAGCGGCGCCTGGAAATTAAAGACTCTTTATGGCTCTTCACAGGACTTCAGCAAATCCTCCAGAAACTGAACCACCACCTCGTTACCCCTCTCCTCCTCTGCTTCAGCCTTCAACTCCTTCAGTCTGATCAGAGTCTGCTGCAGACCTCCAACTCTCTGCTGAGGAGTAGAACTGTCCCCCCCTGCTTCTTTATCTCCCTGCTCCCCTTCTCCTCCTCTGTCCTCCGCTCTGACATATTTGATCAAATGCTCTTTGATGCCCCTCCCCTCCTCCCCAGCCAGTGATGCCCCAAGGGCTGGCATGTCCTGCGGCTGGCTGACGCTGAGCAGGTGTAGGAGAGCTTGTGAGAGCGTGTGTCGCAGGCTGGCGCTGTAGCGGTACTCTAAGAAGTCATTTGTGTCTTCGCTGTTCTCCAGTGCTTTAGCCAGCGAATGCCACACGCAGCTGAACCGCTCCGTGTCCCCGTAGCAACCACGGTGGCTGGGGACTGCCAGGGCAGCGGCAGACTTGATCCGCACCTTGAAGTTCTTACAGGAAGTGACAACATGGCAGAGGGAGGAGAATGCGTCACCAGACCACGGGGCTGAATCTGAGAGGGAAAAATATCAAATTAAAATAATAAAACTTGAGGGTGATATAAGCTCATCCCCCTTTTTGGAGAAAGTTGTGTAAGAACATACCACTCTCATTCTCACATCAGCAGGAAGCTAGTTTAGCTTAGCATAAAAACTGGAAGCAGGAGAAAATAGCTAGCCTGATTCTGTCCAAAGGAAAACTAAAGGAACCACTAAAGCTACTACTTGTATCTCCAGTTTGGCATTAAGCCAGCCATCTTATGGCTGTAGTTTTATATTTAATTAAGAGATTGGTGTTCATCTTCTTCTCTAACTTTTGACAAGAAAGCAAATAAGCATATTTGCCAAAATATCGAACTACTCCTTTAAACCCTGGTTGGAAGAATTGTCACAGAGCCAGGCTAACCAATTCATAGCAAGGGCAAACACAGGTGAATGCTTACCGAGTGACAAGGCAGGGTTTCTGAAAGCATTTCCCAATGCGTAACAGGCATTCCACCGGACCTTCATAGTGGCGTCTGATTGGACAGTTTTAACCAGAGCACGGACCGCGTCTTCCAGTGGTCGCTGGAACACAGCCCGGCTCAGCTGACTCTGACGCAGGAAATGAAGCAGATTCCCGAGTGCTCGCACCGCGTTTGACTTCACCTGGAGGGGTAGAAGAGAGGAAACAAGTTCAGAGAAATGGGAGCCAATCAAAAAAAAAGAGACTCCTTGTTTCGCATGTTACACATCCTTATAGATTCAGCTGTTGCCTCAGCCCCAAACAGATTCATTTTTAAAATACTTCATAGCAGAACAAAATATTGCAAAAGTTAACAAATCTGAACATTTGTGCTTTGCTGCTGCGTTTAAAAGTGTGAATGCTCTCACTCTGTCTTTGTCAGCCGATGCTCGGGTGGCTGCCTGCAACATCTTGAGCAGCAGCATGTCCGATAACTCTTCTTGGAAGTCCACACCTACACTCTCCCTGATAAAGAGACAGGAGACAAACAGAAATACAATAAAATCTCAAATACCAGACTATAAACCTTGAATAGTATATTAGACAGGTTTTATTTAAATCAGTTATCTAAGGAATAAAAAAATCTTATTCTTAAAACCCCTTTATTGTCTTTTATTTTGAAAAATACATTTTGATTTCTTTATTGTAGTTATAAAGATGCATTTGGTGATTTCTAAAGCATTCACTCAGCACTTTGTATCTGTGTTTTCTTACATATTAACAATAAGTGTGTCTGTGAGGTTGCCCAGGGACCAGGCTGCCTTGGCACGGACGTTTGGAGATCGATCATCGAGGGCAGCAAGGATGGTGTTGGCTGTGTCCGCCACGAACATCACATCCTGAAAAGAGAGAGAGAAAAATATCACAACCTGTAAAACAGGTCCTTGTGGTTCAGAAACATGTAGCTCAGTATTTAATTTGTCCTACCTCTCTCAGACAGGGGAACAGTATGTAGACTCCCAAAGCTCTGACAGCTGCGGTCTTCACCAGATAGTTTTCGCTGTAGGTCAGCCCCAGCAGCACGGTGATGCACATCAGCTGAGTCTTGTCCTTAAAAACAACACTGAATGTCAGATGTGGCGCTTCATGGAGGTTAGTATTAACTTGTGTCCAATCAAAGGGGAACTCACTGGCAGCTGTGCGAAGGCCTGCGGCAGGATGGAGGAGAGCGTGTCGCAGGCGCTCGTCTGCAGCGTGGGATGTTGTTCGTTCTGCAGCGCTCGGTTCAGAGGACCACTCAAGACCTCTGACCAAAACAGCACCACCTACACCATGCACCATACATGAAATTAAAACTCATTAATATATCATGTTTAGTTTTTCCTCTCTCATTCAGATTATATACTGTTCAAAGGCACTGATGAGTGCAGACACAGCACAAGGACCAAAGGGAATCTCGCAAACTGGGAACGGATATAACCAATTTGACCAGGAGAGACATGATTAGTAGAAGAGGTTTCCACTGTCGTTGAATATAAAGGCAGTTTGTACTCACTCGGCTCATGGGGACCCTCGAGCTCTCAGGCACGTTGTTCTCCGCCCTGTACTGCTGGATTATTCCCGTCCCCAACTCCTCCAGTAACTAAATAAAAACAGATATCAGACATAGATATCAGTGCACTGATCATGACCTGATTGTTGCCTATGTCTTTTTAAAATATTTACCAGCTGGGACAGCATTGACTGATATTGTTTACAACTTGTGATTCTGTGTGTATGTCATCCTGGCAGAATATGTTCCTGGAGACAACCATTTTAGTACCACAGATTTTGGGTATTTCACCAGGGTTTTATATCTCTGTCTGGACAGTTCTTAACATCCCAATAACATCACAACCATGGAGAATGCAGTCACAAATGTAATGCCGAGGCTTGAACACCTGGGCAGAGTTGGAGAGAGAGAGACTTGAAGGTTTCACCTTTGCTCCATGCAGTTGTATGGAGGGGTCAATCTCCCCAAGGCAACGAGCGCTAACCTGCCCAATCTCACACAGACATGCCTGGGCAAGAGAGAAGTAGCCACGCACCATGTGGGACATGACCTGAAACACACAGGACCAATTTAAAAAAAAAAAAACATCTTCAGGAATGTCTCTTGTCTTTTCTCTGTCTCACCCATTATCTCTCACCTGTAAAGCCTCTAGTCGAACAGGGGATGGCTCTAAAGCGAGGCCTCCTCCTGTCCCCACCCCCTCACTGTCTGATTGGTCCTCTCTGGGCTGAGTCACTAGTGACACACACAGCTGCAGCAGCCATGGCGGGGAACTGTCCTCTTCCGCTGGTGTGCGGGGTCCACGGGGGGAGGCTGTGACTGGCGTGCGAGAGGGCGAGGACACACCATCTCTTTTTCTCCAGCTGAGGGCTGAGTCCTTTGGCGTGAATGAGCCAGCGTTGCTGCTGCCCTCTGGCTGTCGGAGGAGGAGCTGCACCTCAGGGAGAGGAGCTTGAGTCGTCACCAGAGCCCCATAAAGAGTCAGGACTGACACACGAACGTTCACATCTAAAGACAGAGAGCAGTTGTGTTGAAAGCAGCATGGTGCATGAAAGTGTGCTCTTTAAACTTTGTGCAGTGCACCGATGAATACAGACCTCTGTGGCGCACATAGGGACGCATCTGCTTCCAGAGCGGGCTGAGCAGACCAGGTCTGAGACGGTGGTAGGGAGCGTTTGCCACCAGGTAGGCCAGACACTAACAGACAAGGAAGGTAGAGATAAGCTGTACTTCAAAATGTGCATAGAAATGTGTTAAAGCAAACATGGCTGCAGTAGCAATACACACAGATGAAAACTTTCAGAGGTTAAGTGTCATCAAGCTCATGTATTCTTACCTTTATGACCTGTGTGAGTGTCTGAGGGGAGGTCTCCGCCAGCAGAGCCAGACTGAGAGCACGGTGCAGCTCTCTGACAGCAGTGGCGAGCAAGAAGGAGAAAGGGGTGTAAGATGTACGAGGAGACGCCGTGTCCTCAGCTACAGCCAGGAACTGACGGGAGCCATCCAGCAGGCCCGACAACACCTGAAGCGCACACGCACGCACCTGGAGGGAGAGGAAAGAGACGGATGCTGTACTGTAACAGAGGCACAAAAGAACAGAACTGTAACACAAGCAGGGCCATGTTGTACCTTTGGTGAGGGGTCTTTCAGTATGATTGTCAGGAGAGTGAGAGGCGGCTGTCCCCCAATAGGGGGAGAGTCAGGGATGAAGGAGGACCAGTACCCATACAGAGTCCTCTTCTCTACACCTTTCACCACCGCTAGCAAACAGTGCAGTGCTCCCTGACGCACATGACCATGGTAAAGCCTGAGAGAACAAAAGTTGGAGTGAATGTAGCGTGTGAGTGCTATTTGAAGATCTCTTAATCTTCAAGAGGCATCAACCTTGTCTCTTTGTACCTTAATTTGCACTGCACGCTGCCTTCTGGGTCGGAAAACTCAGAGTCAGAACTGGTTCTTTTCCAGGAGGGGTAGAGAGACGGAGCAGAGATTTTGGACTCTGCCTCCACCTGGCCTCCATCTCTTCCCCCTCCTTTCTGAAGTACAGGCACTGCTTCTCTGTCATCTTCCTCTCCATCATCCCCTCTGCTCTCCTCAGTGCTCGTCTTCTTCCCCTTCCCTCTGGATTTCCTCTTTTTATTCTGAGGAGAAAAAACATTTCAACCAAATCTGTTTTTCATTGCTGACTTTAAAGCAGACCTTACTAGAATTTATACCTACAACAGCGTATTAAGGCCAAAGTAGGTAAAAAAAATTTATGAAAATTTAAAAAATACGGTGGCAGGGGAAGGGGGTAATATTCAGAGAAAAGACACAATTTTTCCAAGTTTTTTCTCATACATTTATGACTTGGATCTCAGAGAATTTCTGTGTTATTTCTTGCAAAGTACTGACCTTACAATCTTCAGGAATATGAAAGTATTCACATAACTTTTTGAGTTTTTTTTCTCATGAATTTACCACTTCATACACTGTTGCATATACCAATAAAAATAATAAAGGCTTTTCTTACCCCGGAGTTTTTGCCTGAAACAGTGGCATCCTTCTGTGTCTCAGATTTTGATGCTTCAGCTGGTTTTGGTGTGGAGACACCCTCGTACTGAGGAAGAGGAGCTGGGTAAAACACAGCCGGCCACTCGACATTCACACCTGGAGCTCCCTGGAACATGAGCCTCTGCAGAAAACATGTACAATATATACTGTCAGGTAATGTTTGTGTGAGATAGGTGACAAATGATAAATGATGCTAAATCAATACAAAAATATGCAAATGTTACTCTTTTTTTTTACCTTAAGTGAGGCCAGAACAGACCCAAGCTCCTCTGCTCCACCAAATTTCCACTTCCCACCTGAGAGACAGCACTGAAGCCCCTTCAGTGCTGCCTGGACAACCTGCACCAAGGACACAAGAGCAGACAAGGGTCAACTATGATTATATGTATTTTTCCAATTAAATTTCTTATCCACAACACAGCGATTTTACATACCATGCAGTAGAAGAGCTCATCAGTGTTGGGAGGCTTTGGTGACTGCAGTGTTTTCAGAAAGACACTGAAAGATACACTTCTGTACTGATCATCCAAAGGTGGCTGACCAGGCATCCTGGAGAGAAACAACAATTCATTCTGGCGTTGGGATTGGGAGCTGTGAACCCTAACTTTAAGATTTAAAACACTGCTGAGAAATCAGAACAGAAATACAACTACTGCACCGTAAAATAGCTACAAGTCTACCTGAGACAGATGTTGGCCATACAGGTAAGGCCAACACGACGGAGCTCCATATTTGGCTGAGTAGGAGAACTGTACAGCAGTAGGACTCCGTCTTCACCCAGCAAGTGGCTGAGGTGCTATAATTAAGAAAAAACAACTCAACGTAAACATTCACTAACAGTTATTACATCACACAACAAACTTTCACAAAGTTTGTACAAATACGTACCTGGTGGCACTGAGGTCCATTGCCATACACTATTGTGGAGAGTGCCAGGAGGACATCTGAGTGCGTCCACGTACTGCACACTTTGAGTGCACCGGCAGTATAGTTCACCAACACGTCCAATGTCTGCTCATCCATTATTACCTTTAGAAAGAACAGACGTAAGAAAAATCTGACATTACCCGCTTGGTTGAAAAAGTACAGCACATTGACATGCACAGTCATGGTCAGCACACAAGTACATGTGTAATATAAGCACCACAAGGCTAGCTGTTACCTTGAGCTGATTGAGTAGATGATGTACAAGCTGGCACAGTTTGATGACTAAATGTTCTTGACTCAGCGGCACAAGACCGCTGGTGTGTCTGAGCAGACTGCACACATCCTGAAAAGGAAAGTAAGAGGCTCAGCACATCCAAGAATGTCCTTCATTGCAACAAATCAATAACGGATATCATGTTTGTTGAATAAGCTAGGACACAAAGAGGAAAGGCTAGCTTTTCTGAAGTCATTTTAGGTGTGTTTGCTGACAGAACAAAAATGTTGTTGTGTTGCTAAATAGTTGGTAAGACAATGCTCTATAACATACTGATGGGGTGCTGGATAGCTTGATTTAAGTGTGTTCTGCGTGGTTGCTAGGGTGTTCTGCGTGGTTGCTAGGGCACTGGGTAGCTGCCATGACGTTTAGTGCGGCTGCTCACTGGTTGATAAGGTGTATGAGGAACAACATTTATTTAGAGACAAAACAAAGCTACATGATTTAATTAGCTTACACTTACTTTTTGCTTTAAGGCATCAAGAGATACTGGTACTAGTGAGCATTTTATTATCATGTCACCAATATTCAAGCAATTTTACTCAGGCACACCCTCATACGTAGGCCTAGTTTCTTCATGTCAACTCTGGCAGCAACTTGGACTAAACTTTTTTAGTTTTTTTTTTAGGTTTTTCTGAGCTTCCAGCATCGACCGGTACGTTAAACACAGACGTCAAAACAAGACCAACATGAGTATTTGTTACCTCCGCTCGGATGTTGATGTTGGGCTCAAAGGTTCGGTTGTAGTTTTCGGACAGGAGCTGGTCGAACAGCAGGTTGAGCTCCTCTCTCAGCTGGCCCGAGTCTGCTCTCAGGGCTCTGAGTCTCGCTGCGCAGCGGGAGAACTGTTTCTCGGCGTCGGACAGTGAGCCGAGCCGCCAACCGTCCGACCCGAGCGGAGCGAACGGGGCGGCCTCCGCGGAAAGAGCCACCGGACGGAAAGCAGGGACATCGCTACGGCTCACAAGGGCCGGTTCTGACAACCCGGTCTGAGCCGCCATATTTTTGGACTCGGAAGTATTTCACTTGCTTGGTGGTTTTCGGTCTTTATTTCAAGCTCGACATCCAGATGTTTGGCTCATTACTGCCCCCTACAGTTGGAACGAGATGCTGATAACAATCTCCCTCAGAAACAGATGATCAACAAACTACCATAAATTATATCTAATAAGCAATATGATACGAACATGAAAAATACACCATTACAAGAGAAAGGTCTGCATTTAACAGAGGTTTAAATGAAGTATTTCTTTTTTTTTTTTTTTTATTTTTTTTTTTATTTATTTATTTCGGCATGTTATTAGACAGTCATCATCACACATCATCTTAGTTAAAACAAGGTAGTACACATGGCCGAAAGGGAAAGCGGGAGAAGCAGATGCTTATCTAGTCCCGCCCCCATCATTTCAATAGTTAATCACGTTCATAACTGCCTCTTTTATATATTTAGGCCTGTACCGTTTGATTACTTTGTATATATGTTCCTGTTGAGTTTTGTGTATTTGTATAAAGGTGCATAGCAGAGAATGTAAATGTTTTGTGGCCTGTAATAAAAATGATCTCAGGACCAACAGCGGTGGTGAGTGCTGAAGATATGAAGTCCTGCCTTGAACTGTTTCTGCAACATTAAGTTAAAAGGATTAACTTAGAAGGGTGACAGGTGAACCGAGCCTGAGCAAACAGAACATGTTTGGGTTCGATCACAAGTCTCCTTGATTCACACACTCTGAAACAGCATATGAGGTTGAGACCAAAAACAACTGAAGTGAACTAATTGCCAAAAGCAGATCCATATTGTTGTTTAGACAAATCACCTCTATCATGGAGAGGTTACACATACCAAGTACTTAAATGAGAAGCTGATCACTAACAACAGACTAGAACGTGAAAAAAGTTTCACACACTCTGGCTTCATATGCAGTTTTCTTTAATTAAATGACGTATCAAGACTGATCGGTCATGATCTTGAAGAAGGCCTGAGGGCGGAAACCTCATCCTCAACCTCAACTCAGACTCTGCTTAAGTATCTGACCTTTTTTTTTACCAGGTACAACAGCAGAGAAAACATGAATTCATTGCCACAAGCTGCCATTTTACCTTGAATGATCAGATTCAACAAGGAAGTGGGAAGGTACAAAAGTTTTTGTTTTGTTTTGTTTCAAACAAAAAGGAAATAATGGTGTATAATACCACATGTGAGTTGTTGTTACTTGCATACACTCAACACCTGCTTCATTTCACAGCTTAACTTTATGATAATTTATCATAATTGTGCCGACTACATTTTTCACTTCATGTTGAAATAGTATAAGAATCTCACAGGATGCTGCTTATCAGTCTCAGCTGTTTTTTGTTTTTTTTTACCTTGTTACCAGAGACCAAAGAGCTGGTGGTGGATTTCCACAGGTGTAGGCATTCCCCCTGACACTGGTGAACATCTGGTGAGCATTGAGATACTGAAGACTCAGGTCTTTTAAAACGAAGAGTGCCCTTTCATTCCAAAAGATGAGTCTCCTCAGCAGGTAGAGTGCATAGAGTGGTTTTGCTTTTATTTTGTGGCCACAAGTAGAAACACTATGATCCTTGTAAGTACCTACATCAGCTTGTTTTGATATAGCAGTGTTGCCTGCATCTGGAAACTGTTTTCCTGACCCTTCTCTCTTTGTAGCTTTAACAAACACAATTGTGTATCATAATTCGCAATATTATGATCAGGAGACAAATACACTACCTAGCCCAACAAGATGTCACAACATTTGATTATTGAATACACAAGTGAAGCAAAGTCACACATACACAGCAGACACATTTTGAACCAGTTTACTGTTTCAAAGTTGTTTTGTGCTGAACATGTTGAAAATATCACAATACCAAACTGCACACTAAATTACAGTCCAGAGATAAACAGTAACATTGTAAATATTCACAAGTGAAGTGAAAACAGGAATGTTCAAGCATGTACAAAACCGTACATCTCTTAGCAGGTGATATTCTTTATTAAGTGTAAGCAACAGTCTTGGCATATTTATTCAATCTCAGTCAACACTGAAAATTAAAGGCATTTCAACAAAAACTGTCTGTTGCTCTTTTTAATTCAATGGAAAATAAGTTATTATACAACATATGAAACAATGTACAAGATCCGCGCATCAACGCACAGCAAAAAAACCAACATCCAGAAATTATGAGGCGTGGCGAGTCTGTCAGATGTGCAAATGTTGACTCAGAGCAGGCATGGGGGATTAGTTTTACATTCTTTATGAACAGCACCTCCAGTCCAGGCATGACTAAAGCGCCATCCACCCATGGTGGTAGTGTTGTAGGTGGTAAACAATAACCGACTGAAGCAAGCAGGAAACCAGGAGGAAAGCATGTCTGCAGAGAGATGGCAGCGAATGTACAGCGTGGCACAAAGAATTAATGGCTGAATTAAAAGTAGTTTTTGGAGGGAATGTTTGGAATTCAGCCTGACTTGAAAAGCAGAATGGCCACTTGGCCCAGGTAGAAGTAGATGAAATGCTTCGTCTCGTGCGTCACATAGCTGCCGAAGTTCCTCCCAACAATGCAGTGCCATGTGGGGTTGTACTTCTTGTCAAACTCCTGCAGGGGACAATAATAATTAACACGCAATAGATATAAAAGGCCGTTAAGAAACAGTTTGCACAAATTTAAATTCAGTTCCGATCTACTCGGCCTCATGACAATGGAGAGTAGTTATTGTTGCGTAGTCCGCAAAAAATTTCTGTAGCTTCACTGCAAAACAGTGTTGAAGCATTCTACTGAACAGCTAAAGTAGATGGGGACTCGTTTTAAAAAAAAAAGAAAAGAAAAGAAAAGAAAAGAAAAAACAACGGCTTCATACAACTCATCCGGCTTAAATCCCGTTAAGTCTCGAGATCCCAAATCGATTTGAATAAAGACTTTACACCCATTTTTAAAGCAGAAATCTTTACTGTAGCTGCTACGATAACATCGTTAACGCACATTCCATCTGATGAGGGTGAACCTGTTTACCACGAAAGGAGGCTGTAAATAGTTTTTTCAAATCAGTTTGGGATCTCATGGTGTTCTGAGACTTGGATTACACTAAACAAGCTGCATGGAGCCACGTCAGTTTTAAAACCAAGTCCCCATCTACTTCAGTTGTTTAGGAGGATGCTGCAACACGGTTTTGCTTTGAAGCTCTAGAAAGGTTTTGCGGACTACGAAACTTCACCGGACTTCCTGTCAGCATGAGGGCGAGTAGATAATGACTGAACACATTTCTATGGATTAAATCTTAAGCCGATCTACCTTTTTGACATAAGCAGCAATATCCTTCTCGATGTTGTATTTTTCCATAGCCTGCATGGCACAGTCCACAGCATCCTGCTGCATGTCATCTGACATGTCAGCATTCTTGATCACTGCCTTCTTCTCACTCATGATGGCGATTTATGACTGCAAAAGAGACAAAAAATAAAAATAAAATAAGTCACAACCATTTGCCTATAGAAACAGTCACCTGCTATAGTTATGAGTCTACTGATTTGCTTTTTGGAATGATGATTTACATGATTTACAAATGAGAGGCTAAATGAGGCTGGCACCTTCTCCAATTTAGTGGATGGGAGGCCTCATGAAACAGGAAGTCATCTGGAGAACTGGAGGACAAACCCTCCCTCAGATGCATAGAGACTCACTGTTCTATATTCCACTTAGTTCATTTATAGAGACCTCAGTAATGTGGGTTAACGACATGGATACAATGTCTGTGAGCATCAGTTAACAAAAGGGTGCTGGCACGACATGCATAACTGAGAAACATTATTGTAAAAGATGCAGCTGCTTTGGTTTACTGCTGCTAGTGAAGGAACCATTTCTGTACATATATGGCACCAAACATTACTCCTTCCATTCAGCTCAAGTTGTCAGGTTTTTACACAACCATGGCAAATAAAGTCCATTCATACAGCCTCTCAGGATGGATTTGTCCTGAAGAAGGAGAAGCTCAGGCGAGATTAGCATGCAAGCGCACAGCAGCGTCAGTGTCCCTCTCACCTGCTACAGTACACAGGTTATATTAGCAGTAAACACTGACGACACAACACTATCATAAATGAATTCAACTCTTACCGTCTCTCCGCGCAGTTGGTTTATTGTGTTTAGAAGCGTTTGAAGCTGGCAGCTGTACAATCTTTCGTTCATTTATGGAAGGACAGCGTGCGTCTCTGCCCCGCCCTCCACATCACAGCCGCGATCTGATTGGCTGGAGTGAGGCCGCCACCCTGGTGACGGCGTTTTTCACTCGCGGACGCTGCCCGCATCTTATTTCAACCCAGAATGCACCGTTTTCACCCCTCCCTCGTTTTCTCTCGGAGGGAGTGATCAATCCAGGTGAACCGGTCCATCGGTGGTAGCCTGTCATCGGGATGACAATTTGCATTTACATTAGACCACTGGGAGAAGTATTCAGATAACGATTTACTATATAATCCCTCAAGAGGGAAGCATAGTGTCACCATACATGTAAGACAACAAGTAGGATGATAATAAAGAAGACATACACATCTCAAGGCAGCACAAAATAAGAGGAGAGCACAGCACCATAAATAATAAATACTGGAAACATCAATATGGCTGCACCATAACATATTCAACATTCATGGCTAGCATCATTCCACAGTACTTAGTTGGATCACAGTTTAAGTCATCAACAAAATGTCGTCATCACTTCAATTAACAGTGACAGCCAGCAACAATGTTAGTTAAAAAAAAATCTTAAAGAAAGTCCTGAATCTCTCATAGGAGCTCTTCAGCTCACAAAAACACTGTACATTGGATGGTCCACATTTTGTGTGATACTCTTGCGCTTCCTGTCCATCCATTGTTCCAGGACCACATCAAGAGAGTCAGGGGTCACGCCAATAATGGATCCTGCCTTCCTGATCATTTATTGATCTTATTCCACCCCTCTGAGCTTAATCCACACCCCAGCAAACAACAGCACAAAACAAGATGCTAGCTAGAATACATGCCAGAGTGACTTGCTGACATTAAAGGACCTGAGCTTCCTGAAGAAAAATAGTCTGGACTGGGCACTTGTATGGCGCTGGTGCTTTTTTTCCAGTCCAGCTTATTATCCACAGGGACACCGAGATACTTGTAAGAGGAAACCACCTGACTGCCCTCATCTTTAATCAAGACATGGGTCACAGCAACCTTGTTTCTTTCTAATCAGTAATAAGCTCTTTGGTCTTCTAAAATTAAATGGTTCTCATTACACCACATGACAGTGTCCTCTATGTTCTGTTGGTAAGCTTTGTGATTGTCTTTGTGGATGAAGCCATCAAGAGCAGAATCATCAGAAAGTTTGCAGGTGACAGCCAGCTGCTGGCCTCAACCTGCAGTCTGAGGTATACAAGGTGGGTGAATAAAAACGGGGACAAAACAGTTCTTTAGAGAAACCTGTGTTGGTCACAATAGTATTGGATACTTTACCACCAAGCCCTACATGCCTGGGTCCAGGTGTGAGGTAGTCCAAAACCTATGCAACCGTGGTGTCATTTAACAATAAAAACATTTTGGGTTAAAATATGCGGTTGGATTGCACCAGCTGACTCTAAATGGCAGTAGATTCAATGAAGCATATCAAGTAAAGCGTCATCCAGTCCCAAACCCTTCTTGTTTACAAACTGGAGTGGGTGTTGGTATGCAGAAACCAACCTGCTAAAATGCCCCAGGACAACTCTTTCAAAGCATTTCATAAGCTGAGAGGTGAGAGCTATGGGCCTGAGGTCTCCAAGTCCCCGACTTGTGATGTGTGCAGTTAACACACATCACAACGTTGGTCTGCACACACCTTAAGGGTTCGTGGCGAGGCCCCATCTGAGCCAGGTGTCAATCAATTTGCATATTCAGTTGTTTTTTTTTATGAGGACAGTGAAGGGTGAGGATTAGAATATAGTGATGATGGTTACAGTCAGGTTTCCTGTGTTGGACTGCTTGTTTCTGTGTTATTGCAGGTGGTGGGAGACATAAAATCATTTCCTCTTCACATATCAATAATATTATTTTACCGTATGAATTTCCTTTCTGCTTTAACACCTTCAGGCACACCAGAATGACACTGACCTTCTTTCTTTGTTTGGAGCCAAATAGGAATTGTTGCTGATATTTTTAATTAATGTTTGATTACAATTAAAATAAAAACCCTGCTCCTGCAGAAGTGGGTTCAACGTTCCTGTTAGCTTGTCACACAACAATAACTGATCCATTGAAAAGGGAATTTGTTCTGAGAAAAAACAGTTAACACATTTCAATTTTATTTGAGGTAAATACATTGAATTTTAAATATGCTTTAGATGAGCCGGTATAAATTTAAAGAACAAAGGCCCTTAACCAAAGCAGAACATTGTACCAGTGAGATGTGTAGTCAGACAATATAAGGCTAAAGTTATTAGAGCTTTTCATCTTGTCTGTGATTTTAAATTACCGTCATCCCACTAGAATCTTTTAGATGGACAACATAATCTCTGAATTTTGCAACTACAGAACAGGTACTAAAGAAAGAGAAAAACACAATGATATGAAACTATTAACTGAACTTTTATTGAAGAGAACAAAGCTTAAAGATACTTGAGATTATTTTTTAGCAAAACCAAAATGTATCTGCTGCATCACAAAACCCACCTAAGAGGGAAAAAAACACATAAAGGTCACATTCCCTTTTTCCCTCCCCGTCCTCCCTCCTCTACTGTTTACCACTCTCCTTACGTGCGTGGATCCATCCTGCACCTCCCAGCCCTCCTCCTGGTTTTGATCCAAGCTTTGCTCCTCTTATTAAAAAAAGGCAAGGTCCCGCACAAAAAGAAACATTTTCTTTTGACTTGTTTGAATGCCAATTTAGTTACATATTTTACTACAATGCTTCCGGTTTGATGGGGGTTGGGATCCTCTCTCGGTAAAAAATGCTCCTGCTCCTTGTATCCATCCCGAAGCCTAATCCTAATCCTGATTCCTGATCCGGCTCCGGAATAGGGAGACAATGAGCCCAGTCCAAACCTTCAGAATACCAGCAGAACCAAAGAGAAGGAGGCAAGTTAGAATCAGACCTTCAGAAAATACTGAAATAAAATAAGATATAATCAATCCTCAAAAAACTAGCAATTACTTCGGATACTAAGAGATGAGCAAAAGCAGAAACGCCAATGACCACTGGATCTACTACCTTACCCAACACAGCTTTTTAATATGCTTTTGAAAAAACTGCAGGACCAGAGTGAAAAACTACTGGGATTTAAGGGCTCCTGACAGAAGGCCAGTAACCCTGCTGGGTATTTACAATAGAATGGGTGCATGCACAAATACGGCAACTATTACATAACAAAACATGTAATACAATGACAAAAGTTTGGTAACAGTGCTCAACTATTTCCAAGCATATATTCAGAGTAAAAAAAAAAAAAAAAAAAGACTTGAGCCTTATTTTACGAAGATTTCAGAGTTGAGAGGCCGTCATACAGCCGTCCTCCTCCTGTTTATCCTAATATGAACTGTGTTTCCTTTTCCTGTTTCCATCCTATCCTGCTCCTCTGAACTCTACAGAGAGACACACGAGAGGGTCAAAGTACAAAAGTAAATGCAAGACCAAGAAAATATATATAAATATACCACCACCCCCCACAAAAAAACTAAAGCAGAAAGTAAATAATGAACCCTCCAAAAAGATACCAATTCCTTCAACACAACCTAGAATGAGAGGAGGAAAAGTACCGAAAAGGGGCATATCTTGATCTGATCGTTCTGTGGGGAAAAGGAAACACTGAGAAAAGGGAAAAGGATAATAGAAATATAAGGAAGAGGGTGATGCACACAGATCAGAGTGTTTCAACCAATAGTATCTGGTCAAATAAGAAATGTAAAATAAATTAAAAACAGAAAACTGGGGAAATAGGAATACACAACAAGAGAAACAGCAAACACATAAGACAGCAAATGGTCCATGGAGATGTGTTTGTCTTCTCCACTCCAAGATGCATTGCCTGGTTGAGCTGGCTGGTGGTTTAATCAAGGTCAGGTGTGTCTTAAGTGCGAGAGCGCGAGCGGAAACGGTGCGTCGAGTAATGTGGAGACTCTCTGCTGCGACGTGGGGAGTAGCTGCGTGACACGCTGTTGCTCCGGCTTCGACTGCGGCTACCTGAGCGAGAGCAACTGTAGCTGGGGCTGCGAAGACCATCCATCTTCACATGAATGTAGGCCGTCTCACCCTAAACACACAAACAAATGTGCAGGAATTGGAAAAATAGCTGTCATGGATGAAAACAACATGAAAAAGTGTTTCTCATCTTACAAAGGTACTCTACTCCATGCATGCATATCAGGCAATGTGTTATGGTCTTACAATCAGAAAATGTACCTTTACTTACTGTCCAAGTTTTTCCATTTGACCTTCTCCATTTTTCACTTAAGGACTTACCTTGAACAAAAAGTTTAAAATTCAAAATATAGTCCCAGAGCTATTCCTTCCTGCAACCTCACCTACCTCATGAGAGCGAAACTTAGTGTTATCCAGCTTGCGGACAGCGTAGGTCATGTCTTCTTTACGTACAAACTCCACCACTCCGGTGCCATCTCGATACACATCAGCATAACATACATCACCTGCCTCTCGCATGTGATCCTTCAGGTCCTGCCAGCTACCACTGGGAGGAAGACCTGAAAGGAAGAGTGTCAGATCATCAGAATCTCAACATTTACTACGCTAAAGGTAACAAGATAATCGACTGAAAGGTTAATAAGATAATAACCCTGTACTCGGAGCATCGCGAAGGTGGACCATACCTTCCCCTTGGGGGTCCTGAAGCTCCACCACCTGCCCTTCCACCTCCACGTCCACTTCGAGGGAACTCCACACGCAGACGGTAGCCATCATAGTCGTAACCATCACGTCCATAGACAGCATCTTCTGCATCCCTAAAGGATGACAATGACACTCACTCACTTTTCCCAGTATTCAATTCAATTCAATTCAATTCAAAAAACTTTATTTGTCCCCGGGGGGCAATTCAAGGTAGGCACGTGGAGCATTTGTACACAAAACAACATTTAACAGATATATAGCACAACACAGAACAGTAAGCTAGTTAAAATGAGAATAAAATAAAAATAAAGAAAATATATATAAAATGTAAAAAGGTATAAAATATAAAAGGTTATAAATAATAAAAGGTTATAAATATTTAGTGACTAGTATAGTGACTAGTATATGAATGTGTTTAATTTTACAACATCTTTTGAAACATCGCTTATGTGGATCCCCTAAATTATTCTAGTAAAGAATGTGACAACATTATATAATGAGGGGGACATATTATGAATGGAAAATAAACTCATCAATCCTCTCTATTGAGCCAGCCTCATTTAAAATGGCCCCTTTCCCTAAAATATTCACCAAAAATACAAATTCCACCCGAATCCAACGGGGACTGCTGTGTCTCGTTCAGCCGGCACAGGAGCACGTTTGGGAGAAGTTTCGAGTCAATCGGTCCAAAGACCTGGAAGCTATTGAAATAAATCGGCGGGGTATTTTTTCGTGAAAAATGGTCTTTTCTTTAAAATATTCATGTAAAATACAAATTCCACCGGAATCCAACCAAAACTGGCGACCCTGCTTACACCAGTGAGGAGGACATGCCTGATCGATTTCGGGTCAATCGGTCCAGCCAATCACTAACCCTAACCCTAACCCTAACCCTAGCCTCAGCCTTAAGCCAGGCCTCATGAGAGATTGTCCCTCTGACTAAAATATTCACCAAAAATACAAATTTCACCCGAATCCAACGGGGACTGCTGTGTCTCGTTCAGCCGGTACAGGAGCACGTTTGGGGGAAATTTCGAGTCAATCGGTCCAAAGACCTGGAAGCTATTGAAAAAATCGGCCGAGGTTTTGAGGAAAAATGGCCGCTTTTCCTTTAAAATATTCATGTAAAATACAAATTCCACCAGAATCCGACCAAAACTGGCGAGCCTCATTCCACCGGTGAGGAGGACATGCGTGATCAATTTCGAGTCAATCGGTCAAAAGACGACCGTGGTCCGAAACCCCAGCCCCTTAACCCTAACAGCAGCCTTAAGCCAGCCTCATTTAAAATGGCCCCTTTCACTAAAATATTCACCAAAAATACAAATTCCACCCGAATCCAACGGGGACTGCTGTGTCTCGTTCAGCCGGCACAGGAGCACGTTTGGGAGAAGTTTCGAGTCAATCGGTCCAAAGACCTGGAAGCTATTGAACTAAATCGGCGGGGTATTTTTTCGTGAAAAATGGTCTTTTCTTTAAAATATTCATGTAAAATACAAATTCCACCGGAATCCAACCAAAACTGGCGACCCTGCTTACACCAGTGAGGAGGACATGCCTGATCGATTTCGGGTCAATCGGTCCAGCCAATCACTAACCCTAACCCTAACCCTAACCCTAGCCTCAGCCTTAAGCCAGGCCTCATGAGAGATTGTCCCTCTGACTAAAATATTCACCAAAAATACAAATTTCACCCGAATCCAACGGGGACTGCTGTGTCTCGTTCAGCCGGTACAGGAGCACGTTTGGGGGAAATTTCGAGTCAATCGGTCCAAAGACCTGGAAGCTATTGAAAAAATCGGCCGAGGTTTTGAGGAAAAATGGCCGCTTTTCCTTTAAAATATTCATGTAAAATACAAATTCCACCAGAATCCGACCAAAACTGGCGAGCCTCATTCCACCGGTGAGGAGGACATGCGTGATCAATTTCGAGTCAATCGGTCAAAAGACGACCGTGGTCCGAAACCCCAGCCCCTTAACCCTAACAGCAGCCTTAAGCCAGCCTCATTTAAAATGGCCCCTTTCACTAAAATATTCACCAAAAATACAAATTCCACCCGAATCCAACGGGGACTGCTGTGTCTCGTTCAGCCGGCACAGGAGCACGTTTGGGAGAAGTTTCGAGTCAATCGGTCCAAAGACCTGGAAGCTATTGAACTAAATCGGCGGGGTATTTTTTCGTGAAAAATGGTCTTTTCTTTAAAATATTCATGTAAAATACAAATTCCACCGGAATCCAACCAAAACTGGCGACCCTGCTTACACCAGTGAGGAGGACATGCCTGATCGATTTCGGGTCAATCGGTCCAGCCAATCACTAACCCTAACCCTAACCCTAACCCTAGCCTCAGCCTTAAGCCAGGCCTCATGAGAGATTGTCCCTCTGACTAAAATATTCACCAAAAATACAAATTTCACCCGAATCCAACGGGGACTGCTGTGTCTCGTTCAGCCGGTACAGGAGCACGTTTGGGGGAAATTTCGAGTCAATCGGTCCAAAGACCTGGAAGCTATTGAAAAAATCGGCCGAGGTTTTGAGGAAAAATGGCCGCTTTTCCTTTAAAATATTCATGTAAAATACAAATTCCACCAGAATCCGACCAAAACTGGCGAGCCTCATTCCACCGGTGAGGAGGACATGCGTAATCAATTTCGAGTCAATCGGTCAAAAGACGACCGTGGTCCGAAACCCCAGCCCCTTAACCCTAACCCTAGCCCTAACAGCAGCCTTAAGCCAGCCTCATTTAAAATGGCCCCTTTCACTAAAATATTCACCAAAAATACAAATTCCACCCGAATCCAACGGGGACTGCTGTGTCTCGTTCAGCCGGCACAGGAGCACGTTTGGGAGAAGTTTCGAGTCAATCGGTCCAAAGACCTGGAAGCTATTGAAAAAATCGGCCGAGGTTTTGAGGAAAAATGGCGGCTTTTCCTTTAAAATATTCATGTAAAATACAAATTCCACCAGAATCCGACCAAAACTGGCGAGCCTCATTCCACCGGTGAGGAGGACATGCGTGATCAATTTCGAGTCAATCGGTCAAAAGACGACCGTGGTCCGAAACCCCAGCCCCTTAACCCTAACAGCAGCCTTAAGCCAGCCTCATTTAAAATGGCCCCTTTCACTAAAATATTCACCAAAAATACAAATTCCACCCGAATCCAACGGGGACTGCTGTGTCTCGTTCAGCCGGCACAGGAGCACGTTTGGGAGAAGTTTCGAGTCAATCGGTCCAAAGACCTGGAAGCTATTGAACTAAATCGGCGGGGTATTTTTTCGTGAAAAATGGTCTTTTCTTTAAAATATTCATGTAAAATACAAATTCCACCGGAATCCAACCAAAACTGGCGACCCTGCTTACACCAGTGAGGAGGACATGCCTGATCGATTTCGGGTCAATCGGTCCAGCCAATCACTAACCCTAACCCTAACCCTAACCCTAGCCTCAGCCTTAAGCCAGGCCTCATGAGAGATTGTCCCTCTGACTAAAATATTCACCAAAAATACAAATTTCACCCGAATCCAACGGGGACTGCTGTGTCTCGTTCAGCCGGCACAGGAGCACTTTTGGGAGAAGTTTCGAGTCAATCGGTCCAAAGACCTGGAAGCTATTGAACTAAATCGGCGGGGTATTTTTTCGTGAAAAATGGTCTTTTCTTTAAAATATTCATGTAAAATACAAATTCCACTGGAATCCAACCAAAACTGGCGACCCTGCTTACACCAGTGAGGAGGACATGCCTGATCGATTTCGGGTCAATCGGTCCAGCCAATCACTAACCCTAACCCTAACCCTAACCCTAGCCTCAGCCTTAAGCCAGGCCTCATGAGAGATTGTCCCTCTGACTAAAATATTCACCAAAAATACAAATTTCACCCGAATCCAACGGGGACTGCTGTGTCTCGTTCAGCCGGTACAGGAGCACGTTTGGGGGAAATTTCGAGTCAATCGGTCCAAAGACCTGGAAGCTATTGAAAAAATCGGCCGAGGTTTTGAGGAAAAATGGCCGCTTTTCCTTTAAAATATTCATGTAAAATACAAATTCCACCAGAATCCGACCAAAACTGGCGAGCCTCATTCCACCGGTGAGGAGGACATGCGTGATCAATTTCGAGTCAATCGGTCAAAAGACGACCGTGGTCCGAAACCCCAGCCCCTTAACCCTAACCCTAGCCCTAACAGCAGCCTTAAGCCAGGCCTCATGAGAGATTGTCCCTCTGACTAAAATATTCACCAAAAATACAAATTTCACCCGAATCCAACGGGGACTGCTGTGTCTCGTTCAGCCGGTACAGGAGCACGTTTGGGGGAAATTTCGAGTCAATCGGTCCAAAGACCTGGAAGCTATTGAAAAAATCGGCCGAGGTTTTGAGGAAAAATGGCCGCTTTTCCTTTAAAATATTCATGTAAAATACAAATTCCACCAGAATCCGACCAAAACTGGCGAGCCTCATTCCACCGGTGAGGAGGACATGCGTGATCAATTTCGAGTCAATCGGTCAAAAGACGACCGTGGTCCGAAACCCCAGCCCCTTAACCCTAACCCTAGCCCTAACAGCAGCCTTAAGCCAGCCTCATTTAAAATGGCCCCTTTCACTAAAATATTCACCAAAAATACAAATTCCACCCGAATCCAACGGGGACTGCTGTGTCTCGTTCAGCCGGCACAGGAGCACGTTTGGGAGAAGTTTCGAGTCAATCGGTCCAAAGACCTGGAAGCTATTGAACTAAATCGGCGGGGTATTTTTTCGTGAAAAATGGTCTTTTCTTTAAAATATTCATGTAAAATACAAATTCCACCGGAATCCAACCAAAACTGGCGACCCTGCTTACACCAGTGAGGAGGACATGCCTGATCGATTTCGGGTCAATCGGTCCAGCCAATCACTAACCCTAACCCTAGCCCTAGCCTCAGCCTTAAGCCAGGCCTCATGAGAGATTGTCCCTCTGACTAAAATATTCACCAAAAATACAAATTTCACCCGAATCCAACGGGGACTGCTGTGTCTCGTTCAGCCGGTACAGGAGCACGTTTGGGGGAAATTTCGAGTCAATCGGTCCAAAGACCTGGAAGCTATTGAAAAAATCGGCCGAGGTTTTGAGGAAAAATGGCCGCTTTTCCTTTAAAATATTCATGTAAAATACAAATTCCACCAGAATCCGACCAAAACTGGCGAGCCTCATTCCACCGGTGAGGAGGACATGCGTGATCAATTTCGAGTCAATCGGTCAAAAGACGACCGTGGTCCGAAACCCCAGCCCCTTAACCCTAACCCTAGCCCTAACAGCAGCCTTAAGCCAGCCTCATTTAAAATGGCCCCTTTCACTAAAATATTCACCAAAAATACAAATTCCACCCGAATCCAACGGGGACTGCTGTGTCTCGTTCAGCCGGCACAGGAGCACGTTTGGGAGAAGTTTCGAGTCAATCGGTCCAAAGACCTGGAAGCTATTGAACTAAATCGGTGGGGTATTTTTTCGTGAAAAATGGTCTTTTCTTTAAAATATTCATGTAAAATACAAATTCCACCGGAATCCAACCAAAACTGGCGACCCTGCTTACACCAGTGAGGAGGACATGCCTGATCGATTTCGGGTCAATCGGTCCAGCCAATCACTAACCCTAACCCTAACCCTAACCCTAGCCTCAGCCTTAAGCCAGGCCTCATGAGAGATTGTCCCTCTGACTAAAATATTCACCAAAAATACAAATTTCACCCGAATCCAACGGGGACTGCTGTGTCTCGTTCAGCCGGTACAGGAGCACGTTTGGGGGAAATTTCGAGTCAATCGGTCCAAAGACCTGGAAGCTATTGAAAAAATCGGCCGAGGTTTTGAGGAAAAATGGCCGCTTTTCCTTTAAAATATTCATGTAAAATACAAATTCCACCAGAATCCGACCAAAACTGGCGAGCCTCATTCCACCGGTGAGGAGGACATGCGTGATCAATTTCGAGTCAATCGGTCAAAAGACGACCGTGGTCCGAAACCCCAGCCCCTTAACCCTAACCCTAGCCCTAACAGCAGCCTTAAGCCAGCCTCATTTAAAATGGCCCCTTGCACTAAAATATTCACCAAAAATACAAATTCCACCCGAATCCAACGGGGACTGCTGTGTCTCGTTCAGCCGGCACAGGAGCACGTTTGGGAGAAGTTTCGAGTCAATCGGTCCAAAGACCTGGAAGCTATTGAACTAAATCGGCGGGGTATTTTTTCGTGAAAAATGGTCTTTTCTTTAAAATATTCATGTAAAATACAAATTCCACCGGAATCAACCAAAACTGGCGACCCTGCTTACACCAGTGAGGAGGACATGCCTGATCGATTTCGGGTCAATCGGTCCAGCCAATCACTAACCCTAACCCTAACCCTAACCCTAGCCTCAGCCTTAAGCCAGGCCTCATGAGAGATTGTCCCTCTGACTAAAATATTCACCAAAAATACAAATTTCCCCCGAATCCAACGGGGACTGCTGTGTCTCGTTCAGCCGGTACAGGAGCACGTTTGGGGGAAATTTCGAGTCAATCGGTCCAAAGACCTGGAAGCTATTGAAAAAATCGGCCGAGGTTTTGAGGAAAAATGGCCGCTTTTCCTTTAAAATATTCATGTAAAATACAAATTCCACCAGAATCCGACCAAAACTGGCGAGCCTCATTCCACCGGTGAGGAGGACATGCGTGATCAATTTCGAGTCAATCGGTCAAAAGACGACCGTGGTCCGAAACCCCAGCCCCTTAACCCTAACAGCAGCCTTAAGCCAGCCTCATTTAAAATGGCCCCTTTCACTAAAATATTCACCAAAAATACAAATTCCACCCGAATCCAACGGGGACTGCTGTGTCTCGTTCAGCCGGCACAGGAGCACGTTTGGGAGAAGTTTCGAGTCAATCGGTCCAAAGACCTGGAAGCTATTGAACTAAATCGGTGGGGTATTTTTTCGTGAAAAATGGTCTTTTCTTTAAAATATTCATGTAAAATACAAATTCCACCGGAATCCAACCAAAACTGGCGACCCTGCTTACACCAGTGAGGAGGACATGCCTGATCGATTTCGGGTCAATCGGTCCAGCCAATCACTAACCCTAACCCTAACCCTAGCCTCAGCCTTAAGCCAGGCCTCATGAGAGATTGTCCCTCTGACTAAAATATTCACCAAAAATACAAATTTCACCCGAATCCAACGGGGACTGCTGTGTCTCGTTCAGCCGGTACAGGAGCACGTTTGGGGGAAATTTCGAGTCAATCGGTCCAAAGTCCTGGAAGCTATTGAAAAAATCGGCCGAGGTTTTGAGGAAAAATGGCGGCTTTTCCTTTAAAATATTCATGTAAAATACAAATTCCACCAGAATCCGACCAAAACTGGCGAGCCTCATTCCACCGGTGAGGAGGACATGCGTGATCAATTTCGAGTCAATCGGTCAAAAGACGACCGTGGTCCGAAACCCCAGCCCCTTAACCCTAACCCTAGCCCTAACAGCAGCCTTAAGCCAGCCTCATTTAAAATGGCCCCTTTCACTAAAATATTCACCAAAAATACAAATTCCACCCGAATCCAACGGGGACTGCTGTGTCTCGTTCAGCCGGCACAGGAGCACGTTTGGGAGAAGTTTCGAGTCAATCGGTCCAAAGACCTGGAAGCTATTGAACTAAATTGGCGGGGTATTTTTTCGTGAAAAATGGTCTTTTCTTTAAAATATTCATGTAAAATACAAATTCCACCGGAATCCAACCAAAACTGGCGACCCTGCTTACACCAGTGAGGAGGACATGCCTGAACGATTTCGGGTCAATCGGTCCAGCCAATCACTAACCCTAACCCTAACCCTAACCCTAGCCTCAGCCTTAAGCCAGGCCTCATGAGAGATTGTCCCTCTGACTAAAATATTCACCAAAAATACAAATTTCACCCGAATCCAACGGGGACTGCTGTGTCTCGTTCAGCCGGTACAGGAGCACGTTTGGGGGAAATTTCGAGTCAATCGGTCCAAAGACCTGGAAGCTATTGAAAAAATCGGCCGAGGTTTTGAGGAAAAATGGCCGCTTTTCCTTTAAAATATTCATGTAAAATACAAATTCCACCAGAATCCGACCAAAACTGGCGAGCCTCATTCCACCGGTGAGGAGGACATGCGTGATCAATTTCGAGTCAATCGGTCAAAAGACGACCGTGGTCCGAAACCCCAGCCCCTTAACCCTAACAGCAGCCTTAAGCCAGCCTCATTTAAAATGGCCCCTTTCACTAAAATATTCACCAAAAATACAAATTCCACCCGAATCCAACGGGGACTGCTGTGTCTCGTTCAGCCGGCACAGGAGCACGTTTGGGAGAAGTTTCGAGTCAATCGGTCCAAAGACCTGGAAGCTATTGAACTAAATCGGTGGGGTATTTTTTCGTGAAAAATGGTCTTTTCTTTAAAATATTCATGTAAAATACAAATTCCACCGGAATCCAACCAAAACTGGCGACCCTGCTTACACCAGTGAGGAGGACATGCCTGATCGATTTCGGGTCAATCGGTCCAGCCAATCACTAACCCTAACCCTAACCCTAGCCTCAGCCTTAAGCCAGGCCTCATGAGAGATTGTCCCTCTGACTAAAATATTCACCAAAAATACAAATTTCACCCGAATCCAACGGGGACTGCTGTGTCTCGTTCAGCCGGTACAGGAGCACGTTTGGGGGAAATTTCGAGTCAATCGGTCCAAAGTCCTGGAAGCTATTGAAAAAATCGGCCGAGGTTTTGAGGAAAAATGGCGGCTTTTCCTTTAAAATATTCATGTAAAATACAAATTCCACCAGAATCCGACCAAAACTGGCGAGCCTCATTCCACCGGTGAGGAGGACATGCGTGATCAATTTCGAGTCAATCGGTCAAAAGACGACCGTGGTCCGAAACCCCAGCCCCTTAACCCTAACCCTAGCCCTAACAGCAGCCTTAAGCCAGCCTCATTTAAAATGGCCCCTTTCACTAAAATATTCACCAAAAATACAAATTCCACCCGAATCCAACGGGGACTGCTGTGTCTCGTTCAGCCGGCACAGGAGCACGTTTGGGAGAAGTTTCGAGTCAATCGGTCCAAAGACCTGGAAGCTATTGAACTAAATTGGCGGGGTATTTTTTCGTGAAAAATGGTCTTTTCTTTAAAATATTCATGTAAAATACAAATTCCACCGGAATCCAACCAAAACTGGCGACCCTGCTTACACCAGTGAGGAGGACATGCCTGAACGATTTCGGGTCAATCGGTCCAGCCAATCACTAACCCTAACCCTAACCCTAACCCTAGCCTCAGCCTTAAGCCAGGCCTCATGAGAGATTGTCCCTCTGACTAAAATATTCACCAAAAATACAAATTTCACCCGAATCCAACGGGGACTGCTGTGTCTCGTTCAGCCGGTACAGGAGCACGTTTGGGGGAAATTTCGAGTCAATCGGTCCAAAGACCTGGAAGCTATTGAAAAAATCGGCCGAGGTTTTGAGGAAAAATGGCCGCTTTTCCTTTAAAATATTCATGTAAAATACAAATTCCACCAGAATCCGACCAAAACTGGCGAGCCTCATTCCACCGGTGAGGAGGACATGCGTGATCAATTTCGAGTCAATCGGTCAAAAGACGACCGTGGTCCGAAACCCCAGCCCCTTAACCCTAACAGCAGCCTTAAGCCAGCCTCATTTAAAATGGCCCCTTTCACTAAAATATTCACCAAAAATACAAATTCCACCCGAATCCAACGGGGACTGCTGTGTCTCGTTCAGCCGGCACAGGAGCACGTTTGGGAGAAGTTTCGAGTCAATCGGTCCAAAGACCTGGAAGCTATTGAACTAAATCGGTGGGGTATTTTTTCGTGAAAAATGGTCTTTTCTTTAAAATATTCATGTAAAATACAAATTCCACCGGAATCCAACCAAAACTGGCGACCCTGCTTACACCAGTGAGGAGGACATGCCTGATCGATTTCGGGTCAATCGGTCCAGCCAATCACTAACCCTAACCCTAACCCTAGCCTCAGCCTTAAGCCAGGCCTCATGAGAGATTGTCCCTCTGACTAAAATATTCACCAAAAATACAAATTTCACCCGAATCCAACGGGGACTGCTGTGTCTCGTTCAGCCGGTACAGGAGCACGTTTGGGGGAAATTTCGAGTCAATCGGTCCAAAGTCCTGGAAGCTATTGAAAAAATCGGCCGAGGTTTTGAGGAAAAATGGCCGCTTTTCCTTTAAAATATTCATGTAAAATACAAATTCCACCAGAATCCGACCAAAACTGGCGAGCCTCATTCCACCGGTGAGGAGGACATGCGTGGTCAATTTCGAGTCAATCGGTCAAAAGACGACCGTGGTCCGAAACCCCAGCCCCTTAACCCTAACCCTAGCCCTAACAGCAGCCTTAAGCCAGCCTCATTTAAAATGGCCCCTTTCACTAAAATATTCACCAAAAATACAAATTCCACCCGAATCCAACGGGGACTGCTGTGTCTCGTTCAGCCGGCACAGGAGCACGTTTGGGAGAAGTTTCGAGTCAATCGGTCCAAAGACCTGGAAGCTATTGAACTAAATCGGTGGGGTATTTTTTCGTGAAAAATGGTCTTTTCTTTAAAATATTCATGTAAAATACAAATTCCACCGGAATCCAACCAAAACTGGCGACCCTGCTTACACCAGTGAGGAGGACATGCCTGATCGATTTCGGGTCAATCGGTCCAGCCAATCACTAACCCTAACCCTAACCCTAACCCTAGCCTCAGCCTTAAGCCAGGCCTCATGAGAGATTGTCCCTCTGACTAAAATATTCACCAAAAATACAAATTTCACCCGAATCCAACGGGGACTGCTGTGTCTCGTTCAGCCGGTACAGGAGCACGTTTGGGGGAAATTTCGAGTCAATCGGTCCAAAGACCTGGAAGCTATTGAAAAAATCGGCCGAGGTTTTGAGGAAAAATGGCCGCTTTTCCTTTAAAATATTCATGTAAAATACAAATTCCACCAGAATCCGACCAAAACTGGCGAGCCTCATTCCACCGGTGAGGAGGACATGCGTGATCAATTTCGAGTCAATCGGTCAAAAGACGACCGTGGTCCGAAACCCCAGCCCCTTAACCCTAACCCTAGCCCTAACAGCAGCCTTAAGCCAGCCTCATTTAAAATGGCCCCTTGCACTAAAATATTCACCAAAAATACAAATTCCACCCGAATCCAACGGGGACTGCTGTGTCTCGTTCAGCCGGCACAGGAGCACGTTTGGGAGAAGTTTCGAGTCAATCGGTCCAAAGACCTGGAAGCTATTGAACTAAATCGGCGGGGTATTTTTTCGTGAAAAATGGTCTTTTCTTTAAAATATTCATGTAAAATACAAATTCCACCGGAATCCAACCAAAACTGGCGACCCTGCTTACACCAGTGAGGAGGACATGCCTGATCGATTTCGGGTCAATCGGTCCAGCCAATCACTAACCCTAACCCTAACCCTAACCCTAGCCTCAGCCTTAAGCCAGGCCTCATGAGAGATTGTCCCTCTGACTAAAATATTCACCAAAAATACAAATTTCCCCCGAATCCAACGGGGACTGCTGTGTCTCGTTCAGCCGGTACAGGAGCACGTTTGGGGGAAATTTCGAGTCAATCGGTCCAAAGACCTGGAAGCTATTGAAAAAATCGGCCGAGGTTTTGAGGAAAAATGGCCGCTTTTCCTTTAAAATATTCATGTAAAATACAAATTCCACCAGAATCCGACCAAAACTGGCGAGCCTCATTCCACCGGTGAGGAGGACATGCGTGATCAATTTCGAGTCAATCGGTCAAAAGACGACCGTGGTCCGAAACCCCAGCCCCTTAACCCTAACAGCAGCCTTAAGCCAGCCTCATTTAAAATGGCCCCTTTCACTAAAATATTCACCAAAAATACAAATTCCACCCGAATCCAACGGGGACTGCTGTGTCTCGTTCAGCCGGCACAGGAGCACGTTTGGGAGAAGTTTCGAGTCAATCGGTCCAAAGACCTGGAAGCTATTGAACTAAATCGGTGGGGTATTTTTTCGTGAAAAATGGTCTTTTCTTTAAAATATTCATGTAAAATACAAATTCCACCGGAATCCAACCAAAACTGGCGACCCTGCTTACACCAGTGAGGAGGACATGCCTGATCGATTTCGGGTCAATCGGTCCAGCCAATCACTAACCCTAACCCTAACCCTAGCCTCAGCCTTAAGCCAGGCCTCATGAGAGATTGTCCCTCTGACTAAAATATTCACCAAAAATACAAATTTCACCCGAATCCAACGGGGACTGCTGTGTCTCGTTCAGCCGGTACAGGAGCACGTTTGGGGGAAATTTCGAGTCAATCGGTCCAAAGTCCTGGAAGCTATTGAAAAAATCGGCCGAGGTTTTGAGGAAAAATGGCGGCTTTTCCTTTAAAATATTCATGTAAAATACAAATTCCACCAGAATCCGACCAAAACTGGCGAGCCTCATTCCACCGGTGAGGAGGACATGCGTGATCAATTTCGAGTCAATCGGTCAAAAGACGACCGTGGTCCGAAACCCCAGCCCCTTAACCCTAACCCTAGCCCTAACAGCAGCCTTAAGCCAGCCTCATTTAAAATGGCCCCTTTCACTAAAATATTCACCAAAAATACAAATTCCACCCGAATCCAACGGGGACTGCTGTGTCTCGTTCAGCCGGCACAGGAGCACGTTTGGGAGAAGTTTCGAGTCAATCGGTCCAAAGACCTGGAAGCTATTGAACTAAATCGGCGGGGTATTTTTTCGTGAAAAATGGTCTTTTCTTTAAAATATTCATGTAAAATACAAATTCCACCGGAATCCAACCAAAACTGGCGACCCTGCTTACACCAGTGAGGAGGACATGCCTGATCGATTTCGGGTCAATCGGTCCAGCCAATCACTAACCCTAACCCTAACCCTAACCCTAGCCTCAGCCTTAAGCCAGGCCTCATGAGAGATTGTCCCTCTGACTAAAATATTCACCAAAAATACAAATTTCCCCCGAATCCAACGGGGACTGCTGTGTCTCGTTCAGCCGGTACAGGAGCACGTTTGGGGGAAATTTCGAGTCAATCGGTCCAAAGACCTGGAAGCTATTGAAAAAATCGGCCGAGGTTTTGAGGAAAAATGGCCGCTTTTCCTTTAAAATATTCATGTAAAATACAAATTCCACCAGAATCCGACCAAAACTGGCGAGCCTCATTCCACCGGTGAGGAGGACATGCGTGATCAATTTCGAGTCAATCGGTCAAAAGACGACCGTGGTCCGAAACCCCAGCCCCTTAACCCTAACAGCAGCCTTAAGCCAGCCTCATTTAAAATGGCCCCTTTCACTAAAATATTCACCAAAAATACAAATTCCACCCGAATCCAACGGGGACTGCTGTGTCTCGTTCAGCCGGCACAGGAGCACGTTTGGGAGAAGTTTCGAGTCAATCGGTCCAAAGACCTGGAAGCTATTGAACTAAATCGGTGGGGTATTTTTTCGTGAAAAATGGTCTTTTCTTTAAAATATTCATGTAAAATACAAATTCCACCGGAATCCAACCAAAACTGGCGACCCTGCTTACACCAGTGAGGAGGACATGCCTGATCGATTTCGGGTCAATCGGTCCAGCCAATCACTAACCCTAACCCTAACCCTAGCCTCAGCCTTAAGCCAGGCCTCATGAGAGATTGTCCCTCTGACTAAAATATTCACCAAAAATACAAATTTCACCCGAATCCAACGGGGACTGCTGTGTCTCGTTCAGCCGGTACAGGAGCACGTTTGGGGGAAATTTCGAGTCAATCGGTCCAAAGACCTGGAAGCTATTGAAAAAATCGGCCGAGGTTTTGAGGAAAAATGGCCGCTTTTCCTTTAAAATATTCATGTAAAATACAAATTCCACCAGAATCCGACCAAAACTGGCGAGCCTCATTCCACCGGTGAGGAGGACATGCGTGATCAATTTCGAGTCAATCGGTCAAAAGACGACCGTGGTCCGAAACCCCAGCCCCTTAACCCTAACAGCAGCCTTAAGCCAGCCTCATTTAAAATGGCCCCTTTCACTAAAATATTCACCAAAAATACAAATTCCACCCGAATCCAACGGGGACTGCTGTGTCTCGTTCAGCCGGCACAGGAGCACGTTTGGGAGAAGTTTCGAGTCAATCGGTCCAAAGACCTGGAAGCTATTGAACTAAATCGGTGGGGTATTTTTTCGTGAAAAATGGTCTTTTCTTTAAAATATTCATGTAAAATACAAATTCCACCGGAATCCAACCAAAACTGGCGACCCTGCTTACACCAGTGAGGAGGACATGCCTGATCGATTTCGGGTCAATCGGTCCAGCCAATCACTAACCCTAACCCTAACCCTAGCCTCAGCCTTAAGCCAGGCCTCATGAGAGATTGTCCCTCTGACTAAAATATTCACCAAAAATACAAATTTCACCCGAATCCAACGGGGACTGCTGTGTCTCGTTCAGCCGGTACAGGAGCACGTTTGGGGGAAATTTCGAGTCAATCGGTCCAAAGTCCTGGAAGCTATTGAAAAAATCGGCCGAGGTTTTGAGGAAAAATGGCCGCTTTTCCTTTAAAATATTCATGTAAAATACAAATTCCACCAGAATCCGACCAAAACTGGCGAGCCTCATTCCACCGGTGAGGAGGACATGCATGGTCAATTTCGAGTCAATCGGTCAAAAGACGACCGTGGTCCGAAACCCCAGCCCCTTAACCCTAACCCTAGCCCTAACAGCAGCCTTAAGCCAGCCTCATTTAAAATGGCCCCTTTCACTAAAATATTCACCAAAAATACAAATTCCACCCGAATCCAACGGGGACTGCTGTGTCTCGTTCAGCCGGCACAGGAGCACGTTTGGGAGAAGTTTCGAGTCAATCGGTCCAAAGACCTGGAAGCTATTGAACTAAATCGGTGGGGTATTTTTTCGTGAAAAATGGTCTTTTCTTTAAAATATTCATGTAAAATACAAATTCCACCGGAATCCAACCAAAACTGGCGACCCTGCTTACACCAGTGAGGAGGACATGCCTGATCGATTTCGGGTCAATCGGTCCAGCCAATCACTAACCCTAACCCTAACCCTAACCCTAGCCTCAGCCTTAAGCCAGGCCTCATGAGAGATTGTCCCTCTGACTAAAATATTCACCAAAAATACAAATTTCACCCGAATCCAACGGGGACTGCTGTGTCTCGTTCAGCCGGTACAGGAGCACGTTTGGGGGAAATTTCGAGTCAATCGGTCCAAAGACCTGGAAGCTATTGAAAAAATCGGCCGAGGTTTTGAGGAAAAATGGCCGCTTTTCCTTTAAAATATTCATGTAAAATACAAATTCCACCAGAATCCGACCAAAACTGGCGAGCCTCATTCCACCGGTGAGGAGGACATGCGTGATCAATTTCGAGTCAATCGGTCAAAAGACGACCGTGGTCCGAAACCCCAGCCCCTTAACCCTAACCCTAGCCCTAACAGCAGCCTTAAGCCAGCCTCATTTAAAATGGCCCCTTGCACTAAAATATTCACCAAAAATACAAATTCCACCCGAATCCAACGGGGACTGCTGTGTCTCGTTCAGCCGGCACAGGAGCACGTTTGGGAGAAGTTTCGAGTCAATCGGTCCAAAGACCTGGAAGCTATTGAACTAAATCGGCGGGGTATTT
Source organism: Pagrus pagrus (assembly GCF_965226575.1). Classification (NCBI taxonomy): domain Eukaryota; kingdom Metazoa; phylum Chordata; class Actinopteri; order Spariformes; family Sparidae; genus Pagrus; species Pagrus pagrus. Next base: position 19,735,625 of record NC_140198.1, read on the forward strand.
TTTCGTGAAAAATGGTCTTTTCTTTAAAATATTCATGTAAAATACAAATTCCACCGGAATCCAACCAAAACTGGCGACCCTGCTTACACCAGTGAGGAGGACATGCCTGATCGATTTCGGGTCAATCGGTCCAGCCAATCACTAACCCTAACCCTAACCCTAACCCTAGCCTCAGCCTTAAGCCAGGCCTCATGAGAGATTGTCCCTCTGACTAAAATATTCACCAAAAATACAAATTTCCCCCGAATCCAACGGGGACTGCTGTGTCTCGTTCAGCCGGTACAGGAGCACGTTTGGGGGAAATTTCGAGTCAATCGGTCCAAAGACCTGGAAGCTATTGAAAAAATCGGCCGAGGTTTTGAGGAAAAATGGCCGCTTTTCCTTTAAAATATTCATGTAAAATACAAATTCCACCAGAATCCGACCAAAACTGGCGAGCCTCATTCCACCGGTGAGGAGGACATGCGTGATCAATTTCGAGTCAATCGGTCAAAAGACGACCGTGGTCCGAAACCCCAGCCCCTTAACCCTAACAGCAGCCTTAAGCCAGCCTCATTTAAAATGGCCCCTTTCACTAAAATATTCACCAAAAATACAAATTCCACCCGAATCCAACGGGGACTGCTGTGTCTCGTTCAGCCGGCACAGGAGCACGTTTGGGAGAAGTTTCGAGTCAATCGGTCCAAAGACCTGGAAGCTATTGAACTAAATCGGTGGGGTATTTTTTCGTGAAAAATGGTCTTTTCTTTAAAATATTCATGTAAAATACAAATTCCACCGGAATCCAACCAAAACTGGCGACCCTGCTTACACCAGTGAGGAGGACATGCCTGATCGATTTCGGGTCAATCGGTCCAGCCAATCACTAACCCTAACCCTAACCCTAGCCTCAGCCTTAAGCCAGGCCTCATGAGAGATTGTCCCTCTGACTAAAATATTCACCAAAAATACAAATTTCACCCGAATCCAACGGGGACTGCTGTGTCTCGTTCAGCCGGTACAGGAGCACGTTTGGGGGAAATTTCGAGTCAATCGGTCCAAAGTCCTGGAAGCTATTGAAAAAATCGGCCGAGGTTTTGAGGAAAAATGGCGGCTTTTCCTTTAAAATATTCATGTAAAATACAAATTCCACCAGAATCCGACCAAAACTGGCGAGCCTCATTCCACCGGTGAGGAGGACATGCGTGATCAATTTCGAGTCAATCGGTCAAAAGACGACCGTGGTCCGAAACCCCAGCCCCTTAACCCTAACCCTAGCCCTAACAGCAGCCTTAAGCCAGCCTCATTTAAAATGGCCCCTTTCACTAAAATATTCACCAAAAATACAAATTCCACCCGAATCCAACGGGGACTGCTGTGTCTCGTTCAGCCGGCACAGGAGCACGTTTGGGAGAAGTTTCGAGTCAATCGGTCCAAAGACCTGGAAGCTATTGAACTAAATCGGCGGGGTATTTTTTCGTGAAAAATGGTCTTTTCTTTAAAATATTCATGTAAAATACAAATTCCACCGGAATCCAACCAAAACTGGCGACCCTGCTTACACCAGTGAGGAGGACATGCCTGATCGATTTCGGGTCAATCGGTCCAGCCAATCACTAACCCTAACCCTAACCCTAACCCTAGCCTCAGCCTTAAGCCAGGCCTCATGAGAGATTGTCCCTCTGACTAAAATATTCACCAAAAATACAAATTTCCCCCGAATCCAACGGGGACTGCTGTGTCTCGTTCAGCCGGTACAGGAGCACGTTTGGGGGAAATTTCGAGTCAATCGGTCCAAAGACCTGGAAGCTATTGAACTAAATCGGCGGGGTATTTTTTCGTGAAAAATGGTCTTTTCTTTAAAATATTCATGTAAAATACAAATTCCACCGGAATCCAACCAAAACTGGCGACCCTGCTTACACCAGTGAGGAGGACATGCCTGATCGATTTCGGGTCAATCGGTCCAGCCAATCACTAACCCTAACCCTAACCCTAACCCTAGCCTCAGCCTTAAGCCAGGCCTCATGAGAGATTGTCCCTCTGACTAAAATATTCACCAAAAATACAAATTTCCCCCGAATCCAACGGGGACTGCTGTGTCTCGTTCAGCCGGTACAGGAGCACGTTTGGGGGAAATTTCGAGTCAATCGGTCCAAAGACCTGGAAGCTATTGAAAAAATCGGCCGAGGTTTTGAGGAAAAATGGCCGCTTTTCCTTTAAAATATTCATGTAAAATACAAATTCCACCAGAATCCGACCAAAACTGGCGAGCCTCATTCCACCGGTGAGGAGGACATGCGTGATCAATTTCGAGTCAATCGGTCAAAAGACGACCGTGGTCCGAAACCCCAGCCCCTTAACCCTAACAGCAGCCTTAAGCCAGCCTCATTTAAAATGGCCCCTTTCACTAAAATATTCACCAAAAATACAAATTCCACCCGAATCCAACGGGGACTGCTGTGTCTCGTTCAGCCGGCACAGGAGCACGTTTGGGAGAAGTTTCGAGTCAATCGGTCCAAAGACCTGGAAGCTATTGAACTAAATCGGTGGGGTATTTTTTCGTGAAAAATGGTCTTTTCTTTAAAATATTCATGTAAAATACAAATTCCACCGGAATCCAACCAAAACTGGCGACCCTGCTTACACCAGTGAGGAGGACATGCCTGATCGATTTCGGGTCAATCGGTCCAGCCAATCACTAACCCTAACCCTAACCCTAGCCTCAGCCTTAAGCCAGGCCTCATGAGAGATTGTCCCTCTGACTAAAATATTCACCAAAAATACAAATTTCACCCGAATCCAACGGGGACTGCTGTGTCTCGTTCAGCCGGTACAGGAGCACGTTTGGGGGAAATTTCGAGTCAATCGGTCCAAAGTCCTGGAAGCTATTGAAAAAATCGGCCGAGGTTTTGAGGAAAAATGGCGGCTTTTCCTTTAAAATATTCATGTAAAATACAAATTCCACCAGAATCCGACCAAAACTGGCGAGCCTCATTCCACCGGTGAGGAGGACATGCGTGATCAATTTCGAGTCAATCGGTCAAAAGACGACCGTGGTCCGAAACCCCAGCCCCTTAACCCTAACCCTAGCCCTAACAGCAGCCTTAAGCCAGCCTCATTTAAAATGGCCCCTTTCACTAAAATATTCACCAAAAATACAAATTCCACCCGAATCCAACGGGGACTGCTGTGTCTCGTTCAGCCGGCACAGGAGCACGTTTGGGAGAAGTTTCGAGTCAATCGGTCCAAAGACCTGGAAGCTATTGAACTAAATCGGTGGGGTATTTTTTCGTGAAAAATGGTCTTTTCTTTAAAATATTCATGTAAAATACAAATTCCACCGGAATCCAACCAAAACTGGCGACCCTGCTTACACCAGTGAGGAGGACATGCCTGATCGATTTCGGGTCAATCGGTCCAGCCAATCACTAACCCTAACCCTAACCCTAACCCTAGCCTCAGCCTTAAGCCAGGCCTCATGAGAGATTGTCCCTCTGACTAAAATATTCACCAAAAATACAAATTTCACCCGAATCCAACGGGGACTGCTGTGTCTCGTTCAGCCGGTACAGGAGCACGTTTGGGGGAAATTTCGAGTCAATCGGTCCAAAGACCTGGAAGCTATTGAAAAAATCGGCCGAGGTTTTGAGGAAAAATGGCCGCTTTTCCTTTAAAATATTCATGTAAAATACAAATTCCACCAGAATCCGACCAAAACTGGCGAGCCTCATTCCACCGGTGAGGAGGACATGCGTGATCAATTTCGAGTCAATCGGTCAAAAGACGACCGTGGTCCGAAACCCCAGCCCCTTAACCCTAACCCTAGCCCTAACAGCAGCCTTAAGCCAGCCTCATTTAAAATGGCCCCTTGCACTAAAATATTCACCAAAAATACAAATTCCACCCGAATCCAACGGGGACTGCTGTGTCTCGTTCAGCCGGCACAGGAGCACGTTTGGGAGAAGTTTCGAGTCAATCGGTCCAAAGACCTGGAAGCTATTGAACTAAATCGGCGGGGTATTTTTTCGTGAAAAATGGTCTTTTCTTTAAAATATTCATGTAAAATACAAATTCCACCGGAATCCAACCAAAACTGGCGACCCTGCTTACACCAGTGAGGAGGACATGCCTGATCGATTTCGGGTCAATCGGTCCAGCCAATCACTAACCCTAACCCTAACCCTAACCCTAGCCTCAGCCTTAAGCCAGGCCTCATGAGAGATTGTCCCTCTGACTAAAATATTCACCAAAAATACAAATTTCCCCCGAATCCAACGGGGACTGCTGTGTCTCGTTCAGCCGGTACAGGAGCACGTTTGGGGGAAATTTCGAGTCAATCGGTCCAAAGACCTGGAAGCTATTGAAAAAATCGGCCGAGGTTTTGAGGAAAAATGGCCGCTTTTCCTTTAAAATATTCATGTAAAATACAAATTCCACCAGAATCCGACCAAAACTGGCGAGCCTCATTCCACCGGTGAGGAGGACATGCGTGATCAATTTCGAGTCAATCGGTCAAAAGACGACCGTGGTCCGAAACCCCAGCCCCTTAACCCTAACAGCAGCCTTAAGCCAGCCTCATTTAAAATGGCCCCTTTCACTAAAATATTCACCAAAAATACAAATTCCACCCGAATCCAACGGGGACTGCTGTGTCTCGTTCAGCCGGCACAGGAGCACGTTTGGGAGAAGTTTCGAGTCAATCGGTCCAAAGACCTGGAAGCTATTGAACTAAATCGGTGGGGTATTTTTTCGTGAAAAATGGTCTTTTCTTTAAAATATTCATGTAAAATACAAATTCCACCGGAATCCAACCAAAACTGGCGACCCTGCTTACACCAGTGAGGAGGACATGCCTGATCGATTTCGGGTCAATCGGTCCAGCCAATCACTAACCCTAACCCTAACCCTAGCCTCAGCCTTAAGCCAGGCCTCATGAGAGATTGTCCCTCTGACTAAAATATTCACCAAAAATACAAATTTCACCCGAATCCAACGGGGACTGCTGTGTCTCGTTCAGCCGGTACAGGAGCACGTTTGGGGGAAATTTCGAGTCAATCGGTCCAAAGTCCTGGAAGCTATTGAAAAAATCGGCCGAGGTTTTGAGGAAAAATGGCGGCTTTTCCTTTAAAATATTCATGTAAAATACAAATTCCACCAGAATCCGACCAAAACTGGCGAGCCTCATTCCACCGGTGAGGAGGACATGCGTGATCAATTTCGAGTCAATCGGTCAAAAGACGACCGTGGTCCGAAACCCCAGCCCCTTAACCCTAACCCTAGCCCTAACAGCAGCCTTAAGCCAGCCTCATTTAAAATGGCCCCTTTCACTAAAATATTCACCAAAAATACAAATTCCACCCGAATCCAACGGGGACTGCTGTGTCTCGTTCAGCCGGCACAGGAGCACGTTTGGGAGAAGTTTCGAGTCAATCGGTCCAAAGACCTGGAAGCTATTGAACTAAATCGGCGGGGTATTTTTTCGTGAAAAATGGTCTTTTCTTTAAAATATTCATGTAAAATACAAATTCCACCGGAATCCAACCAAAACTGGCGACCCTGCTTACACCAGTGAGGAGGACATGCCTGATCGATTTCGGGTCAATCGGTCCAGCCAATCACTAACCCTAACCCTAACCCTAACCCTAGCCTCAGCCTTAAGCCAGGCCTCATGAGAGATTGTCCCTCTGACTAAAATATTCACCAAAAATACAAATTTCCCCCGAATCCAACGGGGACTGCTGTGTCTCGTTCAGCCGGTACAGGAGCACGTTTGGGGGAAATTTCGAGTCAATCGGTCCAAAGACCTGGAAGCTATTGAAAAAATCGGCCGAGGTTTTGAGGAAAAATGGCCGCTTTTCCTTTAAAATATTCATGTAAAATACAAATTCCACCAGAATCCGACCAAAACTGGCGAGCCTCATTCCACCGGTGAGGAGGACATGCGTGATCAATTTCGAGTCAATCGGTCAAAAGACGACCGTGGTCCGAAACCCCAGCCCCTTAACCCTAACAGCAGCCTTAAGCCAGCCTCATTTAAAATGGCCCCTTTCACTAAAATATTCACCAAAAATACAAATTCCACCCGAATCCAACGGGGACTGCTGTGTCTCGTTCAGCCGGCACAGGAGCACGTTTGGGAGAAGTTTCGAGTCAATCGGTCCAAAGACCTGGAAGCTATTGAACTAAATCGGTGGGGTATTTTTTCGTGAAAAATGGTCTTTTCTTTAAAATATTCATGTAAAATACAAATTCCACCGGAATCCAACCAAAACTGGCGACCCTGCTTACACCAGTGAGGAGGACATGCCTGATCGATTTCGGGTCAATCGGTCCAGCCAATCACTAACCCTAACCCTAACCCTAGCCTCAGCCTTAAGCCAGGCCTCATGAGAGATTGTCCCTCTGACTAAAATATTCACCAAAAATACAAATTTCACCCGAATCCAACGGGGACTGCTGTGTCTCGTTCAGCCGGTACAGGAGCACGTTTGGGGGAAATTTCGAGTCAATCGGTCCAAAGTCCTGGAAGCTATTGAAAAAATCGGCCGAGGTTTTGAGGAAAAATGGCGGCTTTTCCTTTAAAATATTCATGTAAAATACAAATTCCACCAGAATCCGACCAAAACTGGCGAGCCTCATTCCACCGGTGAGGAGGACATGCGTGATCAATTTCGAGTCAATCGGTCAAAAGACGACCGTGGTCCGAAACCCCAGCCCCTTAACCCATACCCTAGCCCTAACAGCAGCCTTAAGCCAGCCTCATTTAAAATGGCCCCTTTCACTAAAATATTCACCAAAAATACAAATTCCACCCGAATCCAACGGGGACTGCTGTGTCTCGTTCAGCCGGCACAGGAGCACGTTTGGGAGAAGTTTCGAGTCAATCGGTCCAAAGACCTGGAAGCTATTGAACTAAATTGGCGGGGTATTTTTTCGTGAAAAATGGTCTTTTCTTTAAAATATTCATGTAAAATACAAATTCCACCGGAATCCAACCAAAACTGGCGACCCTGCTTACACCAGTGAGGAGGACATGCCTGAACGATTTCGGGTCAATCGGTCCAGCCAATCACTAACCCTAACCCTAACCCTAACCCTAGCCTCAGCCTTAAGCCAGGCCTCATGAGAGATTGTCCCTCTGACTAAAATATTCACCAAAAATACAAATTTCACCCGAATCCAACGGGGACTGCTGTGTCTCGTTCAGCCGGTACAGGAGCACGTTTGGGGGAAATTTCGAGTCAATCGGTCCAAAGACCTGGAAGCTATTGAAAAAATCGGCCGAGGTTTTGAGGAAAAATGGCCGCTTTTCCTTTAAAATATTCATGTAAAATACAAATTCCACCAGAATCCGACCAAAACTGGCGAGCCTCATTCCACCGGTGAGGAGGACATGCGTGATCAATTTCGAGTCAATCGGTCAAAAGACGACCGTGGTCCGAAACCCCAGCCCCTTAACCCTAACAGCAGCCTTAAGCCAGCCTCATTTAAAATGGCCCCTTTCACTAAAATATTCACCAAAAATACAAATTCCACCCGAATCCAACGGGGACTGCTGTGTCTCGTTCAGCCGGCACAGGAGCACGTTTGGGAGAAGTTTCGAGTCAATCGGTCCAAAGACCTGGAAGCTATTGAACTAAATCGGTGGGGTATTTTTTCGTGAAAAATGGTCTTTTCTTTAAAATATTCATGTAAAATACAAATTCCACCGGAATCCAACCAAAACTGGCGACCCTGCTTACACCAGTGAGGAGGACATGCCTGATCGATTTCGGGTCAATCGGTCCAGCCAATCACTAACCCTAACCCTAACCCTAGCCTCAGCCTTAAGCCAGGCCTCATGAGAGATTGTCCCTCTGACTAAAATATTCACCAAAAATACAAATTTCACCCGAATCCAACGGGGACTGCTGTGTCTCGTTCAGCCGGTACAGGAGCACGTTTGGGGGAAATTTCGAGTCAATCGGTCCAAAGTCCTGGAAGCTATTGAAAAAATCGGCCGAGGTTTTGAGGAAAAATGGCCGCTTTTCCTTTAAAATATTCATGTAAAATACAAATTCCACCAGAATCCGACCAAAACTGGCGAGCCTCATTCCACCGGTGAGGAGGACATGCGTGATCAATTTCGAGTCAATCGGTCAAAAGACGACCGTGGTCCGAAACCCCAGCCCCTTAACCCTAACCCTAGCCCTAACAGCAGCCTTAAGCCAGCCTCATTTAAAATGGCCCCTTTCACTAAAATATTCACCAAAAATACAAATTCCACCCGAATCCAACGGGGACTGCTGTGTCTCGTTCAGCCGGCACAGGAGCACGTTTGGGAGAAGTTTCGAGTCAATCGGTCCAAAGACCTGGAAGCTATTGAACTAAATCGGCGGGGTATTTTTTCGTGAAAAATGGTCTTTTCTTTAAAATATTCATGTAAAATACAAATTCCACCGGAATCCAACCAAAACTGGCGACCCTGCTTACACCAGTGAGGAGGACATGCCTGATCGATTTCGGGTCAATCGGTCCAGCCAATCACTAACCCTAACCCTAACCCTAACCCTAGCCTCAGCCTTAAGCCAGGCCTCATGAGAGATTGTCCCTCTGACTAAAATATTCACCAAAAATACAAATTTCCCCCGAATCCAACGGGGACTGCTGTGTCTCGTTCAGCCGGTACAGGAGCACGTTTGGGGGAAATTTCGAGTCAATCGGTCCAAAGACCTGGAAGCTATTGAAAAAATCGGCCGAGGTTTTGAGGAAAAATGGCCGCTTTTCCTTTAAAATATTCATGTAAAATACAAATTCCACCAGAATCCGACCAAAACTGGCGAGCCTCATTCCACCGGTGAGGAGGACATGCGTGATCAATTTCGAGTCAATCGGTCAAAAGACGACCGTGGTCCGAAACCCCAGCCCCTTAACCCTAACAGCAGCCTTAAGCCAGCCTCATTTAAAATGGCCCCTTTCACTAAAATATTCACCAAAAATACAAATTCCACCCGAATCCAACGGGGACTGCTGTGTCTCGTTCAGCCGGCACAGGAGCACGTTTGGGAGAAGTTTCGAGTCAATCGGTCCAAAGACCTGGAAGCTATTGAACTAAATCGGTGGGGTATTTTTTCGTGAAAAATGGTCTTTTCTTTAAAATATTCATGTAAAATACAAATTCCACCGGAATCCAACCAAAACTGGCGACCCTGCTTACACCAGTGAGGAGGACATGCCTGATCGATTTCGGGTCAATCGGTCCAGCCAATCACTAACCCTAACCCTAACCCTAGCCTCAGCCTTAAGCCAGGCCTCATGAGAGATTGTCCCTCTGACTAAAATATTCACCAAAAATACAAATTTCACCCGAATCCAACGGGGACTGCTGTGTCTCGTTCAGCCGGTACAGGAGCACGTTTGGGGGAAATTTCGAGTCAATCGGTCCAAAGTCCTGGAAGCTATTGAAAAAATCGGCCGAGGTTTTGAGGAAAAATGGCGGCTTTTCCTTTAAAATATTCATGTAAAATACAAATTCCACCAGAATCCGACCAAAACTGGCGAGCCTCATTCCACCGGTGAGGAGGACATGCGTGATCAATTTCGAGTCAATCGGTCAAAAGACGACCGTGGTCCGAAACCCCAGCCCCTTAACCCTAACCCTAGCCCTAACAGCAGCCTTAAGCCAGCCTCATTTAAAATGGCCCCTTTCACTAAAATATTCACCAAAAATACAAATTCCACCCGAATCCAACGGGGACTGCTGTGTCTCGTTCAGCCGGCACAGGAGCACGTTTGGGAGAAGTTTCGAGTCAATCGGTCCAAAGACCTGGAAGCTATTGAACTAAATCGGCGGGGTATTTTTTCGTGAAAAATGGTCTTTTCTTTAAAATATTCATGTAAAATACAAATTCCACCGGAATCCAACCAAAACTGGCGACCCTGCTTACACCAGTGAGGAGGACATGCCTGATCGATTTCGGGTCAATCGGTCCAGCCAATCACTAACCCTAACCCTAACCCTAACCCTAGCCTCAGCCTTAAGCCAGGCCTCATGAGAGATTGTCCCTCTGACTAAAATATTCACCAAAAATACAAATTTCCCCCGAATCCAACGGGGACTGCTGTGTCTCGTTCAGCCGGTACAGGAGCACGTTTGGGGGAAATTTCGAGTCAATCGGTCCAAAGACCTGGAAGCTATTGAAAAAATCGGCCGAGGTTTTGAGGAAAAATGGCCGCTTTTCCTTTAAAATATTCATGTAAAATACAAATTCCACCAGAATCCGACCAAAACTGGCGAGCCTCATTCCACCGGTGAGGAGGACATGCGTGATCAATTTCGAGTCAATCGGTCAAAAGACGACCGTGGTCCGAAACCCCAGCCCCTTAACCCTAACAGCAGCCTTAAGCCAGCCTCATTTAAAATGGCCCCTTTCACTAAAATATTCACCAAAAATACAAATTCCACCCGAATCCAACGGGGACTGCTGTGTCTCGTTCAGCCGGCACAGGAGCACGTTTGGGAGAAGTTTCGAGTCAATCGGTCCAAAGACCTGGAAGCTATTGAACTAAATCGGTGGGGTATTTTTTCGTGAAAAATGGTCTTTTCTTTAAAATATTCATGTAAAATACAAATTCCACCGGAATCCAACCAAAACTGGCGACCCTGCTTACACCAGTGAGGAGGACATGCCTGATCGATTTCGGGTCAATCGGTCCAGCCAATCACTAACCCTAACCCTAACCCTAACCCTAGCCTCAGCCTTAAGCCAGGCCTCATGAGAGATTGTCCCTCTGACTAAAATATTCACCAAAAATACAAATTTCACCCGAATCCAACGGGGACTGCTGTGTCTCGTTCAGCCGGTACAGGAGCACGTTTGGGGGAAATTTCGAGTCAATCGGTCCAAAGTCCTGGAAGCTATTGAAAAAATCGGCCGAGGTTTTGAGGAAAAATGGCCGCTTTTCCTTTAAAATATTCATGTAAAATACAAATTCCACCAGAATCCGACCAAAACTGGCGAGCCTCATTCCACCGGTGAGGAGGACATGCGTGATCAATTTCGAGTCAATCGGTCAAAAGACGACCGTGGTCCGAAACCCCAGCCCCTTAACCCTAACCCTAGCCCTAACAGCAGCCTTAAGCCAGCCTCATTTAAAATGGCCCCTTTCACTAAAATATTCACCAAAAATACAAATTCCACCCGAATCCAACGGGGACTGCTGTGTCTCGTTCAGCCGGCACAGGAGCACGTTTGGGAGAAGTTTCGAGTCAATCGGTCCAAAGACCTGGAAGCTATTGAACTAAATCGGCGGGGTATTTTTTCGTGAAAAATGGTCTTTTCTTTAAAATATTCATGTAAAATACAAATTCCACCGGAATCCAACCAAAACTGGCGACCCTGCTTACACCAGTGAGGAGGACATGCCTGATCGATTTCGGGTCAATCGGTCCAGCCAATCACTAACCCTAACCCTAACCCTAACCCTAGCCTCAGCCTTAAGCCAGGCCTCATGAGAGATTGTCCCTCTGACTAAAATATTCACCAAAAATACAAATTTCCCCCGAATCCAACGGGGACTGCTGTGTCTCGTTCAGCCGGTACAGGAGCACGTTTGGGGGAAATTTCGAGTCAATCGGTCCAAAGACCTGGAAGCTATTGAAAAAATCGGCCGAGGTTTTGAGGAAAAATGGCCGCTTTTCCTTTAAAATATTCATGTAAAATACAAATTCCACCAGAATCCGACCAAAACTGGCGAGCCTCATTCCACCGGTGAGGAGGACATGCGTGATCAATTTCGAGTCAATCGGTCAAAAGACGACCGTGGTCCGAAACCCCAGCCCCTTAACCCTAACAGCAGCCTTAAGCCAGCCTCATTTAAAATGGCCCCTTTCACTAAAATATTCACCAAAAATACAAATTCCACCCGAATCCAACGGGGACTGCTGTGTCTCGTTCAGCCGGCACAGGAGCACGTTTGGGAGAAGTTTCGAGTCAATCGGTCCAAAGACCTGGAAGCTATTGAACTAAATCGGTGGGGTATTTTTTCGTGAAAAATGGTCTTTTCTTTAAAATATTCATGTAAAATACAAATTCCACCGGAATCCAACCAAAACTGGCGACCCTGCTTACACCAGTGAGGAGGACATGCCTGATCGATTTCGGGTCAATCGGTCCAGCCAATCACTAACCCTAACCCTAACCCTAGCCTCAGCCTTAAGCCAGGCCTCATGAGAGATTGTCCCTCTGACTAAAATATTCACCAAAAATACAAATTTCACCCGAATCCAACGGGGACTGCTGTGTCTCGTTCAGCCGGTACAGGAGCACGTTTGGGGGAAATTTCGAGTCAATCGGTCCAAAGTCCTGGAAGCTATTGAAAAAATCGGCCGAGGTTTTGAGGAAAAATGGCCGCTTTTCCTTTAAAATATTCATGTAAAATACAAATTCCACCAGAATCCGACCAAAACTGGCGAGCCTCATTCCACCGGTGAGGAGGACATGCGTGATCAATTTCGAGTCAATCGGTCAAAAGACGACCGTGGTCCGAAACCCCAGCCCCTTAACCCTAACCCTAGCCCTAACAGCAGCCTTAAGCCAGCCTCATTTAAAATGGCCCCTTTCACTAAAATATTCACCAAAAATACAAATTCCACCCGAATCCAACGGGGACTGCTGTGTCTCGTTCAGCCGGCACAGGAGCACGTTTGGGAGAAGTTTCGAGTCAATCGGTCCAAAGACCTGGAAGCTATTGAACTAAATTGGCGGGGTATTTTTTCGTGAAAAATGGTCTTTTCTTTAAAATATTCATGTAAAATACAAATTCCACCGGAATCCAACCAAAACTGGCGACCCTGCTTACACCAGTGAGGAGGACATGCCTGAACGATTTCGGGTCAATCGGTCCAGCCAATCACTAACCCTAACCCTAACCCTAACCCTAGCCTCAGCCTTAAGCCAGGCCTCATGAGAGATTGTCCCTCTGACTAAAATATTCACCAAAAATACAAATTTCACCCGAATCCAACGGGGACTGCTGTGTCTCGTTCAGCCGGTACAGGAGCACGTTTGGGGGAAATTTCGAGTCAATCGGTCCAAAGACCTGGAAGCTATTGAAAAAATCGGCCGAGGTTTTGAGGAAAAATGGCCGCTTTTCCTTTAAAATATTCATGTAAAATACAAATTCCACCAGAATCCGACCAAAACTGGCGAGCCTCATTCCACCGGTGAGGAGGACATGCGTGATCAATTTCGAGTCAATCGGTCAAAAGACGACCGTGGTCCGAAACCCCAGCCCCTTAACCCTAACAGCAGCCTTAAGCCAGCCTCATTTAAAATGGCCCCTTTCACTAAAATATTCACCAAAAATACAAATTCCACCCGAATCCAACGGGGACTGCTGTGTCTCGTTCAGCCGGCACAGGAGCACGTTTGGGAGAAGTTTCGAGTCAATCGGTCCAAAGACCTGGAAGCTATTGAACTAAATCGGTGGGGTATTTTTTCGTGAAAAATGGTCTTTTCTTTAAAATATTCATGTAAAATACAAATTCCACCGGAATCCAACCAAAACTGGCGACCCTGCTTACACCAGTGAGGAGGACATGCCTGATCGATTTCGGGTCAATCGGTCCAGCCAATCACTAACCCTAACCCTAACCCTAGCCTCAGCCTTAAGCCAGGCCTCATGAGAGATTGTCCCTCTGACTAAAATATTCACCAAAAATACAAATTTCACCCGAATCCAACGGGGACTGCTGTGTCTCGTTCAGCCGGTACAGGAGCACGTTTGGGGGAAATTTCGAGTCAATCGGTCCAAAGTCCTGGAAGCTATTGAAAAAATCGGCCGAGGTTTTGAGGAAAAATGGCCGCTTTTCCTTTAAAATATTCATGTAAAATACAAATTCCACCAGAATCCGACCAAAACTGGCGAGCCTCATTCCACCGGTGAGGAGGACATGCGTGGTCAATTTCGAGTCAATCGGTCAAAAGACGACCGTGGTCCGAAACCCCAGCCCCTTAACCCTAACCCTAGCCCTAACAGCAGCCTTAAGCCAGCCTCATTTAAAATGGCCCCTTTCACTAAAATATTCACCAAAAATACAAATTCCACCCGAATCCAACGGGGACTGCTGTGTCTCGTTCAGCCGGCACAGGAGCACGTTTGGGAGAAGTTTCGAGTCAATCGGTCCAAAGACCTGGAAGCTATTGAACTAAATCGGTGGGGTATTTTTTCGTGAAAAATGGTCTTTTCTTTAAAATATTCATGTAAAATACAAATTCCACCGGAATCCAACCAAAACTGGCGACCCTGCTTACACCAGTGAGGAGGACATGCCTGATCGATTTCGGGTCAATCGGTCCAGCCAATCACTAACCCTAACCCTAACCCTAACCCTAGCCTCAGCCTTAAGCCAGGCCTCATGAGAGATTGTCCCTCTGACTAAAATATTCACCAAAAATACAAATTTCACCCGAATCCAACGGGGACTGCTGTGTCTCGTTCAGCCGGTACAGGAGCACGTTTGGGGGAAATTTCGAGTCAATCGGTCCAAAGACCTGGAAGCTATTGAAAAAATCGGCCGAGGTTTTGAGGAAAAATGGCCGCTTTTCCTTTAAAATATTCATGTAAAATACAAATTCCACCAGAATCCGACCAAAACTGGCGAGCCTCATTCCACCGGTGAGGAGGACATGCGTGGTCAATTTCGAGTCAATCGGTCAAAAGACGACCGTGGTCCGAAACCCCAGCCCCTTAACCCTAACCCTAGCCCTAACAGCAGCCTTAAGCCAGCCTCATTTAAAATGGCCCCTTTCACTAAAATATTCACCAAAAATACAAATTCCACCCGAATCCAACGGGGACTGCTGTGTCTCGTTCAGCCGGCACAGGAGCACGTTTGGGAGAAGTTTCGAGTCAATCGGTCCAAAGACCTGGAAGCTATTGAACTAAATCGGTGGGGTATTTTTTCGTGAAAAATGGTCTTTTCTTTAAAATATTCATGTAAAATACAAATTCCACCGGAATCCAACCAAAACTGGCGACCCTGCTTACACCAGTGAGGAGGACATGCCTGATCGATTTCGGGTCAATCGGTCCAGCCAATCACTAACCCTAACCCTAACCCTAACCCTAGCCTCAGCCTTAAGCCAGGCCTCATGAGAGATTGTCCCTCTGACTAAAATATTCACCAAAAATACAAATTTCACCCGAATCCAACGGGGACTGCTGTGTCTCGTTCAGCCGGTACAGGAGCACGTTTGGGGGAAATTTCGAGTCAATCGGTCCAAAGACCTGGAAGCTATTGAAAAAATCGGCCGAGGTTTTGAGGAAAAATGGCCGCTTTTCCTTTAAAATATTCATGTAAAATACAAATTCCACCAGAATCCGACCAAAACTGGCGAGCCTCATTCCACCGGTGAGGAGGACATGCGTGATCAATTTCGAGTCAATCGGTCAAAAGACGACCGTGGTCCGAAACCCCAGCCCCTTAACCCTAACCCTAGCCCTAACAGCAGCCTTAAGCCAGCCTCATTTAAAATGGCCCCTTGCACTAAAATATTCACCAAAAATACAAATTCCACCCGAATCCAACGGGGACTGCTGTGTCTCGTTCAGCCGGCACAGGAGCACGTTTGGGAGAAGTTTCGAGTCAATCGGTCCAAAGACCTGGAAGCTATTGAACTAAATCGGCGGGGTATTTTTTCGTGAAAAATGGTCTTTTCTTTAAAATATTCATGTAAAATACAAATTCCACCGGAATCCAACCAAAACTGGCGACCCTGCTTACACCAGTGAGGAGGACATGCCTGATCGATTTCGGGTCAATCGGTCCAGCCAATCACTAACCCTAACCCTAACCCTAACCCTAGCCTCAGCCTTAAGCCAGGCCTCATGAGAGATTGTCCCTCTGACTAAAATATTCACCAAAAATACAAATTTCCCCCGAATCCAACGGGGACTGCTGTGTCTCGTTCAGCCGGTACAGGAGCACGTTTGGGGGAAATTTCGAGTCAATCGGTCCAAAGACCTGGAAGCTATTGAAAAAATCGGCCGAGGTTTTGAGGAAAAATGGCCGCTTTTCCTTTAAAATATTCATGTAAAATACAAATTCCACCAGAATCCGACCAAAACTGGCGAGCCTCATTCCACCGGTGAGGAGGACATGCGTGATCAATTTCGAGTCAATCGGTCAAAAGACGACCGTGGTCCGAAACCCCAGCCCCTTAACCCTAACAGCAGCCTTAAGCCAGCCTCATTTAAAATGGCCCCTTTCACTAAAATATTCACCAAAAATACAAATTCCACCCGAATCCAACGGGGACTGCTGTGTCTCGTTCAGCCGGCACAGGAGCACGTTTGGGAGAAGTTTCGAGTCAATCGGTCCAAAGACCTGGAAGCTATTGAACTAAATCGGTGGGGTATTTTTTCGTGAAAAATGGTCTTTTCTTTAAAATATTCATGTAAAATACAAATTCCACCGGAATCCAACCAAAACTGGCGACCCTGCTTACACCAGTGAGGAGGACATGCCTGATCGATTTCGGGTCAATCGGTCCAGCCAATCACTAACCCTAACCCTAACCCTAGCCTCAGCCTTAAGCCAGGCCTCATGAGAGATTGTCCCTCTGACTAAAATATTCACCAAAAATACAAATTTCACCCGAATCCAACGGGGACTGCTGTGTCTCGTTCAGCCGGTACAGGAGCACGTTTGGGGGAAATTTCGAGTCAATCGGTCCAAAGACCTGGAAGCTATTGAAAAAATCGGCCGAGGTTTTGAGGAAAAATGGCCGCTTTTCCTTTAAAATATTCATGTAAAATACAAATTCCACCAGAATCCGACCAAAACTGGCGAGCCTCATTCCACCGGTGAGGAGGACATGCGTGATCAATTTCGAGTCAATCGGTCAAAAGACGACCGTGGTCCGAAACCCCAGCCCCTTAACCCTAACAGCAGCCTTAAGCCAGCCTCATTTAAAATGGCCCCTTTCACTAAAATATTCACCAAAAATACAAATTCCACCCGAATCCAACGGGGACTGCTGTGTCTCGTTCAGCCGGCACAGGAGCACGTTTGGGAGAAGTTTCGAGTCAATCGGTCCAAAGACCTGGAAGCTATTGAACTAAATCGGTGGGGTATTTTTTCGTGAAAAATGGTCTTTTCTTTAAAATATTCATGTAAAATACAAATTCCACCGGAATCCAACCAAAACTGGCGACCCTGCTTACACCAGTGAGGAGGACATGCCTGATCGATTTCGGGTCAATCGGTCCAGCCAATCACTAACCCTAACCCTAACCCTAGCCTCAGCCTTAAGCCAGGCCTCATGAGAGATTGTCCCTCTGACTAAAATATTCACCAAAAATACAAATTTCACCCGAATCCAACGGGGACTGCTGTGTCTCGTTCAGCCGGTACAGGAGCACGTTTGGGGGAAATTTCGAGTCAATCGGTCCAAAGTCCTGGAAGCTATTGAAAAAATCGGCCGAGGTTTTGAGGAAAAATGGCGGCTTTTCCTTTAAAATATTCATGTAAAATACAAATTCCACCAGAATCCGACCAAAACTGGCGAGCCTCATTCCACCGGTGAGGAGGACATGCGTGATCAATTTCGAGTCAATCGGTCAAAAGACGACCGTGGTCCGAAACCCCAGCCCCTTAACCCTAACCCTAGCCCTAACAGCAGCCTTAAGCCAGCCTCATTTAAAATGGCCCCTTTCACTAAAATATTCACCAAAAATACAAATTCCACCCGAATCCAACGGGGACTGCTGTGTCTCGTTCAGCCGGCACAGGAGCACGTTTGGGAGAAGTTTCGAGTCAATCGGTCCAAAGACCTGGAAGCTATTGAACTAAATCGGCGGGGTATTTTTTCGTGAAAAATGGTCTTTTCTTTAAAATATTCATGTAAAATACAAATTCCACCGGAATCCAACCAAAACTGGCGACCCTGCTTACACCAGTGAGGAGGACATGCCTGATCGATTTCGGGTCAATCGGTCCAGCCAATCACTAACCCTAACCCTAACCCTAACCCTAGCCTCAGCCTTAAGCCAGGCCTCATGAGAGATTGTCCCTCTGACTAAAATATTCACCAAAAATACAAATTTCCCCCGAATCCAACGGGGACTGCTGTGTCTCGTTCAGCCGGTACAGGAGCACGTTTGGGGGAAATTTCGAGTCAATCGGTCCAAAGACCTGGAAGCTATTGAAAAAATCGGCCGAGGTTTTGAGGAAAAATGGCCGCTTTTCCTTTAAAATATTCATGTAAAATACAAATTCCACCAGAATCCGACCAAAACTGGCGAGCCTCATTCCACCGGTGAGGAGGACATGCGTGATCAATTTCGAGTCAATCGGTCAAAAGACGACCGTGGTCCGAAACCCCAGCCCCTTAACCCTAACAGCAGCCTTAAGCCAGCCTCATTTAAAATGGCCCCTTTCACTAAAATATTCACCAAAAATACAAATTCCACCCGAATCCAACGGGGACTGCTGTGTCTCGTTCAGCCGGCACAGGAGCACGTTTGGGAGAAGTTTCGAGTCAATCGGTCCAAAGACCTGGAAGCTATTGAACTAAATCGGTGGGGTATTTTTTCGTGAAAAATGGTCTTTTCTTTAAAATATTCATGTAAAATACAAATTCCACCGGAATCCAACCAAAACTGGCGACCCTGCTTACACCAGTGAGGAGGACATGCCTGATCGATTTCGGGTCAATCGGTCCAGCCAATCACTAACCCTAACCCTAACCCTAGCCTCAGCCTTAAGCCAGGCCTCATGAGAGATTGTCCCTCTGACTAAAATATTCACCAAAAATACAAATTTCACCCGAATCCAACGGGGACTGCTGTGTCTCGTTCAGCCGGTACAGGAGCACGTTTGGGGGAAATTTCGAGTCAATCGGTCCAAAGTCCTGGAAGCTATTGAAAAAATCGGCCGAGGTTTTGAGGAAAAATGGCCGCTTTTCCTTTAAAATATTCATGTAAAATACAAATTCCACCAGAATCCGACCAAAACTGGCGAGCCTCATTCCACCGGTGAGGAGGACATGCGTGATCAATTTCGAGTCAATCGGTCAAAAGATGACCGTGGTCCGAAACCCCAGCCCCTTAACCCTAACCCTAGCCCTAACAGCAGCCTTAAGCCAGCCTCATTTAAAATGGCCCCTTTCACTAAAATATTCACCAAAAATACAAATTCCACCCGAATCCAACGGGGACTGCTGTGTCTCGTTCAGCCGGCACAGGAGCACGTTTGGGAGAAGTTTCGAGTCAATCGGTCCAAAGACCTGGAAGCTATTGAACTAAATTGGCGGGGTATTTTTTCGTGAAAAATGGTCTTTTCTTTAAAATATTCATGTAAAATACAAATTCCACCGGAATCCAACCAAAACTGGCGACCCTGCTTACACCAGTGAGGAGGACATGCCTGAACGATTTCGGGTCAATCGGTCCAGCCAATCACTAACCCTAACCCTAACCCTAACCCTAGCCTCAGCCTTAAGCCAGGCCTCATGAGAGATTGTCCCTCTGACTAAAATATTCACCAAAAATACAAATTTCACCCGAATCCAACGGGGACTGCTGTGTCTCGTTCAGCCGGTACAGGAGCACGTTTGGGGGAAATTTCGAGTCAATCGGTCCAAAGACCTGGAAGCTATTGAAAAAATCGGCCGAGGTTTTGAGGAAAAATGGCCGCTTTTCCTTTAAAATATTCATGTAAAATACAAATTCCACCAGAATCCGACCAAAACTGGCGAGCCTCATTCCACCGGTGAGGAGGACATGCGTGATCAATTTCGAGTCAATCGGTCAAAAGACGACCGTGGTCCGAAACCCCAGCCCCTTAACCCTAACAGCAGCCTTAAGCCAGCCTCATTTAAAATGGCCCCTTTCACTAAAATATTCACCAAAAATACAAATTCCACCCGAATCCAACGGGGACTGCTGTGTCTCGTTCAGCCGGCACAGGAGCACGTTTGGGAGAAGTTTCGAGTCAATCGGTCCAAAGACCTGGAAGCTATTGAACTAAATCGGTGGGGTATTTTTTCGTGAAAAATGGTCTTTTCTTTAAAATATTCATGTAAAATACAAATTCCACCGGAATCCAACCAAAACTGGCGACCCTGCTTACACCAGTGAGGAGGACATGCCTGATCGATTTCGGGTCAATCGGTCCAGCCAATCACTAACCCTAACCCTAACCCTAGCCTCAGCCTTAAGCCAGGCCTCATGAGAGATTGTCCCTCTGACTAAAATATTCACCAAAAATACAAATTTCACCCGAATCCAACGGGGACTGCTGTGTCTCGTTCAGCCGGTACAGGAGCACGTTTGGGGGAAATTTCGAGTCAATCGGTCCAAAGTCCTGGAAGCTATTGAAAAAATCGGCCGAGGTTTTGAGGAAAAATGGCCGCTTTTCCTTTAAAATATTCATGTAAAATACAAATTCCACCAGAATCCGACCAAAACTGGCGAGCCTCATTCCACCGGTGAGGAGGACATGCGTGGTCAATTTCGAGTCAATCGGTCAAAAGACGACCGTGGTCCGAAACCCCAGCCCCTTAACCCTAACCCTAGCCCTAACAGCAGCCTTAAGCCAGCCTCATTTAAAATGGCCCCTTTCACTAAAATATTCACCAAAAATACAAATTCCACCCGAATCCAACGGGGACTGCTGTGTCTCGTTCAGCCGGCACAGGAGCACGTTTGGGAGAAGTTTCGAGTCAATCGGTCCAAAGACCTGGAAGCTATTGAACTAAATCGGCGGGGTATTTTTTCGTGAAAAATGGTCTTTTCTTTAAAATATTCATGTAAAATACAAATTCCACCGGAATCCAACCAAAACTGGCGACCCTGCTTACACCAGTGAGGAGGACATGCCTGATCGATTTCGGGTCAATCGGTCCAGCCAATCACTAACCCTAACCCTAACCCTAACCCTAGCCTCAGCCTTAAGCCAGGCCTCATGAGAGATTGTCCCTCTGACTAAAATATTCACCAAAAATACAAATTTCCCCCGAATCCAACGGGGACTGCTGTGTCTCGTTCAGCCGGTACAGGAGCACGTTTGGGGGAAATTTCGAGTCAATCGGTCCAAAGACCTGGAAGCTATTGAAAAAATCGGCCGAGGTTTTGAGGAAAAATGGCCGCTTTTCCTTTAAAATATTCATGTAAAATACAAATTCCACCAGAATCCGACCAAAACTGGCGAGCCTCATTCCACCGGTGAGGAGGACATGCGTGATCAATTTCGAGTCAATCGGTCAAAAGACGACCGTGGTCCGAAACCCCAGCCCCTTAACCCTAACAGCAGCCTTAAGCCAGCCTCATTTAAAATGGCCCCTTTCACTAAAATATTCACCAAAAATACAAATTCCACCCGAATCCAACGGGGACTGCTGTGTCTCGTTCAGCCGGCACAGGAGCACGTTTGGGAGAAGTTTCGAGTCAATCGGTCCAAAGACCTGGAAGCTATTGAACTAAATCGGTGGGGTATTTTTTCGTGAAAAATGGTCTTTTCTTTAAAATATTCATGTAAAATACAAATTCCACCGGAATCCAACCAAAACTGGCGACCCTGCTTACACCAGTGAGGAGGACATGCCTGATCGATTTCGGGTCAATCGGTCCAGCCAATCACTAACCCTAACCCTAACCCTAGCCTCAGCCTTAAGCCAGGCCTCATGAGAGATTGTCCCTCTGACTAAAATATTCACCAAAAATACAAATTTCACCCGAATCCAACGGGGACTGCTGTGTCTCGTTCAGCCGGTACAGGAGCACGTTTGGGGGAAATTTCGAGTCAATCGGTCCAAAGTCCTGGAAGCTATTGAAAAAATCGGCCGAGGTTTTGAGGAAAAATGGCCGCTTTTCCTTTAAAATATTCATGTAAAATACAAATTCCACCAGAATCCGACCAAAACTGGCGAGCCTCATTCCACCGGTGAGGAGGACATGCGTGATCAATTTCGAGTCAATCGGTCAAAAGATGACCGTGGTCCGAAACCCCAGCCCCTTAACCCTAACCCTAGCCCTAACAGCAGCCTTAAGCCAGCCTCATTTAAAATGGCCCCTTTCACTAAAATATTCACCAAAAATACAAATTCCACCCGAATCCAACGGGGACTGCTGTGTCTCGTTCAGCCGGCACAGGAGCACGTTTGGGAGAAGTTTCGAGTCAATCGGTCCAAAGACCTGGAAGCTATTGAACTAAATTGGCGGGGTATTTTTTCGTGAAAAATGGTCTTTTCTTTAAAATATTCATGTAAAATACAAATTCCACCGGAATCCAACCAAAACTGGCGACCCTGCTTACACCAGTGAGGAGGACATGCCTGAACGATTTCGGGTCAATCGGTCCAGCCAATCACTAACCCTAACCCTAACCCTAACCCTAGCCTCAGCCTTAAGCCAGGCCTCATGAGAGATTGTCCCTCTGACTAAAATATTCACCAAAAATACAAATTTCACCCGAATCCAACGGGGACTGCTGTGTCTCGTTCAGCCGGTACAGGAGCACGTTTGGGGGAAATTTCGAGTCAATCGGTCCAAAGACCTGGAAGCTATTGAAAAAATCGGCCGAGGTTTTGAGGAAAAATGGCCGCTTTTCCTTTAAAATATTCATGTAAAATACAAATTCCACCAGAATCCGACCAAAACTGGCGAGCCTCATTCCACCGGTGAGGAGGACATGCGTGATCAATTTCGAGTCAATCGGTCAAAAGACGACCGTGGTCCGAAACCCCAGCCCCTTAACCCTAACAGCAGCCTTAAGCCAGCCTCATTTAAAATGGCCCCTTTCACTAAAATATTCACCAAAAATACAAATTCCACCCGAATCCAACGGGGACTGCTGTGTCTCGTTCAGCCGGCACAGGAGCACGTTTGGGAGAAGTTTCGAGTCAATCGGTCCAAAGACCTGGAAGCTATTGAACTAAATCGGTGGGGTATTTTTTCGTGAAAAATGGTCTTTTCTTTAAAATATTCATGTAAAATACAAATTCCACCGGAATCCAACCAAAACTGGCGACCCTGCTTACACCAGTGAGGAGGACATGCCTGATCGATTTCGGGTCAATCGGTCCAGCCAATCACTAACCCTAACCCTAACCCTAGCCTCAGCCTTAAGCCAGGCCTCATGAGAGATTGTCCCTCTGACTAAAATATTCACCAAAAATACAAATTTCACCCGAATCCAACGGGGACTGCTGTGTCTCGTTCAGCCGGTACAGGAGCACGTTTGGGGGAAATTTCGAGTCAATCGGTCCAAAGTCCTGGAAGCTATTGAAAAAATCGGCCGAGGTTTTGAGGAAAAATGGCCGCTTTTCCTTTAAAATATTCATGTAAAATACAAATTCCACCAGAATCCGACCAAAACTGGCGAGCCTCATTCCACCGGTGAGGAGGACATGCGTGGTCAATTTCGAGTCAATCGGTCAAAAGACGACCGTGGTCCGAAACCCCAGCCCCTTAACCCTAACCCTAGCCCTAACAGCAGCCTTAAGCCAGCCTCATTTAAAATGGCCCCTTTCACTAAAATATTCACCAAAAATACAAATTCCACCCGAATCCAACGGGGACTGCTGTGTCTCGTTCAGCCGGCACAGGAGCACGTTTGGGAGAAGTTTCGAGTCAATCGGTCCAAAGACCTGGAAGCTATTGAACTAAATCGGTGGGGTATTTTTTCGTGAAAAATGGTCTTTTCTTTAAAATATTCATGTAAAATACAAATTCCACCGGAATCCAACCAAAACTGGCGACCCTGCTTACACCAGTGAGGAGGACATGCCTGATCGATTTCGGGTCAATCGGTCCAGCCAATCACTAACCCTAACCCTAACCCTAACCCTAGCCTCAGCCTTAAGCCAGGCCTCATGAGAGATTGTCCCTCTGACTAAAATATTCACCAAAAATACAAATTTCACCCGAATCCAACGGGGACTGCTGTGTCTCGTTCAGCCGGTACAGGAGCACGTTTGGGGGAAATTTCGAGTCAATCGGTCCAAAGACCTGGAAGCTATTGAAAAAATCGGCCGAGGTTTTGAGGAAAAATGGCCGCTTTTCCTTTAAAATATTCATGTAAAATACAAATTCCACCAGAATCCGACCAAAACTGGCGAGCCTCATTCCACCGGTGAGGAGGACATGCGTGATCAATTTCGAGTCAATCGGTCAAAAGACGACCGTGGTCCGAAACCCCAGCCCCTTAACCCTAACCCTAGCCCTAACAGCAGCCTTAAGCCAGCCTCATTTAAAATGGCCCCTTGCACTAAAATATTCACCAAAAATACAAATTCCACCCGAATCCAACGGGGACTGCTGTGTCTCGTTCAGCCGGCACAGGAGCACGTTTGGGAGAAGTTTCGAGTCAATCGGTCCAAAGACCTGGAAGCTATTGAACTAAATCGGCGGGGTATTTTTTCGTGAAAAATGGTCTTTTCTTTAAAATATTCATGTAAAATACAAATTCCACCGGAATCCAACCAAAACTGGCGACCCTGCTTACACCAGTGAGGAGGACATGCCTGATCGATTTCGGGTCAATCGGTCCAGCCAATCACTAACCCTAACCCTAACCCTAACCCTAGCCTCAGCCTTAAGCCAGGCCTCATGAGAGATTGTCCCTCTGACTAAAATATTCACCAAAAATACAAATTTCCCCCGAATCCAACGGGGACTGCTGTGTCTCGTTCAGCCGGTACAGGAGCACGTTTGGGGGAAATTTCGAGTCAATCGGTCCAAAGACTTGGAAGCTATTGAAAAAATCGGCCGAGGTTTTGAGGAAAAATGGCCGCTTTTCCTTTAAAATATTCATGTAAAATACAAATTCCACCAGAATCCGACCAAAACTGGCGAGCCTCATTCCACCGGTGAGGAGGACATGCGTGATCAATTTCGAGTCAATCGGTCAAAAGACGACCGTGGTCCGAAACCCCAGCCCCTTAACCCTAACAGCAGCCTTAAGCCAGCCTCATTTAAAATGGCCCCTTTCACTAAAATATTCACCAAAAATACAAATTCCACCCGAATCCAACGGGGACTGCTGTGTCTCGTTCAGCCGGCACAGGAGCACGTTTGGGAGAAGTTTCGAGTCAATCGGTCCAAAGACCTGGAAGCTATTGAACTAAATCGGTGGGGTATTTTTTCGTGAAAAATGGTCTTTTCTTTAAAATATTCATGTAAAATACAAATTCCACCGGAATCCAACCAAAACTGGCGACCCTGCTTACACCAGTGAGGAGGACATGCCTGATCGATTTCGGGTCAATCGGTCCAGCCAATCACTAACCCTAACCCTAACCCTAGCCTCAGCCTTAAGCCAGGCCTCATGAGAGATTGTCCCTCTGACTAAAATATTCACCAAAAATACAAATTTCACCCGAATCCAACGGGGACTGCTGTGTCTCGTTCAGCCGGTACAGGAGCACGTTTGGGGGAAATTTCGAGTCAATCGGTCCAAAGTCCTGGAAGCTATTGAAAAAATCGGCCGAGGTTTTGAGGAAAAATGGCCGCTTTTCCTTTAAAATATTCATGTAAAATACAAATTCCACCAGAATCCGACCAAAACTGGCGAGCCTCATTCCACCGGTGAGGAGGACATGCGTGATCAATTTCGAGTCAATCGGTCAAAAGATGACCGTGGTCCGAAACCCCAGCCCCTTAACCCTAACCCTAGCCCTAACAGCAGCCTTAAGCCAGCCTCATTTAAAATGGCCCCTTTCACTAAAATATTCACCAAAAAATTTCGAGTCAATCGGTCAAAAGATGACCGTGGTCCGAAACCCCAGCCCCTTAACCCTAACCCTAGCCCTAACAGCAGCCTTAAGCCAGCCTCATTTAAAATGGCCCCTTTCACTAAAATATTCACCAAAAATACAAATTCCACCCGAATCCAACGGGGACTGCTGTGTCTCGTTCAGCCGGCACAGGAGCACGTTTGGGAGAAGTTTCGAGTCAATCGGTCCAAAGACCTGGAAGCTATTGAACTAAATTGGCGGGGTATTTTTTCGTGAAAAATGGTCTTTTCTTTAAAATATTCATGTAAAATACAAATTCCACCGGAATCCAACCAAAACTGGCGACCCTGCTTACACCAGTGAGGAGGACATGCCTGAACGATTTCGGGTCAATCGGTCCAGCCAATCACTAACCCTAACCCTAACCCTAACCCTAGCCTCAGCCTTAAGCCAGGCCTCATGAGAGATTGTCCCTCTGACTAAAATATTCACCAAAAATACAAATTTCACCCGAATCCAACGGGGACTGCTGTGTCTCGTTCAGCCGGTACAGGAGCACGTTTGGGGGAAATTTCGAGTCAATCGGTCCAAAGACCTGGAAGCTATTGAAAAAATCGGCCGAGGTTTTGAGGAAAAATGGCCGCTTTTCCTTTAAAATATTCATGTAAAATACAAATTCCACCAGAATCCGACCAAAACTGGCGAGCCTCATTCCACCGGTGAGGAGGACATGCGTGATCAATTTCGAGTCAATCGGTCAAAAGACGACCGTGGTCCGAAACCCCAGCCCCTTAACCCTAACAGCAGCCTTAAGCCAGCCTCATTTAAAATGGCCCCTTTCACTAAAATATTCACCAAAAATACAAATTCCACCCGAATCCAACGGGGACTGCTGTGTCTCGTTCAGCCGGCACAGGAGCACGTTTGGGAGAAGTTTCGAGTCAATCGGTCCAAAGACCTGGAAGCTATTGAACTAAATCGGTGGGGTATTTTTTCGTGAAAAATGGTCTTTTCTTTAAAATATTCATGTAAAATACAAATTCCACCGGAATCCAACCAAAACTGGCGACCCTGCTTACACCAGTGAGGAGGACATGCCTGATCGATTTCGGGTCAATCGGTCCAGCCAATCACTAACCCTAACCCTAACCCTAGCCTCAGCCTTAAGCCAGGCCTCATGAGAGATTGTCCCTCTGACTAAAATATTCACCAAAAATACAAATTTCACCCGAATCCAACGGGGACTGCTGTGTCTCGTTCAGCCGGTACAGGAGCACGTTTGGGGGAAATTTCGAGTCAATCGGTCCAAAGTCCTGGAAGCTATTGAAAAAATCGGCCGAGGTTTTGAGGAAAAATGGCCGCTTTTCCTTTAAAATATTCATGTAAAATACAAATTCCACCAGAATCCGACCAAAACTGGCGAGCCTCATTCCACCGGTGAGGAGGACATGCGTGGTCAATTTCGAGTCAATCGGTCAAAAGACGACCGTGGTCCGAAACCCCAGCCCCTTAACCCTAACCCTAGCCCTAACAGCAGCCTTAAGCCAGCCTCATTTAAAATGGCCCCTTTCACTAAAATATTCACCAAAAATACAAATTCCACCCGAATCCAACGGGGACTGCTGTGTCTCGTTCAGCCGGCACAGGAGCACGTTTGGGAGAAGTTTCGAGTCAATCGGTCCAAAGACCTGGAAGCTATTGAACTAAATCGGTGGGGTATTTTTTCGTGAAAAATGGTCTTTTCTTTAAAATATTCATGTAAAATACAAATTCCACCGGAATCCAACCAAAACTGGCGACCCTGCTTACACCAGTGAGGAGGACATGCCTGATCGATTTCGGGTCAATCGGTCCAGCCAATCACTAACCCTAACCCTAACCCTAACCCTAGCCTCAGCCTTAAGCCAGGCCTCATGAGAGATTGTCCCTCTGACTAAAATATTCACCAAAAATACAAATTTCACCCGAATCCAACGGGGACTGCTGTGTCTCGTTCAGCCGGTACAGGAGCACGTTTGGGGGAAATTTCGAGTCAATCGGTCCAAAGACCTGGAAGCTATTGAAAAAATCGGCCGAGGTTTTGAGGAAAAATGGCCGCTTTTCCTTTAAAATATTCATGTAAAATACAAATTCCACCAGAATCCGACCAAAACTGGCGAGCCTCATTCCACCGGTGAGGAGGACATGCGTGATCAATTTCGAGTCAATCGGTCAAAAGACGACCGTGGTCCGAAACCCCAGCCCCTTAACCCTAACCCTAGCCCTAACAGCAGCCTTAAGCCAGCCTCATTTAAAATGGCCCCTTGCACTAAAATATTCACCAAAAATACAAATTCCACCCGAATCCAACGGGGACTGCTGTGTCTCGTTCAGCCGGCACAGGAGCACGTTTGGGAGAAGTTTCGAGTCAATCGGTCCAAAGACCTGGAAGCTATTGAACTAAATCGGCGGGGTATTTTTTCGTGAAAAATGGTCTTTTCTTTAAAATATTCATGTAAAATACAAATTCCACCGGAATCCAACCAAAACTGGCGACCCTGCTTACACCAGTGAGGAGGACATGCCTGATCGATTTCGGGTCAATCGGTCCAGCCAATCACTAACCCTAACCCTAACCCTAACCCTAGCCTCAGCCTTAAGCCAGGCCTCATGAGAGATTGTCCCTCTGACTAAAATATTCACCAAAAATACAAATTTCCCCCGAATCCAACGGGGACTGCTGTGTCTCGTTCAGCCGGTACAGGAGCACGTTTGGGGGAAATTTCGAGTCAATCGGTCCAAAGACTTGGAAGCTATTGAAAAAATCGGCCGAGGTTTTGAGGAAAAATGGCCGCTTTTCCTTTAAAATATTCATGTAAAATACAAATTCCACCAGAATCCGACCAAAACTGGCGAGCCTCATTCCACCGGTGAGGAGGACATGCGTGATCAATTTCGAGTCAATCGGTCAAAAGACGACCGTGGTCCGAAACCCCAGCCCCTTAACCCTAACAGCAGCCTTAAGCCAGCCTCATTTAAAATGGCCCCTTTCACTAAAATATTCACCAAAAATACAAATTCCACCCGAATCCAACGGGGACTGCTGTGTCTCGTTCAGCCGGCACAGGAGCACGTTTGGGAGAAGTTTCGAGTCAATCGGTCCAAAGACCTGGAAGCTATTGAACTAAATCGGTGGGGTATTTTTTCGTGAAAAATGGTCTTTTCTTTAAAATATTCATGTAAAATACAAATTCCACCGGAATCCAACCAAAACTGGCGACCCTGCTTACACCAGTGAGGAGGACATGCCTGATCGATTTCGGGTCAATCGGTCCAGCCAATCACTAACCCTAACCCTAACCCTAGCCTCAGCCTTAAGCCAGGCCTCATGAGAGATTGTCCCTCTGACTAAAATATTCACCAAAAATACAAATTTCACCCGAATCCAACGGGGACTGCTGTGTCTCGTTCAGCCGGTACAGGAGCACGTTTGGGGGAAATTTCGAGTCAATCGGTCCAAAGTCCTGGAAGCTATTGAAAAAATCGGCCGAGGTTTTGAGGAAAAATGGCCGCTTTTCCTTTAAAATATTCATGTAAAATACAAATTCCACCAGAATCCGACCAAAACTGGCGTTAAAATGGCCCCTTTCACTAAAATATTCACCAAAAATACAAATTCCACCCGAATCCAACGGGGACTGCTGTGTCTCGTTCAGCCGGCACAGGAGCACGTTTGGGGGAAATTTCGAGTCAATCGGTCCAAAGTCCTGGAAGCTATTGAAAAAATCGGCCGAGGTTTTGAGGAAAAATGGCCGCTTTTCCTTTAAAATATTCATGTAAAATACAAATTCCACCAGAATCCGACCAAAACTGGCGAGCCTCATTCCACCGGTGAGGAGGACATGCGTGATCAATTTCGAGTCAATCGGTCAAAAGACGACCGTGGTCCGAAACCCCAGCCCCTTAACCCTAACCCTAGCCC
The DNA here is from genome assembly GCF_965226575.1 of Pagrus pagrus. Lineage (NCBI taxonomy): Eukaryota > Metazoa > Chordata > Actinopteri > Spariformes > Sparidae > Pagrus > Pagrus pagrus. The sequence goes on from NC_140198.1 coordinate 19,765,289, forward strand.
TAACAGCAGCCTTAAGCCAGCCTCATTTAAAATGGCCCCTTTCACTAAAATATTCACCAAAAATACAAATTCCACCCGAATCCAACGGGGACTGCTGTGTCTCGTTCAGCCGGCACAGGAGCACGTTTGGGAGAAGTTTCGAGTCAATCGGTCCAAAGACCTGGAAGCTATTGAACTAAATTGGCGGGGTATTTTTTCGTGAAAAATGGTCTTTTCTTTAAAATATTCATGTAAAATACAAATTCCACCGGAATCCAACCAAAACTGGCGACCCTGCTTACACCAGTGAGGAGGACATGCCTGAACGATTTCGGGTCAATCGGTCCAGCCAATCACTAACCCTAACCCTAACCCTAACCCTAGCCTCAGCCTTAAGCCAGGCCTCATGAGAGATTGTCCCTCTGACTAAAATATTCACCAAAAATACAAATTTCACCCGAATCCAACGGGGACTGCTGTGTCTCGTTCAGCCGGTACAGGAGCACGTTTGGGGGAAATTTCGAGTCAATCGGTCCAAAGACCTGGAAGCTATTGAAAAAATCGGCCGAGGTTTTGAGGAAAAATGGCCGCTTTTCCTTTAAAATATTCATGTAAAATACAAATTCCACCAGAATCCGACCAAAACTGGCGAGCCTCATTCCACCGGTGAGGAGGACATGCGTGATCAATTTCGAGTCAATCGGTCAAAAGACGACCGTGGTCCGAAACCCCAGCCCCTTAACCCTAACAGCAGCCTTAAGCCAGCCTCATTTAAAATGGCCCCTTTCACTAAAATATTCACCAAAAATACAAATTCCACCCGAATCCAACGGGGACTGCTGTGTCTCGTTCAGCCGGCACAGGAGCACGTTTGGGAGAAGTTTCGAGTCAATCGGTCCAAAGACCTGGAAGCTATTGAACTAAATCGGTGGGGTATTTTTTCGTGAAAAATGGTCTTTTCTTTAAAATATTCATGTAAAATACAAATTCCACCGGAATCCAACCAAAACTGGCGACCCTGCTTACACCAGTGAGGAGGACATGCCTGATCGATTTCGGGTCAATCGGTCCAGCCAATCACTAACCCTAACCCTAACCCTAGCCTCAGCCTTAAGCCAGGCCTCATGAGAGATTGTCCCTCTGACTAAAATATTCACCAAAAATACAAATTTCACCCGAATCCAACGGGGACTGCTGTGTCTCGTTCAGCCGGTACAGGAGCACGTTTGGGGGAAATTTCGAGTCAATCGGTCCAAAGTCCTGGAAGCTATTGAAAAAATCGGCCGAGGTTTTGAGGAAAAATGGCCGCTTTTCCTTTAAAATATTCATGTAAAATACAAATTCCACCAGAATCCGACCAAAACTGGCGAGCCTCATTCCACCGGTGAGGAGGACATGCGTGGTCAATTTCGAGTCAATCGGTCAAAAGACGACCGTGGTCCGAAACCCCAGCCCCTTAACCCTAACCCTAGCCCTAACAGCAGCCTTAAGCCAGCCTCATTTAAAATGGCCCCTTTCACTAAAATATTCACCAAAAATACAAATTCCACCCGAATCCAACGGGGACTGCTGTGTCTCGTTCAGCCGGCACAGGAGCACGTTTGGGAGAAGTTTCGAGTCAATCGGTCCAAAGACCTGGAAGCTATTGAACTAAATCGGTGGGGTATTTTTTCGTGAAAAATGGTCTTTTCTTTAAAATATTCATGTAAAATACAAATTCCACCGGAATCCAACCAAAACTGGCGACCCTGCTTACACCAGTGAGGAGGACATGCCTGATCGATTTCGGGTCAATCGGTCCAGCCAATCACTAACCCTAACCCTAACCCTAACCCTAGCCTCAGCCTTAAGCCAGGCCTCATGAGAGATTGTCCCTCTGACTAAAATATTCACCAAAAATACAAATTTCACCCGAATCCAACGGGGACTGCTGTGTCTCGTTCAGCCGGTACAGGAGCACGTTTGGGGGAAATTTCGAGTCAATCGGTCCAAAGACCTGGAAGCTATTGAAAAAATCGGCCGAGGTTTTGAGGAAAAATGGCCGCTTTTCCTTTAAAATATTCATGTAAAATACAAATTCCACCAGAATCCGACCAAAACTGGCGAGCCTCATTCCACCGGTGAGGAGGACATGCGTGATCAATTTCGAGTCAATCGGTCAAAAGACGACCGTGGTCCGAAACCCCAGCCCCTTAACCCTAACCCTAGCCCTAACAGCAGCCTTAAGCCAGCCTCATTTAAAATGGCCCCTTGCACTAAAATATTCACCAAAAATACAAATTCCACCCGAATCCAACGGGGACTGCTGTGTCTCGTTCAGCCGGCACAGGAGCACATTTGGGAGAAGTTTCGAGTCAATCGGTCCAAAGACCTGGAAGCTATTGAACTAAATCGGCGGGGTATTTTTTCGTGAAAAATGGTCTTTTCTTTAAAATATTCATGTAAAATACAAATTCCACCGGAATCCAACCAAAACTGGCGACCCTGCTTACACCAGTGAGGAGGACATGCCTGATCGATTTCGGGTCAATCGGTCCAGCCAATCACTAACCCTAACCCTAACCCTAACCCTAGCCTCAGCCTTAAGCCAGGCCTCATGAGAGATTGTCCCTCTGACTAAAATATTCACCAAAAATACAAATTTCCCCCGAATCCAACGGGGACTGCTGTGTCTCGTTCAGCCGGTACAGGAGCACGTTTGGGGGAAATTTCGAGTCAATCGGTCCAAAGACTTGGAAGCTATTGAAAAAATCGGCCGAGGTTTTGAGGAAAAATGGCCGCTTTTCCTTTAAAATATTCATGTAAAATACAAATTCCACCAGAATCCGACCAAAACTGGCGAGCCTCATTCCACCGGTGAGGAGGACATGCGTGATCAATTTCGAGTCAATCGGTCAAAAGACGACCGTGGTCCGAAACCCCAGCCCCTTAACCCTAACAGCAGCCTTAAGCCAGCCTCATTTAAAATGGCCCCTTTCACTAAAATATTCACCAAAAATACAAATTCCACCCGAATCCAACGGGGACTGCTGTGTCTCGTTCAGCCGGCACAGGAGCACGTTTGGGAGAAGTTTCGAGTCAATCGGTCCAAAGACCTGGAAGCTATTGAACTAAATCGGTGGGGTATTTTTTCGTGAAAAATGGTCTTTTCTTTAAAATATTCATGTAAAATACAAATTCCACCGGAATCCAACCAAAACTGGCGACCCTGCTTACACCAGTGAGGAGGACATGCCTGATCGATTTCGGGTCAATCGGTCCAGCCAATCACTAACCCTAACCCTAACCCTAGCCTCAGCCTTAAGCCAGGCCTCATGAGAGATTGTCCCTCTGACTAAAATATTCACCAAAAATACAAATTTCACCCGAATCCAACGGGGACTGCTGTGTCTCGTTCAGCCGGTACAGGAGCACGTTTGGGGGAAATTTCGAGTCAATCGGTCCAAAGTCCTGGAAGCTATTGAAAAAATCGGCCGAGGTTTTGAGGAAAAATGGCCGCTTTTCCTTTAAAATATTCATGTAAAATACAAATTCCACCAGAATCCGACCAAAACTGGCGAGCCTCATTCCACCGGTGAGGAGGACATGCGTGATCAATTTCGAGTCAATCGGTCAAAAGACGACCGTGGTCCGAAACCCCAGCCCCTTAACCCTAACCCTAGCCCTAACAGCAGCCTTAAGCCAGCCTCATTTAAAATGGCCCCTTTCACTAAAATATTCACCAAAAATACAAATTCCACCCGAATCCAACGGGGACTGCTGTGTCTCGTTCAGCCGGCACAGGAGCACGTTTGGGAGAAGTTTCGAGTCAATCGGTCCAAAGACCTGGAAGCTATTGAACTAAATTGGCGGGGTATTTTTTCGTGAAAAATGGTCTTTTCTTTAAAATATTCATGTAAAATACAAATTCCACCGGAATCCAACCAAAACTGGCGACCCTGCTTACACCAGTGAGGAGGACATGCCTGAACGATTTCGGGTCAATCGGTCCAGCCAATCACTAACCCTAACCCTAACCCTAACCCTAGCCTCAGCCTTAAGCCAGGCCTCATGAGAGATTGTCCCTCTGACTAAAATATTCACCAAAAATACAAATTTCACCCGAATCCAACGGGGACTGCTGTGTCTCGTTCAGCCGGTACAGGAGCACGTTTGGGGGAAATTTCGAGTCAATCGGTCCAAAGACCTGGAAGCTATTGAAAAAATCGGCCGAGGTTTTGAGGAAAAATGGCCGCTTTTCCTTTAAAATATTCATGTAAAATACAAATTCCACCAGAATCCGACCAAAACTGGCGAGCCTCATTCCACCGGTGAGGAGGACATGCGTGATCAATTTCGAGTCAATCGGTCAAAAGACGACCGTGGTCCGAAACCCCAGCCCCTTAACCCTAACCCTAGCCCTAACAGCAGCCTTAAGCCAGCCTCATTTAAAATGGCCCCTTTCACTAAAATATTCACCAAAAATACAAATTCCACCCGAATCCAACGGGGACTGCTGTGTCTCGTTCAGCCGGCACAGGAGCACGTTTGGGAGAAGTTTCGAGTCAATCGGTCCAAAGACCTGGAAGCTATTGAACTAAATCGGCGGGGTATTTTTTCGTGAAAAATGGTCTTTTCTTTAAAATATTCATGTAAAATACAAATTCCACCGGAATCCAACCAAAACTGGCGACCCTGCTTACACCAGTGAGGAGGACATGCCTGATCGATTTCGGGTCAATCGGTCCAGCCAATCACTAACCCTAACCCTAGCCTCAGCCTTAAGCCAGGCCTCATGAGAGATTGTCCCTCTGACTAAAATATTCACCAAAAATACAAATTTCACCCGAATCCAACGGGGACTGCTGTGTCTCGTTCAGCCGGTACAGGAGCACGTTTGGGGGAAATTTCGAGTCAATCGGTCCAAAGACCTGGAAGCTATTGAAAAAATCGGCCGAGGTTTTGAGGAAAAATGGCCGCTTTTCCTTTAAAATATTCATGTAAAATACAAATTCCACCAGAATCCGACCAAAACTGGCGAGCCTCATTCCACCGGTGAGGAGGCCATGCGTGATCAATTTCGAGTCAATCGGTCAAAAGACGACCGTGGTCCGAAAGCCCAGCCCCTTAACCCTAACCCTAGCCCTAACAGCAGCCTTAAGCCAGCCTCATTTAAAATGGCCCCTTGCACTAAAATATTCACCAAAAATACAAATTCCACCCGAATCCAACGGGGACTGCTGTGTCTCGTTCAGCCGGCACAGGAGCACGTTTGGGAGAAGTTTCGAGTCAATCGGTCCAAAGACCTGGAAGCTATTGAACTAAATCGGCGGGGTATTTTTTCGTGAAAAATGGTCTTTTCTTTAAAATATTCATGTAAAATACAAATTCCACCGGAATCCAACCAAAACTGGCGACCCTGCTTACACCAGTGAGGAGGACATGCCTGATCGATTTCGGGTCAATCGGTCCAGCCAATCACTAACCCTAACCCTAGCCTCAGCCTTAAGCCAGGCCTCATGAGAGATTGTCCCTCTGACTAAAATATTCACCAAAAATACAAATTTCACCCGAATCCAACGGGGACTGCTGTGTCTCGTTCAGCCGGTACAGGAGCACGTTTGGGGGAAATTTCGAGTCAATCGGTCCAAAGACCTGGAAGCTATTGAAAAAATCGGCCGAGGTTTTGAGGAAAAATGGCGGCTTTTCCTTTAAAATATTCATGTAAAATACAAATTCCACCAGAATCCGACCAAAACTGGCGAGCCTCATTCCACCGGTGAGGAGGACATGCGTGATCAATTTCGAGTCAATCGGTCAAAAGACGACCGTGGTCCGAAACCCCAGCCCCTTAACCCTAACCCTAGCCCTAACAGCAGCCTTAAGCCAGCCTCATTTAAAATGGCCCCTTTCACTAAAATATTCACCAAAAATACAAATTCCACCCGAATCCAACGGGGACTGCTGTGTCTCGTTCAGCCGGCACAGGAGCACGTTTGGGAGAAGTTTCGAGTCAATCGGTCCAAAGACCTGGAAGCTATTGAACTAAATCGGCGGGGTATTTTTTCGTGAAAAATGGTCTTTTCTTTAAAATATTCATGTAAAATACAAATTCCACCGGAATCCAACCAAAACTGGCGACCCTGCTTACACCAGTGAGGAGGACATGCCTGATCGATTTCGGGTCAATCGGTCCAGCCAATCACTAACCCTAACCCTAACCCTAACCCTAGCCTCAGCCTTAAGCCAGGCCTCATGAGAGATTGTCCCTCTGACTAAAATATTCACCAAAAATACAAATTTCCCCCGAATCCAACGGGGACTGCTGTGTCTCGTTCAGCCGGTACAGGAGCACGTTTGGGGGAAATTTCGAGTCAATCGGTCCAAAGACCTGGAAGCTATTGAAAAAATCGGCCGAGGTTTTGAGGAAAAATGGCCGCTTTTCCTTTAAAATATTCATGTAAAATACAAATTCCACCAGAATCCGACCAAAACTGGCGAGCCTCATTCCACCGGTGAGGAGGACATGCGTGATCAATTTCGAGTCAATCGGTCAAAAGACGACCGTGGTCCGAAACCCCAGCCCCTTAACCCTAACCCTAGCCCTAACAGCAGCCTTAAGCCAGCCTCATTTAAAATGGCCCCTTTCACTAAAATATTCACCAAAAATACAAATTCCACCCGAATCCAACGGGGACTGCTGTGTCTCGTTCAGCCGGCACAGGAGCACGTTTGGGAGAAGTTTCGAGTCAATCGGTCCAAAGACCTGGAAGCTATTGAACTAAATTGGCGGGGTATTTTTTCGTGAAAAATGGTCTTTTCTTTAAAATATTCATGTAAAATACAAATTCCACCGGAATCCAACCAAAACTGGCGACCCTGCTTACACCAGTGAGGAGGACATGCCTGAACGATTTCGGGTCAATCGGTCCAGCCAATCACTAACCCTAACCCTAACCCTAACCCTAGCCTCAGCCTTAAGCCAGGCCTCATGAGAGATTGTCCCTCTGACTAAAATATTCACCAAAAATACAAATTTCACCCGAATCCAACGGGGACTGCTGTGTCTCGTTCAGCCGGTACAGGAGCACGTTTGGGGGAAATTTCGAGTCAATCGGTCCAAAGACCTGGAAGCTATTGAAAAAATCGGCCGAGGTTTTGAGGAAAAATGGCCGCTTTTCCTTTAAAATATTCATGTAAAATACAAATTCCACCAGAATCCGACCAAAACTGGCGAGCCTCATTCCACCGGTGAGGAGGACATGCGTGATCAATTTCGAGTCAATCGGTCAAAAGACGACCGTGGTCCGAAACCCCAGCCCCTTAACCCTAACAGCAGCCTTAAGCCAGCCTCATTTAAAATGGCCCCTTTCACTAAAATATTCACCAAAAATACAAATTCCACCCGAATCCAACGGGGACTGCTGTGTCTCGTTCAGCCGGCACAGGAGCACGTTTGGGAGAAGTTTCGAGTCAATCGGTCCAAAGACCTGGAAGCTATTGAACTAAATCGGTGGGGTATTTTTTCGTGAAAAATGGTCTTTTCTTTAAAATATTCATGTAAAATACAAATTCCACCGGAATCCAACCAAAACTGGCGACCCTGCTTACACCAGTGAGGAGGACATGCCTGATCGATTTCGGGTCAATCGGTCCAGCCAATCACTAACCCTAACCCTAACCCTAGCCTCAGCCTTAAGCCAGGCCTCATGAGAGATTGTCCCTCTGACTAAAATATTCACCAAAAATACAAATTTCACCCGAATCCAACGGGGACTGCTGTGTCTCGTTCAGCCGGTACAGGAGCACGTTTGGGGGAAATTTCGAGTCAATCGGTCCAAAGTCCTGGAAGCTATTGAAAAAATCGGCCGAGGTTTTGAGGAAAAATGGCCGCTTTTCCTTTAAAATATTCATGTAAAATACAAATTCCACCAGAATCCGACCAAAACTGGCGAGCCTCATTCCACCGGTGAGGAGGACATGCGTGGTCAATTTCGAGTCAATCGGTCAAAAGACGACCGTGGTCCGAAACCCCAGCCCCTTAACCCTAACCCTAGCCCTAACAGCAGCCTTAAGCCAGCCTCATTTAAAATGGCCCCTTTCACTAAAATATTCACCAAAAATACAAATTCCACCCGAATCCAACGGGGACTGCTGTGTCTCGTTCAGCCGGCACAGGAGCACGTTTGGGAGAAGTTTCGAGTCAATCGGTCCAAAGACCTGGAAGCTATTGAACTAAATCGGTGGGGTATTTTTTCGTGAAAAATGGTCTTTTCTTTAAAATATTCATGTAAAATACAAATTCCACCGGAATCCAACCAAAACTGGCGACCCTGCTTACACCAGTGAGGAGGACATGCCTGATCGATTTCGGGTCAATCGGTCCAGCCAATCACTAACCCTAACCCTAACCCTAACCCTAGCCTCAGCCTTAAGCCAGGCCTCATGAGAGATTGTCCCTCTGACTAAAATATTCACCAAAAATACAAATTTCACCCGAATCCAACGGGGACTGCTGTGTCTCGTTCAGCCGGTACAGGAGCACGTTTGGGGGAAATTTCGAGTCAATCGGTCCAAAGACCTGGAAGCTATTGAAAAAATCGGCCGAGGTTTTGAGGAAAAATGGCCGCTTTTCCTTTAAAATATTCATGTAAAATACAAATTCCACCAGAATCCGACCAAAACTGGCGAGCCTCATTCCACCGGTGAGGAGGACATGCGTGATCAATTTCGAGTCAATCGGTCAAAAGACGACCGTGGTCCGAAACCCCAGCCCCTTAACCCTAACCCTAGCCCTAACAGCAGCCTTAAGCCAGCCTCATTTAAAATGGCCCCTTGCACTAAAATATTCACCAAAAATACAAATTCCACCCGAATCCAACGGGGACTGCTGTGTCTCGTTCAGCCGGCACAGGAGCACGTTTGGGAGAAGTTTCGAGTCAATCGGTCCAAAGACCTGGAAGCTATTGAACTAAATCGGCGGGGTATTTTTTCGTGAAAAATGGTCTTTTCTTTAAAATATTCATGTAAAATACAAATTCCACCGGAATCCAACCAAAACTGGCGACCCTGCTTACACCAGTGAGGAGGACATGCCTGATCGATTTCGGGTCAATCGGTCCAGCCAATCACTAACCCTAACCCTAACCCTAACCCTAGCCTCAGCCTTAAGCCAGGCCTCATGAGAGATTGTCCCTCTGACTAAAATATTCACCAAAAATACAAATTTCCCCCGAATCCAACGGGGACTGCTGTGTCTCGTTCAGCCGGTACAGGAGCACGTTTGGGGGAAATTTCGAGTCAATCGGTCCAAAGACTTGGAAGCTATTGAAAAAATCGGCCGAGGTTTTGAGGAAAAATGGCCGCTTTTCCTTTAAAATATTCATGTAAAATACAAATTCCACCAGAATCCGACCAAAACTGGCGAGCCTCATTCCACCGGTGAGGAGGACATGCGTGATCAATTTCGAGTCAATCGGTCAAAAGACGACCGTGGTCCGAAACCCCAGCCCCTTAACCCTAACAGCAGCCTTAAGCCAGCCTCATTTAAAATGGCCCCTTTCACTAAAATATTCACCAAAAATACAAATTCCACCCGAATCCAACGGGGACTGCTGTGTCTCGTTCAGCCGGCACAGGAGCACGTTTGGGAGAAGTTTCGAGTCAATCGGTCCAAAGACCTGGAAGCTATTGAACTAAATCGGTGGGGTATTTTTTCGTGAAAAATGGTCTTTTCTTTAAAATATTCATGTAAAATACAAATTCCACCGGAATCCAACCAAAACTGGCGACCCTGCTTACACCAGTGAGGAGGACATGCCTGATCGATTTCGGGTCAATCGGTCCAGCCAATCACTAACCCTAACCCTAACCCTAGCCTCAGCCTTAAGCCAGGCCTCATGAGAGATTGTCCCTCTGACTAAAATATTCACCAAAAATACAAATTTCACCCGAATCCAACGGGGACTGCTGTGTCTCGTTCAGCCGGTACAGGAGCACGTTTGGGGGAAATTTCGAGTCAATCGGTCCAAAGTCCTGGAAGCTATTGAAAAAATCGGCCGAGGTTTTGAGGAAAAATGGCCGCTTTTCCTTTAAAATATTCATGTAAAATACAAATTCCACCAGAATCCGACCAAAACTGGCGAGCCTCATTCCACCGGTGAGGAGGACATGCGTGATCAATTTCGAGTCAATCGGTCAAAAGACGACCGTGGTCCGAAACCCCAGCCCCTTAACCCTAACCCTAGCCCTAACAGCAGCCTTAAGCCAGCCTCATTTAAAATGGCCCCTTTCACTAAAATATTCACCAAAAATACAAATTCCACCCGAATCCAACGGGGACTGCTGTGTCTCGTTCAGCCGGCACAGGAGCACGTTTGGGAGAAGTTTCGAGTCAATCGGTCCAAAGACCTGGAAGCTATTGAACTAAATTGGCGGGGTATTTTTTCGTGAAAAATGGTCTTTTCTTTAAAATATTCATGTAAAATACAAATTCCACCGGAATCCAACCAAAACTGGCGACCCTGCTTACACCAGTGAGGAGGACATGCCTGAACGATTTCGGGTCAATCGGTCCAGCCAATCACTAACCCTAACCCTAACCCTAACCCTAGCCTCAGCCTTAAGCCAGGCCTCATGAGAGATTGTCCCTCTGACTAAAATATTCACCAAAAATACAAATTTCACCCGAATCCAACGGGGACTGCTGTGTCTCGTTCAGCCGGTACAGGAGCACGTTTGGGGGAAATTTCGAGTCAATCGGTCCAAAGACCTGGAAGCTATTGAAAAAATCGGCCGAGGTTTTGAGGAAAAATGGCCGCTTTTCCTTTAAAATATTCATGTAAAATACAAATTCCACCAGAATCCGACCAAAACTGGCGAGCCTCATTCCACCGGTGAGGAGGACATGCGTGATCAATTTCGAGTCAATCGGTCAAAAGACGACCGTGGTCCGAAACCCCAGCCCCTTAACCCTAACAGCAGCCTTAAGCCAGCCTCATTTAAAATGGCCCCTTTCACTAAAATATTCACCAAAAATACAAATTCCACCCGAATCCAATGGGGACTGCTGTGTCTCGTTCAGCCGGCACAGGAGCACGTTTGGGAGAAGTTTCGAGTCAATCGGTCCAAAGACCTGGAAGCTATTGAACTAAATCGGCGGGGTATTTTTTCGTGAAAAATGGTCTTTTCTTTAAAATATTCATGTAAAATACAAATTCCACCGGAATCCAACCAAAACTGGCGACCCTGCTTACACCAGTGAGGAGGACATGCCTGATCGATTTCGGGTCAATCGGTCCAGCCAATCACTAACCCTAACCCTAACCCTAACCCTAGCCTCAGCCTTAAGCCAGGCCTCATGAGAGATTGTCCCTCTGACTAAAATATTCACCAAAAATACAAATTTCACCCGAATCCAACGGGGACTGCTGTGTCTCGTTCAGCCGGTACAGGAGCACGTTTGGGGGAAATTTCGAGTCAATCGGTCCAAAGACCTGGAAGCTATTGAAAAAATCGGCCGAGGTTTTGAGGAAAAATGGCCGCTTTTCCTTTAAAATATTCATGTAAAATACAAATTCCACCAGAATCCGACCAAAACTGGCGAGCCTCATTCCACCGGTGAGGAGGACATGCGTGATCAATTTCGAGTCAATCGGTCAAAAGACGACCGTGGTCCGAAACCCCAGCCCCTTAACCCTAACAGCAGCCTTAAGCCAGCCTCATCTAAAATGGCCCCTTGCACTAAAATATTCACCAAAAATACAAATTCCACCCGAATCCAACGGGGACTGCTGTGTCTCGTTCAGCCGGCACAGGAGCACGTTTGGGAGAAGTTTCGAGTCAATCGGTCCAAAGACCTGGAAGCTATTGAACTAAATCGGCGGGGTATTTTTTCGTGAAAAATGGTCTTTTCTTTAAAATATTCATGTAAAATACAAATTCCACCGGAATCCAACCAAAACTGGCGACCCTGCTTACACCAGTGAGGAGGACATGCCTGATCGATTTCGGGTCAATCGGTCCAGCCAATCACTAACCCTAACCCTAACCCTAACCCTAGCCTCAGCCTTAAGCCAGGCCTCATGAGAGATTGTCCCTCTGACTAAAATATTCACCAAAAATACAAATTTCACCCGAATCCAACGGGGACTGCTGTGTCTCGTTCAGCCGGTACAGGAGCACGTTTGGGGGAAATTTCGAGTCAATCGGTCCAAAGACCTGGAAGCTATTGAAAAAATCGGCCGAGGTTTTGAGGAAAAATGGCCGCTTTTCCTTTAAAATATTCATGTAAAATACAAATTCCACCAGAATCCGACCAAAACTGGCGAGCCTCATTCCACCGGTGAGGAGGCCATGCGTGATCAATTTCGAGTCAATCGGTCAAAAGACGACCGTGGTCCGAAAGCCCAGCCCCTTAACCCTAACCCTAGCCCTAACAGCAGCCTTAAGCCAGCCTCATTTAAAATGGCCCCTTGCACTAAAATATTCACCAAAAATACAAATTCCACCCGAATCCAACGGGGACTGCTGTGTCTCGTTCAGCCGGCACAGGAGCACGTTTGGGAGAAGTTTCGAGTCAATCGGTCCAAAGACCTGGAAGCTATTGAACTAAATCGGCGGGGTATTTTTTCGTGAAAAATGGTCTTTTCTTTAAAATATTCATGTAAAATACAAATTCCACCGGAATCCAACCAAAACTGGCGACCCTGCTTACACCAGTGAGGAGGACATGCCTGATCGATTTCGGGTCAATCGGTCCAGCCAATCACTAACCCTAACCCTAACCCTAACCCTAGCCTCAGCCTTAAGCCAGGCCTCATGAGAGATTGTCCCTCTGACTAAAATATTCACCAAAAATACAAATTTCACCCGAATCCAACGGGGACTGCTGTGTCTCGTTCAGCCGGTACAGGAGCACGTTTGGGGGAAATTTCGAGTCAATCGGTCCAAAGACCTGGAAGCTATTGAAAAAATCGGCCGAGGTTTTGAGGAAAAATGGCCGCTTTTCCTTTAAAATATTCATGTAAAATACAAATTCCACCAGAATCCGACCAAAACTGGCGAGCCTCATTCCACCGGTGAGGAGGACATGCGTGATCAATTTCGAGTCAATCGGTCAAAAGACGACCGTGGTCCGAAAGCCCAGCCCCTTAACCCTAACAGCAGCCTTAAGCCAGCCTCATTTAAAATGGCCCCTTTCACTAAAATATTCACCAAAAATACAAATTCCACCCGAATCCAACGGGGACTGCTGTGTCTCGTTCAGCCGGCACAGGAGCACGTTTGGGAGAAGTTTCGAGTCAATCGGTCCAAAGACCTGGAAGCTATTGAACTAAATCGGCGGGGTATTTTTTGGTGAAAAATGGTCTTTTCTTTAAAATATTCATGTAAAATACAAATTCCACCGGAATCCAACCAAAACTGGCGACCCTGCTTACACCAGTGAGGAGGACATGCCTGATCGATTTCGGGTCAATCGGTCCAGCCAATCACTAACCCTAACCCTAACCCTAACCCTAGCCTCAGCCTTAAGCCAGGCCTCATGAGAGATTGTCCCTCTGACTAAAATATTCACCAAAAATACAAATTTCACCCGAATCCAACGGGGACTGCTGTGTCTCGTTCAGCCGGTACAGGAGCACGTTTGGGGGAAATTTCGAGTCAATCGGTCCAAAGACCTGGAAGCTATTGAAAAAATCGGCCGAGGTTTTGAGGAAAAATGGCCGCTTTTCCTTTAAAATATTCATGTAAAATACAAATTCCACCAGAATCCGACCAAAACTGGCGAGCCTCATTCCACCAGTGAGGAGGACATGCGTGATCAATTTCGAGTCAATCGGTCAAAAGACGACCGTGGTCCGAAACCCCAGCCCCTTAACCCTAACCCTAGCCCTAACAGCAGCCTTAAGCCAGCCTCATTTAAAATGGCCCCTTTCACTAAAATATTCACCAAAAATACAAATTCCACCCGAATCCAACGGGGACTGCTGTGTCTCGTTCAGCCGGCACAGGAGCACGTTTGGGAGAAGTTTCGAGTCAATCGGTCCAAAGACCTGGAAGCTATTGAACTAAATCGGCGGGGTATTTTTTCGTGAAAAATGGTCTTTTCTTTAAAATATTCATGTAAAATACAAATTCCACCGGAATCCAACCAAAACTGGCGACCCTGCTTACACCAGTGAGGAGGACATGCCTGATCGATTTCGGGTCAATCGGTCCAGCCAATCACTAACCCTAACCCTAACCCTAGCCTCAGCCTTAAGCCAGGCCTCATGAGAGATTGTCCCTCTGACTAAAATATTCACCAAAAATACAAATTTCACCCGAATCCAACGGGGACTGCTGTGTCTCGTTCAGCCGGTACAGGAGCACGTTTGGGGGAAATTTCGAGTCAATCGGTCCAAAGACCTGGAAGCTATTGAAAAAATCGGCCGAGGTTTTGAGGAAAAATGGCCGCTTTTCCTTTAAAATATTCATGTAAAATACAAATTCCACCAGAATCCGACCAAAACTGGCGAGCCTCATTCCACCGGTGAGGAGGACATGCGTGATCAATTTCGAGTCAATCGGTCAAAAGACGACCGTGGTCCGAAAGCCCAGCCCCTTAACCCTAACCCTAGCCCTAACAGCAGCCTTAAGCCAGCCTCATTTAAAATGGCCCCTTGCACTAAAATATTCACCAAAAATACAAATTCCACCCGAATCCAACGGGGACTGCTGTGTCTCGTTCAGCCGGCACAGGAGCACGTTTGGGAGAAGTTTCGAGTCAATCGGTCCAAAGACCTGGAAGCTATTGAACTAAATCGGCGGGGTATTTTTTCGTGAAAAATGGTCTTTTCTTTAAAATATTCATGTAAAATACAAATTCCACCGGAATCCAACCAAAACTGGCGACCCTGCTTACACCAGTGAGGAGGACATGCCTGATCGATTTCGGGTCAATCGGTCCTGCCAATCACTAACCCTAACCCTAACCCAAACCCTAGCCTCAGCCTTAAGCCAGGCCTCATGAGAGATTGTCCCTCTGACTAAAATATTCACCAAAAATACAAATTTCACCCGAATCCAACGGGGACTGCTGTGTCTCGTTCAGCCGGTACAGGAGCACGTTTGGGGGAAATTTCGAGTCAATCGGTCCAAAGACCTGGAAGCTATTGAAAAAATCGGCCGAGGTTTTGAGGAAAAATGGCCGCTTTTCCTTTAAAATATTCATGTAAAATACAAATTCCACCAGAATCCGACCAAAACTGGCGAGCCTCATTCCACCGGTGAGGAGGACATGCGTGATCAATTTCGAGTCAATCGGTCAAAAGACGACCGTGGTCCGAAAGCCCAGCCCCTTAACCCTAACCCTAGCCCTAACAGCAGCCTTAAGCCAGCCTCATTTAAAATGGCCCCTTGCACTAAAATATTCACCAAAAATACAAATTCCACCCGAATCCAACGGGGACTGCTGTGTCTCGTTCAGCCGGCACAGGAGCACGTTTGGGAGAAGTTTCGAGTCAATCGGTCCAAAGACCTGGAAGCTATTGAACTAAATCGGCGGGGTATTTTTTCGTGAAAAATGGTCTTTTCTTTAAAATATTCATGTAAAATACAAATTCCACCGGAATCCAACCAAAACTGGCGACCCTGCTTACACCAGTGAGGAGGACATGCCTGATCGATTTCGGGTCAATCGGTCCAGCCAATCACTAACCCTAACCCTAACCCTAACCCTAGCCTCAGCCTTAAGCCAGGCCTCATGAGAGATTGTCCCTCTGACTAAAATATTCACCAAAAATACAAATTTCACCCGAATCCAACGGGGACTGCTGTGTCTCGTTCAGCCGGTACAGGAGCACGTTTGGGGGAAATTTCGAGTCAATCGGTCCAAAGACCTGGAAGCTATTGAAAAAATCGGCCGAGGTTTTGAGGAAAAATGGCCGCTTTTCCTTTAAAATATTCATGTAAAATACAAATTCCACCAGAATCCGACCAAAACTGGCGAGCCTCATTCCACCGGTGAGGAGGACATGCGTGATCAATTTCGAGTCAATCGGTCAAAAGACGACCGTGGTCCGAAAGCCCAGCCCCTTAACCCTAACCCTAGCCCTAACAGCAGCCTTAAGCCAGCCTCATTTAAAATGGCCCCTTTCACTAAAATATTCACCAAAAATACAAATTCCACCCGAATCCAACGGGGACTGCTGTGTCTCGTTCAGCCGGCACAGGAGCACGTTTGGGAGAAGTTTCGAGTCAATCGGTCCAAAGACCTGGAAGCTATTGAACTAAATCGGCGGGGTATTTTTTGGTGAAAAATGGTCTTTTCTTTAAAATATTCATGTAAAATACAAATTCCACCGGAATCCAACCAAAACTGGCGACCCTGCTTACACCAGTGAGGAGGACATGCCTGATCGATTTCGGGTCAATCGGTCCAGCCAATCACTAACCCTAACCCTAACCCTAGCCTCAGCCTTAAGCCAGGCCTCATGAGAGATTGTCCCTCTGACTAAAATATTCACCAAAAATACAAATTTCACCCGAATCCAACGGGGACTGCTGTGTCTCGTTCAGCCGGTACAGGAGCACGTTTGGGGGAAATTTCGAGTCAATCGGTCCAAAGACCTGGAAGCTATTGAAAAAATCGGCCGAGGTTTTGAGGAAAAATGGCCGCTTTTCCTTTAAAATATTCATGTAAAATACAAATTCCACCAGAATCCGACCAAAACTGGCGAGCCTCATTCCACCGGTGAGGAGGACATGCGTGATCAATTTCGAGTCAATCGGTCAAAAGACGACCGTGGTCCGAAAGCCCAGCCCCTTAACCCTAACCCTAGCCCTAACAGCAGCCTTAAGCCAGCCTCATTTAAAATGGCCCCTTGCACTAAAATATTCACCAAAAATACAAATTCCACCCGAATCCAACGGGGACTGCTGTGTCTCGTTCAGCCGGCACAGGAGCACGTTTGGGAGAAGTTTCGAGTCAATCGGTCCAAAGACCTGGAAGCTATTGAACTAAATCGGCGGGGTATTTTTTCGTGAAAAATGGTCTTTTCTTTAAAATATTCATGTAAAATACAAATTCCACCGGAATCCAACCAAAACTGGCGACCCTGCTTACACCAGTGAGGAGGACATGCCTGATCGATTTCGGGTCAATCGGTCCAGCCAATCACTAACCCTAACCCTAACCCTAACCCTAGCCTCAGCCTTAAGCCAGGCCTCATGAGAGATTGTCCCTCTGACTAAAATATTCACCAAAAATACAAATTTCACCCGAATCCAACGGGGACTGCTGTGTCTCGTTCAGCCGGTACAGGAGCACGTTTGGGGGAAATTTCGAGTCAATCGGTCCAAAGACCTGGAAGCTATTGAAAAAATCGGCCGAGGTTTTGAGGAAAAATGGCCGCTTTTCCTTTAAAATATTCATGTAAAATACAAATTCCACCAGAATCCGACCAAAACTGGCGAGCCTCATTCCACCGGTGAGGAGGACATGCGTGATCAATTTCGAGTCAATCGGTCAAAAGACGACCGTGGTCCGAAAGCCCAGCCCCTTAACCCTAACCCTAGCCCTAACAGCAGCCTTAAGCCAGCCTCATTTAAAATGGCCCCTTGCACTAAAATATTCACCAAAAATACAAATTCCACCCGAATCCAACGGGGACTGCTGTGTCTCGTTCAGCCGGCACAGGAGCACGTTTGGGAGAAGTTTCGAGTCAATCGGTCCAAAGACCTGGAAGCTATTGAACTAAATCGGCGGGGTATTTTTTCGTGAAAAATGGTCTTTTCTTTAAAATATTCATGTAAAATACAAATTCCACCGGAATCCAACCAAAACTGGCGACCCTGCTTACACCAGTGAGGAGGACATGCCTGATCGATTTCGGGTCAATCGGTCCAGCCAATCACTAACCCTAACCCTAACCCTAGCCTCAGCCTTAAGCCAGGCCTCATGAGAGATTGTCCCTCTGACTAAAATATTCACCAAAAATACAAATTTCACCCGAATCCAACGGGGACTGCTGTGTCTCGTTCAGCCGGTACAGGAGCACGTTTGGGGGAAATTTCGAGTCAATCGGTCCAAAGACCTGGAAGCTATTGAAAAAATCGGCCGAGGTTTTGAGGAAAAATGGCCGCTTTTCCTTTAAAATATTCATGTAAAATACAAATTCCACCAGAATCCGACCAAAACTGGCGAGCCTCATTCCACCGGTGAGGAGGACATGCGTGATCAATTTCGAGTCAATCGGTCAAAAGACGACCGTGGTCCGAAACCCCAGCCCCTTAACCCTAACAGCAGCCTTAAGCCAGCCTCATCTAAAATGGCCCCTTGCACTAAAATATTCACCAAAAATACAAATTCCACCCGAATCCAACGGGGACTGCTGTGTCTCGTTCAGCCGGCACAGGAGCACGTTTGGGAGAAGTTTCGAGTCAATCGGTCCAAAGACCTGGAAGCTATTGAACTAAATCGGCGGGGTATTTTTTCGTGAAAAATGGTCTTTTCTTTAAAATATTCATGTAAAATACAAATTCCACCGGAATCCAACCAAAACTGGCGACCCTGCTTACACCAGTGAGGAGGACATGCCTGATCGATTTCGGGTCAATCGGTCCAGCCAATCACTAACCCTAACCCTAACCCTAACCCTAGCCTCAGCCTTAAGCCAGGCCTCATGAGAGATTGTCCCTCTGACTAAAATATTCACCAAAAATACAAATTTCACCCGAATCCAACGGGGACTGCTGTGTCTCGTTCAGCCGGTACAGGAGCACGTTTGGGGGAAATTTCGAGTCAATCGGTCCAAAGACCTGGAAGCTATTGAAAAAATCGGCCGAGGTTTTGAGGAAAAATGGCCGCTTTTCCTTTAAAATATTCATGTAAAATACAAATTCCACCAGAATCCGACCAAAACTGGCGAGCCTCATTCCACCGGTGAGGAGGACATGCGTGATCAATTTCGAGTCAATCGGTCAAAAGACGACCGTGGTCCGAAAGCCCAGCCCCTTAACCCTAACCCTAGCCCTAACAGCAGCCTTAAGCCAGCCTCATTTAAAATGGCCCCTTGCACTAAAATATTCACCAAAAATACAAATTCCACCCGAATCCAACGGGGACTGCTGTGTCTCGTTCAGCCGGCACAGGAGCACGTTTGGGAGAAGTTTCGAGTCAATCGGTCCAAAGACCTGGAAGCTATTGAACTAAATCGGCGGGGTATTTTTTCGTGAAAAATGGTCTTTTCTTTAAAATATTCATGTAAAATACAAATTCCACCGGAATCCAACCAAAACTGGCGACCCTGCTTACACCAGTGAGGAGGACATGCCTGATCGATTTCGGGTCAATCGGTCCAGCCAATCACTAACCCTAACCCTAACCCTAACCCTAGCCTCAGCCTTAAGCCAGGCCTCATGAGAGATTGTCCCTCTGACTAAAATATTCACCAAAAATACAAATTTCACCCGAATCCAACGGGGACTGCTGTGTCTCGTTCAGCCGGTACAGGAGCACGTTTGGGGGAAATTTCGAGTCAATCGGTCCAAAGACCTGGAAGCTATTGAAAAAATCGGCCGAGGTTTTGAGGAAAAATGGCCGCTTTTCCTTTAAAATATTCATGTAAAATACAAATTCCACCAGAATCCGACCAAAACTGGCGAGCCTCATTCCACCGGTGAGGAGGACATGCGTGATCAATTTCGAGTCAATCGGTCAAAAGACGACCGTGGTCCGAAAGCCCAGCCCCTTAACCCTAACCCTAGCCCTAACAGCAGCCTTAAGCCAGCCTCATTTAAAATGGCCCCTTGCACTAAAATATTCACCAAAAATACAAATTCCACCCGAATCCAACGGGGACTGCTGTGTCTCGTTCAGCCGGCACAGGAGCACGTTTGGGAGAAGTTTCGAGTCAATCGGTCCAAAGACCTGGAAGCTATTGAACTAAATCGGCGGGGTATTTTTTCGTGAAAAATGGTCTTTTCTTTAAAATATTCATGTAAAATACAAATTCCACCGGAATCCAACCAAAACTGGCGACCCTGCTTACACCAGTGAGGAGGACATGCCTGATCGATTTCGGGTCAATCGGTCCAGCCAATCACTAACCCTAACCCTAACCCTAGCCTCAGCCTTAAGCCAGGCCTCATGAGAGATTGTCCCTCTGACTAAAATATTCACCAAAAATACAAATTTCACCCGAATCCAACGGGGACTGCTGTGTCTCGTTCAGCCGGTACAGGAGCACGTTTGGGGGAAATTTCGAGTCAATCGGTCCAAAGACCTGGAAGCTATTGAAAAAATCGGCCGAGGTTTTGAGGAAAAATGGCCGCTTTTCCTTTAAAATATTCATGTAAAATACAAATTCCACCAGAATCCGACCAAAACTGGCGAGCCTCATTCCACCGGTGAGGAGGACATGCGTGATCAATTTCGAGTCAATCGGTCAAAAGACGACCGTGGTCCGAAACCCCAGCCCCTTAACCCTAACCCTAGCCCTAACAGCAGCCTTAAGCCAGCCTCATCTAAAATGGCCCCTTGCACTAAAATATTCACCAAAAATACAAATTCCACCCGAATCCAACGGGGACTGCTGTGTCTCGTTCAGCCGGCACAGGAGCACGTTTGGGAGAAGTTTCGAGTCAATCGGTCCAAAGACCTGGAAGCTATTGAACTAAATCGGCGGGGTATTTTTTCGTGAAAAATGGTCTTTTCTTTAAAATATTCATGTAAAATACAAATTCCACCGGAATCCAACCAAAACTGGCGACCCTGCTTACACCAGTGAGGAGGACATGCCTGATCGATTTCGGGTCAATCGGTCCTGCCAATCACTAACCCTAACCCTAACCCAAACCCTAGCCTCAGCCTTAAGCCAGGCCTCATGAGAGATTGTCCCTCTGACTAAAATATTCACCAAAAATACAAATTTCACCCGAATCCAACGGGGACTGCTGTGTCTCGTTCAGCCGGTACAGGAGCACGTTTGGGGGAAATTTCGAGTCAATCGGTCCAAAGACCTGGAAGCTATTGAAAAAATCGGCCGAGGTTTTGAGGAAAAATGGCCGCTTTTCCTTTAAAATATTCATGTAAAATACAAATTCCACCAGAATCCGACCAAAACTGGCGAGCCTCATTCCACCGGTGAGGAGGACATGCGTGATCAATTTCGAGTCAATCGGTCAAAAGACGACCGTGGTCCGAAAGCCCAGCCCCTTAACCCTAACCCTAGCCCTAACAGCAGCCTTAAGCCAGCCTCATTTAAAATGGCCCCTTGCACTAAAATATTCACCAAAAATACAAATTCCACCCGAATCCAACGGGGACTGCTGTGTCTCGTTCAGCCGGCACAGGAGCACGTTTGGGAGAAGTTTCGAGTCAATCGGTCCAAAGACCTGGAAGCTATTGAACTAAATCGGCGGGGTATTTTTTGGTGAAAAATGGTCTTTTCTTTAAAATATTCATGTAAAATACAAATTCCACCGGAATCCAACCAAAACTGGCGACCCTGCTTACACCAGTGAGGAGGACATGCCTGATCGATTTCGGGTCAATCGGTCCAGCCAATCACTAACCCTAACCCTAACCCTAACCCTAGCCTCAGCCTTAAGCCAGGCCTCATGAGAGATTGTCCCTCTGACTAAAATATTCACCAAAAATACAAATTTCACCCGAATCCAACGGGGACTGCTGTGTCTCGTTCAGCCGGTACAGGAGCACGTTTGGGGGAAATTTCGAGTCAATCGGTCCAAAGACCTGGAAGCTATTGAAAAAATCGGCCGAGGTTTTGAGGAAAAATGGCCGCTTTTCCTTTAAAATATTCATGTAAAATACAAATTCCACCAGAATCCGACCAAAACTGGCGAGCCTCATTCCACCGGTGAGGAGGACATGCGTGATCAATTTCGAGTCAATCGGTCAAAAGACGACCGTGGTCCGAAAGCCCAGCCCCTTAACCCTAACAGCAGCCTTAAGCCAGCCTCATTTAAAATGGCCCCTTGCACTAAAATATTCACCAAAAATACAAATTCCACCCGAATCCAACGGGGACTGCTGTGTCTCGTTCAGCCGGCACAGGAGCACGTTTGGGAGAAGTTTCGAGTCAATCGGTCCAAAGACCTGGAAGCTATTGAACTAAATCGGCGGGGTATTTTTTCGTGAAAAATGGTCTTTTCTTTAATATATTCATGTAAAATACAAATTCCACCGGAATCCAACCAAAACTGGCGACCCTGCTTACACCAGTGAGGAGGACATGCCTGATCGATTTCGGGTCAATCGGTCCAGCCAATCACTAACCCTGACCCTAACCCTAACCCTAGCCTCAGCCTTAAGCCAGGCCTCATGAGAGATTGTCCCTCTGACTAAAATATTCACCAAAAATACAAATTTCACCCGAATCCAACGGGGACTGCTGTGTCTCGTTCAGCCGGTACAGGAGCACGTTTGGGGGAAATTTCGAGTCAATCGGTCCAAAGACCTGGAAGCTATTGAAAAAATCGGCCGAGGTTTTGAGGAAAAATGGCCGCTTTTCCTTTAAAATATTCATGTAAAATACAAATTCCACCAGAATCCGACCAAAACTGGCGAGCCTCATTCCACCGGTGAGGAGGACATGCGTGATCAATTTCGAGTCAATCGGTCAAAAGACGACCGTGGTCCGAAAGCCCAGCCCCTTAACCCTAACCCTAGCCCTAACAGCAGCCTTAAGCCAGCCTCATTTAAAATGGCCCCTTGCACTAAAATATTCACCAAAAATACAAATTCCACCCGAATCCAACGGGGACTGCTGTGTCTCGTTCAGCCGGCACAGGAGCACGTTTGGGAGAAGTTTCGAGTCAATCGGTCCAAAGACCTGGAAGCTATTGAACTAAATCGGCGGGGTATTTTTTGGTGAAAAATGGTCTTTTCTTTAAAATATTCATGTAAAATACAAATTCCACCGGAATCCAACCAAAACTGGCGACCCTGCTTACACCAGTGAGGAGGACATGCCTGATCGATTTCGGGTCAATCGGTCCAGCCAATCACTAACCCTAACCCTAACCCTAACCCTAGCCTCAGCCTTAAGCCAGGCCTCATGAGAGATTGTCCCTCTGACTAAAATATTCACCAAAAATACAAATTTCACCCGAATCCAACGGGGACTGCTGTGTCTCGTTCAGCCGGTACAGGAGCACGTTTGGGGGAAATTTCGAGTCAATCGGTCCAAAGACCTGGAAGCTATTGAAAAAATCGGCCGAGGTTTTGAGGAAAAATGGCCGCTTTTCCTTTAAAATATTCATGTAAAATACAAATTCCACCAGAATCCGACCAAAACTGGCGAGCCTCATTCCACCGGTGAGGAGGACATGCGTGATCAATTTCGAGTCAATCGGTCAAAAGACGACCGTGGTCCGAAAGCCCAGCCCCTTAACCCTAACAGCAGCCTTAAGCCAGCCTCATTTAAAATGGCCCCTTGCACTAAAATATTCACCAAAAATACAAATTCCACCCGAATCCAACGGGGACTGCTGTGTCTCGTTCAGCCGGCACAGGAGCACGTTTGGGAGAAGTTTCGAGTCAATCGGTCCAAAGACCTGGAAGCTATTGAACTAAATCGGCGGGGTATTTTTTGGTGAAAAATGGTCTTTTCTTTAAAATATTCATGTAAAATACAAATTCCACCGGAATCCAACCAAAACTGGCGACCCTGCTTACACCAGTGAGGAGGACATGCCTGATCGATTTCGGGTCAATCGGTCCAGCCAATCACTAACCCTAACCCTAACCCTAACCCTAGCCTCAGCCTTAAGCCAGGCCTCATGAGAGATTGTCCCTCTGACTAAAATATTCACCAAAAATACAAATTTCACCCGAATCCAACGGGGACTGCTGTGTCTCGTTCAGCCGGTACAGGAGCACGTTTGGGGGAAATTTCGAGTCAATCGGTCCAAAGACCTGGAAGCTATTGAAAAAATCGGCCGAGGTTTTGAGGAAAAATGGCCGCTTTTCCTTTAAAATATTCATGTAAAATACAAATTCCACCAGAATCCGACCAAAACTGGCGAGCCTCATTCCACCGGTGAGGAGGACATGCGTGATCAATTTCGAGTCAATCGGTCAAAAGACGACCGTGGTCCGAAAGCCCAGCCCCTTAACCCTAACAGCAGCCTTAAGCCAGCCTCATTTAAAATGGCCCCTTGCACTAAAATATTCACCAAAAATACAAATTCCACCCGAATCCAACGGGGACTGCTGTGTCTCGTTCAGCCGGCACAGGAGCACGTTTGGGAGAAGTTTCGAGTCAATCGGTCCAAAGACCTGGAAGCTATTGAACTAAATCGGCGGGGTATTTTTTCGTGAAAAATGGTCTTTTCTTTAATATATTCATGTAAAATACAAATTCCACCGGAATCCAACCAAAACTGGCGACCCTGCTTACACCAGTGAGGAGGACATGCCTGATCGATTTCGGGTCAATCGGTCCAGCCAATCACTAACCCTGACCCTAACCCTAACCCTAGCCTCAGCCTTAAGCCAGGCCTCATGAGAGATTGTCCCTCTGACTAAAATATTCACCAAAAATACAAATTTCACCCGAATCCAACGGGGACTGCTGTGTCTCGTTCAGCCGGTACAGGAGCACGTTTGGGGGAAATTTCGAGTCAATCGGTCCAAAGACCTGGAAGCTATTGAAAAAATCGGCCGAGGTTTTGAGGAAAAATGGCCGCTTTTCCTTTAAAATATTCATGTAAAATACAAATTCCACCAGAATCCGACCAAAACTGGCGAGCCTCATTCCACCGGTGAGGAGGACATGCGTGATCAATTTCGAGTCAATCGGTCAAAAGACGACCGTGGTCCGAAAGCCCAGCCCCTTAACCCTAACCCTAGCCCTAACAGCAGCCTTAAGCCAGCCTCATTTAAAATGGCCCCTTGCACTAAAATATTCACCAAAAATACAAATTCCACCCGAATCCAACGGGGACTGCTGTGTCTCGTTCAGCCGGCACAGGAGCACGTTTGGGAGAAGTTTCGAGTCAATCGGTCCAAAGACCTGGAAGCTATTGAACTAAATCGGCGGGGTATTTTTTGGTGAAAAATGGTCTTTTCTTTAAAATATTCATGTAAAATACAAATTCCACCGGAATCCAACCAAAACTGGCGACCCTGCTTACACCAGTGAGGAGGACATGCCTGATCGATTTCGGGTCAATCGGTCCAGCCAATCACTAACCCTAACCCTAACCCTAACCCTAGCCTCAGCCTTAAGCCAGGCCTCATGAGAGATTGTCCCTCTGACTAAAATATTCACCAAAAATACAAATTTCACCCGAATCCAACGGGGACTGCTGTGTCTCGTTCAGCCGGTACAGGAGCACGTTTGGGGGAAATTTCGAGTCAATCGGTCCAAAGACCTGGAAGCTATTGAAAAAATCGGCCGAGGTTTTGAGGAAAAATGGCCGCTTTTCCTTTAAAATATTCATGTAAAATACAAATTCCACCAGAATCCGACCAAAACTGGCGAGCCTCATTCCACCGGTGAGGAGGACATGCGTGATCAATTTCGAGTCAATCGGTCAAAAGACGACCGTGGTCCGAAAGCCCAGCCCCTTAACCCTAACAGCAGCCTTAAGCCAGCCTCATTTAAAATGGCCCCTTGCACTAAAATATTCACCAAAAATACAAATTCCACCCGAATCCAACGGGGACTGCTGTGTCTCGTTCAGCCGGCACAGGAGCACGTTTGGGAGAAGTTTCGAGTCAATCGGTCCAAAGACCTGGAAGCTATTGAACTAAATCGGCGGGGTATTTTTTGGTGAAAAATGGTCTTTTCTTTAAAATATTCATGTAAAATACAAATTCCACCGGAATCCAACCAAAACTGGCGACCCTGCTTACACCAGTGAGGAGGACATGCCTGATCGATTTCGGGTCAATCGGTCCAGCCAATCACTAACCCTAACCCTAACCCTAACCCTAGCCTCAGCCTTAAGCCAGGCCTCATGAGAGATTGTCCCTCTGACTAAAATATTCACCAAAAATACAAATTTCACCCGAATCCAACGGGGACTGCTGTGTCTCGTTCAGCCGGTACAGGAGCACGTTTGGGGGAAATTTCGAGTCAATCGGTCCAAAGACCTGGAAGCTATTGAAAAAATCGGCCGAGGTTTTGAGGAAAAATGGCCGCTTTTCCTTTAAAATATTCATGTAAAATACAAATTCCACCAGAATCCGACCAAAACTGGCGAGCCTCATTCCACCGGTGAGGAGGACATGCATGATCAATTTCGAGTCAATCGGTCAAAAGACGACCGTGGTCCGAAAGCCCAGCCCCTTAACCCTAACAGCAGCCTTAAGCCAGCCTCATTTAAAATGGCCCCTTGCACTAAAATATTCACCAAAAATACAAATTCCACCCGAATCCAACGGGGACTGCTGTGTCTCGTTCAGCCGGCACAGGAGCACGTTTGGGAGAAGTTTCGAGTCAATCGGTCCAAAGACCTGGAAGCTATTGAACTAAATCGGCGGGGTATTTTTTGGTGAAAAATGGTCTTTTCTTTAAAATATTCATGTAAAATACAAATTCCACCGGAATCCAACCAAAACTGGCGACCCTGCTTACACCAGTGAGGAGGACATGCCTGATCGATTTCGGGTCAATCGGTCCAGCCAATCACTAACCCTAACCCTAACCCTAACCCTAGCCTCAGCCTTAAGCCAGGCCTCATGAGAGATTGTCCCTCTGACTAAAATATTCACCAAAAATACAAATTTCACCCGAATCCAACGGGGACTGCTGTGTCTCGTTCAGCCGGTACAGGAGCACGTTTGGGGGAAATTTCGAGTCAATCGGTCCAAAGACCTGGAAGCTATTGAAAAAATCGGCCGAGGTTTTGAGGAAAAATGGCCGCTTTTCCTTTAAAATATTCATGTAAAATACAAATTCCACCAGAATCCGACCAAAACTGGCGAGCCTCATTCCACCGGTGAGGAGGACATGCGTGATCAATTTCGAGTCAATCGGTCAAAAGACGACCGTGGTCCGAAAGCCCAGCCCCTTAACCCTAACAGCAGCCTTAAGCCAGCCTCATTTAAAATGGCCCCTTGCACTAAAATATTCACCAAAAATACAAATTCCACCCGAATCCAACGGGGACTGCTGTGTCTCGTTCAGCCGGCACAGGAGCACGTTTGGGAGAAGTTTCGAGTCAATCGGTCCAAAGACCTGGAAGCTATTGAACTAAATCGGCGGGGTATTTTTTCGTGAAAAATGGTCTTTTCTTTAATATATTCATGTAAAATACAAATTCCACCGGAATCCAACCAAAACTGGCGACCCTGCTTACACCAGTGAGGAGGACATGCCTGATCGATTTCGGGTCAATCGGTCCAGCCAATCACTAACCCTAACCCTAACCCTAACCCTAGCCTCAGCCTTAAGCCAGGCCTCATGAGAGATTGTCCCTCTGACTAAAATATTCACCAAAAATACAAATTTCACCCGAATCCAACGGGGACTGCTGTGTCTCGTTCAGCCGGTACAGGAGCACGTTTGGGGGAAATTTCGAGTCAATCGGTCCAAAGACCTGGAAGCTATTGAAAAAATCGGCCGAGGTTTTGAGGAAAAATGGCCGCTTTTCCTTTAAAATATTCATGTAAAATACAAATTCCACCAGAATCCGACCAAAACTGGCGAGCCTCATTCCACCGGTGAGGAGGACATGCGTGATCAATTTCGAGTCAATCGGTCAAAAGACGACCGTGGTCCGAAAGCCCAGCCCCTTAACCCTAACCCTAGCCCTAACAGCAGCCTTAAGCCAGCCTCATTTAAAATGGCCCCTTGCACTAAAATATTCACCAAAAATACAAATTCCACCCGAATCCAACGGGGACTGCTGTGTCTCGTTCAGCCGGCACAGGAGCACGTTTGGGAGAAGTTTCGAGTCAATCGGTCCAAAGACCTGGAAGCTATTGAACTAAATCGGCGGGGTATTTTTTGGTGAAAAATGGTCTTTTCTTTAAAATATTCATGTAAAATACAAATTCCACCGGAATCCAACCAAAACTGGCGACCCTGCTTACACCAGTGAGGAGGACATGCCTGATCGATTTCGGGTCAATCGGTCCAGCCAATCACTAACCCTAACCCTAACCCTAACCCTAGCCTCAGCCTTAAGCCAGGCCTCATGAGAGATTGTCCCTCTGACTAAAATATTCACCAAAAATACAAATTTCACCCGAATCCAACGGGGACTGCTGTGTCTCGTTCAGCCGGTACAGGAGCACGTTTGGGGGAAATTTCGAGTCAATCGGTCCAAAGACCTGGAAGCTATTGAAAAAATCGGCCGAGGTTTTGAGGAAAAATGGCCGCTTTTCCTTTAAAATATTCATGTAAAATACAAATTCCACCAGAATCCGACCAAAACTGGCGAGCCTCATTCCACCGGTGAGGAGGACATGCGTGATCAATTTCGAGTCAATCGGTCAAAAGACGACCGTGGTCCGAAAGCCCAGCCCCTTAACCCTAACAGCAGCCTTAAGCCAGCCTCATTTAAAATGGCCCCTTGCACTAAAATATTCACCAAAAATACAAATTCCACCCGAATCCAACGGGGACTGCTGTGTCTCGTTCAGCCGGCACAGGAGCACGTTTGGGAGAAGTTTCGAGTCAATCGGTCCAAAGACCTGGAAGCTATTGAACTAAATCGGCGGGGTATTTTTTGGTGAAAAATGGTCTTTTCTTTAAAATATTCATGTAAAATACAAATTCCACCGGAATCCAACCAAAACTGGCGACCCTGCTTACACCAGTGAGGAGGACATGCCTGATCGATTTCGGGTCAATCGGTCCAGCCAATCACTAACCCTAACCCTAACCCTAACCCTAGCCTCAGCCTTAAGCCAGGCCTCATGAGAGATTGTCCCTCTGACTAAAATATTCACCAAAAATACAAATTTCACCCGAATCCAACGGGGACTGCTGTGTCTCGTTCAGCCGGTACAGGAGCACGTTTGGGGGAAATTTCGAGTCAATCAGTCCAAAGACCTGGAAGCTATTGAAAAAATCGGCCGAGGTTTTGAGGAAAAATGGCCGCTTTTCCTTTAAAATATTCATGTAAAATACAAATTCCACCAGAATCCGACCAAAACTGGCGAGCCTCATTCCACCGGTGAGGAGGACATGCGTGATCAATTTCGAGTCAATCGGTCAAAAGACGACCGTGGTCCGAAAGCCCAGCCCCTTAACCCTAACCCTAGCCCTAACAGCAGCCTTAAGCCAGCCTCATTTAAAATGGCCCCTTGCACTAAAATATTCACCAAAAATACAAATTCCACCCGAATCCAACGGGGACTGCTGTGTCTCGTTCAGCCGGCACAGGAGCACGTTTGGGAGAAGTTTCGAGTCAATCGGTCCAAAGACCTGGAAGCTATTGAACTAAATCGGCGGGGTATTTTTTCGTGAAAAATGGTCTTTTCTTTAAAATATTCATGTAAAATACAAATTCCACCGGAATCCAACCAAAACTGGCGACCCTGCTTACACCAGTGAGGAGGACATGCCTGATCGATTTCGGGTCAATCGGTCCAGCCAATCACTAACCCTAACCCTAACCCTAGCCTCAGCCTTAAGCCAGGCCTCATGAGAGATTGTCCCTCTGACTAAAATATTCACCAAAAATACAAATTTCACCCGAATCCAACGGGGACTGCTGTGTCTCGTTCAGCCGGTACAGGAGCACGTTTGGGGGAAATTTCGAGTCAATCGGTCCAAAGACCTGGAAGCTATTGAAAAAATCGGCCGAGGTTTTGAGGAAAAATGGCCGCTTTTCCTTTAAAATATTCATGTAAAATACAAATTCCACCAGAATCCGACCAAAACTGGCGAGCCTCATTCCACCGGTGAGGAGGACATGCGTGATCAATTTCGAGTCAATCGGTCAAAAGACGACCGTGGTCCGAAACCCCAGCCCCTTAACCCTAACCCTAGCCCTAACAGCAGCCTTAAGCCAGCCTCATCTAAAATGGCCCCTTGCACTAAAATATTCACCAAAAATACAAATTCCACCCGAATCCAACGGGGACTGCTGTGTCTCGTTCAGCCGGCACAGGAGCACGTTTGGGAGAAGTTTCGAGTCAATCGGTCCAAAGACCTGGAAGCTATTGAACTAAATCGGCGGGGTATTTTTTCGTGAAAAATGGTCTTTTCTTTAAAATATTCATGTAAAATACAAATTCCACCGGAATCCAACCAAAACTGGCGACCCTGCTTACACCAGTGAGGAGGACATGCCTGATCGATTTCGGGTCAATCGGTCCTGCCAATCACTAACCCTAACCCTAACCCAAACCCTAGCCTCAGCCTTAAGCCAGGCCTCATGAGAGATTGTCCCTCTGACTAAAATATTCACCAAAAATACAAATTTCACCCGAATCCAACGGGGACTGCTGTGTCTCGTTCAGCCGGTACAGGAGCACGTTTGGGGGAAATTTCGAGTCAATCGGTCCAAAGACCTGGAAGCTATTGAAAAAATCGGCCGAGGTTTTGAGGAAAAATGGCCGCTTTTCCTTTAAAATATTCATGTAAAATACAAATTCCACCAGAATCCGACCAAAACTGGCGAGCCTCATTCCACCGGTGAGGAGGACATGCGTGATCAATTTCGAGTCAATCGGTCAAAAGACGACCGTGGTCCGAAAGCCCAGCCCCTTAACCCTAACCCTAGCCCTAACAGCAGCCTTAAGCCAGCCTCATCTAAAATGGCCCCTTGCACTAAAATATTCACCAAAAATACAAATTCCACCCGAATCCAACGGGGACTGCTGTGTCTCGTTCAGCCGGCACAGGAGCACGTTTGGGAGAAGTTTCGAGTCAATCGGTCCAAAGACCTGGAAGCTATTGAACTAAATCGGCGGGGTATTTTTTGGTGAAAAATGGTCTTTTCTTTAAAATATTCATGTAAAATACAAATTCCACCGGAATCCAACCAAAACTGGCGACCCTGCTTACACCAGTGAGGAGGACATGCCTGATCGATTTCGGGTCAATCGGTCCAGCCAATCACTAACCCTAACCCTAACCCAAACCCTAGCCTCAGCCTTAAGCCAGGCCTCATGAGAGATTGTCCCTCTGACTAAAATATTCACCAAAAATACAAATTTCACCCGAATCCAACGGGGACTGCTGTGTCTCGTTCAGCCGGTACAGGAGCACGTTTGGGGGAAATTTCGAGTCAATCGGTCCAAAGACCTGGAAGCTATTGAAAAAATCGGCCGAGGTTTTGAGGAAAAATGGCCGCTTTTCCTTTAAAATATTCATGTAAAATACAAATTCCACCAGAATCCGACCAAAACTGGCGAGCCTCATTCCACCGGTGAGGAGGACATGCGTGATCAATTTCGAGTCAATCGGTCAAAAGACGACCGTGGTCCGAAACCCCAGCCCCTTAACCCTAACCCTAGCCCTAACAGCAGCCTTAAGCCAGCCTCATTTAAAATGGCCCCTTGCACTAAAATATTCACCAAAAATACAAATTCCACCCGAATCCAACGGGGACTGCTGTGTCTCGTTCAGCCGGCACAGGAGCACGTTTGGGAGAAGTTTCGAGTCAATCGGTCCAAAGACCTGGAAGCTATTGAACTAAATCGGCGGGGTATTTTTTGGTGAAAAATGGTCTTTTCTTTAAAATATTCATGTAAAATACAAATTCCACCGGAATCCAACCAAAACTGGCGACCCTGCTTACACCAGTGAGGAGGACATGCCTGATCGATTTCGGGTCAATCGGTCCAGCCAATCACTAACCCTAACCCTAACCCTAACCCTAGCCTCAGCCTTAAGCCAGGCCTCATGAGAGATTGTCCCTCTGACTAAAATATTCACCAAAAATACAAATTTCACCCGAATCCAACGGGGACTGCTGTGTCTCGTTCAGCCGGTACAGGAGCACGTTTGGGGGAAATTTCGAGTCAATCGGTCCAAAGACCTGGAAGCTATTGAAAAAATCGGCCGAGGTTTTGAGGAAAAATGGCCGCTTTTCCTTTAAAATATTCATGTAAAATACAAATTCCACCAGAATCCGACCAAAACTGGCGAGCCTCATTCCACCGGTGAGGAGGACATGCGTGATCAATTTCGAGTCAATCGGTCAAAAGACGACCGTGGTCCGAAACCCCAGCCCCTTAACCCTAACAGCAGCCTTAAGCCAGCCTCATTTAAAATGGCCCCTTGCACTAAAATATTCACCAAAAATACAAATTCCACCCGAATCCAACGGGGACTGCTGTGTCTCGTTCAGCCGGCACAGGAGCACGTTTGGGAGAAGTTTCGAGTCAATCGGTCCAAAGACCTGGAAGCTATTGAACTAAATCGGCGGGGTATTTTTTCGTGAAAAATGGTCTTTTCTTTAAAATATTCATGTAAAATACAAATTCCACCGGAATCCAACCAAAACTGGCGACCCTGCTTACACCAGTGAGGAGGACATGCCTGATCGATTTCGGGTCAATCGGTCCAGCCAATCACTAACCCTAACCCTAACCCTAGCCTCAGCCTTAAGCCAGGCCTCATGAGAGATTGTCCCTCTGACTAAAATATTCACCAAAAATACAAATTTCACCCGAATCCAACGGGGACTGCTGTGTCTCGTTCAGCCGGTACAGGAGCACGTTTGGGGGAAATTTCGAGTCAATCGGTCCAAAGACCTGGAAGCTATTGAAAAAATCGGCCGAGGTTTTGAGGAAAAATGGCCGCTTTTCCTTTAAAATATTCATGTAAAATACAAATTCCACCAGAATCCGACCAAAACTGGCGAGCCTCATTCCACCGGTGAGGAGGACATGCGTGATCAATTTCGAGTCAATCGGTCAAAAGACGACCGTGGTCCGAAACCCCAGCCCCTTAACCCTAACCCTAGCCCTAACAGCAGCCTTAAGCCAGCCTCATCTAAAATGGCCCCTTGCACTAAAATATTCACCAAAAATACAAATTCCACCCGAATCCAACGGGGACTGCTGTGTCTCGTTCAGCCGGCACAGGAGCACGTTTGGGAGAAGTTTCGAGTCAATCGGTCCAAAGACCTGGAAGCTATTGAACTAAATCGGCGGGGTATTTTTTCGTGAAAAATGGTCTTTTCTTTAAAATATTCATGTAAAATACAAATTCCACCGGAATCCAACCAAAACTGGCGACCCTGCTTACACCAGTGAGGAGGACATGCCTGATCGATTTCGGGTCAATCGGTCCTGCCAATCACTAACCCTAACCCTAACCCAAACCCTAGCCTCAGCCTTAAGCCAGGCCTCATGAGAGATTGTCCCTCTGACTAAAATATTCACCAAAAATACAAATTTCACCCGAATCCAACGGGGACTGCTGTGTCTCGTTCAGCCGGTACAGGAGCACGTTTGGGGGAAATTTCGAGTCAATCGGTCCAAAGACCTGGAAGCTATTGAAAAAATCGGCCGAGGTTTTGAGGAAAAATGGCCGCTTTTCCTTTAAAATATTCATGTAAAATACAAATTCCACCAGAATCCGACCAAAACTGGCGAGCCTCATTCCACCGGTGAGGAGGACATGCGTGATCAATTTCGAGTCAATCGGTCAAAAGACGACCGTGGTCCGAAAGCCCAGCCCCTTAACCCTAACCCTAGCCCTAACAGCAGCCTTAAGCCAGCCTCATCTAAAATGGCCCCTTGCACTAAAATATTCACCAAAAATACAAATTCCACCCGAATCCAACGGGGACTGCTGTGTCTCGTTCAGCCGGCACAGGAGCACGTTTGGGAGAAGTTTCGAGTCAATCGGTCCAAAGACCTGGAAGCTATTGAACTAAATCGGCGGGGTATTTTTTGGTGAAAAATGGTCTTTTCTTTAAAATATTCATGTAAAATACAAATTCCACCGGAATCCAACCAAAACTGGCGACCCTGCTTACACCAGTGAGGAGGACATGCCTGATCGATTTCGGGTCAATCGGTCCAGCCAATCACTAACCCTAACCCTAACCCAAACCCTAGCCTCAGCCTTAAGCCAGGCCTCATGAGAGATTGTCCCTCTGACTAAAATATTCACCAAAAATACAAATTTCACCCGAATCCAACGGGGACTGCTGTGTCTCGTTCAGCCGGTACAGGAGCACGTTTGGGGGAAATTTCGAGTCAATCGGTCCAAAGACCTGGAAGCTATTGAAAAAATCGGCCGAGGTTTTGAGGAAAAATGGCCGCTTTTCCTTTAAAATATTCATGTAAAATACAAATTCCACCAGAATCCGACCAAAACTGGCGAGCCTCATTCCACCGGTGAGGAGGACATGCGTGATCAATTTCGAGTCAATCGGTCAAAAGACGACCGTGGTCCGAAACCCCAGCCCCTTAACCCTAACCCTAGCCCTAACAGCAGCCTTAAGCCAGCCTCATTTAAAATGGCCCCTTGCACTAAAATATTCACCAAAAATACAAATTCCACCCGAATCCAACGGGGACTGCTGTGTCTCGTTCAGCCGGCACAGGAGCACGTTTGGGAGAAGTTTCGAGTCAATCGGTCCAAAGACCTGGAAGCTATTGAACTAAATCGGCGGGGTATTTTTTGGTGAAAAATGGTCTTTTCTTTAAAATATTCATGTAAAATACAAATTCCACCGGAATCCAACCAAAACTGGCGACCCTGCTTACACCAGTGAGGAGGACATGCCTGATCGATTTCGGGTCAATCGGTCCAGCCAATCACTAACCCTAACCCTAACCCTAACCCTAGCCTCAGCCTTAAGCCAGGCCTCATGAGAGATTGTCCCTCTGACTAAAATATTCACCAAAAATACAAATTTCACCCGAATCCAACGGGGACTGCTGTGTCTCGTTCAGCCGGTACAGGAGCACGTTTGGGGGAAATTTCGAGTCAATCGGTCCAAAGACCTGGAAGCTATTGAAAAAATCGGCCGAGGTTTTGAGGAAAAATGGCCGCTTTTCCTTTAAAATATTCATGTAAAATACAAATTCCACCAGAATCCGACCAAAACTGGCGAGCCTCATTCCACCGGTGAGGAGGACATGCGTGATCAATTTCGAGTCAATCGGTCAAAAGACGACCGTGGTCCGAAAGCCCAGCCCCTTAACCCTAACAGCAGCCTTAAGCCAGCCTCATTTAAAATGGCCCCTTGCACTAAAATATTCACCAAAAATACAAATTCCACCCGAATCCAACGGGGACTGCTGTGTCTCGTTCAGCCGGCACAGGAGCACGTTTGGGAGAAGTTTCGAGTCAATCGGTCCAAAGACCTGGAAGCTATTGAACTAAATCGGCGACGTATTTTTTCGTGAAAAATGGTCTTTTCTTTAATATATTCATGTAAAATACAAATTCCACCGGAATCCAACCAAAACTGGCGACCCTGCTTACACCAGTGAGGAGGACATGCCTGATCGATTTCGGGTCAATCGGTCCAGCCAATCACTAACCCTAACCCTAACCCTAACCCTAGCCTCAGCCTTAAGCCAGGCCTCATGAGAGATTGTCCCTCTGACTAAAATATTCACCAAAAATACAAATTTCACCCGAATCCAACGGGGACTGCTGTGTCTCGTTCAGCCGGTACAGGAGCACGTTTGGGGGAAATTTCGAGTCAATCGGTCCAAAGACCTGGAAGCTATTGAAAAAATCGGCCGAGGTTTTGAGGAAAAATGGCCGCTTTTCCTTTAAAATATTCATGTAAAATACAAATTCCACCAGAATCCGACCAAAACTGGCGAGCCTCATTCCACCGGTGAGGAGGACATGCGTGATCAATTTCGAGTCAATCGGTCAAAAGACGACCGTGGTCCGAAAGCCCAGCCCCTTAACCCTAACCCTAGCCCTAACAGCAGCCTTAAGCCAGCCTCATTTAAAATGGCCCCTTGCACTAAAATATTCACCAAAAATACAAATTCCACCCGAATCCAACGGGGACTGCTGTGTCTCGTTCAGCCGGCACAGGAGCACGTTTGGGAGAAGTTTCGAGTCAATCGGTCCAAAGACCTGGAAGCTATTGAACTAAATCGGCGGGGTATTTTTTGGTGAAAAATGGTCTTTTCTTTAAAATATTCATGTAAAATACAAATTCCACCGGAATCCAACCAAAACTGGCGACCCTGCTTACACCAGTGAGGAGGACATGCCTGATCGATTTCGGGTCAATCGGTCCAGCCAATCACTAACCCTAACCCTAACCCTAACCCTAGCCTCAGCCTTAAGCCAGGCCTCATGAGAGATTGTCCCTCTGACTAAAATATTCACCAAAAATACAAATTTCACCCGAATCCAACGGGGACTGCTGTGTCTCGTTCAGCCGGTACAGGAGCACGTTTGGGGGAAATTTCGAGTCAATCGGTCCAAAGACCTGGAAGCTATTGAAAAAATCGGCCGAGGTTTTGAGGAAAAATGGCCGCTTTTCCTTTAAAATATTCATGTAAAATACAAATTCCACCAGAATCCGACCAAAACTGGCGAGCCTCATTCCACCGGTGAGGAGGACATGCGTGATCAATTTCGAGTCAATCGGTCAAAAGACGACCGTGGTCCGAAAGCCCAGCCCCTTAACCCTAACAGCAGCCTTAAGCCAGCCTCATTTAAAATGGCCCCTTGCACTAAAATATTCACCAAAAATACAAATTCCACCCGAATCCAACGGGGACTGCTGTGTCTCGTTCAGCCGGCACAGGAGCACGTTTGGGAGAAGTTTCGAGTCAATCGGTCCAAAGACCTGGAAGCTATTGAACTAAATCGGCGGGGTATTTTTTCGTGAAAAATGGTCTTTTCTTTAATATATTCATGTAAAATACAAATTCCACCGGAATCCAACCAAAACTGGCGACCCTGCTTACACCAGTGAGGAGGACATGCCTGATCGATTTCGGGTCAATCGGTCCAGCCAATCACTAACCCTAACCCTAACCCTAACCCTAGCCTCAGCCTTAAGCCAGGCCTCATGAGAGATTGTCCCTCTGACTAAAATATTCACCAAAAATACAAATTTCACCCGAATCCAACGGGGACTGCTGTGTCTCGTTCAGCCGGTACAGGAGCACGTTTGGGGGAAATTTCGAGTCAATCGGTCCAAAGACCTGGAAGCTATTGAAAAAATCGGCCGAGGTTTTGAGGAAAAATGGCCGCTTTTCCTTTAAAATATTCATGTAAAATACAAATTCCACCAGAATCCGACCAAAACTGGCGAGCCTCATTCCACCGGTGAGGAGGACATGCGTGATCAATTTCGAGTCAATCGGTCAAAAGACGACCGTGGTCCGAAAGCCCAGCCCCTTAACCCTAACCCTAGCCCTAACAGCAGCCTTAAGCCAGCCTCATTTAAAATGGCCCCTTGCACTAAAATATTCACCAAAAATACAAATTCCACCCGAATCCAACGGGGACTGCTGTGTCTCGTTCAGCCGGCACAGGAGCACGTTTGGGAGAAGTTTCGAGTCAATCGGTCCAAAGACCTGGAAGCTATTGAACTAAATCGGCGGGGTATTTTTTGGTGAAAAATGGTCTTTTCTTTAAAATATTCATGTAAAATACAAATTCCACCGGAATCCAACCAAAACTGGCGACCCTGCTTACACCAGTGAGGAGGACATGCCTGATCGATTTCGGGTCAATCGGTCCAGCCAATCACTAACCCTAACCCTAACCCTAACCCTAGCCTCAGCCTTAAGCCAGGCCTCATGAGAGATTGTCCCTCTGACTAAAATATTCACCAAAAATACAAATTTCACCCGAATCCAACGGGGACTGCTGTGTCTCGTTCAGCCGGTACAGGAGCACGTTTGGGGGAAATTTCGAGTCAATCGGTCCAAAGACCTGGAAGCTATTGAAAAAATCGGCCGAGGTTTTGAGGAAAAATGGCCGCTTTTCCTTTAAAATATTCATGTAAAATACAAATTCCACCAGAATCCGACCAAAACTGGCGAGCCTCATTCCACCGGTGAGGAGGACATGCGTGATCAATTTCGAGTCAATCGGTCAAAAGACGACCGTGGTCCGAAAGCCCAGCCCCTTAACCCTAACAGCAGCCTTAAGCCAGCCTCATTTAAAATGGCCCCTTGCACTAAAATATTCACCAAAAATACAAATTCCACCCGAATCCAACGGGGACTGCTGTGTCTCGTTCAGCCGGCACAGGAGCACGTTTGGGAGAAGTTTCGAGTCAATCGGTCCAAAGACCTGGAAGCTATTGAACTAAATCGGCGGGGTATTTTTTCGTGAAAAATGGTCTTTTCTTTAATATATTCATGTAAAATACAAATTCCACCGGAATCCAACCAAAACTGGCGACCCTGCTTACACCAGTGAGGAGGACATGCCTGATCGATTTCGGGTCAATCGGTCCAGCCAATCACTAACCCTAACCCTAACCCTAACCCTAGCCTCAGCCTTAAGCCAGGCCTCATGAGAGATTGTCCCTCTGACTAAAATATTCACCAAAAATACAAATTTCACCCGAATCCAACGGGGACTGCTGTGTCTCGTTCAGCCGGTACAGGAGCACGTTTGGGGGAAATTTCGAGTCAATCGGTCCAAAGACCTGGAAGCTATTGAAAAAATCGGCCGAGGTTTTGAGGAAAAATGGCCGCTTTTCCTTTAAAATATTCATGTAAAATACAAATTCCACCAGAATCCGACCAAAACTGGCGAGCCTCATTCCACCGGTGAGGAGGACATGCGTGATCAATTTCGAGTCAATCGGTCAAAAGACGACCGTGGTCCGAAAGCCCAGCCCCTTAACCCTAACCCTAGCCCTAACAGCAGCCTTAAGCCAGCCTCATTTAAAATGGCCCCTTGCACTAAAATATTCACCAAAAATACAAATTCCACCCGAATCCAACGGGGACTGCTGTGTCTCGTTCAGCCGGCACAGGAGCACGTTTGGGAGAAGTTTCGAGTCAATCGGTCCAAAGACCTGGAAGCTATTGAACTAAATCGGCGGGGTATTTTTTGGTGAAAAATGGTCTTTTCTTTAAAATATTCATGTAAAATACAAATTCCACCGGAATCCAACCAAAACTGGCGACCCTGCTTACACCAGTGAGGAGGACATGCCTGATCGATTTCGGGTCAATCGGTCCAGCCAATCACTAACCCTAACCCTAACCCTAACCCTAGCCTCAGCCTTAAGCCAGGCCTCATGAGAGATTGTCCCTCTGACTAAAATATTCACCAAAAATACAAATTTCACCCGAATCCAACGGGGACTGCTGTGTCTCGTTCAGCCGGTACAGGAGCACGTTTGGGGGAAATTTCGAGTCAATCGGTCCAAAGACCTGGAAGCTATTGAAAAAATCGGCCGAGGTTTTGAGGAAAAATGGCCGCTTTTCCTTTAAAATATTCATGTAAAATACAAATTCCACCAGAATCCGACCAAAACTGGCGAGCCTCATTCCACCGGTGAGGAGGACATGCGTGATCAATTTCGAGTCAATCGGTCAAAAGACGACCGTGGTCCGAAAGCCCAGCCCCTTAACCCTAACAGCAGCCTTAAGCCAGCCTCATTTAAAATGGCCCCTTGCACTAAAATATTCACCAAAAATACAAATTCCACCCGAATCCAACGGGGACTGCTGTGTCTCGTTCAGCCGGCACAGGAGCACGTTTGGGAGAAGTTTCGAGTCAATCGGTCCAAAGACCTGGAAGCTATTGAACTAAATCGGCGGGGTATTTTTTCGTGAAAAATGGTCTTTTCTTTAATATATTCATGTAAAATACAAATTCCACCGGAATCCAACCAAAACTGGCGACCCTGCTTACACCAGTGAGGAGGACATGCCTGATCGATTTCGGGTCAATCGGTCCAGCCAATCACTAACCCTAACCCTAACCCTAACCCTAGCCTCAGCCTTAAGCCAGGCCTCATGAGAGATTGTCCCTCTGACTAAAATATTCACCAAAAATACAAATTTCACCCGAATCCAACGGGGACTGCTGTGTCTCGTTCAGCCGGTACAGGAGCACGTTTGGGGGAAATTTCGAGTCAATCGGTCCAAAGACCTGGAAGCTATTGAAAAAATCGGCCGAGGTTTTGAGGAAAAATGGCCGCTTTTCCTTTAAAATATTCATGTAAAATACAAATTCCACCAGAATCCGACCAAAACTGGCGAGCCTCATTCCACCGGTGAGGAGGACATGCGTGATCAATTTCGAGTCAATCGGTCAAAAGACGACCGTGGTCCGAAAGCCCAGCCCCTTAACCCTAACCCTAGCCCTAACAGCAGCCTTAAGCCAGCCTCATTTAAAATGGCCCCTTGCACTAAAATATTCACCAAAAATACAAATTCCACCCGAATCCAACGGGGACTGCTGTGTCTCGTTCAGCCGGCACAGGAGCACGTTTGGGAGAAGTTTCGAGTCAATCGGTCCAAAGACCTGGAAGCTATTGAACTAAATCGGCGGGGTATTTTTTGGTGAAAAATGGTCATTTCTTTAAAATATTCATGTAAAATACAAATTCCACCGGAATCCAACCAAAACTGGCGACCCTGCTTACACCAGTGAGGAAGACATGCCTGATCGATTTCGGGTCAATCGGTCCAGCCAATCACTAACCCTAGCCCTAACCCTAACCCTAGCCTCAGCCTTAAGCCAGGCCTCATGAGAGATTGTCCCTCTGACTAAAATATTCACCAAAAATACAAATTTCACCCGAATCCAACGGGGACTGCTGTGTCTCGTTCAGCCGGTACAGGAGCACGTTTGGGGGAAATTTCGAGTCAATCGGTCCAAAGACCTGGAAGCTATTGAAAAAATCGGCCGAGGTTTTGAGGAAAAATGGCCGCTTTTCCTTTAAAATATTCATGTAACATACAAATTCCACCAGAATCCGACCAAAACTGGCGAGCCTCATTCCACCGGTGAGGAGGACATGCGTGATCAATTTCGAGTCAATCGGTCAAAAGACGACCGTGGTCCGAAAGCCCAGCCCCTTAACCCTAACCCTAGCCCTAACAGCAGCCTTAAGCCAGCCTCATTTAAAATGGCCCCTTGCACTAAAATATTCACCAAAAATACAAATTCCACCCGAATCCAACGGGGACTGCTGTGTCTCGTTCAGCCGGCACAGGAGCACGTTTGGGAGAAGTTTCGAGTCAATCGGTCCAAAGACCTGGAAGCTATTGAACTAAATCGGCGGGGTATTTTTTGGTGAAAAATGGTCTTTTCTTTA
This sequence comes from Pagrus pagrus, assembly GCF_965226575.1. Classification (NCBI taxonomy): domain Eukaryota; kingdom Metazoa; phylum Chordata; class Actinopteri; order Spariformes; family Sparidae; genus Pagrus; species Pagrus pagrus. The sequence continues at coordinate 19,806,401 of NC_140198.1, forward strand.
AAATATTCATGTAAAATACAAATTCCACCGGAATCCAACCAAAACTGGCGACCCTGCTTACACCAGTGAGGAGGACATGCCTGATCGATTTCGGGTCAATTGGTCCAGCCAATCACTAACCCTAACCCTAACCCTAACCCTAGCCTCAGCCTTAAGCCAGGCCTCATGAGAGATTGTCCCTCTGACTAAAATATTCACCAAAAATACAAATTTCACCCGAATCCAACGGGGACTGCTGTGTCTCGTTCAGCCGGTACAGGAGCACGTTTGGGGGAAATTTCGAGTCAATCGGTCCAAAGACCTGGAAGCTATTGAAAAAATCGGCCGAGGTTTTGAGGAAAAATGGCCGCTTTTCCTTTAAAATATTCATGTAAAATACAAAATCCACCAGAATCCGACCAAAACTGGCGAGCCTCATTCCACCGGTGAGGAGGACATGCGTGATCAATTTCGAGTCAATCGGTCAAAAGACGACCGTGGTCCGAAAGCCCAGCCCCTTAACCCTAACCCTAGCCCTAACAGCAGCCTTAAGCCAGCCTCATTTAAAATGGCCCCTTGCACTAAAATATTCACCAAAAATACAAATTCCACCCGAATCCAACGGGGACTGCTGTGTCTCGTTCAGCCGGCACAGGAGCACGTTTGGGAGAAGTTTCGAGTCAATCGGTCCAAAGACCTGGAAGCTATTGAACTAAATCGGCGGGGTATTTTTTCGTGAAAAATGGTCTTTTCTTTAAAATATTCATGTAAAATACAAATTCCACCGGAATCCAACCAAAACTGGCGACCCTGCTTACACCAGTGAGGAGGACATGCCTGATCGATTTCGGGTCAATCGGTCCAGCCAATCACTAACCCTAACCCTAACCCTAACCCTAACCCTAGCCTCAGCCTTAAGCCAGGCCTCATGAGAGATTGTCCCTCTGACTAAAATATTCACCAAAAATACAAATTTCACCCGAATCCAACGGGGACTGCTGTGTCTCGTTCAGCCGGTACAGGAGCACGTTTGGGGGAAATTTCGAGTCAATCGGTCCAAAGACCTGGAAGCTATTGAAAAAATCGGCCGAGGTTTTGAGGAAAAATGGTCGCTTTTCCTTTAAAATATTCATGTAAAATACAAATTCCACCAGAATCCGACCAAAACTGGCGAGCCTCATTCCACCGGTGAGGAGGACATGCGTGATCAATTTCGAGTCAATCGGTCAAAAGACGACCGTGGTCCGAAAGCCCAGCCCCTTAACCCTAACCCTAACAGCAGCCTTAAGCCAGCCTCATTTAAAATGGCCCCTTGCACTAAAATATTCACCAAAAATACAAATTCCACCCGAATCCAACGGGGACTGCTGTGTCTCGTTCAGCCGGCACAGGAGCACGTTTGGGAGAAGTTTCGAGTCAATCGGTCCAAAGACCTGGAAGCTATTGAACTAAATCGGCGGGGTATTTTTTCGTGAAAAATGGTCTTTTCTTTAAAATATTCATGTAAAATACAAATTCCACCGGAATCCAACCAAAACTGGCGACCCTGCTTACACCAGTGAGGAGGACATGCCTGATCGATTTCGGGTCAATCGGTCCAGCCAATCACTAACCCTAACCCTAACCCTAACCCTAGCCTCAGCCTTAAGCCAGGCCTCATGAGAGATTGTCCCTCTGACTAAAATATTCACCAAAAATACAAATTTCACCCGAATCCAACGGGGACTGCTGTGTCTCGTTCAGCCGGTACAGGAGCACGTTTGGGGGAAATTTCGAGTCAATCGGTCCAAAGACCTGGAAGCTATTGAAAAAATCGGCCGAGGTTTTGAGGAAAAATGGCCGCTTTTCCTTTAAAATATTCATGTAAAATACAAATTCCACCAGAATCCGACCAAAACTGGCGAGCCTCATTCCACCGGTGAGGAGGACATGCGTGATCAATTTCGAGTCAATCGGTCAAAAGACGACCGTGGTCCGAAACCCCAGCCCCTTAACCCTAACCCTAGCCCTAACAGCAGCCTTAAGCCAGCCTCATTTAAAATGGCCCCTTGCACTAAAATATTCACCAAAAATACAAATTCCACCCGAATCCAACGGGGACTGCTGTGTCTCGTTCAGCCGGCACAGGAGCACGTTTGGGAGAAGTTTCGAGTCAATCGGTCCAAAGACCTGGAAGCTATTGAACTAAATCGGCGGGGTATTTTTTCGTGAAAAATGGTCTTTTCTTTAAAATATTCATGTAAAATACAAATTCCACCGGAATCCAACCAAAACTGGCGACCCTGCTTACACCAGTGAGGAAGACATGCCTGATCGATTTCGGGTCAATCGGTCCAGCCAATCACTAACCCTAGCCCTAACCCTAACCCTAGCCTCAGCCTTAAGCCAGGCCTCATGAGAGATTGTCCCTCTGACTAAAATATTCACCAAAAATACAAATTTCACCCAAATCCAACGGGGACTGCTGTGTCTCGTTCAGCCGGTACAGGAGCACGTTTGGGGGAAATTTCGAGTCAATCGGTCCAAAGACCTGGAAGCTATTGAAAAAATCGGCCGAGGTTTTGAGGAAAAATGGCCGCTTTTCCTTTAAAATATTCATGTAAAATACAAATTCCACCAGAATCCGACCAAAACTGGCGAGCCTCATTCCACCGGTGAGGAGGACATGCGTGATCAATTTCGAGTCAATCGGTCAAAAGACGACCGTGGTCCGAAAGCCCAGCCCCTTAACCCTAACCCTAGCCCTAACAGCAGCCTTAAGCCAGCCTCATTTAAAATGGCCCCTTGCACTAAAATATTCACCAAAAATACAAATTCCACCCGAATCCAACGGGGACTGCTGTGTCTCGTTCAGCCGGCACAGGAGCACGTTTGGGAGAAGTTTCGAGTCAATCGGTCCAAAGACCTGGAAGCTATTGAACTAAATCGGCGGGGTATTTTTTCGTGAAAAATGGTCTTTTCTTTAAAATATTCATGTAAAATACAAATTCCACCGGAATCCAACCAAAACTGGCGACCCTGCTTACACCAGTGAGGAGGACATGCCTGATCGATTTCGGGTCAATCGGTCCAGCCAATCACTAACCCTAACCCTAACCCTAACCCTAGCCTCAGCCTTAAGCCAGGCCTCATGAGAGATTGTCCCTCTGACTAAAATATTCACCAAAAATACAAATTTCACCCGAATCCAACGGGGACTGCTGTGTCTCGTTCAGCCGGTACAGGAGCACGTTTGGGGGAAATTTCGAGTCAATCGGTCCAAAGACCTGGAAGCTATTGAAAAAATCGGCCGAGGTTTTGAGGAAAAATGGCCGCTTTTCCTTTAAAATATTCATGTAAAATACAAATTCCACCAGAATCCGACCAAAACTGGCGAGCCTCATTCCACCGGTGAGGAGGACATGCGTGATCAATTTCGAGTCAATCGGTCAAAAGACGACCGTGGTCCGAAAGCCCAGCCCCTTAACCCTAACCCTAGCCCTAACAGCAGCCTTAAGCCAGCCTCATTTAAAATGGCCCCTTGCACTAAAATATTCACCAAAAATACAAATTCCACCCGAATCCAACGGGGACTGCTGTGTCTCGTTCAGCCGGCACAGGAGCACGTTTGGGAGAAGTTTCGAGTCAATCGGTCCAAAGACCTGGAAGCTATTGAACTAAATCGGCGGGGTATTTTTTCGTGAAAAATGGTCTTTTCTTTAAAATATTCATGTAAAATACAAATTCCACCGGAATCCAACCAAAACTGGCGACCCTGCTTACACCAGTGAGGAGGACATGCCTGATCGATTTCGGGTCAATCGGTCCAGCCAATCACTAACCCTAACCCTAACCCTAACCCTAGCCTCAGCCTTAAGCCAGGCCTCATGAGAGATTGTCCCTCTGACTAAAATATTCACCAAAAATACAAATTTCACCCGAATCCAACGGGGACTGCTGTGTCTCGTTCAGCCGGTACAGGAGCACGTTTGGGGGAAATTTCGAGTCAATCGGTCCAAAGACCTGGAAGCTATTGAAAAAATCGGCCGAGGTTTTGAGGAAAAATGGCCGCTTTTCCTTTAAAATATTCATGTAAAATACAAATTCCACCAGAATCCGACCAAAACTGGCGAGCCTCATTCCACCGGTGAGGAGGACATGCGTGATCAATTTCGAGTCAATCGGTCAAAAGACGACCGTGGTCCGAAAGCCCAGCCCCTTAACCCTAACCCTAGCCCTAACAGCAGCCTTAAGCCAGCCTCATTTAAAATGGCCCCTTGCACTAAAATATTCACCAAAAATACAAATTCCACCCGAATCCAACGGGGACTGCTGTGTCTCGTTCAGCCGGCACAGGAGCACGTTTGGGAGAAGTTTCGAGTCAATCGGTCCAAAGACCTGGAAGCTATTGAACTAAATCGGCGGGGTATTTTTTCGTGAAAAATGGTCTTTTCTTTAAAATATTCATGTAAAATACAAATTCCACCGGAATCCAACCAAAACTGGCGACCCTGCTTACACCAGTGAGGAGGACATGCCTGATCGATTTCGGGTCAATCGGTCCAGCCAATCACTAACCCTAACCCTAACCCTAACCCTAGCCTCAGCCTTAAGCCAGGCCTCATGAGAGATTGTCCCTCTGACTAAAATATTCACCAAAAATACAAATTTCACCCGAATCCAACGGGGACTGCTGTGTCTCGTTCAGCCGGTACAGGAGCACGTTTGGGGGAAATTTCGAGTCAATCGGTCCAAAGACCTGGAAGCTATTGAAAAAATCGGCCGAGGTTTTGAGGAAAAATGGCCGCTTTTCCTTTAAAATATTCATGTAAAATACAAATTCCACCAGAATCCGACCAAAACTGGCGAGCCTCATTCCACCGGTGAGGAGGACATGCGTGATCAATTTCGAGTCAATCGGTCAAAAGACGACCGTGGTCCGAAAGCCCAGCCCCTTAACCCTAACCCTAACAGCAGCCTTAAGCCAGCCTCATTTAAAATGGCCCCTTGCACTAAAATATTCACCAAAAATACAAATTCCACCCGAATCCAACGGGGACTGCTGTGTCTCGTTCAGCCGGCACAGGAGCACGTTTGGGAGAAGTTTCGAGTCAATCGGTCCAAAGACCTGGAAGCTATTGAACTAAATCGGCGGGGTATTTTTTCGTGAAAAATGGTCTTTTCTTTAAAATATTCATGTAAAATACAAATTCCACCGGAATCCAACCAAAACTGGCGACCCTGCTTACACCAGTGAGGAGGACATGCCTGATCGATTTCGGGTCAATCGGTCCAGCCAATCACTAACCCTAACCCTAACCCTAACCCTAGCCTCAGCCTTAAGCCAGGCCTCATGAGAGATTGTCCCTCTGACTAAAATATTCACCAAAAATACAAATTTCACCCGAATCCAACGGGGACTGCTGTGTCTCGTTCAGCCGGTACAGGAGCACGTTTGGGGGAAATTTCGAGTCAATCGGTCCAAAGACCTGGAAGCTATTGAAAAAATCGGCCGAGGTTTTGAGGAAAAATGGCCGCTTTTCCTTTAAAATATTCATGTAAAATACAAATTCCACCAGAATCCGACCAAAACTGGCGAGCCTCATTCCACCGGTGAGGAGGACATGCGTGATCAATTTCGAGTCAATCGGTCAAAAGACGACCGTGGTCCGAAAGCCCAGCCCCTTAACCCTAACCCTAGCCCTAACAGCAGCCTTAAGCCAGCCTCATTTAAAATGGCCCCTTGCACTAAAATATTCACCAAAAATACAAATTCCACCCGAATCCAACGGGGACTGCTGTGTCTCGTTCAGCCGGCACAGGAGCACGTTTGGGAGAAGTTTCGAGTCAATCGGTCCAAAGACCTGGAAGCTATTGAACTAAATCGGCGGGGTATTTTTTCGTGAAAAATGGTCTTTTCTTTAAAATATTCATGTAAAATACAAATTCCACCGGAATCCAACCAAAACTGGCGACCCTGCTTACACCAGTGAGGAGGACATGCCTGATCGATTTCGGGTCAATCGGTCCAGCCAATCACTAACCCTAACCCTAACCCTAACCCTAGCCTCAGCCTTAAGCCAGGCCTCATGAGAGATTGTCCCTCTGACTAAAATATTCACCAAAAATACAAATTTCACCCGAATCCAACGGGGACTGCTGTGTCTCGTTCAGCCGGTACAGGAGCACGTTTGGGGGAAATTTCGAGTCAATCGGTCCAAAGACCTGGAAGCTATTGAAAAAATCGGCCGAGGTTTTGAGGAAAAATGGCCGCTTTTCCTTTAAAATATTCATGTAAAATACAAATTCCACCAGAATCCGACCAAAACTGGCGAGCCTCATTCCACCGGTGAGGAGGACATGCGTGATCAATTTCGAGTCAATCGGTCAAAAGACGACCGTGGTCCGAAAGCCCAGCCCCTTAACCCTAACCCTAGCCCTAACAGCAGCCTTAAGCCAGCCTCATTTAAAATGGCCCCTTGCACTAAAATATTCACCAAAAATACAAATTCCACCCGAATCCAACGGGGACTGCTGTGTCTCGTTCAGCCGGCACAGGAGCACGTTTGGGAGAAGTTTCGAGTCAATCGGTCCAAAGACCTGGAAGCTATTGAACTAAATCGGCGGGGTATTTTTTCGTGAAAAATGGTCTTTTCTTTAAAATATTCATGTAAAATACAAATTCCACCGGAATCCAACCAAAACTGGCGACCCTGCTTACACCAGTGAGGAGGACATGCCTGATCGATTTCGGGTCAATCGGTCCAGCCAATCACTAACCCTAACCCTAACCCTAACCCTAGCCTCAGCCTTAAGCCAGGCCTCATGAGAGATTGTCCCTCTGACTAAAATATTCACCAAAAATACAAATTTCACCCGAATCCAACGGGGACTGCTGTGTCTCGTTCAGCCGGTACAGGAGCACGTTTGGGGGAAATTTCGAGTCAATCGGTCCAAAGACCTGGAAGCTATTGAAAAAATCGGCCGAGGTTTTGAGGAAAAATGGCCGCTTTTCCTTTAAAATATTCATGTAAAATACAAATTCCACCAGAATCCGACCAAAACTGGCGAGCCTCATTCCACCGGTGAGGAGGACATGCGTGATCAATTTCGAGTCAATCGGTCAAAAGACGACCGTGGTCCGAAAGCCCAGCCCCTTAACCCTAACCCTAGCCCTAACAGCAGCCTTAAGCCAGCCTCATTTAAAATGGCCCCTTGCACTAAAATATTCACCAAAAATACAAATTCCACCCGAATCCAACGGGGACTGCTGTGTCTCGTTCAGCCGGCACAGGAGCACGTTTGGGAGAAGTTTCGAGTCAATCGGTCCAAAGACCTGGAAGCTATTGAACTAAATCGGCGGGGTATTTTTTCGTGAAAAATGGTCTTTTCTTTAAAATATTCATGTAAAATACAAATTCCACCGGAATCCAACCAAAACTGGCGACCCTGCTTACACCAGTGAGGAGGACATGCCTGATCGATTTCGGGTCAATCGGTCCAGCCAATCACTAACCCTAACCCTAACCCTAACCCTAACCCTAGCCTCAGCCTTAAGCCAGGCCTCATGAGAGATTGTCCCTCTGACTAAAATATTCACCAAAAATACAAATTTCACCCGAATCCAACGGGGACTGCTGTGTCTCGTTCAGCCGGTACAGGAGCACGTTTGGGGGAAATTTCGAGTCAATCGGTCCAAAGACCTGGAAGCTATTGAAAAAATCGGCCGAGGTTTTGAGGAAAAATGGCCGCTTTTCCTTTAAAATATTCATGTAAAATACAAATTCCACCAGAATCCGACCAAAACTGGCGAGCCTCATTCCACCGCTGAGGAGGACATGCGTGATCAATTTCGAGTCAATCGGTCAAAAGACGACCGTGGTCCGAAAGCCCAGCCCCTTAACCCTAACCCTAGCCCTAACAGCAGCCTTAAGCCAGCCTCATTTAAAATGGCCCCTTGCACTAAAATATTCACCAAAAATACAAATTCCACCCGAATCCAACGGGGACTGCTGTGTCTCGTTCAGCCGGCACAGGAGCACGTTTGGGAGAAGTTTCGAGTCAATCGGTCCAAAGACCTGGAAGCTATTGAACTAAATCGGCGGGGTATTTTTTCGTGAAAAATGGTCTTTTCTTTAAAATATTCATGTAAAATACAAATTCCACCGGAATCCAACCAAAACTGGCGACCCTGCTTACACCAGTGAGGAGGACATGCCTGATCGATTTCGGGTCAATCGGTCCAGCCAATCACTAACCCTAACCCTAACCCTAACCCTAGCCTCAGCCTTAAGCCAGGCCTCATGAGAGATTGTCCCTCTGACTAAAATATTCACCAAAAATACAAATTTCACCCGAATCCAACGGGGACTGCTGTGTCTCGTTCAGCCGGTACAGGAGCACGTTTGGGGGAAATTTCGAGTCAATCGGTCCAAAGACCTGGAAGCTATTGAAAAAATCGGCCGAGGTTTTGAGGAAAAATGGCCGCTTTTCCTTTAAAATATTCATGTAAAATACAAATTCCACCAGAATCCGACCAAAACTGGCGAGCCTCATTCCACCGGTGAGGAGGACATGCGTGATCAATTTCGAGTCAATCGGTCAAAAGACGACCGTGGTCCGAAACCCCAGCCCCTTAACCCTAACAGCAGCCTTAAGCCAGCCTCATTTAAAATGGCCCCTTGCACTAAAATATTCACCAAAAATACAAATTCCACCCGAATCCAACGGGGACTGCTGTGTCTCGTTCAGCCGGCACAGGAGCACGTTTGGGAGAAGTTTCGAGTCAATCGGTCCAAAGACCTGGAAGCTATTGAACTAAATCGGCGGGGTATTTTTTCGTGAAAAATGGTCTTTTCTTTAAAATATTCATGTAAAATACAAATTCCACCGGAATCCAACCAAAACTGGCGACCCTGCTTACACCAGTGAGGAGGACATGCCTGATCGATTTCGGGTCAATCGGTCCAGCCAATCACTAACCCTAACCCTAACCCTAACCCTAGCCTCAGCCTTAAGCCAGGCCTCATGAGAGATTGTCCCTCTGACTAAAATATTCACCAAAAATACAAATTTCACCCGAATCCAACGGGGACTGCTGTGTCTCGTTCAGCCGGTACAGGAGCACGTTTGGGGGAAATTTCGAGTCAATCGGTCCAAAGACCTGGAAGCTATTGAAAAAATCGGCCGAGGTTTTGAGGAAAAATGGCCGCTTTTCCTTTAAAATATTCATGTAAAATACAAATTCCACCAGAATCCGACCAAAACTGGCGAGCCTCATTCCACCGGTGAGGAGGACATGCGTGATCAATTTCGAGTCAATCGGTCAAAAGACGACCGTGGTCCGAAAGCCCAGCCCCTTAACCCTAACCCTAGCCCTAACAGCAGCCTTAAGCCAGCCTCATTTAAAATGGCCCCTTGCACTAAAATATTCACCAAAAATACAAATTCCACCCGAATCCAACGGGGACTGCTGTGTCTCGTTCAGCCGGCACAGGAGCACGTTTGGGAGAAGTTTCGAGTCAATCGGTCCAAAGACCTGGAAGCTATTGAACTAAATCGGCGGGGTATTTTTTCGTGAAAAATGGTCTTTTCTTTAAAATATTCATGTAAAATACAAATTCCACCGGAATCCAACCAAAACTGGCGACCCTGCTTACACCAGTGAGGAGGACATGCCTGATCGATTTCGGGTCAATCGGTCCAGCCAATCACTAACCCTAACCCTAACCCTAACCCTAGCCTCAGCCTTAAGCCAGGCCTCATGAGAGATTGTCCCTCTGACTAAAATATTCACCAAAAATACAAATTTCACCCGAATCCAACGGGGACTGCTGTGTCTCGTTCAGCCGGTACAGGAGCACGTTTGGGGGAAATTTCGAGTCAATCGGTCCAAAGACCTGGAAGCTATTGAAAAAATCGGCCGAGGTTTTGAGGAAAAATGGCCGCTTTTCCTTTAAAATATTCATGTAAAATACAAATTCCACCAGAATCCGACCAAAACTGGCGAGCCTCATTCCACCGGTGAGGAGGACATGCGTGATCAATTTCGAGTCAATCGGTCAAAAGACGACCGTGGTCCGAAAGCCCAGCCCCTTAACCCTAACCCTAGCCCTAACAGCAGCCTTAAGCCAGCCTCATTTAAAATGGCCCCTTGCACTAAAATATTCACCAAAAATACAAATTCCACCCGAATCCAACGGGGACTGCTGTGTCTCGTTCAGCCGGCACAGGAGCACGTTTGGGAGAAGTTTCGAGTCAATCGGTCCAAAGACCTGGAAGCTATTGAACTAAATCGGCGGGGTATTTTTTCGTGAAAAATGGTCTTTTCTTTAAAATATTCATGTAAAATACAAATTCCACCGGAATCCAACCAAAACTGGCGACCCTGCTTACACCAGTGAGGAGGACATGCCTGATCGATTTCGGGTCAATCGGTCCAGCCAATCACTAACCCTAACCCTAACCCTAACCCTAGCCTCAGCCTTAAGCCAGGCCTCATGAGAGATTGTCCCTCTGACTAAAATATTCACCAAAAATACAAATTTCACCCGAATCCAACGGGGACTGCTGTGTCTCGTTCAGCCGGTACAGGAGCACGTTTGGGGGAAATTTCGAGTCAATCGGTCCAAAGACCTGGAAGCTATTGAAAAAATCGGCCGAGGTTTTGAGGAAAAATGGCCGCTTTTCCTTTAAAATATTCATGTAAAATACAAATTCCACCAGAATCCGACCAAAACTGGCGAGCCTCATTCCACCGGTGAGGAGGACATGCGTGATCAATTTCGAGTCAATCGGTCAAAAGACGACCGTGGTCCGAAAGCCCAGCCCCTTAACCCTAACCCTAGCCCTAACAGCAGCCTTAAGCCAGCCTCATTTAAAATGGCCCCTTGCACTAAAATATTCACCAAAAATACAAATTCCACCCGAATCCAACGGGGACTGCTGTGTCTCGTTCAGCCGGCACAGGAGCACGTTTGGGAGAAGTTTCGAGTCAATCGGTCCAAAGACCTGGAAGCTATTGAACTAAATCGGCGGGGTATTTTTTGGTGAAAAATGGTCTTTTCTTTAAAATATTCATGTAAAATACAAATTCCACCGGAATCCAACCAAAACTGGCGACCCTGCTTACACCAGTGAGGAGGACATGCCTGATCGATTTCGGGTCAATCGGTCCAGCCAATCACTAACCCTAACCCTAACCCTAACCCTAGCCTCAGCCTTAAGCCAGGCCTCATGAGAGATTGTCCCTCTGACTAAAATATTCACCAAAAATACAAATTTCACCCGAATCCAACGGGGACTGCTGTGTCTCGTTCAGCCGGTACAGGAGCACGTTTGGGGGAAATTTCGAGTCAATCGGTCCAAAGACCTGGAAGCTATTGAAAAAATCGGCCGAGGTTTTGAGGAAAAATGGCCGCTTTTCCTTTAAAATATTCATGTAAAATACAAATTCCACCAGAATCCGACCAAAACTGGCGAGCCTCATTCCACCGGTGAGGAGGACATGCGTGATCAATTTCGAGTCAATCGGTCAAAAGACGACCGTGGTCCGAAACCCCAGCCCCTTAACCCTAACAGCAGCCTTAAGCCAGCCTCATTTAAAATGGCCCCTTTCACTAAAATATTCACCAAAAATACAAATTCCACCCGAATCCAACGGGGACTGCTGTGTCTCGTTCAGCCGGCACAGGAGCACGTTTGGGAGAAGTTTCGAGTCAATCGGTCCAAAGACCTGGAAGCTATTGAACTAAATCGGCGGGGGATTTTTTCGTGAAAAATGGTCTTTTCTTTAAAATATTCATGTAAAATACAAATTCCACCGGAATCCAACCAAAACTGGCGACCCTGCTTACACCAGTGAGGAGGACATGCCTGATCGATTTCGGGTCAATCGGTCCAGCCAATCACTAACCCTAACCCTAACCCTAACCCTAGCCTCAGCCTTAAGCCAGGCCTCATGAGAGATTGTCCCTCTGACTAAAATATTCACCAAAAATACAAATTTCACCCGAATCCAACGGGGACTGCTGTGTCTCGTTCAGCCGGTACAGGAGCACGTTTGGGGGAAATTTCGAGTCAATCGGTCCAAAGACCTGGAAGCTATTGAAAAAATCGGCCGAGGTTTTGAGGAAAAATGGCCGCTTTTCCTTTAAAATATTCATGTAAAATACAAATTCCACCAGAATCCGACCAAAACTGGCGAGCCTCATTCCACCGGTGAGGAGGACATGCGTGATCAATTTCGAGTCAATCGGTCAAAAGACGACCGTGGTCCGAAACCCCAGCCCCTTAACCCTAACCCTAGCCCTAACAGCAGCCTTAAGCCAGCCTCATTTAAAATGGCCCCTTGCACTAAAATATTCACCAAAAATACAAATTCCACCCGAATCCAACGGGGACTGCTGTGTCTCGTTCAGCCGGCACAGGAGCACGTTTGGGAGAAGTTTCGAGTCAATCGGTCCAAAGACCTGGAAGCTATTGAACTAAATCGGCGGGGTATTTTTTCGTGAAAAATGGTCTTTTCTTTAAAATATTCATGTAAAATACAAATTCCACCGGAATCCAACCAAAACTGGCGACCCTGCTTACACCAGTGAGGAAGACATGCCTGATCGATTTCGGGTCAATCGGTCCAGCCAATCACTAACCCTAGCCCTAACCCTAACCCTAGCCTCAGCCTTAAGCCAGGCCTCATGAGAGATTGTCCCTCTGACTAAAATATTCACCAAAAATACAAATTTCACCCGAATCCAACGGGGACTGCTGTGTCTCGTTCAGCCGGTACAGGAGCACGTTTGGGGGAAATTTCGAGTCAATCGGTCCAAAGACCTGGAAGCTATTGAAAAAATCGGCCGAGGTTTTGAGGAAAAATGGCCGCTTTTCCTTTAAAATATTCATGTAAAATACAAATTCCACCAGAATCCGACCAAAACTGGCGAGCCTCATTCCACCGGTGAGGAGGACATGCGTGATCAATTTCGAGTCAATCGGTCAAAAGACGACCGTGGTCCGAAAGCCCAGCCCCTTAACCCTAACCCTAGCCCTAACAGCAGCCTTAAGCCAGCCTCATTTAAAATGGCCCCTTGCACTAAAATATTCACCAAAAATACAAATTCCACCCGAATCCAACGGGGACTGCTGTGTCTCGTTCAGCCGGCACAGGAGCACGTTTGGGAGAAGTTTCGAGTCAATCGGTCCAAAGACCTGGAAGCTATTGAACTAAATCGGCGGGGGATTTTTTCGTGAAAAATGGTCTTTTCTTTAAAATATTCATGTAAAATACAAATTCCACCGGAATCCAACCAAAACTGGCGACCCTGCTTACACCAGTGAGGAGGACATGCCTGATCGATTTCGGGTCAATCGGTCCAGCCAATCACTAACCCTAACCCTAACCCTAACCCTAGCCTCAGCCTTAAGCCAGGCCTCATGAGAGATTGTCCCTCTGACTAAAATATTCACCAAAAATACAAATTTCACCCGAATCCAATGGGGACTGCTGTGTCTCGTTCAGCCGGTACAGGAGCACGTTTGGGGGAAATTTCGAGTCAATCGGTCCAAAGACCTGGAAGCTATTGAAAAAATCGGCCGAGGTTTTGAGGAAAAATGGCCGCTTTTCCTTTAAAATATTCATGTAAAATACAAATTCCACCAGAATCCGACCAAAACTGGCGAGCCTCATTCCACCGGTGAGGAGGACATGCGTGATCAATTTCGAGTCAATCGGTCAAAAGACGACCGTGGTCCGAAAGCCCAGCCCCTTAACCCTAACCCTAGCCCTAACAGCAGCCTTAAGCCAGCCTCATTTAAAATGGCCCCTTGCACTAAAATATTCACCAAAAATACAAATTCCACCCGAATCCAACGGGGACTGCTGTGTCTCGTTCAGCCGGCACAGGAGCACGTTTGGGAGAAGTTTCGAGTCAATCGGTCCAAAGACCTGGAAGCTATTGAACTAAATCGGCGGGGTATTTTTTCGTGAAAAATGGTCTTTTCTTTAAAATATTCATGTAAAATACAAATTCCACCGGAATCCAACCAAAACTGGCGACCCTGCTTACACCAGTGAGGAGGACATGCCTGATCGATTTCGGGTCAATCGGTCCAGCCAATCACTAACCCTAACCCTAACCCTAACCCTAGCCTCAGCCTTAAGCCAGGCCTCATGAGAGATTGTCCCTCTGACTAAAATATTCACCAAAAATACAAATTTCACCCGAATCCAACGGGGACTGCTGTGTCTCGTTCAGCCGGTACAGGAGCACGTTTGGGGGAAATTTCGAGTCAATCGGTCCAAAGACCTGGAAGCTATTGAAAAAATCGGCCGAGGTTTTGAGGAAAAATGGCCGCTTTTCCTTTAAAATATTCATGTAAAATACAAATTCCACCAGAATCCGACCAAAACTGGCGAGCCTCATTCCACCGGTGAGGAGGACATGCGTGATCAATTTCGAGTCAATCGGTCAAAAGACGACCGTGGTCCGAAACCCCAGCCCCTTAACCCTAACCCTAGCCCTAACAGCAGCCTTAAGCCAGCCTCATTTAAAATGGCCCCTTGCACTAAAATATTCACCAAAAATACAAATTCCACCCGAATCCAACGGGGACTGCTGTGTCTCGTTCAGCCGGCACAGGAGCACGTTTGGGAGAAGTTTCGAGTCAATCGGTCCAAAGACCTGGAAGCTATTGAACTAAATCGGCGGGGTATTTTTTCGTGAAAAATGGTCTTTTCTTTAAAATATTCATGTAAAATACAAATTCCACCGGAATCCAACCAAAACTGGCGACCCTGCTTACACCAGTGAGGAAGACATGCCTGATCGATTTCGGGTCAATCGGTCCAGCCAATCACTAACCCTAGCCCTAACCCTAACCCTAGCCTCAGCCTTAAGCCAGGCCTCATGAGAGATTGTCCCTCTGACTAAAATATTCACCAAAAATACAAATTTCACCCGAATCCAACGGGGACTGCTGTGTCTCGTTCAGCCGGTACAGGAGCACGTTTGGGGGAAATTTCGAGTCAATCGGTCCAAAGACCTGGAAGCTATTGAAAAAATCGGCCGAGGTTTTGAGGAAAAATGGCCGCTTTTCCTTTAAAATATTCATGTAAAATACAAATTCCACCAGAATCCGACCAAAACTGGCGAGCCTCATTCCACCGGTGAGGAGGACATGCGTGATCAATTTCGAGTCAATCGGTCAAAAGACGACCGTGGTCCGAAAGCCCAGCCCCTTAACCCTAACCCTAGCCCTAACAGCAGCCTTAAGCCAGCCTCATTTAAAATGGCCCCTTGCACTAAAATATTCACCAAAAATACAAATTCCACCCGAATCCAACGGGGACTGCTGTGTCTCGTTCAGCCGGCACAGGAGCACGTTTGGGAGAAGTTTCGAGTCAATCGGTCCAAAGACCTGGAAGCTATTGAACTAAATCGGCGGGGGATTTTTTGGTGAAAAATGGTCTTTTCTTTAAAATATTCATGTAAAATACAAATTCCACCGGAATCCAACCAAAACTGGCGACCCTGCTTACACCAGTGAGGAGGACATGCCTGATCGATTTCGGGTCAATCGGTCCAGCCAATCACTAACCCTAACCCTAACCCTAACCCTAGCCTCAGCCTTAAGCCAGGCCTCATGAGAGATTGTCCCTCTGACTAAAATATTCACCAAAAATACAAATTTCACCCGAATCCAACGGGGACTGCTGTGTCTCGTTCAGCCGGTACAGGAGCACGTTTGGGGGAAATTTCGAGTCAATCGGTCCAAAGACCTGGAAGCTATTGAAAAAATCGGCCGAGGTTTTGAGGAAAAATGGCCGCTTTTCCTTTAAAATATTCATGTAAAATACAAATTCCACCAGAATCCGACCAAAACTGGCGAGCCTCATTCCACCGGTGAGGAGGACATGCGTGATCAATTTCGAGTCAATCGGTCAAAAGACGACCGTGGTCCGAAACCCCAGCCCCTTAACCCTAACAGCAGCCTTAAGCCAGCCTCATTTAAAATGGCCCCTTTCACTAAAATATTCACCAAAAATACAAATTCCACCCGAATCCAACGGGGACTGCTGTGTCTCGTTCAGCCGGCACAGGAGCACGTTTGGGAGAAGTTTCGAGTCAATCGGTCCAAAGACCTGGAAGCTATTGAACTAAATCGGCGGGGGATTTTTTCGTGAAAAATGGTCTTTTCTTTAAAATATTCATGTAAAATACAAATTCCACCGGAATCCAACCAAAACTGGCGACCCTGCTTACACCAGTGAGGAGGACATGCCTGATCGATTTCGGGTCAATCGGTCCAGCCAATCACTAACCCTAACCCTAACCCTAACCCTAGCCTCAGCCTTAAGCCAGGCCTCATGAGAGATTGTCCCTCTGACTAAAATATTCACCAAAAATACAAATTTCACCCGAATCCAACGGGGACTGCTGTGTCTCGTTCAGCCGGTACAGGAGCACGTTTGGGGGAAATTTCGAGTCAATCGGTCCAAAGACCTGGAAGCTATTGAAAAAATCGGCCGAGGTTTTGAGGAAAAATGGCCGCTTTTCCTTTAAAATATTCATGTAAAATACAAATTCCACCAGAATCCGACCAAAACTGGCGAGCCTCATTCCACCGGTGAGGAGGACATGCGTGATCAATTTCGAGTCAATCGGTCAAAAGACGACCGTGGTCCGAAACCCCAGCCCCTTAACCCTAACAGCAGCCTTAAGCCAGCCTCATTTAAAATGGCCCCTTTCACTAAAATATTCACCAAAAATACAAATTCCACCCGAATCCAACGGGGACTGCTGTGTCTCGTTCAGCCGGCACAGGAGCACGTTTGGGAGAAGTTTCGAGTCAATTGGTCCAAAGACCTGGAAGCTATTGAACTAAATCGGCGGGGTATTTTTTCGTGAAAAATGGTCTTTTCTTTAAAATATTCATGTAAAATACAAATTCCACCGGAAGCCAACCAAAACTGGCGACCCTGCTTACACCAGTGAGGAGGACATGCCTGATCGATTTCGGGTCAATCGGTCCAGCCAATCACTAACCCTAACCCTAACCCTAACCCTAGCCTCAGCCTTAAGCCAGGCCTCATGAGAGATTGTCCCTCTGACTAAAATATTCACCAAAAATACAAATTTCACCCGAATCCAACGGGGACTGCTGTGTCTCGTTCAGCCGGTACAGGAGCACGTTTGGGGGAAATTTCGAGTCAATCGGTCCAAAGACCTGGAAGCTATTGAAAAAATCGGCCGAGGTTTTGAGGAAAAATGGCCGCTTTTCCTTTAAAATATTCATGTAAAATACAAATTCCACCAGAATCCGACCAAAACTGGCGAGCCTCATTCCACCGGTGAGGAGGACATGCGTGATCAATTTCGAGTCAATCGGTCAAAAGACGACCGTGGTCCGAAAGCCCAGCCCCTTAACCCTAACCCTAGCCCTAACAGCAGCCTTAAGCCAGCCTCATTTAAAATGGCCCCTTGCACTAAAATATTCACCAAAAATACAAATTCCACCCGAATCCAACGGGGACTGCTGTGTCTCGTTCAGCCGGCACAGGAGCACGTTTGGGAGAAGTTTCGAGTCAATCGGTCCAAAGACCTGGAAGCTATTGAACTAAATCGGCGGGGTATTTTTTGGTGAAAAATGGTCTTTTCTTTAAAATATTCATGTAAAATACAAATTCCACCGGAATCCAACCAAAACTGGCGACCCTGCTTACACCAGTGAGGAGGACATGCCTGATCGATTTCGGGTCAATCGGTCCAGCCAATCACTAACCCTAACCCTAACCCTAACCCTAGCCTCAGCCTTAAGCCAGGCCTCATGAGAGATTGTCCCTCTGACTAAAATATTCACCAAAAATACAAATTTCACCCGAATCCAACGGGGACTGCTGTGTCTCGTTCAGCCGGTACAGGAGCACGTTTGGGGGAAATTTCGAGTCAATCGGTCCAAAGACCTGGAAGCTATTGAAAAAATCGGCCGAGGTTTTGAGGAAAAATGGCCGCTTTTCCTTTAAAATATTCATGTAAAATACAAATTCCACCAGAATCCGACCAAAACTGGCGAGCCTCATTCCACCGGTGAGGAGGACATGCGTGATCAATTTCGAGTCAATCGGTCAAAAGACGACCGTGGTCCGAAACCCCAGCCCCTTAACCCTAACAGCAGCCTTAAGCCAGCCTCATTTAAAATGGCCCCTTTCACTAAAATATTCACCAAAAATACAAATTCCACCCGAATCCAACGGGGACTGCTGTGTCTCGTTCAGCCGGCACAGGAGCACGTTTGGGAGAAGTTTCGAGTCAATCGGTCCAAAGACCTGGAAGCTATTGAACTAAATCGGCGGGGTATTTTTTCGTGAAAAATGGTCTTTTCTTTAAAATATTCATGTAAAATACAAATTCCACCGGAATCCAACCAAAACTGGCGACCCTGCTTACACCAGTGAGGAGGACATGCCTGATCGATTTCGGGTCAATCGGTCCAGCCAATCACTAACCCTAACCCTAACCCTAACCCTAGCCTCAGCCTTAAGCCAGGCCTCATGAGAGATTGTCCCTCTGACTAAAATATTCACCAAAAATACAAATTTCACCCGAATCCAACGGGGACTGCTGTGTCTCGTTCAGCCGGTACAGGAGCACGTTTGGGGGAAATTTCGAGTCAATCGGTCCAAAGACCTGGAAGCTATTGAAAAAATCGGCCGAGGTTTTGAGGAAAAATGGCCGCTTTTCCTTTAAAATATTCATGTAAAATACAAATTCCACCAGAATCCGACCAAAACTGGCGAGCCTCATTCCACCGGTGAGGAGGACATGCGTGATCAATTTCGAGTCAATCGGTCAAAAGACGACCGTGGTCCGAAACCCCAGCCCCTTAACCCTAACAGCAGCCTTAAGCCAGCCTCATTTAAAATGGCCCCTTTCACTAAAATATTCACCAAAAATACAAATTCCACCCGAATCCAACGGGGACTGCTGTGTCTCGTTCAGCCGGCACAGGAGCACGTTTGGGAGAAGTTTCGAGTCAATCGGTCCAAAGACCTGGAAGCTATTGAACTAAATCGGCGGGGTATTTTTTCGTGAAAAATGGTCTTTTCTTTAAAATATTCATGTAAAATACAAATTCCACCGGAAGCCAACCAAAACTGGCGACCCTGCTTACACCAGTGAGGAGGACATGCCTGATCGATTTCGGGTCAATCGGTCCAGCCAATCACTAACCCTAACCCTAACCCTAACCCTAGCCTCAGCCTTAAGCCAGGCCTCATGAGAGATTGTCCCTCTGACTAAAATATTCACCAAAAATACAAATTTCACCCGAATCCAACGGGGACTGCTGTGTCTCGTTCAGCCGGTACAGGAGCACGTTTGGGGGAAATTTCGAGTCAATCGGTCCAAAGACCTGGAAGCTATTGAAAAAATCGGCCGAGGTTTTGAGGAAAAATGGCCGCTTTTCCTTTAAAATATTCATGTAAAATACAAATTCCACCAGAATCCGACCAAAACTGGCGAGCCTCATTCCACCGGTGAGGAGGACATGCGTGATCAATTTCGAGTCAATCGGTCAAAAGACGACCGTGGTCCGAAAGCCCAGCCCCTTAACCCTAACCCTAGCCCTAACAGCAGCCTTAAGCCAGCCTCATTTAAAATGGCCCCTTGCACTAAAATATTCACCAAAAATACAAATTCCACCCGAATCCAACGGGGACTGCTGTGTCTCGTTCAGCCGGCACAGGAGCACGTTTGGGAGAAGTTTCGAGTCAATCGGTCCAAAGACCTGGAAGCTATTGAACTAAATCGGCGGGGTATTTTTTCGTGAAAAATGGTCTTTTCTTTAAAATATTCATGTAAAATACAAATTCCACCGGAATCCAACCAAAACTGGCGACCCTGCTTACACCAGTGAGGAGGACATGCCTGATCGATTTCGGGTCAATCGGTCCAGCCAATCATTAACCCTAACCCTAGCCTCAGCCTTAAGCCAGGCCTCATGAGAGATTGTCCCTCTGACTAAAATATTCACCAAAAATACAAATTTCACCCGAATCCAACGGGGACTGCTGTGTCTCGTTCAGCCGGTACAGGAGCACGTTTGGGGGAAATTTCGAGTCAATCGGTCCAAAGACCTGGAAGCTATTGAAAAAATCGGCCGAGGTTTTGAGGAAAAATGGCCGCTTTTCCTTTAAAATATTCATGTAAAATACAAATTCCACCAGAATCCGACCAAAACTGGCGAGCCTCATTCCACCGGTGAGGAGGACATGCGTGATCAATTTCGAGTCAATCGGTCAAAAGACGACCGTGGTCCGAAACCCCAGCCCCTTAACCCTAACCCTAGCCCTAACAGCAGCCTTAAGCCAGCCTCATTTAAAATGGCCCCTTGCACTAAAATATTCACCAAAAATACAAATTCCACCCGAATCCAACGGGGACTGCTGTGTCTCGTTCAGCCGGCACAGGAGCACGTTTGGGAGAAGTTTCGAGTCAATCGGTCCAAAGAACCTGGAAGCTATTGAACTAAATCGGCGGGGTATTTTTTCGTGAAAAATGGTCTTTTCTTTAAAATATTCATGTAAAATACAAATTCCACCGGAATCCAACCAAAACTGGCGACCCTGCTTACACCAGTGAGGAGGACATGCCTGGTCGATTTCGGGTCAATCGGTCCAGCCAATCACTAACCCTAACCCTAACCCTAACCCTAGCCTCAGCCTTAAGCCAGGCCTCATGAGAGATTGTCCCTCTGACTAAAATATTCACCAAAAATACAAATTTCACCCGAATCCAACGGGGACTGCTGTGTCTCGTTCAGCCGGTAAAGGAGCACGTTTGGGGGAAATTTCGAGTCAATCGGTCCAAAGACCTGGAAGCTATTGAAAAAATCGGCCGAGGTTTTGAGGAAAAATGGCCGCTTTTCCTTTAAAATATTCATGTAAAATACAAATTCCACCGGAATCCAACCAAAACTGGCGACCCTGCTTACACCAGTGAGGAGGACATGCCTGATCGATTTCGGGTCAATCGGTCCAGCCAATCATTAACCCTAACCCTAGCCTCAGCCTTAAGCCAGGCCTCATGAGAGATTGTCCCTCTGACTAAAATATTCACCAAAAATACAAATTTCACCCGAATCCAACGGGGACTGCTGTGTCTCGTTCAGCCGGTACAGGAGCACGTTTGGGGGAAATTTCGAGTCAATCGGTCCAAAGACCTGGAAGCTATTGAAAAAATCGGCCGAGGTTTTGAGGAAAAATGGCCGCTTTTCCTTTAAAATATTCATGTAAAATACAAATTCCACCAGAATCCGACCAAAACTGGCGAGCCTCATTCCACCGGTGAGGAGGACATGCGTGATCAATTTCGAGTCAATCGGTCAAAAGACGACCGTGGTCCGAAACCCCAGCCCCTTAACCCTAACCCTAGCCCTAACAGCAGCCTTAAGCCAGCCTCATTTAAAATGGCCCCTTGCACTAAAATATTCACCAAAAATACAAATTCCACCCGAATCCAACGGGGACTGCTGTGTCTCGTTCAGCCGGCACAGGAGCACGTTTGGGAGAAGTTTCGAGTCAATCGGTCCAAAGAACCTGGAAGCTATTGAACTAAATCGGCGGGGTATTTTTTCGTGAAAAATGGTCTTTTCTTTAAAATATTCATGTAAAATACAAATTCCACCGGAATCCAACCAAAACTGGCGACCCTGCTTACACCAGTGAGGAGGACATGCCTGGTCGATTTCGGGTCAATCGGTCCAGCCAATCACTAACCCTAACCCTAACCCTAACCCTAGCCTCAGCCTTAAGCCAGGCCTCATGAGAGATTGTCCCTCTGACTAAAATATTCACCAAAAATACAAATTTCACCCGAATCCAACGGGGACTGCTGTGTCTCGTTCAGCCGGTAAAGGAGCACGTTTGGGGGAAATTTCGAGTCAATCGGTCCAAAGACCTGGAAGCTATTGAAAAAATCGGCCGAGGTTTTGAGGAAAAATGGCCGCTTTTCCTTTAAAATATTCATGTAAAATACAAATTCCACCAGAATCCGACCAAAACTGGCGAGCCTCATTCCACCGGTGAGGAGGACATGCGTGATCAATTTCGAGTCAATCGGTCAAAAGACGACCGTGGTCCGAAACCCCAGCCCCTTAACCCTAACCCTAGCCCTAACAGCAGCCTTAAGCCAGCCTCATTTAAAATGGCCCCTTGCACTAAAATATTCACCAAAAATACAAATTCCACCCGAATCCAACGGGGACTGCTGTGTCTCGTTCAGCCGGCACAGGAGCACGTTTGGGAGAAGTTTCGAGTCAATCGGTCCAAAGACCTGGAAGCTATTGAACTAAATCGGCGGGGTATTTTTTCGTGAAAAATGGTCTTTTCTTTAAAATATTCATGTAAAATACAAATTCCACCGGAATCCAACCAAAACTGGCGACCCTGCTTACACCAGTGAGGAGGACATGCCTGATCGATTTCGGGTCAATCGGTCCAGCCAATCATTAACCCTAACCCTAGCCTCAGCCTTAAGCCAGGCCTCATGAGAGATTGTCCCTCTGACTAAAATATTCACCAAAAATACAAATTTCACCCGAATCCAACGGGGACTGCTGTGTCTCGTTCAGCCGGTACAGGAGCACGTTTGGGGGAAATTTCGAGTCAATCGGTCCAAAGACCTGGAAGCTATTGAAAAAATCGGCCGAGGTTTTGAGGAAAAATGGCCGCTTTTCCTTTAAAATATTCATGTAAAATACAAATTCCACCAGAATCCGACCAAAACTGGCGAGCCTCATTCCACCGGTGAGGAGGACATGCGTGATCAATTTCGAGTCAATCGGTCAAAAGACGACCGTGGTCCGAAACCCCAGCCCCTTAACCCTAACCCTAGCCCTAACAGCAGCCTTAAGCCAGCCTCATTTAAAATGGCCGCTTGCACTAAAATATTCACCAAAAATACAAATTCCACCCGAATCCAACGGGGACTGCTGTGTCTCGTTCAGCCGGCACAGGAGCACGTTTGGGAGAAGTTTCGAGTCAATCGGTCCAAAGAACCTGGAAGCTATTGAACTAAATCGGCGGGGTATTTTTTCGTGAAAAATGGTCTTTTCTTTAAAATATTCATGTAAAATACAAATTCCACCGGAATCCAACCAAAACTGGCGACCCTGCTTACACCAGTGAGGAGGACATGCCTGGTCGATTTCGGGTCAATCGGTCCAGCCAATCACTAACCCTAACCCTAACCCTAACCCTAGCCTCAGCCTTAAGCCAGGCCTCATGAGAGATTGTCCCTCTGACTAAAATATTCACCAAAAATACAAATTTCACCCGAATCCAACGGGGACTGCTGTGTCTCGTTCAGCCGGTACAGGAGCACGTTTGGGGGAAATTTCGAGTCAATCGGTCCAAAGACCTGGAAGCTATTGAAAAAATCGGCCGAGGTTTTGAGGAAAAATGGCCGCTTTTCCTTTAAAATATTCATGTAAAATACAAATTCCACCAGAATCCGACCAAAACTGGCGAGCCTCATTCCACCGGTGAGGAGGACATGCGTGATCAATTTCGAGTCAATCGGTCAAAAGACGACCGTGGTCCGAAACCCCAGCCCCTTAACCCTAACAGCAGCCTTAAGCCAGCCTCATTTAAAATGGCCCCTTTCACTAAAATATTCACCAAAAATACAAATTCCACCCGAATCCAACGGGGACTGCTGTGTCTCGTTCAGCCGGCACAGGAGCACGTTTGGGAGAAGTTTCGAGTCAATCGGTCCAAAGACCTGGAAGCTATTGAACTAAATCGGCGGGGTATTTTTTCGTGAAAAATGGTCTTTTCTTTAAAATATTCATGTAAAATACAAATTCCACCGGAAGCCAACCAAAACTGGCGACCCTGCTTACACCAGTGAGGAGGACATGCCTGATCGATTTCGGGTCAATCGGTCCAGCCAATCACTAACCCTAACCCTAACCCTAACCCTAGCCTCAGCCTTAAGCCAGGCCTCATGAGAGATTGTCCCTCTGACTAAAATATTCACCAAAAATACAAATTTCACCCGAATCCAACGGGGACTGCTGTGTCTCGTTCAGCCGGTACAGGAGCACGTTTGGGGGAAATTTCGAGTCAATCGGTCCAAAGACCTGGAAGCTATTGAAAAAATCGGCCGAGGTTTTGAGGAAAAATGGCCGCTTTTCCTTTAAAATATTCATGTAAAATACAAATTCCACCAGAATCCGACCAAAACTGGCGAGCCTCATTCCACCGGTGAGGAGGACATGCGTGATCAATTTCGAGTCAATCGGTCAAAAGACGACCGTGGTCCGAAACCCCAGCCCCTTAACCCTAACCCTAGCCCTAACAGCAGCCTTAAGCCAGCCTCATTTAAAATGGCCCCTTGCACTAAAATATTCACCAAAAATACAAATTCCACCCGAATCCAACGGGGACTGCTGTGTCTCGTTCAGCCGGCACAGGAGCACGTTTGGGAGAAGTTTCGAGTCAATCGGTCCAAAGACCTGGAAGCTATTGAACTAAATCGGCGGGGTATTTTTTCGTGAAAAATGGTCTTTTCTTTAAAATATTCATGTAAAATACAAATTCCACCGGAATCCAACCAAAACTGGCGACCCTGCTTACACCAGTGAGGAGGACATGCCTGATCGATTTCGGGTCAATCGGTCCAGCCAATCATTAACCCTAACCCTAGCCTCAGCCTTAAGCCAGGCCTCATGAGAGATTGTCCCTCTGACTAAAATATTCACCAAAAATACAAATTTCACCCGAATCCAACGGGGACTGCTGTGTCTCGTTCAGCCGGTACAGGAGCACGTTTGGGGGAAATTTCGAGTCAATCGGTCCAAAGACCTGGAAGCTATTGAAAAAATCGGCCGAGGTTTTGAGGAAAAATGGCCGCTTTTCCTTTAAAATATTCATGTAAAATACAAATTCCACCAGAATCCGACCAAAACTGGCGAGCCTCATTCCACCGGTGAGGAGGACATGCGTGATCAATTTCGAGTCAATCGGTCAAAAGACGACCGTGGTCCGAAACCCCAGCCCCTTAACCCTAACCCTAGCCCTAACAGCAGCCTTAAGCCAGCCTCATTTAAAATGGCCCCTTGCACTAAAATATTCACCAAAAATACAAATTCCACCCGAATCCAACGGGGACTGCTGTGTCTCGTTCAGCCGGCACAGGAGCACGTTTGGGAGAAGTTTCGAGTCAATCGGTCCAAAGACCTGGAAGCTATTGAACTAAATCGGCGGGGTATTTTTTCGTGAAAAATGGTCTTTTCTTTAAAATATTCATGTAAAATACAAATTCCACCGGAATCCAACCAAAACTGGCGACCCTGCTTACACCAGTGAGGAGGACATGCCTGATCGATTTCGGGTCAATCGGTCCAGCCAATCATTAACCCTAACCCTAGCCTCAGCCTTAAGCCAGGCCTCATGAGAGATTGTCCCTCTGACTAAAATATTCACCAAAAATACAAATTTCACCCGAATCCAACGGGGACTGCTGTGTCTCGTTCAGCCGGTACAGGAGCACGTTTGGGGGAAATTTCGAGTCAATCGGTCCAAAGACCTGGAAGCTATTGAAAAAATCGGCCGAGGTTTTGAGGAAAAATGGCCGCTTTTCCTTTAAAATATTCATGTAAAATACAAATTCCACCAGAATCCGACCAAAACTGGCGAGCCTCATTCCACCGGTGAGGAGGACATGCGTGATCAATTTCGAGTCAATCGGTCAAAAGACGACCGTGGTCCGAAACCCCAGCCCCTTAACCCTAACCCTAGCCCTAACAGCAGCCTTAAGCCAGCCTCATTTAAAATGGCCCCTTGCACTAAAATATTCACCAAAAATACAAATTCCACCCGAATCCAACGGGGACTGCTGTGTCTCGTTCAGCCGGCACAGGAGCACGTTTGGGAGAAGTTTCGAGTCAATCGGTCCAAAGAACCTGGAAGCTATTGAACTAAATCGGCGGGGTATTTTTTCGTGAAAAATGGTCTTTTCTTTAAAATATTCATGTAAAATACAAATTCCACCGGAATCCAACCAAAACTGGCGACCCTGCTTACACCAGTGAGGAGGACATGCCTGGTCGATTTCGGGTCAATCGGTCCAGCCAATCACTAACCCTAACCCTAACCCTAACCCTAGCCTCAGCCTTAAGCCAGGCCTCATGAGAGATTGTCCCTCTGACTAAAATATTCACCAAAAATACAAATTTCACCCGAATCCAACGGGGACTGCTGTGTCTCGTTCAGCCGGTACAGGAGCACGTTTGGGGGAAATTTCGAGTCAATCGGTCCAAAGACCTGGAAGCTATTGAAAAAATCGGCCGAGGTTTTGAGGAAAAATGGCCGCTTTTCCTTTAAAATATTCATGTAAAATACAAATTCCACCAGAATCCGACCAAAACTGGCGAGCCTCATTCCACCGGTGAGGAGGACATGCGTGATCAATTTCGAGTCAATCGGTCAAAAGACGACCGTGGTCCGAAACCCCAGCCCCTTAACCCTAACCCTAGCCCTAACAGCAGCCTTAAGCCAGCCTCATTTAAAATGGCCCCTTGCACTAAAATATTCACCAAAAATACAAATTCCACCCGAATCCAACGGGGACTGCTGTGTCTCGTTCAGCCGGCACAGGAGCACGTTTGGGAGAAGTTTCGAGTCAATCGGTCCAAAGACCTGGAAGCTATTGAACTAAATCGGCGGGGTATTTTTTCGTGAAAAATGGTCTTTTCTTTAAAATATTCATGTAAAATACAAATTCCACCGGAATCCAACCAAAACTGGCGACCCTGCTTACACCAGTGAGGAGGACATGCCTGATCGATTTCGGGTCAATCGGTCCAGCCAATCATTAACCCTAACCCTAGCCTCAGCCTTAAGCCAGGCCTCATGAGAGATTGTCCCTCTGACTAAAATATTCACCAAAAATACAAATTTCACCCGAATCCAACGGGGACTGCTGTGTCTCGTTCAGCCGGTACAGGAGCACGTTTGGGGGAAATTTCGAGTCAATCGGTCCAAAGACCTGGAAGCTATTGAAAAAATCGGCCGAGGTTTTGAGGAAAAATGGCCGCTTTTCCTTTAAAATATTCATGTAAAATACAAATTCCACCAGAATCCGACCAAAACTGGCGAGCCTCATTCCACCGGTGAGGAGGACATGCGTGATCAATTTCGAGTCAATCGGTCAAAAGACGACCGTGGTCCGAAACCCCAGCCCCTTAACCCTAACCCTAGCCCTAACAGCAGCCTTAAGCCAGCCTCATTTAAAATGGCCGCTTGCACTAAAATATTCACCAAAAATACAAATTCCACCCGAATCCAACGGGGACTGCTGTGTCTCGTTCAGCCGGCACAGGAGCACGTTTGGGAGAAGTTTCGAGTCAATCGGTCCAAAGAACCTGGAAGCTATTGAACTAAATCGGCGGGGTATTTTTTCGTGAAAAATGGTCTTTTCTTTAAAATATTCATGTAAAATACAAATTCCACCGGAATCCAACCAAAACTGGCGACCCTGCTTACACCAGTGAGGAGGACATGCCTGGTCGATTTCGGGTCAATCGGTCCAGCCAATCACTAACCCTAACCCTAACCCTAACCCTAGCCTCAGCCTTAAGCCAGGCCTCATGAGAGATTGTCCCTCTGACTAAAATATTCACCAAAAATACAAATTTCACCCGAATCCAACGGGGACTGCTGTGTCTCGTTCAGCCGGTACAGGAGCACGTTTGGGGGAAATTTCGAGTCAATCGGTCCAAAGACCTGGAAGCTATTGAAAAAATCGGCCGAGGTTTTGAGGAAAAATGGCCGCTTTTCCTTTAAAATATTCATGTAAAATACAAATTCCACCAGAATCCGACCAAAACTGGCGAGCCTCATTCCACCGGTGAGGAGGACATGCGTGATCAATTTCGAGTCAATCGGTCAAAAGACGACCGTGGTCCGAAACCCCAGCCCCTTAACCCTAACCCTAGCCCTAACAGCAGCCTTAAGCCAGCCTCATTTAAAATGGCCCCTTTCACTAAAATATTCACCAAAAATACAAATTCCACCCGAATCCAACGGGGACTGCTGTGTCTCGTTCAGCCGGCACAGGAGCACGTTTGGGAGAAGTTTCGAATCAATCGGTCCAAAGACCTGGAAGCTATTGAACTAAATCGGCAGGGTATTTTTTCGTGAAAAATTGTCTTTTCTTTAAAATATTCATGTAAAATACAAATTCCACCGGAATCCAACCAAAACTGGCGACCCTGCTTACACCAGTGAGGAGGACATGCCTGATCGATTTCGGGTCAATCGGTCCAGCCAATCATTAACCCTAACCCTAGCCTCAGCCTTAAGCCAGGCCTCATGAGAGATTGTCCCTCTGACTAAAATATTCACCAAAAATACAAATTTCACCCGAATCCAACGGGGACTGCTGTGTCTCGTTCAGCCGGTACAGGAGCACGTTTGGGGGAAATTTCGAGTCAATCGGTCCAAAGACCTGGAAGCTATTGAAAAAATCGGCCGAGGTTTTGAGGAAAAATGGCCGCTTTTCCTTTAAAATATTCATGTAAAATACAAATTCCACCAGAATCCGACCAAAACTGGCGAGCCTCATTCCACCGGTGAGGAGGACATGCGTGATCAATTTCGAGTCAATCGGTCAAAAGACGACCGTGGTCCGAAACCCCAGCCCCTTAACCCTAACCCTAGCCCTAACAGCAGCCTTAAGCCAGCCTCATTTAAAATGGCCCCTTGCACTAAAATATTCACCAAAAATACAAATTCCACCCGAATCCAACGGGGACTGCTGTGTCTCGTTCAGCCGGCACAGGAGCACGTTTGGGAGAAGTTTCGAGTCAATCGGTCCAAAGACCTGGAAGCTATTGAACTAAATCGGCGGGGTATTTTTTCGTGAAAAATGGTCTTTTCTTTAAAATATTCATGTAAAATACAAATTCCACCGGAATCCAACCAAAACTGGCGACCCTGCTTACACCAGTGAGGAGGACATGCCTGGTCGATTTCGGGTCAATCGGTCCAGCCAATCACTAACCCTAACCCTAACCCTAACCCTAGCCTCAGCCTTAAGCCAGGCCTCATGAGAGATTGTCCCTCTGACTAAAATATTCACCAAAAATACAAATTTCACCCGAATCCAACGGGGACTGCTGTGTCTCGTTCAGCCGGTACAGGAGTACGTTTGGGGGAAATTTCGAGTCAATCGGTCCAAAGACCTGGAAGCTATTGAAAAAATCGGCCGAGGTTTTGAGGAAAAATGGCCGCTTTTCCTTTAAAATATTCATGTAAAATACAAATTCCACCAGAATCCGACCAAAACTGGCGAGCCTCATTCCACCGGTGAGGAGGACATGCGTGATCAATTTCGAGTCAATCGGTCAAAAGACGACCGTGGTCCGAAACCCCAGCCCCTTAACCCTAACCCTAGCCCTAACAGCAGCCTTAAGCCAGCCTCATTTAAAATGGCCCCTTTCACTAAAATATTCATCAAAAATACAAATTCCACCCGAATCCAACGGGGACTGCTGTGTCTCGTTCAGCCGGCACAGGAGCACGTTTGGGAGAAGTTTCGAATCAATCGGTCCAAAGACCTGGAAGCTATTGAACTAAATCGGCGGGGTATTTTTTCGTGAAAAATTGTCTTTTCTTTAAAATATTCATGTAAAATACAAATTCCACCGGAATCCAACCAAAACTGGCGACCCTGCTTACACCAGTGAGGAGGACATGCCTGATCGATTTCGGGTCAATCGGTCCAGCCAATCATTAACCCTAACCCTAGCCTCAGCCTTAAGCCAGGCCTCATGAGAGATTGTCCCTCTGACTAAAATATTCACCAAAAATACAAATTTCACCCGAATCCAACGGGGACTGCTGTGTCTCGTTCAGCCGGTACAGGAGCACGTTTGGGGGAAATTTCGAGTCAATCGGTCCAAAGACCTGGAAGCTATTGAAAAAATCGGCCGAGGTTTTGAGGAAAAATGGCCGCTTTTCCTTTAAAATATTCATGTAAAATACAAATTCCACCAGAATCCGACCAAAACTGGCGAGCCTCATTCCACCGGTGAGGAGGACATGCGTGATCAATTTCGAGTCAATCGGTCAAAAGACGACCGTGGTCCGAAACCCCAGCCCCTTAACCCTAACCCTAGCCCTAACAGCAGCCTTAAGCCAGCCTCATTTAAAATGGCCCCTTGCACTAAAATATTCACCAAAAATACAAATTCCACCCGAATCCAACGGGGACTGCTGTGTCTCGTTCAGCCGGCACAGGAGCACGTTTGGGAGAAGTTTCGAGTCAATCGGTCCAAAGACCTGGAAGCTATTGAACTAAATCGGCGGGGTATTTTTTCGTGAAAAATGGTCTTTTCTTTAAAATATTCATGTAAAATACAAATTCCACCGGAATCCAACCAAAACTGGCGACCCTGCTTACACCAGTGAGGAGGACATGCCTGATCGATTTCGGGTCAATCGGTCCAGCCAATCACTAACCCTAACCCTAACCCTAACCCTAGCCTCAGCCTTAAGCCAGGCCTCATGAGAGATTGTCCCTCTGACTAAAATATTCACCAAAAATACAAATTTCACCCGAATCCAACGGGGACTGCTGTGTCTCGTTCAGCCGGTACAGGAGCACGTTTGGGGGAAATTTCGAGTCAATCGGTCCAAAGACCTGGAAGCTATTGAAAAAATCGGCCGAGGTTTTGAGGAAAAATGGCCGCTTTTCCTTTAAAATATTCATGTAAAATACAAATTCCACCAGAATCCGACCAAAACTGGCGAGCCTCATTCCACCGGTGAGGAGGACATGCGTGATCAATTTCGAGTCAATCGGTCAAAAGACGACCGTGGTCCGAAACCCCAGCCCCTTAACCCTAACAGCAGCCTTAAGCCAGCCTCATTTAAAATGGCCCCTTGCACTAAAATATTCACCAAAAATACAAATTCCACCCGAATCCAACGGGGACTGCTGTGTCTCGTTCAGCCGGCACAGGAGCACGTTTGGGAGAAGTTTCGAGTCAATCGGTCCAAAGACCTGGAAGCTATTGAACTAAATCGGCGGGGTATTTTTTCGTGAAAAATGGTCTTTTCTTTAAAATATTCATGTAAAATACAAATTCCACCGGAATCCAACCAAAACTGGCGACCCTGCTTACACCAGTGAGGAGGACATGCCTGATCGATTTCGGGTCAATCGGTCCAGCCAATCACTAACCCTAACCCTAACCCTAACCCTAGCCTCAGCCTTAAGCCAGGCCTCATGAGAGATTGTCCCTCTGACTAAAATATTCACCAAAAATACAAATTTCACCCGAATCCAACGGGGACTGCTGTGTCTCGTTCAGCCGGTACAGGAGCACGTTTGGGGGAAATTTCGAGTCAATCGGTCCAAAGACCTGGAAGCTATTGAAAAAATCGGCCGAGGTTTTGAGGAAAAATGGCCGCTTTTCCTTTAAAATATTCATGTAAAATACAAATTCCACCAGAATCCGACCAAAACTGGCGAGCCTCATTCCACCGGTGAGGAGGACATGCGTGATCAATTTCGAGTCAATCGGTCAAAAGACGACCGTGGTCCGAAACCCCAGCCCCTTAACCCTAACCCTAGCCCTAACAGCAGCCTTAAGCCAGCCTCATTTAAAATGGCCCCTTTCACTAAAATATTCACCAAAAATACAAATTCCACCCGAATCCAACGGGGACTGCTGTGTCTCGTTCAGCCGGCACAGGAGCACGTTTGGGAGAAGTTTCGAATCAATCGGTCCAAAGACCTGGAAGCTATTGAACTAAATCGGCAGGGTATTTTTTCGTGAAAAATTGTCTTTTCTTTAAAATATTCATGTAAAATACAAATTCCACCGGAATCCAACCAAAACTGGCGACCCTGCTTACACCAGTGAGGAGGACATGCCTGATCGATTTCGGGTCAATCGGTCCAGCCAATCATTAACCCTAACCCTAGCCTCAGCCTTAAGCCAGGCCTCATGAGAGATTGTCCCTCTGACTAAAATATTCACCAAAAATACAAATTTCACCCGAATCCAACGGGGACTGCTGTGTCTCGTTCAGCCGGTACAGGAGCACGTTTGGGGGAAATTTCGAGTCAATCGGTCCAAAGACCTGGAAGCTATTGAAAAAATCGGCCGAGGTTTTGAGGAAAAATGGCCGCTTTTCCTTTAAAATATTCATGTAAAATACAAATTCCACCAGAATCCGACCAAAACTGGCGAGCCTCATTCCACCGGTGAGGAGGACATGCGTGATCAATTTCGAGTCAATCGGTCAAAAGACGACCGTGGTCCGAAACCCCAGCCCCTTAACCCTAACCCTAGCCCTAACAGCAGCCTTAAGCCAGCCTCATTTAAAATGGCCCCTTGCACTAAAATATTCACCAAAAATACAAATTCCACCCGAATCCAACGGGGACTGCTGTGTCTCGTTCAGCCGGCACAGGAGCACGTTTGGGAGAAGTTTCGAGTCAATCGGTCCAAAGACCTGGAAGCTATTGAACTAAATCGGCGGGGTATTTTTTCGTGAAAAATGGTCTTTTCTTTAAAATATTCATGTAAAATACAAATTCCACCGGAATCCAACCAAAACTGGCGACCCTGCTTACACCAGTGAGGAGGACATGCCTGGTCGATTTCGGGTCAATCGGTCCAGCCAATCACTAACCCTAACCCTAACCCTAACCCTAGCCTCAGCCTTAAGCCAGGCCTCATGAGAGATTGTCCCTCTGACTAAAATATTCACCAAAAATACAAATTTCACCCGAATCCAACGGGGACTGCTGTGTCTCGTTCAGCCGGTACAGGAGCACGTTTGGGGGAAATTTCGAGTCAATCGGTCCAAAGACCTGGAAGCTATTGAAAAAATCGGCCGAGGTTTTGAGGAAAAATGGCCGCTTTTCCTTTAAAATATTCATGTAAAATACAAATTCCACCAGAATCCGACCAAAACTGGCGAGCCTCATTCCACCGGTGAGGAGGACATGCGTGATCAATTTCGAGTCAATCGGTCAAAAGACGACCGTGGTCCGAAACCCCAGCCCCTTAACCCTAACCCTAGCCCTAACAGCAGCCTTAAGCCAGCCTCATTTAAAATGGCCCCTTTCACTAAAATATTCATCAAAAATACAAATTCCACCCGAATCCAACGGGGACTGCTGTGTCTCGTTCAGCCGGCACAGGAGCACGTTTGGGAGAAGTTTCGAATCAATCGGTCCAAAGACCTGGAAGCTATTGAACTAAATCGGCGGGGTATTTTTTCGTGAAAAATTGTCTTTTCTTTAAAATATTCATGTAAAATACAAATTCCACCGGAATCCAACCAAAACTGGCGACCCTGCTTACACCAGTGAGGAGGACATGCCTGATCGATTTCGGGTCAATCGGTCCAGCCAATCATTAACCCTAACCCTAGCCTCAGCCTTAAGCCAGGCCTCATGAGAGATTGTCCCTCTGACTAAAATATTCACCAAAAATACAAATTTCACCCGAATCCAACGGGGACTGCTGTGTCTCGTTCAGCCGGTACAGGAGCACGTTTGGGGGAAATTTCGAGTCAATCGGTCCAAAGACCTGGAAGCTATTGAAAAAATCGGCCGAGGTTTTGAGGAAAAATGGCCGCTTTTCCTTTAAAATATTCATGTAAAATACAAATTCCACCAGAATCCGACCAAAACTGGCGAGCCTCATTCCACCGGTGAGGAGGACATGCGTGATCAATTTCGAGTCAATCGGTCAAAAGACGACCGTGGTCCGAAACCCCAGCCCCTTAACCCTAACCCTAGCCCTAACAGCAGCCTTAAGCCAGCCTCATTTAAAATGGCCCCTTGCACTAAAATATTCACCAAAAATACAAATTCCACCCGAATCCAACGGGGACTGCTGTGTCTCGTTCAGCCGGCACAGGAGCACGTTTGGGAGAAGTTTCGAGTCAATCGGTCCAAAGACCTGGAAGCTATTGAACTAAATCGGCGGGGTATTTTTTCGTGAAAAATGGTCTTTTCTTTAAAATATTCATGTAAAATACAAATTCCACCGGAATCCAACCAAAACTGGCGACCCTGCTTACACCAGTGAGGAGGACATGCCTGATCGATTTCGGGTCAATCGGTCCAGCCAATCACTAACCCTAACCCTAACCCTAACCCTAGCCTCAGCCTTAAGCCAGGCCTCATGAGAGATTGTCCCTCTGACTAAAATATTCACCAAAAATACAAATTTCACCCGAATCCAACGGGGACTGCTGTGTCTCGTTCAGCCGGTACAGGAGCACGTTTGGGGGAAATTTCGAGTCAATCGGTCCAAAGACCTGGAAGCTATTGAAAAAATCGGCCGAGGTTTTGAGGAAAAATGGCCGCTTTTCCTTTAAAATATTCATGTAAAATACAAATTCCACCAGAATCCGACCAAAACTGGCGAGCCTCATTCCACCGGTGAGGAGGACATGCGTGATCAATTTCGAGTCAATCGGTCAAAAGACGACCGTGGTCCGAAACCCCAGCCCCTTAACCCTAACAGCAGCCTTAAGCCAGCCTCATTTAAAATGGCCCCTTGCACTAAAATATTCACCAAAAATACAAATTCCACCCGAATCCAACGGGGACTGCTGTGTCTCGTTCAGCCGGCACAGGAGCACGTTTGGGAGAAGTTTCGAGTCAATCGGTCCAAAGACCTGGAAGCTATTGAACTAAATCGGCGGGGTATTTTTTCGTGAAAAATGGTCTTTTCTTTAAAATATTCATGTAAAATACAAATTCCACCGGAATCCAACCAAAACTGGCGACCCTGCTTACACCAGTGAGGAGGACATGCCTGATCGATTTCGGGTCAATCGGTCCAGCCAATCACTAACCCTAACCCTAACCCTAACCCTAGCCTCAGCCTTAAGCCAGGCCTCATGAGAGATTGTCCCTCTGACTAAAATATTCACCAAAAATACAAATTTCACCCGAATCCAACGGGGACTGCTGTGTCTCGTTCAGCCGGTACAGGAGCACGTTTGGGGGAAATTTCGAGTCAATCGGTCCAAAGACCTGGAAGCTATTGAAAAAATCGGCCGAGGTTTTGAGGAAAAATGGCCGCTTTTCCTTTAAAATATTCATGTAAAATACAAATTCCACCAGAATCCGACCAAAACTGGCGAGCCTCATTCCACCGGTGAGGAGGACATGCGTGATCAATTTCGAGTCAATCGGTCAAAAGACGACCGTGGTCCGAAAGCCCAGCCCCTTAACCCTAACCCTAGCCCTAACAGCAGCCTTAAGCCAGCCTCATTTAAAATGGCCCCTTGCACTAAAATATTCACCAAAAATACAAATTCCACCCGAATCCAACGGGGACTGCTGTGTCTCGTTCAGCCGGCACAGGAGCACGTTTGGGAGAAGTTTCGAGTCAATCGGTCCAAAGACCTGGAAGCTATTGAACTAAATCGGCGGGGTATTTTTTGGTGAAAAATGGTCTTTTCTTTAAAATATTCATGTAAAATACAAATTCCACCGGAATCCAACCAAAACTGGCGACCCTGCTTACACCAGTGAGGAGGACATGCCTGATCGATTTCGGGTCAATCGGTCCAGCCAATCACTAACCCTAACCCTAACCCTAACCCTAGCCTCAGCCTTAAGCCAGGCCTCATGAGAGATTGTCCCTCTGACTAAAATATTCACCAAAAATACAAATTTCACCCGAATCCAACGGGGACTGCTGTGTCTCGTTCAGCCGGTACAGGAGCACGTTTGGGGGAAATTTCGAGTCAATCGGTCCAAAGACCTGGAAGCTATTGAAAAAATCGGCCGAGGTTTTGAGGAAAAATGGCCGCTTTTCCTTTAAAATATTCATGTAAAATACAAATTCCACCAGAATCCGACCAAAACTGGCGAGCCTCATTCCACCGGTGAGGAGGACATGCGTGATCAATTTCGAGTCAATCGGTCAAAAGACGACCGTGGTCCGAAACCCCAGCCCCTTAACCCTAACAGCAGCCTTAAGCCAGCCTCATTTAAAATGGCCCCTTTCACTAAAATATTCACCAAAAATACAAATTCCACCCGAATCCAACGGGGACTGCTGTGTCTCGTTCAGCCGGCACAGGAGCACGTTTGGGAGAAGTTTCGAGTCAATCGGTCCAAAGACCTGGAAGCTATTGAACTAAATCGGCGGGGTATTTTTTCGTGAAAAATGGTCTTTTCTTTAAAATATTCATGTAAAATACAAATTCCACCGGAATCCAACCAAAACTGGCGACCCTGCTTACACCAGTGAGGAGGACATGCCTGATCGATTTCGGGTCAATCGGTCCAGCCAATCACTAACCCTAACCCTAACCCTAACCCTAGCCTCAGCCTTAAGCCAGGCCTCATGAGAGATTGTCCCTCTGACTAAAATATTCACCAAAAATACAAATTTCACCCGAATCCAACGGGGACTGCTGTGTCTCGTTCAGCCGGTACAGGAGCACGTTTGGGGGAAATTTCGAGTCAATCGGTCCAAAGACCTGGAAGCTATTGAAAAAATCGGCCGAGGTTTTGAGGAAAAATGGCCGCTTTTCCTTTAAAATATTCATGTAAAATACAAATTCCACCAGAATCCGACCAAAACTGGCGAGCCTCATTCCACCGGTGAGGAGGACATGCGTGATCAATTTCGAGTCAATCGGTCAAAAGACGACCGTGGTCCGAAACCCCAGCCCCTTAACCCTAACCCTAGCCCTAACAGCAGCCTTAAGCCAGCCTCATTTAAAATGGCCCCTTGCACTAAAATATTCACCAAAAATACAAATTCCACCCGAATCCAACGGGGACTGCTGTGTCTCGTTCAGCCGGCACAGGAGCACGTTTGGGAGAAGTTTCGAGTCAATCGGTCCAAAGACCTGGAAGCTATTGAACTAAATCGGCGGGGTATTTTTTCGTGAAAAATGGTCTTTTCTTTAAAATATTCATGTAAAATACAAATTCCACC
This sequence comes from Pagrus pagrus, assembly GCF_965226575.1. Taxonomy (NCBI): domain Eukaryota; kingdom Metazoa; phylum Chordata; class Actinopteri; order Spariformes; family Sparidae; genus Pagrus; species Pagrus pagrus. The sequence goes on from NC_140198.1 coordinate 19,843,355, forward strand.
GGAATCCAACCAAAACTGGCGACCCTGCTTACACCAGTGAGGAGGACATGCCTGATCGATTTCGGGTCAATCGGTCCAGCCAATCATTAACCCTAACCCTAGCCTCAGCCTTAAGCCAGGCCTCATGAGAGATTGTCCCTCTGACTAAAATATTCACCAAAAATACAAATTTCACCCGAATCCAACGGGGACTGCTGTGTCTCGTTCAGCCGGTACAGGAGCACGTTTGGGGGAAATTTCGAGTCAATCGGTCCAAAGACCTGGAAGCTATTGAAAAAATCGGCCGAGGTTTTGAGGAAAAATGGCCGCTTTTCCTTTAAAATATTCATGTAAAATACAAATTCCACCAGAATCCGACCAAAACTGGCGAGCCTCATTCCACCGGTGAGGAGGACATGCGTGATCAATTTCGAGTCAATCGGTCAAAAGACGACCGTGGTCCGAAACCCCAGCCCCTTAACCCTAACCCTAGCCCTAACAGCAGCCTTAAGCCAGCCTCATTTAAAATGGCCCCTTGCACTAAAATATTCACCAAAAATACAAATTCCACCCGAATCCAACGGGGACTGCTGTGTCTCGTTCAGCCGGCACAGGAGCACGTTTGGGAGAAGTTTCGAGTCAATCGGTCCAAAGAACCTGGAAGCTATTGAACTAAATCGGCGGGGTATTTTTTCGTGAAAAATGGTCTTTTCTTTAAAATATTCATGTAAAATACAAATTCCACCGGAATCCAACCAAAACTGGCGACCCTGCTTACACCAGTGAGGAGGACATGCCTGGTCGATTTCGGGTCAATCGGTCCAGCCAATCACTAACCCTAACCCTAACCCTAACCCTAGCCTCAGCCTTAAGCCAGGCCTCATGAGAGATTGTCCCTCTGACTAAAATATTCACCAAAAATACAAATTTCACCCGAATCCAACGGGGACTGCTGTGTCTCGTTCAGCCGGTACAGGAGCACGTTTGGGGGAAATTTCGAGTCAATCGGTCCAAAGACCTGGAAGCTATTGAAAAAATCGGCCGAGGTTTTGAGGAAAAATGGCCGCTTTTCCTTTAAAATATTCATGTAAAATACAAATTCCACCAGAATCCGACCAAAACTGGCGAGCCTCATTCCACCGGTGAGGAGGACATGCGTGATCAATTTCGAGTCAATCGGTCAAAAGACGACCGTGGTCCGAAACCCCAGCCCCTTAACCCTAACCCTAGCCCTAACAGCAGCCTTAAGCCAGCCTCATTTAAAATGGCCCCTTGCACTAAAATATTCACCAAAAATACAAATTCCACCCGAATCCAACGGGGACTGCTGTGTCTCGTTCAGCCGGCACAGGAGCACGTTTGGGAGAAGTTTCGAGTCAATCGGTCCAAAGACCTGGAAGCTATTGAACTAAATCGGCGGGGTATTTTTTCGTGAAAAATGGTCTTTTCTTTAAAATATTCATGTAAAATACAAATTCCACCGGAATCCAACCAAAACTGGCGACCCTGCTTACACCAGTGAGGAGGACATGCCTGATCGATTTCGGGTCAATCGGTCCAGCCAATCATTAACCCTAACCCTAGCCTCAGCCTTAAGCCAGGCCTCATGAGAGATTGTCCCTCTGACTAAAATATTCACCAAAAATACAAATTTCACCCGAATCCAACGGGGACTGCTGTGTCTCGTTCAGCCGGTACAGGAGCACGTTTGGGGGAAATTTCGAGTCAATCGGTCCAAAGACCTGGAAGCTATTGAAAAAATCGGCCGAGGTTTTGAGGAAAAATGGCCGCTTTTCCTTTAAAATATTCATGTAAAATACAAATTCCACCAGAATCCGACCAAAACTGGCGAGCCTCATTCCACCGGTGAGGAGGACATGCGTGATCAATTTCGAGTCAATCGGTCAAAAGACGACCGTGGTCCGAAACCCCAGCCCCTTAACCCTAACCCTAGCCCTAACAGCAGCCTTAAGCCAGCCTCATTTAAAATGGCCGCTTGCACTAAAATATTCACCAAAAATACAAATTCCACCCGAATCCAACGGGGACTGCTGTGTCTCGTTCAGCCGGCACAGGAGCACGTTTGGGAGAAGTTTCGAGTCAATCGGTCCAAAGAACCTGGAAGCTATTGAACTAAATCGGCGGGGTATTTTTTCGTGAAAAATGGTCTTTTCTTTAAAATATTCATGTAAAATACAAATTCCACCGGAATCCAACCAAAACTGGCGACCCTGCTTACACCAGTGAGGAGGACATGCCTGGTCGATTTCGGGTCAATCGGTCCAGCCAATCACTAACCCTAACCCTAACCCTAACCCTAGCCTCAGCCTTAAGCCAGGCCTCATGAGAGATTGTCCCTCTGACTAAAATATTCACCAAAAATACAAATTTCACCCGAATCCAACGGGGACTGCTGTGTCTCGTTCAGCCGGTACAGGAGCACGTTTGGGGGAAATTTCGAGTCAATCGGTCCAAAGACCTGGAAGCTATTGAAAAAATCGGCCGAGGTTTTGAGGAAAAATGGCCGCTTTTCCTTTAAAATATTCATGTAAAATACAAATTCCACCAGAATCCGACCAAAACTGGCGAGCCTCATTCCACCGGTGAGGAGGACATGCGTGATCAATTTCGAGTCAATCGGTCAAAAGACGACCGTGGTCCGAAACCCCAGCCCCTTAACCCTAACCCTAGCCCTAACAGCAGCCTTAAGCCAGCCTCATTTAAAATGGCCCCTTTCACTAAAATATTCACCAAAAATACAAATTCCACCCGAATCCAACGGGGACTGCTGTGTCTCGTTCAGCCGGCACAGGAGCACGTTTGGGAGAAGTTTCGAATCAATCGGTCCAAAGACCTGGAAGCTATTGAACTAAATCGGCAGGGTATTTTTTCGTGAAAAATTGTCTTTTCTTTAAAATATTCATGTAAAATACAAATTCCACCGGAATCCAACCAAAACTGGCGACCCTGCTTACACCAGTGAGGAGGACATGCCTGATCGATTTCGGGTCAATCGGTCCAGCCAATCATTAACCCTAACCCTAGCCTCAGCCTTAAGCCAGGCCTCATGAGAGATTGTCCCTCTGACTAAAATATTCACCAAAAATACAAATTTCACCCGAATCCAACGGGGACTGCTGTGTCTCGTTCAGCCGGTACAGGAGCACGTTTGGGGGAAATTTCGAGTCAATCGGTCCAAAGACCTGGAAGCTATTGAAAAAATCGGCCGAGGTTTTGAGGAAAAATGGCCGCTTTTCCTTTAAAATATTCATGTAAAATACAAATTCCACCAGAATCCGACCAAAACTGGCGAGCCTCATTCCACCGGTGAGGAGGACATGCGTGATCAATTTCGAGTCAATCGGTCAAAAGACGACCGTGGTCCGAAACCCCAGCCCCTTAACCCTAACCCTAGCCCTAACAGCAGCCTTAAGCCAGCCTCATTTAAAATGGCCCCTTTCACTAAAATATTCATCAAAAATACAAATTCCACCCGAATCCAACGGGGACTGCTGTGTCTCGTTCAGCCGGCACAGGAGCACGTTTGGGAGAAGTTTCGAATCAATCGGTCCAAAGACCTGGAAGCTATTGAACTAAATCGGCGGGGTATTTTTTCGTGAAAAATTGTCTTTTCTTTAAAATATTCATGTAAAATACAAATTCCACCGGAATCCAACCAAAACTGGCGACCCTGCTTACACCAGTGAGGAGGACATGCCTGATCGATTTCGGGTCAATCGGTCCAGCCAATCATTAACCCTAACCCTAGCCTCAGCCTTAAGCCAGGCCTCATGAGAGATTGTCCCTCTGACTAAAATATTCACCAAAAATACAAATTTCACCCGAATCCAACGGGGACTGCTGTGTCTCGTTCAGCCGGTACAGGAGCACGTTTGGGGGAAATTTCGAGTCAATCGGTCCAAAGACCTGGAAGCTATTGAAAAAATCGGCCGAGGTTTTGAGGAAAAATGGCCGCTTTTCCTTTAAAATATTCATGTAAAATACAAATTCCACCAGAATCCGACCAAAACTGGCGAGCCTCATTCCACCGGTGAGGAGGACATGCGTGATCAATTTCGAGTCAATCGGTCAAAAGACGACCGTGGTCCGAAACCCCAGCCCCTTAACCCTAACCCTAGCCCTAACAGCAGCCTTAAGCCAGCCTCATTTAAAATGGCCCCTTGCACTAAAATATTCACCAAAAATACAAATTCCACCCGAATCCAACGGGGACTGCTGTGTCTCGTTCAGCCGGCACAGGAGCACGTTTGGGAGAAGTTTCGAGTCAATCGGTCCAAAGACCTGGAAGCTATTGAACTAAATCGGCGGGGTATTTTTTCGTGAAAAATGGTCTTTTCTTTAAAATATTCATGTAAAATACAAATTCCACCGGAATCCAACCAAAACTGGCGACCCTGCTTACACCAGTGAGGAGGACATGCCTGATCGATTTCGGGTCAATCGGTCCAGCCAATCACTAACCCTAACCCTAACCCTAACCCTAGCCTCAGCCTTAAGCCAGGCCTCATGAGAGATTGTCCCTCTGACTAAAATATTCACCAAAAATACAAATTTCACCCGAATCCAACGGGGACTGCTGTGTCTCGTTCAGCCGGTACAGGAGCACGTTTGGGGGAAATTTCGAGTCAATCGGTCCAAAGACCTGGAAGCTATTGAAAAAATCGGCCGAGGTTTTGAGGAAAAATGGCCGCTTTTCCTTTAAAATATTCATGTAAAATACAAATTCCACCAGAATCCGACCAAAACTGGCGAGCCTCATTCCACCGGTGAGGAGGACATGCGTGATCAATTTCGAGTCAATCGGTCAAAAGACGACCGTGGTCCGAAACCCCAGCCCCTTAACCCTAACAGCAGCCTTAAGCCAGCCTCATTTAAAATGGCCCCTTGCACTAAAATATTCACCAAAAATACAAATTCCACCCGAATCCAACGGGGACTGCTGTGTCTCGTTCAGCCGGCACAGGAGCACGTTTGGGAGAAGTTTCGAGTCAATCGGTCCAAAGACCTGGAAGCTATTGAACTAAATCGGCGGGGTATTTTTTCGTGAAAAATGGTCTTTTCTTTAAAATATTCATGTAAAATACAAATTCCACCGGAATCCAACCAAAACTGGCGACCCTGCTTACACCAGTGAGGAGGACATGCCTGGTCGATTTCGGGTCAATCGGTCCAGCCAATCACTAACCCTAACCCTAACCCTAACCCTAGCCTCAGCCTTAAGCCAGGCCTCATGAGAGATTGTCCCTCTGACTAAAATATTCACCAAAAATACAAATTTCACCCGAATCCAACGGGGACTGCTGTGTCTCGTTCAGCCGGTACAGGAGCACGTTTGGGGGAAATTTCGAGTCAATCGGTCCAAAGACCTGGAAGCTATTGAAAAAATCGGCCGAGGTTTTGAGGAAAAATGGCCGCTTTTCCTTTAAAATATTCATGTAAAATACAAATTCCACCAGAATCCGACCAAAACTGGCGAGCCTCATTCCACCGGTGAGGAGGACATGCGTGATCAATTTCGAGTCAATCGGTCAAAAGACGACCGTGGTCCGAAACCCCAGCCCCTTAACCCTAACAGCAGCCTTAAGCCAGCCTCATTTAAAATGGCCCCTTGCACTAAAATATTCACCAAAAATACAAATTCCACCCGAATCCAACGGGGACTGCTGTGTCTCGTTCAGCCGGCACAGGAGCACGTTTGGGAGAAGTTTCGAGTCAATCGGTCCAAAGACCTGGAAGCTATTGAACTAAATCGGCGGGGTATTTTTTCGTGAAAAATGGTCTTTTCTTTAAAATATTCATGTAAAATACAAATTCCACCGGAATCCAACCAAAACTGGCGACCCTGCTTACACCAGTGAGGAGGACATGCCTGGTCGATTTCGGGTCAATCGGTCCAGCCAATCACTAACCCTAACCCTAACCCTAACCCTAGCCTCAGCCTTAAGCCAGGCCTCATGAGAGATTGTCCCTCTGACTAAAATATTCACCAAAAATACAAATTTCACCCGAATCCAACGGGGACTGCTGTGTCTCGTTCAGCCGGTACAGGAGCACGTTTGGGGGAAATTTCGAGTCAATCGGTCCAAAGACCTGGAAGCTATTGAAAAAATCGGCCGAGGTTTTGAGGAAAAATGGCCGCTTTTCCTTTAAAATATTCATGTAAAATACAAATTCCACCAGAATCCGACCAAAACTGGCGAGCCTCATTCCACCGGTGAGGAGGACATGCGTGATCAATTTCGAGTCAATCGGTCAAAAGACGACCGTGGTCCGACACCCCAGCCCCTTAACCCTAACCCTAGCCCTAACAGCAGCCTTAAGCCAGCCTCATTTAAAATGGCCCCTTGCACTAAAATATTCACCAAAAATACAAATTCCACCCGAATCCAACGGGGACTGCTGTGTCTCGTTCAGCCGGCACAGGAGCACGTTTGGGAGAAGTTTCGAGTCAATCGGTCCAAAGACCTGGAAGCTATTGAACTAAATCGGCGGGGTATTTTTTCGTGAAAAATGGTCTTTTCTTTAAAATATTCATGTAAAATACAAATTCCACCGGAATCCAACCAAAACTGGCGACCCTGCTTACACCAGTGAGGAGGACATGCCTGATCGATTTCGGGTCAATCGGTCCAGCCAATCACTAACCCTAACCCTAACCCTAACCCTAGCCTCAGCCTTAAGCCAGGCCTCATGAGAGATTGTCCCTCTGACTAAAATATTCACCAAAAATACAAATTTCACCCGAATCCAACGGGGACTGCTGTGTCTCGTTCAGCCGGTACAGGAGCACGTTTGGGGGAAATTTCGAGTCAATCGGTCCAAAGACCTGGAAGCTATTGAAAAAATCGGCCGAGGTTTTGAGGAAAAATGGCCGCTTTTCCTTTAAAATATTCATGTAAAATACAAATTCCACCAGAATCCGACCAAAACTGGCGAGCCTCATTCCACCGGTGAGGAGGACATGCGTGATCAATTTCGAGTCAATCGGTCAAAAGACGACCGTGGTCCGAAACCCCAGCCCCTTAACCCTAACAGCAGCCTTAAGCCAGCCTCATTTAAAATGGCCCCTTTCACTAAAATATTCACCAAAAATACAAATTCCACCCGAATCCAACGGGGACTGCTGTGTCTCGTTCAGCCGGCACAGGAGCACGTTTGGGAGAAGTTTCGAGTCAATCGGTCCAAAGACCTGGAAGCTATTGAACTAAATCGGCGGGGTATTTTTTCGTGAAAAATGGTCTTTTCTTTAAAATATTCATGTAAAATACAAATTCCACCGGAATCCAACCAAAACTGGCGACCCTGCTTACACCAGTGAGGAGGACATGCCTGATCGATTTCGGGTCAATCGGTCCAGCCAATCACTAACCCTAACCCTAACCCTAACCCTAGCCTCAGCCTTAAGCCAGGCCTCATGAGAGATTGTCCCTCTGACTAAAATATTCACCAAAAATACAAATTTTACCCGAATCCAACGGGGACTGCTGTGTCTCGTTCAGCCGGTACAGGAGCACGTTTGGGGGAAATTTCGAGTCAATCGGTCCAAAGACCTGGAAGCTATTGAAAAAATCGGCCGAGGTTTTGAGGAAAAATGGCCGCTTTTCCTTTAAAATATTCATGTAAAATACAAATTCCACCAGAATCCGACCAAAACTGGCGAGCCTCATTCCACCGGTGAGGAGGACATGCGTGATCAATTTCGAGTCAATCGGTCAAAAGACGACCGTGGTCCGAAACCCCAGCCCCTTAACCCTAACAGCAGCCTTAAGCCAGCCTCATTTAAAATGGCCCCTTGCACTAAAATATTCACCAAAAATACAAATTCCACCCGAATCCAACGGGGACTGCTGTGTCTCGTTCAGCCGGCACAGGAGCACGTTTGGGAGAAGTTTCGAGTCAATCGGTCCAAAGACCTGGAAGCTATTGAACTAAATCGGCGGGGTATTTTTTCGTGAAAAATGGTCTTTTCTTTAAAATATTCATGTAAAATACAAATTCCACCGGAATCCAACCAAAACTGGCGACCCTGCTTACACCAGTGAGGAGGACATGCCTGGTCGATTTCGGGTCAATCGGTCCAGCCAATCACTAACCCTAACCCTAACCCTAACCCTAGCCTCAGCCTTAAGCCAGGCCTCATGAGAGATTGTCCCTCTGACTAAAATATTCACCAAAAATACAAATTTCACCCGAATCCAACGGGGACTGCTGTGTCTCGTTCAGCCGGTACAGGAGCACGTTTGGGGGAAATTTCGAGTCAATCGGTCCAAAGACCTGGAAGCTATTGAAAAAATCGGCCGAGGTTTTGAGGAAAAATGGCCGCTTTTCCTTTAAAATATTCATGTAAAATACAAATTCCACCAGAATCCGACCAAAACTGGCGAGCCTCATTCCACCGGTGAGGAGGACATGCGTGATCAATTTCGAGTCAATCGGTCAAAAGACGACCGTGGTCAGAAACCCCAGCCCCTTAACCCTAACCCTAGCCCTAACAGCAGCCTTAAGCCAGCCTCATTTAAAATGGCCCCTTTCACTAAAATATTCACCAAAAATACAAATTCCACCCGAATCCAACGGGGACTGCTGTGTCTCGTTCAGCCGGCACAGGAGCACGTTTGGGAGAAGTTTCGAATCAATCGGTCCAAAGACCTGGAAGCTATTGAACTAAATCGGCGGGGTATTTTTTCGTGAAAAATTGTCTTTTCTTTAAAATATTCATGTAAAATACAAATTCCACCGGAATCCAACCAAAACTGGCGACCCTGCTTACACCAGTGAGGAGGACATGCCTGATCGATTTCGGGTCAATCGGTCCAGCCAATCATTAACCCTAACCCTAGCCTCAGCCTTAAGCCAGGCCTCATGAGAGATTGTCCCTCTGACTAAAATATTCACCAAAAATACAAATTTCACCCGAATCCAACGGGGACTGCTGTGTCTCGTTCAGCCGGTACAGGAGCACGTTTGGGGGAAATTTCGAGTCAATCGGTCCAAAGACCTGGAAGCTATTGAAAAAATCGGCCGAGGTTTTGAGGAAAAATGGCCGCTTTTCCTTTAAAATATTCATGTAAAATACAAATTCCACCAGAATCCGACCAAAACTGGCGAGCCTCATTCCACCGGTGAGGAGGACATGCGTGATCAATTTCGAGTCAATCGGTCAAAAGACGACCGTGGTCCGAAACCCCAGCCCCTTAACCCTAACCCTAGCCCTAACAGCAGCCTTAAGCCAGCCTCATTTAAAATGGCCCCTTTCACTAAAATATTCACCAAAAATACAAATTCCACCCGAATCCAACGGGGACTGCTGTGTCTCGTTCAGCCGGCACAGGAGCACGTTTGGGAGAAGTTTCGAATCAATCGGTCCAAAGACCTGGAAGCTATTGAACTAAATCGGCAGGGTATTTTTTCGTGAAAAATTGTCTTTTCTTTAAAATATTCATGTAAAATACAAATTCCACCGGAATCCAACCAAAACTGGCGACCCTGCTTACACCAGTGAGGAGGACATGCCTGATCGATTTCGGGTCAATCGGTCCAGCCAATCATTAACCCTAACCCTAGCCTCAGCCTTAAGCCAGGCCTCATGAGAGATTGTCCCTCTGACTAAAATATTCACCAAAAATACAAATTTCACCCGAATCCAACGGGGACTGCTGTGTCTCGTTCAGCCGGTACAGGAGCACGTTTGGGGGAAATTTCGAGTCAATCGGTCCAAAGACCTGGAAGCTATTGAAAAAATCGGCCGAGGTTTTGAGGAAAAATGGCCGCTTTTCCTTTAAAATATTCATGTAAAATACAAATTCCACCAGAATCCGACCAAAACTGGCGAGCCTCATTCCACCGGTGAGGAGGACATGCGTGATCAATTTCGAGTCAATCGGTCAAAAGACGACCGTGGTCCGAAACCCCAGCCCCTTAACCCTAACCCTAGCCCTAACAGCAGCCTTAAGCCAGCCTCATTTAAAATGGCCCCTTTCACTAAAATATTCACCAAAAATACAAATTCCACCCGAATCCAACGGGGACTGCTGTGTCTCGTTCAGCCTGCACAGGAGCACGTTTGGGAGAAGTTTCGAATCAATCGGTCCAAAGACCTGGAAGCTATTGAACTAAATCGGCAGGGTATTTTTTCGTGAAAAATTGTCTTTTCTTTAAAATATTCATGTAAAATACAAATTCCACCGGAATCCAACCAAAACTGGCGACCCTGCTTACACCAGTGAGGAGGACATGCCTGATCGATTTCGGGTCAATCGGTCCAGCCAATCATTAACCCTAACCCTAGCCTCAGCCTTAAGCCAGGCCTCATGAGAGATTGTCCCTCTGACTAAAATATTCACCAAAAATACAAATTTCACCCGAATCCAACGGGGACTGCTGTGTCTCGTTCAGCCGGTACAGGAGCACGTTTGGGGGAAATTTCGAGTCAATCGGTCCAAAGACCTGGAAGCTATTGAAAAAATCGGCCGAGGTTTTGAGGAAAAATGGCCGCTTTTCCTTTAAAATATTCATGTAAAATACAAATTCCACCAGAATCCGACCAAAACTGGCGAGCCTCATTCCACCGGTGAGGAGGACATGCGTGATCAATTTCGAGTCAATCGGTCAAAAGACGACCGTGGTCCGAAACCCCAGCCCCTTAACCCTAACCCTAGCCCTAACAGCAGCCTTAAGCCAGCCTCATTTAAAATGGCCCCTTGCACTAAAATATTCACCAAAAATACAAATTCCACCCGAATCCAACGGGGACTGCTGTGTCTCGTTCAGCCGGCACAGGAGCACGTTTGGGAGAAGTTTCGAGTCAATCGGTCCAAAGACCTGGAAGCTATTGAACTAAATCGGCGGGGTATTTTTTCGTGAAAAATGGTCTTTTCTTTAAAATATTCATGTAAAATGCAAATTCCACCGGAATCCAACCAAAACTGGCGACCCTGCTTACACCAGTGAGGAGGACATGCCTGGTCGATTTCGGGTCAATCGGTCCAGCCAATCACTAACCCTAACCCTAACCCTAACCCTAGCCTCAGCCTTAAGCCAGGCCTCATGAGAGATTGTCCCTCTGACTAAAATATTCACCAAAAATACAAATTTCACCCGAATCCAACGGGGACTGCTGTGTCTCGTTCAGCCGGTACAGGAGCACGTTTGGGGGAAATTTCGAGTCAATCGGTCCAAAGACCTGGAAGCTATTGAAAAAATCGGCCGAGGTTTTGAGGAAAAATGGCCGCTTTTCCTTTAAAATATTCATGTAAAATACAAATTCCACCAGAATCCGACCAAAACTGGCGAGCCTCATTCCACCGGTGAGGAGGACATGCGTGATCAATTTCGAGTCAATCGGTCAAAAGACGACCGTGGTCCGAAACCCCAGCCCCTTAACCCTAACCCTAGCCCTAACAGCAGCCTTAAGCCAGCCTCATTTAAAATGGCCCCTTTCACTAAAATATTCATCAAAAATACAAATTCCACCCGAATCCAACGGGGACTGCTGTGTCTCGTTCAGCCGGCACAGGAGCACGTTTGGGAGAAGTTTCGAATCAATCGGTCCAAAGACCTGGAAGCTATTGAACTAAATCGGCGGGGTATTTTTTCGTGAAAAATTGTCTTTTCTTTAAAATATTCATGTAAAATACAAATTCCACCGGAATCCAACCAAAACTGGCGACCCTGCTTACACCAGTGAGGAGGACATGCCTGATCGATTTCGGGTCAATCGGTCCAGCCAATCATTAACCCTAACCCTAGCCTCAGCCTTAAGCCAGGCCTCATGAGAGATTGTCCCTCTGACTAAAATATTCACCAAAAATACAAATTTCACCCGAATCCAACGGGGACTGCTGTGTCTCGTTCAGCCGGTACAGGAGCACGTTTGGGGGAAATTTCGAGTCAATCGGTCCAAAGACCTGGAAGCTATTGAACTAAATCGGCGGGGTATTTTTTCGTGAAAAATGGTCTTTTCTTTAAAATATTCATGTAAAATGCAAATTCCACCGGAATCCAACCAAAACTGGCGACCCTGCTTACACCAGTGAGGAGGACATGCCTGGTCGATTTCGGGTCAATCGGTCCAGCCAATCACTAACCCTAACCCTAACCCTAACCCTAGCCTCAGCCTTAAGCCAGGCCTCATGAGAGATTGTCCCTCTGACTAAAATATTCACCAAAAATACAAATTTCACCCGAATCCAACGGGGACTGCTGTGTCTCGTTCAGCCGGTACAGGAGCACGTTTGGGGGAAATTTCGAGTCAATCGGTCCAAAGACCTGGAAGCTATTGAAAAAATCGGCCGAGGTTTTGAGGAAAAATGGCCGCTTTTCCTTTAAAATATTCATGTAAAATACAAATTCCACCAGAATCCGACCAAAACTGGCGAGCCTCATTCCACCGGTGAGGAGGACATGCGTGATCAATTTCGAGTCAATCGGTCAAAAGACGACCGTGGTCCGAAACCCCAGCCCCTTAACCCTAACCCTAGCCCTAACAGCAGCCTTAAGCCAGCCTCATTTAAAATGGCCCCTTTCACTAAAATATTCATCAAAAATACAAATTCCACCCGAATCCAACGGGGACTGCTGTGTCTCGTTCAGCCGGCACAGGAGCACGTTTGGGAGAAGTTTCGAATCAATCGGTCCAAAGACCTGGAAGCTATTGAACTAAATCGGCGGGGTATTTTTTCGTGAAAAATTGTCTTTTCTTTAAAATATTCATGTAAAATACAAATTCCACCGGAATCCAACCAAAACTGGCGACCCTGCTTACACCAGTGAGGAGGACATGCCTGATCGATTTCGGGTCAATCGGTCCAGCCAATCATTAACCCTAACCCTAGCCTCAGCCTTAAGCCAGGCCTCATGAGAGATTGTCCCTCTGACTAAAATATTCACCAAAAATACAAATTTCACCCGAATCCAACGGGGACTGCTGTGTCTCGTTCAGCCGGTACAGGAGCACGTTTGGGGGAAATTTCGAGTCAATCGGTCCAAAGACCTGGAAGCTATTGAAAAAATCGGCCGAGGTTTTGAGGAAAAATGGCCGCTTTTCCTTTAAAATATTCATGTAAAATACAAATTCCACCAGAATCCGACCAAAACTGGCGAGCCTCATTCCACCGGTGAGGAGGACATGCGTGATCAATTTCGAGTCAATCGGTCAAAAGACGACCGTGGTCCGAAACCCCAGCCCCTTAACCCTAACAGCAGCCTTAAGCCAGCCTCATTTAAAATGGCCCCTTGCACTAAAATATTCACCAAAAATACAAATTCCACCCGAATCCAACGGGGACTGCTGTGTCTCGTTCAGCCGGCACAGGAGCACGTTTGGGAGAAGTTTCGAGTCAATCGGTCCAAAGACCTGGAAGCTATTGAACTAAATCGGCGGGGTATTTTTTCGTGAAAAATGGTCTTTTCTTTAAAATATTCATGTAAAATACAAATTCCACCGGAATCCAACCAAAACTGGCGACCCTGCTTACACCAGTGAGGAGGACATGCCTGATCGATTTCGGGTCAATCGGTCCAGCCAATCACTAACCCTAACCCTAACCCTAACCCTAGCCTCAGCCTTAAGCCAGGCCTCATGAGAGATTGTCCCTCTGACTAAAATATTCACCAAAAATACAAATTTCACCCGAATCCAACGGGGACTGCTGTGTCTCGTTCAGCCGGTACAGGAGCACGTTTGGGGGAAATTTCGAGTCAATCGGTCCAAAGACCTGGAAGCTATTGAAAAAATCGGCCGAGGTTTTGAGGAAAAATGGCCGCTTTTCCTTTAAAATATTCATGTAAAATACAAATTCCACCAGAATCCGACCAAAACTGGCGAGCCTCATTCCACCGGTGAGGAGGACATGCGTGATCAATTTCGAGTCAATCGGTCAAAAGACGACCGTGGTCCGAAACCCCAGCCCCTTAACCCTAACAGCAGCCTTAAGCCAGCCTCATTTAAAATGGCCCCTTGCACTAAAATATTCACCAAAAATACAAATTCCACCCGAATCCAACGGGGACTGCTGTGTCTCGTTCAGCCGGCACAGGAGCACGTTTGGGAGAAGTTTCGAGTCAATCGGTCCAAAGACCTGGAAGCTATTGAACTAAATCGGCGGGGTATTTTTTCGTGAAAAATGGTCTTTTCTTTAAAATATTCATGTAAAATACAAATTCCACCGGAATCCAACCAAAACTGGCAAACCTGCTTACACCAGTGAGGAGGACATGCCTGGTCGATTTCGGGTCAATCGGTCCAGCCAATCACTAACCCTAACCCTAACCCTAACCCTAGCCTCAGCCTTAAGCCAGGCCTCATGAGAGATTGTCCCTCTGACTAAAATATTCACCAAAAATACAAATTTCACCCGAATCCAACGGGGACTGCTGTGTCTCGTTCAGCCGGTACAGGAGCACGTTTGGGGGAAATTTCGAGTCAATCGGTCCAAAGACCTGGAAGCTATTGAAAAAATCGGCCGAGGTTTTGAGGAAAAATGGCCGCTTTTCCTTTAAAATATTCATGTAAAATACAAATTCCACCAGAATCCGACCAAAACTGGCGAGCCTCATTCCACCGGTGAGGAGGACATGCGTGATCAATTTCGAGTCAATCGGTCAAAAGACGACCGTGGTCAGAAACCCCAGCCCCTTAACCCTAACCCTAGCCCTAACAGCAGCCTTAAGCCAGCCTCATTTAAAATGGCCCCTTTCACTAAAATATTCACCAAAAATACAAATTCCACCCGAATCCAACGGGGACTGCTGTGTCTCGTTCAGCCGGCACAGGAGCACGTTTGGGAGAAGTTTCGAATCAATCGGTCCAAAGACCTGGAAGCTATTGAACTAAATCGGCGGGGTATTTTTTCGTGAAAAATTGTCTTTTCTTTAAAATATTCATGTAAAATACAAATTCCACCGGAATCCAACCAAAACTGGCGACCCTGCTTACACCAGTGAGGAGGACATGCCTGATCGATTTCGGGTCAATCGGTCCAGCCAATCATTAACCCTAACCCTAGCCTCAGCCTTAAGCCAGGCCTCATGAGAGATTGTCCCTCTGACTAAAATATTCACCAAAAATACAAATTTCACCCGAATCCAACGGGGACTGCTGTGTCTCGTTCAGCCGGTACAGGAGCACGTTTGGGGGAAATTTCGAGTCAATCGGTCCAAAGACCTGGAAGCTATTGAAAAAATCGGCCGAGGTTTTGAGGAAAAATGGCCGCTTTTCCTTTAAAATATTCATGTAAAATACAAATTCCACCAGAATCCGACCAAAACTGGCGAGCCTCATTCCACCGGTGAGGAGGACATGCGTGATCAATTTCGAGTCAATCGGTCAAAAGACGACCGTGGTCCGAAACCCCAGCCCCTTAACCCTAACCCTAGCCCTAACAGCAGCCTTAAGCCAGCCTCATTTAAAATGGCCCCTTTCACTAAAATATTCACCAAAAATACAAATTCCACCCGAATCCAACGGGGACTGCTGTGTCTCGTTCAGCCGGCACAGGAGCACGTTTGGGAGAAGTTTCGAATCAATCGGTCCAAAGACCTGGAAGCTATTGAACTAAATCGGCAGGGTATTTTTTCGTGAAAAATTGTCTTTTCTTTAAAATATTCATGTAAAATACAAATTCCACCGGAATCCAACCAAAACTGGCGACCCTGCTTACACCAGTGAGGAGGACATGCCTGATCGATTTCGGGTCAATCGGTCCAGCCAATCATTAACCCTAACCCTAGCCTCAGCCTTAAGCCAGGCCTCATGAGAGATTGTCCCTCTGACTAAAATATTCACCAAAAATACAAATTTCACCCGAATCCAACGGGGACTGCTGTGTCTCGTTCAGCCGGTACAGGAGCACGTTTGGGGGAAATTTCGAGTCAATCGGTCCAAAGACCTGGAAGCTATTGAAAAAATCGGCCGAGGTTTTGAGGAAAAATGGCCGCTTTTCCTTTAAAATATTCATGTAAAATACAAATTCCACCAGAATCCGACCAAAACTGGCGAGCCTCATTCCACCGGTGAGGAGGACATGCGTGATCAATTTCGAGTCAATCGGTCAAAAGACGACCGTGGTCCGAAACCCCAGCCCCTTAACCCTAACCCTAGCCCTAACAGCAGCCTTAAGCCAGCCTCATTTAAAATGGCCCCTTTCACTAAAATATTCACCAAAAATACAAATTCCACCCGAATCCAACGGGGACTGCTGTGTCTCGTTCAGCCTGCACAGGAGCACGTTTGGGAGAAGTTTCGAATCAATCGGTCCAAAGACCTGGAAGCTATTGAACTAAATCGGCAGGGTATTTTTTCGTGAAAAATTGTCTTTTCTTTAAAATATTCATGTAAAATACAAATTCCACCGGAATCCAACCAAAACTGGCGACCCTGCTTACACCAGTGAGGAGGACATGCCTGATCGATTTCGGGTCAATCGGTCCAGCCAATCATTAACCCTAACCCTAGCCTCAGCCTTAAGCCAGGCCTCATGAGAGATTGTCCCTCTGACTAAAATATTCACCAAAAATACAAATTTCACCCGAATCCAACGGGGACTGCTGTGTCTCGTTCAGCCGGTACAGGAGCACGTTTGGGGGAAATTTCGAGTCAATCGGTCCAAAGACCTGGAAGCTATTGAAAAAATCGGCCGAGGTTTTGAGGAAAAATGGCCGCTTTTCCTTTAAAATATTCATGTAAAATACAAATTCCACCAGAATCCGACCAAAACTGGCGAGCCTCATTCCACCGGTGAGGAGGACATGCGTGATCAATTTCGAGTCAATCGGTCAAAAGACGACCGTGGTCCGAAACCCCAGCCCCTTAACCCTAACCCTAGCCCTAACAGCAGCCTTAAGCCAGCCTCATTTAAAATGGCCCCTTGCACTAAAATATTCACCAAAAATACAAATTCCACCCGAATCCAACGGGGACTGCTGTGTCTCGTTCAGCCGGCACAGGAGCACGTTTGGGAGAAGTTTCGAGTCAATCGGTCCAAAGACCTGGAAGCTATTGAACTAAATCGGCGGGGTATTTTTTCGTGAAAAATGGTCTTTTCTTTAAAATATTCATGTAAAATGCAAATTCCACCGGAATCCAACCAAAACTGGCGACCCTGCTTACACCAGTGAGGAGGACATGCCTGGTCGATTTCGGGTCAATCGGTCCAGCCAATCACTAACCCTAACCCTAACCCTAACCCTAGCCTCAGCCTTAAGCCAGGCCTCATGAGAGATTGTCCCTCTGACTAAAATATTCACCAAAAATACAAATTTCACCCGAATCCAACGGGGACTGCTGTGTCTCGTTCAGCCGGTACAGGAGCACGTTTGGGGGAAATTTCGAGTCAATCGGTCCAAAGACCTGGAAGCTATTGAAAAAATCGGCCGAGGTTTTGAGGAAAAATGGCCGCTTTTCCTTTAAAATATTCATGTAAAATACAAATTCCACCAGAATCCGACCAAAACTGGCGAGCCTCATTCCACCGGTGAGGAGGACATGCGTGATCAATTTCGAGTCAATCGGTCAAAAGACGACCGTGGTCCGAAACCCCAGCCCCTTAACCCTAACCCTAGCCCTAACAGCAGCCTTAAGCCAGCCTCATTTAAAATGGCCCCTTTCACTAAAATATTCATCAAAAATACAAATTCCACCCGAATCCAACGGGGACTGCTGTGTCTCGTTCAGCCGGCACAGGAGCACGTTTGGGAGAAGTTTCGAATCAATCGGTCCAAAGACCTGGAAGCTATTGAACTAAATCGGCGGGGTATTTTTTCGTGAAAAATTGTCTTTTCTTTAAAATATTCATGTAAAATACAAATTCCACCGGAATCCAACCAAAACTGGCGACCCTGCTTACACCAGTGAGGAGGACATGCCTGATCGATTTCGGGTCAATCGGTCCAGCCAATCATTAACCCTAACCCTAGCCTCAGCCTTAAGCCAGGCCTCATGAGAGATTGTCCCTCTGACTAAAATATTCACCAAAAATACAAATTTCACCCGAATCCAACGGGGACTGCTGTGTCTCGTTCAGCCGGTACAGGAGCACGTTTGGGGGAAATTTCGAGTCAATCGGTCCAAAGACCTGGAAGCTATTGAAAAAATCGGCCGAGGTTTTGAGGAAAAATGGCCGCTTTTCCTTTAAAATATTCATGTAAAATACAAATTCCACCAGAATCCGACCAAAACTGGCGAGCCTCATTCCACCGGTGAGGAGGACATGCGTGATCAATTTCGAGTCAATCGGTCAAAAGACGACCGTGGTCCGAAACCCCAGCCCCTTAACCCTAACCCTAGCCCTAACAGCAGCCTTAAGCCAGCCTCATTTAAAATGGCCCCTTGCACTAAAATATTCACCAAAAATACAAATTCCACCCGAATCCAACGGGGACTGCTGTGTCTCGTTCAGCCGGCACAGGAGCACGTTTGGGAGAAGTTTCGAGTCAATCGGTCCAAAGACCTGGAAGCTATTGAACTAAATCGGCGGGGTATTTTTTCGTGAAAAATGGTCTTTTCTTTAAAATATTCATGTAAAATACAAATTCCACCGGAATCCAACCAAAACTGGCGACCCTGCTTACACCAGTGAGGAGGACATGCCTGATCGATTTCGGGTCAATCGGTCCAGCCAATCACTAACCCTAACCCTAACCCTAACCCTAGCCTCAGCCTTAAGCCAGGCCTCATGAGAGATTGTCCCTCTGACTAAAATATTCACCAAAAATACAAATTTCACCCGAATCCAACGGGGACTGCTGTGTCTCGTTCAGCCGGTACAGGAGCACGTTTGGGGGAAATTTCGAGTCAATCGGTCCAAAGACCTGGAAGCTATTGAAAAAATCGGCCGAGGTTTTGAGGAAAAATGGCCGCTTTTCCTTTAAAATATTCATGTAAAATACAAATTCCACCAGAATCCGACCAAAACTGGCGAGCCTCATTCCACCGGTGAGGAGGACATGCGTGATCAATTTCGAGTCAATCGGTCAAAAGACGACCGTGGTCCGAAACCCCAGCCCCTTAACCCTAACAGCAGCCTTAAGCCAGCCTCATTTAAAATGGCCCCTTGCACTAAAATATTCACCAAAAATACAAATTCCACCCGAATCCAACGGGGACTGCTGTGTCTCGTTCAGCCGGCACAGGAGCACGTTTGGGAGAAGTTTCGAGTCAATCGGTCCAAAGACCTGGAAGCTATTGAACTAAATCGGCGGGGTATTTTTTCGTGAAAAATGGTCTTTTCTTTAAAATATTCATGTAAAATACAAATTCCACCGGAATCCAACCAAAACTGGCGACCCTGCTTACACCAGTGAGGAGGACATGCCTGATCGATTTCGGGTCAATCGGTCCAGCCAATCACTAACCCTAACCCTAACCCTAACCCTAGCCTCAGCCTTAAGCCAGGCCTCATGAGAGATTGTCCCTCTGACTAAAATATTCACCAAAAATACAAATTTCACCCGAATCCAACGGGGACTGCTGTGTCTCGTTCAGCCGGTACAGGAGCACGTTTGGGGGAAATTTCGAGTCAATCGGTCCAAAGACCTGGAAGCTATTGAAAAAATCGGCCGAGGTTTTGAGGAAAAATGGCCGCTTTTCCTTTAAAATATTCATGTAAAATACAAATTCCACCAGAATCCGACCAAAACTGGCGAGCCTCATTCCACCGGTGAGGAGGACATGCGTGATCAATTTCGAGTCAATCGGTCAAAAGACGACCGTGGTCCGAAACCCCAGCCCCTTAACCCTAACAGCAGCCTTAAGCCAGCCTCATTTAAAATGGCCCCTTGCACTAAAATATTCACCAAAAATACAAATTCCACCCGAATCCAACGGGGACTGCTGTGTCTCGTTCAGCCGGCACAGGAGCACGTTTGGGAGAAGTTTCGAGTCAATCGGTCCAAAGACCTGGAAGCTATTGAACTAAATCGGCGGGGTATTTTTTCGTGAAAAATGGTCTTTTCTTTAAAATATTCATGTAAAATACAAATTCCACCGGAATCCAACCAAAACTGGCGACCCTGCTTACACCAGTGAGGAGGACATGCCTGATCGATTTCGGGTCAATCGGTCCAGCCAATCACTAACCCTAACCCTAACCCTAACCCTAGCCTCAGCCTTAAGCCAGGCCTCATGAGAGATTGTCCCTCTGACTAAAATATTCACCAAAAATACAAATTTCACCCGAATCCAACGGGGACTGCTGTGTCTCGTTCAGCCGGTACAGGAGCACGTTTGGGGGAAATTTCGAGTCAATCGGTCCAAAGACCTGGAAGCTATTGAAAAAATCGGCCGAGGTTTTGAGGAAAAATGGCCGCTTTTCCTTTAAAATATTCATGTAAAATACAAATTCCACCAGAATCCGACCAAAACTGGCGAGCCTCATTCCACCGGTGAGGAGGACATGCGTGATCAATTTCGAGTCAATCGGTCAAAAGACGACCGTGGTCCGAAACCCCAGCCCCTTAACCCTAACAGCAGCCTTAAGCCAGCCTCATTTAAAATGGCCCCTTTCACTAAAATATTCACCAAAAATACAAATTCCACCCGAATCCAACGGGGACTGCTGTGTCTCGTTCAGCCGGCACAGGAGCACGTTTGGGAGAAGTTTCGAGTCAATCGGTCCAAAGACCTGGAAGCTATTGAACTAAATCGGCGGGGTATTTTTTCGTGAAAAATGGTCTTTTCTTTAAAATATTCATGTAAAATACAAATTCCACCGGAATCCAACCAAAACTGGCGACCCTGCTTACACCAGTGAGGAGGACATGCCTGATCGATTTCGGGTCAATCGGTCCAGCCAATCACTAACCCTAACCCTAACCCTAACCCTAGCCTCAGCCTTAAGCCAGGCCTCATGAGAGATTGTCCCTCTGACTAAAATATTCACCAAAAATACAAATTTCACCCGAATCCAACGGGGACTGCTGTGTCTCGTTCAGCCGGTACAGGAGCACGTTTGGGGGAAATTTCGAGTCAATCGGTCCAAAGACCTGGAAGCTATTGAAAAAATCGGCCGAGGTTTTGAGGAAAAATGGCCGCTTTTCCTTTAAAATATTCATGTAAAATACAAATTCCACCAGAATCCGACCAAAACTGGCGAGCCTCATTCCACCGGTGAGGAGGACATGCGTGATCAATTTCGAGTCAATCGGTCAAAAGACGACCGTGGTCCGAAACCCCAGCCCCTTAACCCTAACAGCAGCCTTAAGCCAGCCTCATTTAAAATGGCCCCTTGCACTAAAATATTCACCAAAAATACAAATTCCACCCGAATCCAACGGGGACTGCTGTGTCTCGTTCAGCCGGCACAGGAGCACGTTTGGGAGAAGTTTCGAGTCAATCGGTCCAAAGACCTGGAAGCTATTGAACTAAATCGGCGGGGTATTTTTTCGTGAAAAATGGTCTTTTCTTTAAAATATTCATGTAAAATACGAATTCCACCGGAATCCAACCAAAACTGGCGACCCTGCTTACACCAGTGAGGAGGACATGCCTGGTCGATTTCGGGTCAATCGGTCCAGCCAATCACTAACCCTAACCCTAACCCTAACCCTAGCCTCAGCCTTAAGCCAGGCCTCATGAGAGATTGTCCCTCTGACTAAAATATTCACCAAAAATACAAATTTCACCCGAATCCAACGGGGACTGCTGTGTCTCGTTCAGCCGGTACAGGAGCACGTTTGGGGGAAATTTCGAGTCAATCGGTCCAAAGACCTGGAAGCTATTGAAAAAATCGGCCGAGGTTTTGAGGAAAAATGGCCGCTTTTCCTTTAAAATATTCATGTAAAATACAAATTCCACCAGAATCCGACCAAAACTGGCGAGCCTCATTCCACCGGTGAGGAGGACATGCGTGATCAATTTCGAGTCAATCGGTCAAAAGACGACCGTGGTCCGAAACCCCAGCCCCTTAACCCTAACCCTAGCCCTAACAGCAGCCTTAAGCCAGCCTCATTTAAAATGGCCCCTTTCACTAAAATATTCACCAAAAATACAAATTCCACCCGAATCCAACGGGGACTGCTGTGTCTCGTTCAGCCGGCACAGGAGCACGTTTGGGAGAAGTTTCGAATCAATCGGTCCAAAGACCTGGAAGCTATTGAACTAAATCGGCGGGGTATTTTTTCGTGAAAAATTGTCTTTTCTTTAAAATATTCATGTAAAATACAAATTCCACCGGAATCCAACCAAAACTGGCGACCCTGCTTACACCAGTGAGGAGGACATGCCTGATCGATTTCGGGTCAATCGGTCCAGCCAATCATTAACCCTAACCCTAGCCTCAGCCTTAAGCCAGGCCTCATGAGAGATTGTCCCTCTGACTAAAATATTCACCAAAAATACAAATTTCACCCGAATCCAACGGGGACTGCTGTGTCTCGTTCAGCCGGTACAGGAGCACGTTTGGGGGAAATTTCGAGTCAATCGGTCCAAAGACCTGGAAGCTATTGAAAAAATCGGCCGAGGTTTTGAGGAAAAATGGCCGCTTTTCCTTTAAAATATTCATGTAAAATACAAATTCCACCAGAATCCGACCAAAACTGGCGAGCCTCATTCCACCGGTGAGGAGGACATGCGTGATCGATTTCGAGTCAATCGGTCAAAAGACGACCGTGGTCCGAAACCCCAGCCCCTTAACCCTAACCCTAGCCCTAACAGCAGCCTTAAGCCAGCCTCATTTAAAATGGCCCCTTGCACTAAAATATTCACCAAAAATACAAATTCCACCCGAATCCAACGGGGACTGCTGTGTCTCGTTCAGCCGGCACAGGAGCACGTTTGGGAGAAGTTTCGAGTCAATCGGTCCAAAGACCTGGAAGCTATTGAACTAAATCGGCGGGGTATTTTTTCGTGAAAAATGGTCTTTTCTTTAAAATATTCATGTAAAATACAAATTCCACCGGAATCCAACCAAAACTGGCGACCCTGCTTACACCAGTGAGGAGGACATGCCTGATCGATTTCGGGTCAATCGGTCCAGCCAATCATTAACCCTAACCCTAGCCTCAGCCTTAAGCCAGGCCTCATGAGAGATTGTCCCTCTGACTAAAATATTCACCAAAAATACAAATTTCACCCGAATCCAACGGGGACTGCTGTGTCTCGTTCAGCCGGTACAGGAGCACGTTTGGGGGAAATTTCGAGTCAATCGGTCCAAAGACCTGGAAGCTATTGAAAAAATCGGCCGAGGTTTTGAGGAAAAATGGCCGCTTTTCCTTTAAAATATTCATGTAAAATACAAATTCCACCAGAATCCGACCAAAACTGGCGAGCCTCATTCCACCGGTGAGGAGGACATGCGTGATCGATTTCGAGTCAATCGGTCAAAAGACGACCGTGGTCCGAAACCCCAGCCCCTTAACCCTAACCCTAGCCCTAACAGCAGCCTTAAGCCAGCCTCATTTAAAATGGCCCCTTGCACTAAAATATTCACCAAAAATACAAATTCCACCCGAATCCAACGGGGACTGCTGTGTCTCGTTCAGCCGGCACAGGAGCACGTTTGGGAGAAGTTTCGAGTCAATCGGTCCAAAGACCTGGAAGCTATTGAACTAAATCGGCGGGGTATTTTTTCGTGAAAAATGGTCTTTTCTTTAAAATATTCATGTAAAATACAAATTCCACCGGAATCCAACCAAAACTGGCGACCCTGCTTACACCAGTGAGGAGGACATGCCTGATCGATTTCGGGTCAATCGGTCCAGCCAATCACTAACCCTAACCCTAACCCTAACCCTAGCCTCAGCCTTAAGCCAGGCCTCATGAGAGATTGTCCCTCTGACTAAAATATTCACCAAAAATACAAATTTCACCCGAATCCAACGGGGACTGCTGTGTCTCGTTCAGCCGGTACAGGAGCACGTTTGGGGGAAATTTCGAGTCAATCGGTCCAAAGACCTGGAAGCTATTGAAAAAATCGGCCGAGGTTTTGAGGAAAAATGGCCGCTTTTCCTTTAAAATATTCATGTAAAATACAAATTCCACCAGAATCCGACCAAAACTGGCGAGCCTCATTCCACCGGTGAGGAGGACATGCGTGATCAATTTCGAGTCAATCGGTCAAAAGACGACCGTGGTCCGAAACCCCAGCCCCTTAACCCTAACCCTAGCCCTAACAGCAGCCTTAAGCCAGACATCATTTAAAATGGCCCCTTGCACTAAAATATTCACCAAAAATACAAATTCCACCCGAATCCAACGGGGACTGCTGTGTCTCGTTCAGCCGGCACAGGAGCACGTTTGGGAGAAGTTTCGAGTCAATCGGTCCAAAGACCTGGAAGCTATTGAACTAAATCGGCGGGGTATTTTTTCGTGAAAAATGGTCTTTTCTTTAAAATATTCATGTAAAATACAAATTCCACCGGAATCCAACCAAAACTGGCGACCCTGCTTACACCAGTGAGGAGGACATGCCTGATCGATTTCGGGTCAATCGGTCCAGCCAATCACTAACCCTAACCCTAACCCTAACCCTAGCCTCAGCCTTAAGCCAGGCCTCATGAGAGATTGTCCCTCTGACTAAAATATTCACCAAAAATACAAATTTCACCCGAATCCAACGGGGACTGCTGTGTCTCGTTCAGCCGGTACAGGAGCACGTTTGGGGGAAATTTCGAGTCAATCGGTCCAAAGACCTGGAAGCTATTGAAAAAATCGGCCGAGGTTTTGAGGAAAAATGGCCGCTTTTCCTTTAAAATATTCATGTAAAATACAAATTCCACCAGAATCCGACCAAAACTGGCGAGCCTCATTCCACCGGTGAGGAGGACATGCGTGATCAATTTCGAGTCAATCGGTCAAAAGACGACCGTGGTCCGAAACCCCAGCCCCTTAACCCTAACAGCAGCCTTAAGCCAGCCTCATTTAAAATGGCCCCTTTCACTAAAATATTCACCAAAAATACAAATTCCACCCGAATCCAACGGGGACTGCTGTGTCTCGTTCAGCCGGCACAGGAGCACGTTTGGGAGAAGTTTCGAGTCAATCGGTCCAAAGACCTGGAAGCTATTGAACTAAATCGGCGGGGTATTTTTTCGTGAAAAATGGTCTTTTCTTTAAAATATTCATGTAAAATACAAATTCCACCGGAATCCAACCAAAACTGGCGACCCTGCTTACACCAGTGAGGAGGACATGCCTGATCGATTTCGGGTCAATCGGTCCAGCCAATCACTAACCCTAACCCTAACCCTAACCCTAGCCTCAGCCTTAAGCCAGGCCTCGTGAGAGATTGTCCCTCTGACTAAAATATTCACCAAAAATACAAATTTCACCCGAATCCAACGGGGACTGCTGTGTCTCGTTCAGCCGGCACAGGAGCACGTTTGGGGGAAATTTCGAGTCAATCGGTCCAAAGACCTGGAAGCTATTGAAAAAATCGGCCGAGGTTTTGAGGAAAAATGGCCGCTTTTCCTTTAAAATATTCATGTAAAATACAAATTCCACCAGAATCCGACCAAAACTGGCGAGCCTCATTCCACCGGTGAGGAGGACATGCGTGATCAATTTCGAGTCAATCGGTCAAAAGACGACCGTGGTCCGAAACCCCAGCCCCTTAACCCTAACAGCAGCCTTAAGCCAGCCTCATTTAAAATGGCCCCTTTCACTAAAATATTCACCAAAAATACAAATTCCACCCGAATCCAACGGGGACTGCTGTGTCTCGTTCAGCCGGCACAGGAGCACGTTTGGGAGAAGTTTCGAGTCAATCGGTCCAAAGACCTGGAAGCTATTGAACTAAATCGGCGGGGTATTTTTTCGTGAAAAATGGTCTTTTCTTTAAAATATTCATGTAAAATACAAATTCCACCGGAATCCAACCAAAACTGGCGACCCTGCTTACACCAGTGAGGAGGACATGCCTGATCGATTTCGGGTCAATCGGTCCAGCCAATCACTAACCCTAACCCTAACCCTAACCCTAGCCTCAGCCTTAAGCCAGGCCTCATGAGAGATTGTCCCTCTGACTAAAATATTCACCAAAAATACAAATTTCACCCGAATCCAACGGGGACTGCTGTGTCTCGTTCAGCCGGTACAGGAGCACGTTTGGGGGAAATTTCGAGTCAATCGGTCCAAAGACCTGGAAGCTATTGAAAAAATCGGCCGAGGTTTTGAGGAAAAATGACCGCTTTTCCTTTAAAATATTCATGTAAAATACAAATTCCACCAGAATCCGACCAAAACTGGCGAGCCTCATTCCACCGGTGAGGAGGACATGCGTGATCAATTTCGAGTCAATCGGTCAAAAGACGACCGTGGTCCGAAACCCCAGCCCCTTAACCCTAACCCTAGCCCTAACAGCAGCCTTAAGCCAGCCTCATTTAAAATGGCCCCTTTCACTAAAATATTCACCAAAAATACAAATTCCACCCGAATCCAACGGGGACTGCTGTGTCTCGTTCAGCCGGCACAGGAGCACGTTTGGGAGAAGTTTCGAGTCAATCGGTCCAAAGACCTGGAAGCTATTGAACTAAATCGGCGGGGTATTTTTTCGTGAAAAATGGTCTTTTCTTTAAAATATTCATGTAAAATACAAATTCCACCGGAATCCAACCAAAACTGGCGACCCTGCTTACACCAGTGAGGAGGACATGCCTGATCGATTTCGGGTCAATCGGTCCAGCCAATCACTAACCCTAACCCTAACCCTAACCCTAGCCTCAGCCTTAAGCCAGGCCTCATGAGAGATTGTCCCTCTGACTAAAATATTCACCAAAAATACAAATTTCACCCGAATCCAACGGGGACTGCTGTGTCTCGTTCAGCCGGTACAGGAGCACGTTTGGGGGAAATTTCGAGTCAATCGGTCCAAAGACCTGGAAGCTATTGAAAAAATCGGCAGAGGTTTTGAGGAAAAATGGCCGCTTTTCCTTTAAAATATTCATGTAAAATACAAATTCCACCAGAATCCGACCAAAACTGGCGAGCCTCATTCCACCGGTGAGGAGGACATGCGTGATCAATTTCGAGTCAATCGGTCAAAAGACGACCGTGGTCCGAAACCCCAGCCCCTTTACCCTAACCCTAGCCCTAACAGCAGCCTTAAGCCAGCCTCATTTAAAATGGCCCCTTTCACTAAAATATTCACCAAAAATACAAATTCCACCCGAATCCAACGGGGACTGCTGTGTCTCGTTCAGCCGGCACAGGAGCACGTTTGGGAGAAGTTTCGAGTCAATCGGTCCAAAGACCTGGAAGCTATTGAACTAAATCGGCGGGGTATTTTTTCGTGAAAAATGGTCTTTTCTTTAAAATATTCATGTAAAATACAAATTCCACCGGAATCCAACCAAAACTGGCGACCCTGCTTACACCAGTGAGGAGGACATGCCTGATCGATTTCGGGTCAATCGGTCCAGCCAATCACTAACCCTAACCCTAACCCTAACCCTAGCCTCAGCCTTAAGCCAGGCCTCATGAGAGATTGTCCCTCTGACTAAAATATTCACCAAAAATACAAATTTCACCCGAATCCAACGGGGACTGCTGTGTCTCGTTCAGCCGGTACAGGAGCACGTTTGGGGGAAATTTCGAGTCAATCGGTCCAAAGACCTGGAAGCTATTGAAAAAATCGGCAGAGGTTTTGAGGAAAAATGGCCGCTTTTCCTTTAAAATATTCATGTAAAATACAAATTCCACCAGAATCCGACCAAAACTGGCGAGCCTCATTCCACCGGTGAGGAGGACATGCGTGATCAATTTCGAGTCAATCGGTCAAAAGACGACCGTGGTCCGAAACCCCAGCCCCTTAACCCTAACCCTAACAGCAGCCTTAAGCCAGCCTCATTTAAAATGGCCCCTTTCACTAAAATATTCACCAAAAATACAAATTCCACCCGAATCCAACGGGGACTGCTGTGTCTCGTTCAGCCGGCACAGGAGCACGTTTGGGAGAAGTTTCGAGTCAATCGGTCCAAAGACCTGGAAGCTATTGAACTAAATCGGCGGGGTATTTTTTCGTGAAAAATGGTCTTTTCTTTAAAATATTCATGTAAAATACAAATTCCACCGGAATCCAACCAAAACTGGCGACCCTGCTTACACCAGTGAGGAGGACATGCCTGATCGATTTCGGGTCAATCGGTCCAGCCAATCACTAACCCTAACCCTAACCCTAACCCTAGCCTCAGCCTTAAGCCAGGCCTCATGAGAGATTGTCCCTCTGACTAAAATATTCACCAAAAATACAAATTTCACCCGAATCCAACGGGGACTGCTGTGTCTCGTTCAGCCGGTACAGGAGCACGTTTGGGGGAAATTTCGAGTCAATCGGTCCAAAGACCTGGAAGCTATTGAAAAAATCGGCAGAGGTTTTGAGGAAAAATGGCCGCTTTTCCTTTAAAATATTCATGTAAAATACAAATTCCACCAGAATCCGACCAAAACTGGCGAGCCTCATTCCACCGGTGAGGAGGACATGCGTGATCAATTTCGAGTCAATCGGTCAAAAGACGACCGTGGTCCGAAACCCCAGCCCCTTTACCCTAACCCTAGCCCTAACAGCAGCCTTAAGCCAGCCTCATTTAAAATGGCCCCTTTCACTAAAATATTCACCAAAAATACAAATTCCACCCGAATCCAACAGGGACTGCTGTGTCTCGTTCAGCCGGCACAGGAGCACGTTTGGGAGAAGTTTCGAGTCAATCGGTCCAAAGACCTGGAAGCTATTGAACTAAATCGGCGGGGTATTTTTTCGTGAAAAATGGTCTTTTCTTTAAAATATTCATGTAAAATACAAATTCCACCAGAATCCAACCAAAACTGGCGAGCCTCATTCCACCGGTGAGGAGGACATGCGTGATCAATTTCGAGTCAATCGGTCAAAAGACGACCGTGGTCCGAAACCCCAGCCCCTTAACCCTAACCCTAACAGCAGCCTTAAGCCAGCCTCATTTAAAATGGCCCCTTTCACTAAAATATTCACCAAAAATACAAATTCCACCCGAATCCAACGGGGACTGCTGTGTCTCGTTCAGCCGGCACAGGAGCACGTTTGGGAGAAGTTTCGAGTCAATCGGTCCAAAGACCTGGAAGCTATTGAACTAAATCGGCGGGGTATTTTTTCGTGAAAAATTGTCTTTTCTTTAAAATATTCATGTAAAATACAAATTCCACCAGAATCCAACCAAAACTGGCGACCCTGCTCACACCAGTGAGGAGGACATGCCTGATCGATTTCGGGTCAATCGGTCCAGCCAATCACTAACCCTAACCCTAGCCTCAGCCTTAAGCCAGGCCTCATGAGAGATTGTCCCTCTGACTAAAATATTCACCAAAAATACAAATTTCACCCGAATCCAACGGGGACTGCTGTGTCTCGTTCAGCCGGTACAGGAGCACATTTGGGGGAAATTTCGAGTCAATCGGTCCAAAGACCTGGAAGCTATTGAAAAAATCGGCAGAGGTTTTGAGGAAAAATGGCCGCTTTTCCTTTAAAATATTCATGTAAAATACAAATTCCACCAGAATCCGACCAAAACTGGCGAGCCTCATTCCACCGGTGAGGAGGACATGCGTGATCAATTTCGAGTCAATCGGTCAAAAGACGACCGTGGTCCGAAACCCCAGCCCCTTAACCCTAACCCTAGCCCTAACAGCAGCCTTAAGCCAGCCTCATTTAAAATGGCCCGTTTCACTAAAATATTCACCAAAAATACAAATTCCACCCGAATCCAACGGGGACTGCTGTGTCTCGTTCAGCCGGCACAGGAGCACGTTTGGGAGAAGTTTCGAGTCAATCGGTCCAAAGACCTGGAAGCTATTGAACTAAATCGGCTGGGTATTTTTTCGTGAAAAATGGTCTTTTCTTTAAAATATTCATGTAAAATACAAATTCCACCAGAATCCAACCAAAACTGGCGACCCTGCTTACACCAGTGAGGAGGACATGCCTGATCGATTTCGGGTCAATCGGTCCAGCCAATCACTAACCCTAACCCTATCCCTAACCCTAGCCTCAGCCTTAAGCCAGGCCTCATGAGAGATTGTCCCTCTGACTAAAATATTCACCAAAAATACAAATTTCACCCGAATCCAACGGGGACTGCTGTGTCTCGTTCAGCCGGTACAGGAGCACGTTTGGGGGAAATTTCGAGTCAATCGGTCCAAAGACCTGGAAGCTATTGAAAAAATCGGCCGAGGTTTTGAGGAAAAATGGCCGCTTTTCCTTTAAAATATTCATGTAAAATACAAATTCCACCAGAATCCGACCAAAACTGGCGAGCCTCATTCCACCGGTGAGGAGGACATGCGTGATCAATTTCGAGTCAATCGGTCAAAAGACGACCGTGGTCCGAAACCCCAGCCCCTTAACCCTAACCCTAGCCCTAACAGCAGCCTTAAGCCAGCCTCATTTAAAATGGCCCCTTGCACTAAAATATTCACCAAAAATACAAATTCCACCCGAATCCAACGGGGACTGCTGTGTCTCGTTCAGCCGGCACAGGAGCACGTTTGGGAGAAGTTTCGAGTCAATCGGTCCAAAGACCTGGAAGCTATTGAACTAAATCGGCGGGGTATTTTTTCGTGAAAAATGGTCTTTTCTTTAAAATATTCATGTAAAATACAAATTCCACCGGAATCCAACCAAAACTGGCGACCCTGCTTACACCAGTGAGGAGGACATGCCTGATCGATTTCGGGTCAATCGGTCCAGCCAATCACTAACCCTAACCCTAACCCTAACCCTAGCCTCAGCCTTAAGCCAGGCCTCATGAGAGATTGTCCCTCTGACTAAAATATTCACCAAAAATACAAATTTCACCCGAATCCAACGGGGACTGCTGTGTCTCGTTCAGCCGGTACAGGAGCACGTTTGGGGGAAATTTCGAGTCAATCGGTCCAAAGACCTGGAAGCTATTGAAAAAATCGGCCGAGGTTTTGAGGAAAAATGGCCGCTTTTCCTTTAAAATATTCATGTAAAATACAAATTCCACCAGAATCCGACCAAAACTGGCGAGCCTCATTCCACCGGTGAGGAGGACATGCGTGATCAATTTCGAGTCAATCGGTCAAAAGACGACCGTGGTCCGAAACCCCAGCCCCTTAACCCTAACCCTAGCCCTAACAGCAGCCTTAAGCCAGCCTCATTTAAAATGGCCCCTTGCACTAAAATATTCACCAAAAATACAAATTCCACCCGAATCCAACAGGGACTGCTGTGTCTCGTTCAGCCGGCACAGGAGCACGTTTGGGAGAAGTTTCGAGTCAATCGGTCCAAAGACCTGGAAGCTATTGAACTAAATCGGCGGGGTATTTTTTCGTGAAAAATGGTCTTTTCTTTAAAATATTCATGTAAAATACAAATTCCACCGGAATCCAACCAAAACTGGCGACCCTGCTTACACCAGTGAGGAGGACATGCCTGATCGATTTCGGGTCAATCGGTCCAGCCAATCACTAACCCTAACCCTAACCCTAACCCTAGCCTCAGCCTTAAGCCAGGCCTCATGAGAGATTGTCCCTCTGACTAAAATATTCACCAAAAATACAAATTTCACCCGAATCCAACGGGGACTGCTGTGTCTCGTTCAGCCGGTACAGGAGCACGTTTGGGGGAAATTTCGAGTCAATCGGTCCAAAGACCTGGAAGCTATTGAAAAAATCGGCCGAGGTTTTGAGGAAAAATGGCCGCTTTTCCTTTAAAATATTCATGTAAAATACAAATTCCACCAGAATCCGACCAAAACTGGCGAGCCTCATTCCACCGGTGAGGAGGACATGCGTGATCAATTTCGAGTCAATCGGTCAAAAGACGACCGTGGTCTGAAACCCCAGCCCCTTAACCCTAACCCTAGCCCTAACAGCAGCCTTAAGCCAGCCTCATTTAAAATGGCCCCTTTCACTAAAATATTCACCAAAAATACAAATTCCACCCGAATCCAACGGGGACTGCTGTGTCTCGTTCAGCCGGCACAGGAGCACGTTTGGGAGAAGTTTCGAGTCAATCGGTCCAAAGACCTGGAAGCTATTGAACTAAATCGGCTGGGTATTTTTTCGTGAAAAATGGTCTTTTCTTTAAAATATTCATGTAAAATACAAATTCCACCAGAATCCAACCAAAACTGGCGACCCTGCTTACACCAGTGAGGAGGACATGCCTGATCGATTTCGGGTCAATCGGTCCAGCCAATCACTAACCCTAACCCTATCCCTAACCCTAGCCTCAGCCTTAAGCCAGGCCTCATGAGAGATTGTCCCTCTGACTAAAATATTCACCAAAAATACAAATTTCACCCGAATCCAACGGGGACTGCTGTGTCTCGTTCAGCCGGTACAGGAGCACGTTTGGGGGAAATTTCGAGTCAATCGGTCCAAAGACCTGGAAGCTATTGAAAAAATCGGCCGAGGTTTTGAGGAAAAATGGCCGCTTTTCCTTTAAAATATTCATGTAAAATACAAATTCCACCAGAATCCGACCAAAACTGGCGAGCCTCATTCCACCGGTGAGGAGGACATGCGTGATCAATTTCGAGTCAATCGGTCAAAAGACGACCGTGGTCCGAAACCCCAGCCCCTTAACCCTAACCCTAGCCCTAACAGCAGCCTTAAGCCAGCCTCATTTAAAATGGCCCCTTGCACTAAAATATTCACCAAAAATACAAATTCCACCCGAATCCAACGGGGACTGCTGTGTCTCGTTCAGCCGGCACAGGAGCACGTTTGGGAGAAGTTTCGAGTCAATCGGTCCAAAGACCTGGAAGCTATTGAACTAAATCGGCGGGGTATTTTTTCGTGAAAAATGGTCTTTTCTTTAAAATATTCATGTAAAATACAAATTCCACCGGAATCCAACCAAAACTGGCGACCCTGCTTACACCAGTGAGGAGGACATGCCTGATCGATTTCGGGTCAATCGGTCCAGCCAATCACTAACCCTAACCCTAACCCTAACCCTAGCCTCAGCCTTAAGCCAGGCCTCATGAGAGATTGTCCCTCTGACTAAAATATTCACCAAAAATACAAATTTCACCCGAATCCAACGGGGACTGCTGTGTCTCGTTCAGCCGGTACAGGAGCACGTTTGGGGGAAATTTCGAGTCAATCGGTCCAAAGACCTGGAAGCTATTGAAAAAATCGGCCGAGGTTTTGAGGAAAAATGGCCGCTTTTCCTTTAAAATATTCATGTAAAATACAAATTCCACCAGAATCCGACCAAAACTGTCGAGCCTCATTCCACCGGTGAGGAGGACATGCGTGATCAATTTCGAGTCAATCGGTCAAAAGACGACCGTGGTCCGAAACCCCAGCCCCTTAACCCTAACCCTAACCCTAGCCTCAGCCTTAAGCCAGGCCTCATGAGAGATTGTCCCTCTGACTAAAATATTCACCAAAAATACAAATTTCACCCGAATCCAACGGGGACTGCTGTGTCTCGTTCAGCCGGTACAGGAGCACGTTTGGGGGAAATTTCGAGTCAATCGGTCCAAAGACCTGGAAGCTATTGAAAAAATCGGCCGAGGTTTTGAGGAAAAATGGCCGCTTTTCCTTTAAAATATTCATGTAAAATACAAATTCCACCAGAATCCGACCAAAACTGGCGAGCCTCATTCCACCGGTGAGGAGGACATGCGTGATCAATTTCGAGTCAATCGGTCAAAAGACGACCGTGGTCCGAAACCCCAGCCCCTTAACCCTAACAGCAGCCTTAAGCCAGCCTCATTTAAAATGGCCCCTTTCACTAAAATATTCACCAAAAATACAAATTCCACCCGAATCCAACGGGGACTGCTGTGTCTCGTTCAGCCGGCACAGGAGCACGTTTGGGAGAAGTTTCGAGTCAATCGGTCCAAAGACCTGGAAGCTATTGAACTAAATCGGCGGGGTATTTTTTCGTGAAAAATGGTCTTTTCTTTAAAATATTCATGTAAAATACAAATTCCACCGGAATCCAACCAAAACTGGCGACCCTGCTTACACCAGTGAGGAGGACATGCCTGATCGATTTCGGGTCAATCGGTCCAGCCAATCACTAACCCTAACCCTAACCCTAACCCTAGCCTCAGCCTTAAGCCAGGCCTCATGAGAGATTGTCCCTCTGACTAAAATATTCACCAAAAATACAAATTTCACCCGAATCCAACGGGGACTGCTGTGTCTCGTTCAGCCGGTACAGGAGCACGTTTGGGGGAAATTTCGAGTCAATCGGTCCAAAGACCTGGAAGCTATTGAAAAAATCAGCCGAGATTTTGAGGAAAAATGGCCGCTTTTCCTTTAAAATATTCATGTAAAATACAAATTCCACCAGAATCCGACCAAAACTGGCGAGCCTCATTCCACCGGTGAGGAGGACATGCGTGATCAATTTCGAGTCAATCGGTCAAAAGACGACCGTGGTCCGAAACCCCAGCCCCTTAACCCTAACCCTAGCCCTAACAGCAGCCTTAAGCCAGCCTCATTTAAAATGGCCCCTTGCACTAAAATATTCACCAAAAATACAAATTCCACCCGAATCCAACGGGGACTGCTGTGTCTCGTTCAGCCGGCACAGGAGCACGTTTGGGAGAAGTTTCGAGTCAATCGGTCCAAAGACCTGGAAGCTATTGAACTAAATCGGCGGGGTATTTTTTCGTGAAAAATGGTCTTTTCTTTAAAATATTCATGTAAAATACAAATTCCACCGGAATCCAACCAAAACTGGCGACCCTGCTTACACCAGTGAGGAGGACATGCCTGGTCGATTTCGGGTCAATCGGTCCAGCCAATCACTAACCCTAACCCTAACCCTAACCCTAGCCTCAGCCTTAAGCCAGGCCTCATGAGAGATTGTCCCTCTGACTAAAATATTCACCAAAAATACAAATTTCACCCGAATCCAACGGGGACTGCTGTGTCTCGTTCAGCCGGTACAGGAGCACGTTTGGGGGAAATTTCGAGTCAATCGGTCCAAAGACCTGGAAGCTATTGAAAAAATCGGCCGAGGTTTTGAGGAAAAATGGCCGCTTTTCCTTTAAAATATTCATGTAAAATACAAATTCCACCAGAATCCGACCAAAACTGGCGAGCCTCATTCCACCGGTGAGGAGGACATGCGTGATCAATTTCGAGTCAATCGGTCAAAAGACGACCGTGGTCCGAAACCCCAGCCCCTTAACCCTAACAGCAGCCTTAAGCCAGCCTCATTTAAAATGGCCCCTTTCACTAAAATATTCACCAAAAATACAAATTCCACCCGAATCCAACGGGGACTGCTGTGTCTCGTTCAGCCGGCACAGGAGCACGTTTGGGAGAAGTTTCGAGTCAATCGGTCCAAAGACCTGGAAGCTATTGAACTAAATCGGCGGGGTATTTTTTCGTGAAAAATGGTCTTTTCTTTAAAATATTCATGTAAAATACAAATTCCACCGGAATCCAACCAAAACTGGCGACCCTGCTTACACCAGTGAGGAGGACATGCCTGATCGATTTCGGGTCAATCGGTCCAGCCAATCACTAACCCTAACCCTAACCCTAACCCTAGCCTCAGCCTTAAGCCAGGCCTCATGAGAGATTGTCCCTCTGACTAAAATATTCACCAAAAATACAAATTCCACCCGAATCCAACGGGGACTGCTGTGTCTCGTTCAGCCGGTACAGGAGCACGTTTGGGGGAAATTTCGAGTCAATCGGTCCAAAGACCTGGAAGCTATTGAAAAAATCGGCCGAGGTTTTGTGGAAAAATGGCCGCTTTTCCTTTAAAATATTCATGTAAAATACAAATTCCACCAGAATCCGACCAAAACTGGCGAGCCTCATTCCACCGGTGAGGAGGACATGCGTGATCAATTTCGAGTCAATCGGTCAAAAGACGACCGTGGTCCGAAACCCCAGCCCCTTAACCCTAACCCTAGCCCTAACAGCAGCCTTAAGCCAGCCTCATTTAAAATGGCCCCTTTCACTAAAATATTCACCAAAAATACAAATTCCACCGGAATCCAACGGGGACTGCTGTGTCTCGTTCAGCCGGCACAGGAGCACGTTTGGGAGAAGTTTCGAGTCAATCGGTCCAAAGACCTGGAAGCTATTGAACTAAATCGGCGGGGTATTTTTTCGTGAAAAATGGTCTTTTCTTTAAAATATTCATGTAAAATACAAATTCCACCGGAATCCAACCAAAACTGGCGACCCTGCTTACACCAGTGAGGAGGACATGCCTGATCGATTTCGGGTCAATCGGTCCAGCCAATCACTAACCCTAACCCTAACCCTAACCCTAGCCTCAGCCTTAAGCCAGGCCTCATGAGAGATTGTCCCTCTGACTAAAATATTCACCAAAAATACAAATTTCACCCGAATCCAACGGGGACTGCTGTGTCTCGTTCAGCCGGTACAGGAGCACGTTTGGGGGAAATTTCGAGTCAATCGGTCCAAAGACCTGGAAGCTATTGAAAAAATCGGCCGAGGTTTTGAGGAAAAATGGCCGCTTTTCCTTTAAAATATTCATGTAAAATACAAATTCCACCAGAATCCGACCAAAACTGGCGAGCCTCATTCCACCGGTGAGGAGGACATGCGTGATCAATTTCGAGTCAATCGGTCAAAAGACGACCGTGGTCCGAAACCCCAGCCCCTTAACCCTAACAGCAGCCTTAAGCCAGCCTCATTTAAAATGGCCCCTTGCACTAAAATATTCACCAAAAATACAAATTCCACCCGAATCCAACGGGGACTGCTGTGTCTCGTTCAGCCGGCACAGGAGCACGTTTGGGAGAAGTTTCGAGTCAATCGGTCCAAAGACCTGGAAGCTATTGAACTAAATCGGCGGGGTATTTTTTCGTGAAAAATGGTCTTTTCTTTAAAATATTCATGTAAAATACAAATTCCACCGGAATCCAACCAAAACTGGCGACCCTGCTTACACCAGTGAGGAGGACATGCCTGGTCGATTTCGGGTCAATCGGTCCAGCCAATCACTAACCCTAACCCTAACCCTAACCCTAGCCTCAGCCTTAAGCCAGGCCTCATGAGAGATTGTCCCTCTGACTAAAATATTCACCAAAAATACAAATTTCACCCGAATCCAACGGGGACTGCTGTGTCTCGTTCAGCCGGTACAGGAGCACGTTTGGGGGAAATTTCGAGTCAATCGGTCCAAAGACCTGGAAGCTATTGAAAAAATCGGCCGAGGTTTTGAGGAAAAATGGCCGCTTTTCCTTTAAAATATTCATGTAAAATACAAATTCCACCAGAATCCGACCAAAACTGGCGAGCCTCATTCCACCGGTGAGGAGGACATGCGTGATCAATTTCGAGTCAATCGGTCAAAAGACGACCGTGGTCTGAAACCCCAGCCCCTTAACCCTAACCCTAGCCCTAACAGCAGCCTTAAGCCAGCCTCATTTAAAATGGCCCCTTTCACTAAAATATTCACCAAAAATACAAATTCCACCCGAATCCAACGGGGACTGCTGTGTCTCGTTCAGCCGGCACAGGAGCACGTTTGGGAGAAGTTTCGAGTCAATCGGTCCAAAGACCTGGAAGCTATTGAACTAAATCGGCTGGGTATTTTTTCGTGAAAAATGGTCTTTTCTTTAAAATATTCATGTAAAATACAAATTCCACCAGAATCCAACCAAAACTGGCGACCCTGCTTACACCAGTGAGGAGGACATGCCTGATCGATTTCGGGTCAATCGGTCCAGCCAATCACTAACCCTAACCCTATCCCTAACCCTAGCCTCAGCCTTAAGCCAGGCCTCATGAGAGATTGTCCCTCTGACTAAAATATTCACCAAAAATACAAATTTCACCCGAATCCAACGGGGACTGCTGTGTCTCGTTCAGCCGGTACAGGAGCACGTTTGGGGGAAATTTCGAGTCAATCGGTCCAAAGACCTGGAAGCTATTGAAAAAATCGGCCGAGGTTTTGAGGAAAAATGGCCGCTTTTCCTTTAAAATATTCATGTAAAATACAAATTCCACCAGAATCCGACCAAAACTGGCGAGCCTCATTCCACCGGTGAGGAGGACATGCGTGATCAATTTCGAGTCAATCGGTCAAAAGACGACCGTGGTCCGAAACCCCAGCCCCTTAACCCTAACCCTAGCCCTAACAGCAGCCTTAAGCCAGCCTCATTTAAAATGGCCCCTTGCACTAAAATATTCACCAAAAATACAAATTCCACCCGAATCCAACGGGGACTGCTGTGTCTCGTTCAGCCGGCACAGGAGCACGTTTGGGAGAAGTTTCGAGTCAATCGGTCCAAAGACCTGGAAGCTATTGAACTAAATCGGCGGGGTATTTTTTCGTGAAAAATGGTCTTTTCTTTAAAATATTCATGTAAAATACAAATTCCACCGGAATCCAACCAAAACTGGCGACCCTGCTTACACCAGTGAGGAGGACATGCCTGATCGATTTCGGGTCAATCGGTCCAGCCAATCACTAACCCTAACCCTAACCCTAACCCTAGCCTCAGCCTTAAGCCAGGCCTCATTAGAGATTGTCCCTCTGACTAAAATATTCACCAAAAATACAAATTTCACCCGAATCCAACGGGGACTGCTGTGTCTCGTTCAGCCGGTACAGGAGCACGTTTGGGGGAAATTTCGAGTCAATCGGTCCAAAGACCTGGAAGCTATTGAAAAAATCGGCCGAGGTTTTGAGGAAAAATGGCCGCTTTTCCTTTAAAATATTCATGTAAAATACAAATTCCACCAGAATCCGACCAAAACTGGCGAGCCTCATTCCACCGGTGAGGAGGACATGCGTGATCAATTTCGAGTCAATCGGTCAAAAGACGACCGTGGTCCGAAACCCCAGCCCCTTAACCCTAACAGCAGCCTTAAGCCAGCCTCATTTAAAATGGCCCCTTTCACTAAAATATTCACCAAAAATACAAATTCCACCCGAATCCAACGGGGACTGCTGTGTCTCGTTCAGCCGGCACAGGAGCACGTTTGGGAGAAGTTTCGAGTCAATCGGTCCAAAGACCTGGAAGCTATTGAACTAAATCGGCGGGGTATTTTTTCGTGAAAAATGGTCTTTTCTTTAAAATATTCATGTAAAATACAAATTCCACCGGAATCCAACCAAAACTGGCGACCCTGCTTACACCAGTGAGGAGGACATGCCTGATCGATTTCGGGTCAATCGGTCCAGCCAATCACTAACCCTAACCCTAACCCTAACCCTAGCCTCAGCCTTAAGCCAGGCCTCATGAGAGATTGTCCCTCTGACTAAAATATTCACCAAAAATACAAATTTCACCCGAATCCAACGGGGACTGCTGTGTCTCGTTCAGCCGGTACAGGAGCACGTTTGGGGGAAATTTCGAGTCAATCGGTCCAAAGACCTGGAAGCTATTGAAAAAATCGGCCGAGGTTTTGAGGAAAAATGGCCGCTTTTCCTTTAAAATATTCATGTAAAATACAAATTCCACCAGAATCCGACCAAAACTGGCGAGCCTTATTCCACCGGTGAGGAGGACATGCGTGATCAATTTCGAGTCAATCGGTCAAAAGACGACCGTGGTCCGAAACCCCAGCCCCTTAACCCTAACAGCAGCCTTAAGCCAGCCTCATTTAAAATGGCCCCTTGCACTAAAATATTCACCAAAAATACAAATTCCACCCGAATCCAACGGGGACTGCTGTGTCTCGTTCAGCCGGCACAGGAGCACGTTTGGGAGAAGTTTCGAGTCAATCGGTCCAAAGACCTGGAAGCTATTGAACTAAATCGGCGGGGTATTTTTTCGTGAAAAATGGTCTTTTCTTTAAAATATTCATGTAAAATACAAATTCCACCGGAATCCAACCAAAACTGGCGACCCTGCTTACACCAGTGAGGAGGACATGCCTGGTCAATTTCGGGTCAATCGGTCCAGCCAATCACTAACCCTAACCCTAACCCTAACCCTAGCCTCAGCCTTAAGCCAGGCCTCATGAGAGATTGTCCCTCTGACTAAAATATTCACCAAAAATACAAATTTCACCCGAATCCAACGGGGACTGCTGTGTCTCGTTCAGCCGGTACAGGAGCACGTTTGGGGGAAATTTCGAGTCAATCGGTCCAAAGACCTGGAAGCTATTGAAAAAATCGGCCGAGGTTTTGAGGAAAAATGGCCGCTTTTCCTTTAAAATATTCATGTAAAATACAAATTCCACCAGAATCCGACCAAAACTGGCGAGCCTCATTCCACCGGTGAGGAGGACATGCGTGATCAATTTCGAGTCAATCGGTCAAAAGACGACCGTGGTCTGAAACCCCAGCCCCTTAACCCTAACCCTAGCCCTAACAGCAGCCTTAAGCCAGCCTCATTTAAAATGGCCCCTTTCACTAAAATATTCACCAAAAATACAAATTCCACCCGAATCCAACGGGGACTGCTGTGTCTCGTTCAGCCGGCACAGGAGCACGTTTGGGAGAAGTTTCGAGTCAATCGGTCCAAAGACCTGGACGCTATTGAACTAAATCGGCTGGGTATTTTTTCGTGAAAAATGGTCTTTTCTTTAAAATATTCATGTAAAATACAAATTCCACCAGAATCCAACCAAAACTGGCGACCCTGCTTACACCAGTGAGGAGGACATGCCTGATCGATTTCGGGTCAATCGGTCCAGCCAATCACTAACCCTAACCCTATCCCTAACCCTAGCCTCAGCCTTAAGCCAGGCCTCATGAGAGATTGTCCCTCTGACTAAAATATTCACCAAAAATACAAATTTCACCCGAATCCAACGGGGACTGCTGTGTCTCGTTCAGCCGGTACAGGAGCACGTTTGGGGGAAATTTCGAGTCAATCGGTCCAAAGACCTGGAAGCTATTGAAAAAATCGGCCGAGGTTTTGAGGAAAAATGGCCGCTTTTCCTTTAAAATATTCATGTAAAATACAAATTCCACCAGAATCCGACCAAAACTGGCGAGCCTCATTCCACCGGTGAGGAGGACATGCGTGATCAATTTCGAGTCAATCGGTCAAAAGACGACCGTGGTCCGAAACCCCAGCCCCTTAACCCTAACCCTAGCCCTAACAGCAGCCTTAAGCCAGCCTCATTTAAAATGGCCCCTTGCACTAAAATATTCACCAAAAATACAAATTCCACCCGAATCCAACGGGGACTGCTGTGTCTCGTTCAGCCGGCACAGGAGCACGTTTGGGAGAAGTTTCGAGTCAATCGGTCCAAAGACCTGGAAGCTATTGAACTAAATCGGCGGGGTATTTTTTCGTGAAAAATGGTCTTTTCTTTAAAATATTCATGTAAAATACAAATTCCACCGGAATCCAACCAAAACTGGCGACCCTGCTTACACCAGTGAGGAGGACATGCCTGATCGATTTCGGGTCAATCGGTCCAGCCAATCACTAACCCTAACCCTAACCCTAACCCTAGCCTCAGCCTTAAGCCAGGCCTCATTAGAGATTGTCCCTCTGACTAAAATATTCACCAAAAATACAAATTTCACCCGAATCCAACGGGGACTGCTGTGTCTCGTTCAGCCGGTACAGGAGCACGTTTGGGGGAAATTTCGAGTCAATCGGTCCAAAGACCTGGAAGCTATTGAAAAAATCGGCCGAGGTTTTGAGGAAAAATGGCCGCTTTTCCTTTAAAATATTCATGTAAAATACAAATTCCACCAGAATCCGACCAAAACTGGCGAGCCTCATTCCACCGGTGAGGAGGACATGCGTGATCAATTTCGAGTCAATCGGTCAAAAGACGACCGTGGTCCGAAACCCCAGCCCCTTAACCCTAACAGCAGCCTTAAGCCAGCCTCATTTAAAATGGCCCCTTTCACTAAAATATTCACCAAAAATACAAATTCCACCCGAATCCAACGGGGACTGCTGTGTCTCGTTCAGCCGGCACAGGAGCACGTTTGGGAGAAGTTTCGAGTCAATCGGTCCAAAGACCTGGAAGCTATTGAACTAAATCGGCGGGGTATTTTTTCGTGAAAAATGGTCTTTTCTTTAAAATATTCATGTAAAATACAAATTCCACCGGAATCCAACCAAAACTGGCGACCCTGCTTACACCAGTGAGGAGGACATGCCTG
The DNA here is from genome assembly GCF_965226575.1 of Pagrus pagrus. NCBI lineage: Eukaryota > Metazoa > Chordata > Actinopteri > Spariformes > Sparidae > Pagrus > Pagrus pagrus. Next base: position 19,885,321 of record NC_140198.1, read on the forward strand.
ATCGATTTCGGGTCAATCGGTCCAGCCAATCACTAACCCTAACCCTAACCCTAACCCTAGCCTCAGCCTTAAGCCAGGCCTCATGAGAGATTGTCCCTCTGACTAAAATATTCACCAAAAATACAAATTTCACCCGAATCCAACGGGGACTGCTGTGTCTCGTTCAGCCGGTACAGGAGCACGTTTGGGGGAAATTTCGAGTCAATCGGTCCAAAGACCTGGAAGCTATTGAAAAAATCGGCCGAGGTTTTGAGGAAAAATGGCCGCTTTTCCTTTAAAATATTCATGTAAAATACAAATTCCACCAGAATCCGACCAAAACTGGCGAGCCTTATTCCACCGGTGAGGAGGACATGCGTGATCAATTTCGAGTCAATCGGTCAAAAGACGACCGTGGTCCGAAACCCCAGCCCCTTAACCCTAACAGCAGCCTTAAGCCAGCCTCATTTAAAATGGCCCCTTGCACTAAAATATTCACCAAAAATACAAATTCCACCCGAATCCAACGGGGACTGCTGTGTCTCGTTCAGCCGGCACAGGAGCACGTTTGGGAGAAGTTTCGAGTCAATCGGTCCAAAGACCTGGAAGCTATTGAACTAAATCGGCGGGGTATTTTTTCGTGAAAAATGGTCTTTTCTTTAAAATATTCATGTAAAATACAAATTCCACCGGAATCCAACCAAAACTGGCGACCCTGCTTACACCAGTGAGGAGGACATGCCTGGTCGATTTCGGGTCAATCGGTCCAGCCAATCACTAACCCTAACCCTAACCCTAACCCTAGCCTCAGCCTTAAGCCAGGCCTCATGAGAGATTGTCCCTCTGACTAAAATATTCACCAAAAATACAAATTTCACCCGAATCCAACGGGGACTGCTGTGTCTCGTTCAGCCGGTACAGGAGCACGTTTGGGGGAAATTTCGAGTCAATCGGTCCAAAGACCTGGAAGCTATTGAAAAAATCGGCCGAGGTTTTGAGGAAAAATGGCCGCTTTTCCTTTAAAATATTCATGTAAAATACAAATTCCACCAGAATCCGACCAAAACTGGCGAGCCTCATTCCACCGGTGAGGAGGACATGCGTGATCAATTTCGAGTCAATCGGTCAAAAGACGACCGTGGTCTGAAACCCCAGCCCCTTAACCCTAACCCTAGCCCTAACAGCAGCCTTAAGCCAGCCTCATTTAAAATGGCCCCTTTCACTAAAATATTCACCAAAAATACAAATTCCACCCGAATCCAACGGGGACTGCTGTGTCTCGTTCAGCCGGCACAGGAGCACGTTTGGGAGAAGTTTCGAGTCAATCGGTCCAAAGACCTGGACGCTATTGAACTAAATCGGCTGGGTATTTTTTCGTGAAAAATGGTCTTTTCTTTAAAATATTCATGTAAAATACAAATTCCACCAGAATCCAACCAAAACTGGCGACCCTGCTTACACCAGTGAGGAGGACATGCCTGATCGATTTCGGGTCAATCGGTCCAGCCAATCACTAACCCTAACCCTATCCCTAACCCTAGCCTCAGCCTTAAGCCAGGCCTCATGAGAGATTGTCCCTCTGACTAAAATATTCACCAAAAATACAAATTTCACCCGAATCCAACGGGGACTGCTGTGTCTCGTTCAGCCGGTACAGGAGCACGTTTGGGGGAAATTTCGAGTCAATCGGTCCAAAGACCTGGAAGCTATTGAAAAAATCGGCCGAGGTTTTGAGGAAAAATGGCCGCTTTTCCTTTAAAATATTCATGTAAAATACAAATTCCACCAGAATCCGACCAAAACTGGCGAGCCTCATTCCACCGGTGAGGAGGACATGCGTGATCAATTTCGAGTCAATCGGTCAAAAGACGACCGTGGTCCGAAACCCCAGCCCCTTAACCCTAACCCTAGCCCTAACAGCAGCCTTAAGCCAGCCTCATTTAAAATGGCCCCTTGCACTAAAATATTCACCAAAAATACAAATTCCACCCGAATCCAACGGGGACTGCTGTGTCTCGTTCAGCCGGCACAGGAGCACGTTTGGGAGAAGTTTCGAGTCAATCGGTCCAAAGACCTGGAAGCTATTGAACTAAATCGGCGGGGTATTTTTTCGTGAAAAATGGTCTTTTCTTTAAAATATTCATGTAAAATACAAATTCCACCGGAATCCAACCAAAACTGGCGACCCTGCTTACACCAGTGAGGAGGACATGCCTGGTCGATTTCGGGTCAATCGGTCCAGCCAATCACTAACCCTAACCCTAACCCTAACCCTAGCCTCAGCCTTAAGCCAGGCCTCATGAGAGATTGTCCCTCTGACTAAAATATTCACCAAAAATACAAATTTCACCCGAATCCAACGGGGACTGCTGTGTCTCGTTCAGCCGGTACAGGAGCACGTTTGGGGGAAATTTCGAGTCAATCGGTCCAAAGACCTGGAAGCTATTGAAAAAATCGGCCGAGGTTTTGAGGAAAAATGGCCGCTTTTCCTTTAAAATATTCATGTAAAATACAAATTCCACCAGAATCCGACCAAAACTGGCGAGCCTCATTCCACCGGTGAGGAGGACATGCGTGATCAATTTCGAGTCAATCGGTCAAAAGACGACCGTGGTCCGAAACCCCAGCCCCTTAACCCTAACCCTAGCCCTAACAGCAGCCTTAAGCCAGCCTCATTTAAAATGGCCCCTTGCACTAAAATATTCACCAAAAATACAAATTCCACCCGAATCCAACGGGGACTGCTGTGTCTCGTTCAGCCGGCACAGGAGCACGTTTGGGAGAAGTTTCGAGTCAATCGGTCCAAAGACCTGGAAGCTATTGAACTAAATCGGCGGGGTATTTTTTCGTGAAAAATGGTCTTTTCTTTAAAATATTCATGTAAAATACAAATTCCACCGGAATCCAACCAAAACTGGCGACCCTGCTTACACCAGTGAGGAGGACATGCCTGATCGATTTCGGGTCAATCGGTCCAGCCAATCACTAACCCTAACCCTAACCCTAACCCTAGCCTCAGCCTTAAGCCAGGCCTCATGAGAGATTGTCCCTCTGACTAAAATATTCACCAAAAATACAAATTTCACCCGAATCCAACGGGGACTGCTGTGTCTCGTTCAGCCGGTACAGGAGCACGTTTGGGGGAAATTTCGAGTCAATCGGTCCAAAGACCTGGAAGCTATTGAAAAAATCGGCCGAGGTTTTGAGGAAAAATGGCCGCTTTTCCTTTAAAATATTCATGTAAAATACAAATTCCACCAGAATCCGACCAAAACTGGCGAGCCTCATTCCACCGGTGAGGAGGACATGCGTGATCAATTTCGAGTCAATCGGTCAAAAGACGACCGTGGTCCGAAACCCCAGCCCCTTAACCCTAACCCTAGCCCTAACAGCAGCCTTAAGCCAGCCTCATTTAAAATGGCCCCTTGCACTAAAATATTCACCAAAAATACAAATTCCACCCGAATCCAACGGGGACTGCTGTGTCTCGTTCAGCCGGCACAGGAGCACGTTTGGGAGAAGTTTCGAGTCAATCGGTCCAAAGACCTGGAAGCTATTGAACTAAATCGGCGGGGTATTTTTTCGTGAAAAATGGTCTTTTCTTTAAAATATTCATGTAAAATACAAATTCCACCGGAATCCAACCAAAACTGGCGACCCTGCTTACACCAGTGAGGAGGACATGCCTGATCGATTTCGGGTCAATCGGTCCAGCCAATCACTAACCCTAACCCTAACCCTAACCCTAGCCTCAGCCTTAAGCCAGGCCTCATGAGAGATTGTCCCTCTGACTAAAATATTCACCAAAAATACAAATTTCACCCGAATCCAACGGGGACTGCTGTGTCTCGTTCAGCCGGTACAGGAGCACGTTTGGGGGAAATTTCGAGTCAATCGGTCCAAAGACCTGGAAGCTATTGAAAAAATCGGCCGAGGTTTTGAGGAAAAATGGCCGCTTTTCCTTTAAAATATTCATGTAAAATACAAATTCCACCAGAATCCGACCAAAACTGGCGAGCCTCATTCCACCGGTGAGGAGGACATGCGTGATCAATTTCGAGTCAATCGGTCAAAAGACGACCGTGGTCCGAAACCCCAGCCCCTTAACCCTAACCCTAGCCCTAACAGCAGCCTTAAGCCAGCCTCATTTAAAATGGCCCCTTGCACTAAAATATTCACCAAAAATACAAATTCCACCCGAATCCAACGGGGACTGCTGTGTCTCGTTCAGCCGGCACAGGAGCACGTTTGGGAGAAGTTTCGAGTCAATCGGTCCAAAGACCTGGAAGCTATTGAACTAAATCGGCGGGGTATTTTTTCGTGAAAAATGGTCTTTTCTTTAAAATATTCATGTAAAATACAAATTCCACCGGAATCCAACCAAAACTGGCGACCCTGCTTACACCAGTGAGGAGGACATGCCTGATCGATTTCGGGTCAATCGGTCCAGCCAATCACTAACCCTAACCCTAACCCTAACCCTAGCCTCAGCCTTAAGCCAGGCCTCATGAGAGATTGTCCCTCTGACTAAAATATTCACCAAAAATACAAATTTCACCCGAATCCAACGGGGACTGCTGTGTCTCGTTCAGCCGGTACAGGAGCACGTTTGGGGGAAATTTCGAGTCAATCGGTCCAAAGACCTGGAAGCTATTGAAAAAATCGGCCGAGGTTTTGAGGAAAAATGGCCGCTTTTCCTTTAAAATATTCATGTAAAATACAAATTCCACCAGAATCTGACCAAAACTGGCGAGCCTCATTCCACCGGTGAGGAGGACATGCGTGATCAATTTCGAGTCAATCGGTCAAAAGACGACCGTGGTCCGAAACCCCAGCCCCTTAACCCTAACAGCAGCCTTAAGCCAGCCTCATTTAAAATGGCCCCTTTCACTAAAATATTCACCAAAAATACAAATTCCACCCGAATCCAACGGGGACTGCTGTGTCTCGTTCAGCCGGCACAGGAGCACGTTTGGGAGAAGTTTCGAGTCAATCGGTCCAAAGACCTGGAAGCTATTGAACTAAATCGGCGGGGTATTTTTTCGTGAAAAATGGTCTTTTCTTTAAAATATTCATGTAAAATACAAATTCCACCGGAATCCAACCAAAACTGGCGACCCTGCTTACACCAGTGAGGAGGACATGCCTGATCGATTTCGGGTCAATCGGTCCAGCCAATCACTAACCCTAACCCTAACCCTAACCCTAGCCTCAGCCTTAAGCCAGGCCTCATGAGAGATTGTCCCTCTGACTAAAATATTCACCAAAAATACAAATTTCACCCGAATCCAACGGGGACTGCTGTGTCTCGTTCAGCCGGTACAGGAGCACGTTTGGGGGAAATTTCGAGTCAATCGGTCCAAAGACCTGGAAGCTATTGAAAAAATCGGCCGAGGTTTTGAGGAAAAATGGCCGCTTTTCCTTTAAAATATTCATGTAAAATACAAATTCCACCAGAATCCGACCAAAACTGGCGAGCCTTATTCCACCGGTGAGGAGGACATGCGTGATCAATTTCGAGTCAATCGGTCAAAAGACGACCGTGGTCCGAAACCCCAGCCCCTTAACCCTAACAGCAGCCTTAAGCCAGCCTCATTTAAAATGGCCCCTTGCACTAAAATATTCACCAAAAATACAAATTCCACCCGAATCCAACGGGGACTGCTGTGTCTCGTTCAGCCGGCACAGGAGCACGTTTGGGAGAAGTTTCGAGTCAATCGGTCCAAAGACCTGGAAGCTATTGAACTAAATCGGCGGGGTATTTTTTCGTGAAAAATGGTCTTTTCTTTAAAATATTCATGTAAAATACAAATTCCACCGGAATCCAACCAAAACTGGCGACCCTGCTTACACCAGTGAGGAGGACATGCCTGGTCGATTTCGGGTCAATCGGTCCAGCCAATCACTAACCCTAACCCTAACCCTAACCCTAGCCTCAGCCTTAAGCCAGGCCTCATGAGAGATTGTCCCTCTGACTAAAATATTCACCAAAAATACAAATTTCACCCGAATCCAACGGGGACTGCTGTGTCTCGTTCAGCCGGTACAGGAGCACGTTTGGGGGAAATTTCGAGTCAATCGGTCCAAAGACCTGGAAGCTATTGAAAAAATCGGCCGAGGTTTTGAGGAAAAATGGCCGCTTTTCCTTTAAAATATTCATGTAAAATACAAATTCCACCAGAATCCGACCAAAACTGGCGAGCCTCATTCCACCGGTGAGGAGGACATGCGTGATCAATTTCGAGTCAATCGGTCAAAAGACGACCGTGGTCCGAAACCCCAGCCCCTTAACCCTAACAGCAGCCTTAAGCCAGCCTCATTTAAAATGGCCCCTTTCACTAAAATATTCACCAAAAATACAAATTCCACCCGAATCCAACGGGGACTGCTGTGTCTCGTTCAGCCGGCACAGGAGCACGTTTGGGAGAAGTTTCGAGTCAATCGGTCCAAAGACCTGGAAGCTATTGAACTAAATCGGCGGGGTATTTTTTCGTGAAAAATGGTCTTTTCTTTAAAATATTCATGTAAAATACAAATTCCACCGGAATCCAACCAAAACTGGCGACCCTGCTTACACCAGTGAGGAGGACATGCCTGATCGATTTCGGGTCAATCGGTCCAGCCAATCACTAACCCTAACCCTAACCCTAACCCTAGCCTCAGCCTTAAGCCAGGCCTCATGAGAGATTGTCCCTCTGACTAAAATATTCACCAAAAATACAAATTTCACCCGAATCCAACGGGGACTGCTGTGTCTCGTTCAGCCGGTACAGGAGCACGTTTGGGGGAAATTTCGAGTCAATCGGTCCAAAGACCTGGAAGCTATTGAAAAAATCAGCCGAGGTTTTGAGGAAAAATGGCCGCTTTTCCTTTAAAATATTCATGTAAAATACAAATTCCACCAGAATCCGACCAAAACTGGCGAGCCTCATTCCACCGGTGAGGAGGACATGCGTGATCAATTTCGAGTCAATCGGTCAAAAGACGACCGTGGTCCGAAACCCCAGCCCCTTAACCCTAACCCTAGCCCTAACAGCAGCCTTAAGCCAGCCTCATTTAAAATGGCCCCTTGCACTAAATATATTCACCAAAAATACAAATTCCACCCGAATCCAACGGGGACTGCTGTGTCTCGTTCAGCCGGCACAGGAGCACGTTTGGGAGAAGTTTCGAGTCAATCGGTCCAAAGACCTGGAAGCTATTGAACTAAATCGGCGGGGTATTTTTTCGTGAAAAATGGTCTTTTCTTTAAAATATTCATGTAAAATACAAATTCCACCGGAATCCAACCAAAACTGGCGACCCTGCTTACACCAGTGAGGAGGACATGCCTGATCGATTTCGGGTCAATCGGTCCAGCCAATCACTAACCCTAACCCTAACCCTAACCCTAGCCTCAGCCTTAAGCCAGGCCTCATGAGAGATTGTCCCTCTGACTAAAATATTCACCAAAAATACAAATTTCACCCGAATCCAACGGGGACTGCTGTGTCTCGTTCAGCCGGTACAGGAGCACGTTTGGGGGAAATTTCGAGTCAATCGGTCCAAAGACCTGGAAGCTATTGAAAAAATCGGCCGAGGTTTTGAGGAAAAACGGCCGCTTTTCCTTTAAAATATTCATGTAAAATACAAATTCCACCAGAATCCGACCAAAACTGGCGAGCCTCATTCCACCGGTGAGGAGGACATGCGTGATCAATTTCGAGTCAATCGGTCAAAAGACGACCGTGGTCCGAAACCCCAGCCCCTTAACCCTAACAGCAGCCTTAAGCCAGCCTCATTTAAAATGGCCCCTTGCACTAAAATATTCACCAAAAATACAAATTCCACCCGAATCCAACGGGGACTGCTGTGTCTCGTTCAGCCGGCACAGGAGCACGTTTGGGAGAAGTTTCGAGTCAATCGGTCCAAAGACCTGGAAGCTATTGAACTAAATCGGCGGGGTATTTTTTCGTGAAAAATGGTCTTTTCTTTAAAATATTCATGTAAAATACAAATTCCACCGGAATCCAACCAAAACTGGCGACCCTGCTTACACCAGTGAGGAGGACATGCCTGATCGATTTCGGGTCAATCGGTCCAGCCAATCACTAACCCTAACCCTAACCCTAACCCTAGCCTCAGCCTTAAGCCAGGCCTCATGAGAGATTGTCCCTCTGACTAAAATATTCACCAAAAATACAAATTTCACCCGAATCCAACGGGGACTGCTGTGTCTCGTTCAGCCGGTACAGGAGCACGTTTGGGGGAAATTTCGAGTCAATCGGTCCAAAGACCTGGAAGCTATTGAAAAAATCGGCCGAGGTTTTGAGGAAAAATGGCCGCTTTTCCTTTAAAATATTCATGTAAAATACAAATTCCACCAGAATCCGACCAAAACTGGCGAGCCTCATTCCACCGGTGAGGAGGACATGCGTGATCAATTTCGAGTCAATCGGTCAAAAGACGACCGTGGTCCGAAACCCCAGCCCCTTAACCCTAACCCTAGCCCTAACAGCAGCCTTAAGCCAGCCTCATTTAAAATGGCCCCTTGCACTAAAATATTCACCAAAAATACAAATTCCACCCGAATCCAACGGGGACTGCTGTGTCTCGTTCAGCCGGCACAGGAGCACGTTTGGGAGAAGTTTCGAGTCAATCGGTCCAAAGACCTGGAAGCTATTGAACTAAATCGGCGGGGTATTTTTTCGTGAAAAATGGTCTTTTCTTTAAAATATTCATGTAAAATACAAATTCCACCGGAATCCAACCAAAACTGGCGACCCTGCTTACACCAGTGAGGAGGACATGCCTGATCGATTTCGGGTCAATCGGTCCAGCCAATCACTAACCCTAACCCTAACCCTAACCCTAGCCTCAGCCTTAAGCCAGGCCTCATGAGAGATTGTCCCTCTGACTAAAATATTCACCAAAAATACAAATTTCACCCGAATCCAACGGGGACTGCTGTGTCTCGTTCAGCCGGTACAGGAGCACGTTTGGGGGAAATTTCGAGTCAATCGGTCCAAAGACCTGGAAGCTATTGAAAAAATCGGCCGAGGTTTTGAGGAAAAATGGCCGCTTTTCCTTTAAAATATTCATGTAAAATACAAATTCCACCAGAATCCGACCAAAACTGGCGAGCCTCATTCCACCGGTGAGGAGGACATGCGTGATCAATTTCGAGTCAATCGGTCAAAAGACGACCGTGGTCCGAAACCCCAGCCCCTTAACCCTAACAGCAGCCTTAAGCCAGCCTCATTTAAAATGGCCCCTTTCACTAAAATATTCACCAAAAATACAAATTCCACCCGAATCCAACGGGGACTGCTGTGTCTCGTTCAGCCGGCACAGGAGCACGTTTGGGAGAAGTTTCGAGTCAATCGGTCCAAAGACCTGGAAGCTATTGAACTAAATCGGCGGGGTATTTTTTGGTGAAAAATGGTCTTTTCTTTAAAATATTCATGTAAAATACAAATTCCACCGGAATCCAACCAAAACTGGCGACCCTGCTTACACCAGTGAGGAGGACATGCCTGATCGATTTCGGGTCAATCGGTCCAGCCAATCACTAACCCTAACCCTAACCCTAACCCTAGCCTCAGCCTTAAGCCAGGCCTCATGAGAGATTGTCCCTCTGACTAAAATATTCACCAAAAATACAAATTTCACCCGAATCCAACGGGGACTGCTGTGTCTCGTTCAGCCGGTACAGGAGCACGTTTGGGGGAAATTTCGAGTCAATCGGTCCAAAGACCTGGAAGCTATTGAAAAAATCGGCCGAGGTTTTGAGGAAAAATGGCCGCTTTTCCTTTAAAATATTCATGTAAAATACAAATTCCACCAGAATCCGACCAAAACTGGCGAGCCTTATTCCACCGGTGAGGAGGACATGCGTGATCAATTTCGAGTCAATCGGTCAAAAGACGACCGTGGTCCGAAACCCCAGCCCCTTAACCCTAACAGCAGCCTTAAGCCAGCCTCATTTAAAATGGCCCCTTGCACTAAAATATTCATCAAAAATACAAATTCCACCCGAATCCAACGGGGACTGCTGTGTCTCGTTCAGCCGGCACAGGAGCACGTTTGGGAGAAGTTTCGAGTCAATCGGTCCAAAGACCTGGAAGCTATTGAACTAAATCGGCGGGGTATTTTTTCGTGAAAAATGGTCTTTTCTTTAAAATATTCATGTAAAATACAAATTCCACCGGAATCCAACCAAAACTGGCGACCCTGCTTACACCAGTGAGGAGGACATGCCTGGTCGATTTCGGGTCAATCGGTCCAGCCAATCACTAACCCTAACCCTAACCCTAACCCTAGCCTCAGCCTTAAGCCAGGCCTCATGAGAGATTGTCCCTCTGACTAAAATATTCACCAAAAATACAAATTTCACCCGAATCCAACGGGGACTGCTGTGTCTCGTTCAGCCGGTACAGGAGCACGTTTGGGGGAAATTTCGAGTCAATCGGTCCAAAGACCTGGAAGCTATTGAAAAAATCGGCCGAGGTTTTGAGGAAAAATGGCCGCTTTTCCTTTAAAATATTCATGTAAAATACAAATTCCACCAGAATCCGACCAAAACTGGCGAGCCTCATTCCACCGGTGAGGAGGACATGCGTGATCAATTTCGAGTCAATCGGTCAAAAGACGACCGTGGTCTGAAACCCCAGCCCCTTAACCCTAACCCTAGCCCTAACAGCAGCCTTAAGCCAGCCTCATTTAAAATGGCCCCTTTCACTAAAATATTCACCAAAAATACAAATTCCACCCGAATCCAACGGGGACTGCTGTGTCTCGTTCAGCCGGCACAGGAGCACGTTTGGGAGAAGTTTCGAGTCAATCGGTCCAAAGACCTGGACGCTATTGAACTAAATCGGCTGGGTATTTTTTCGTGAAAAATGGTCTTTTCTTTAAAATATTCATGTAAAATACAAATTCCACCAGAATCCAACCAAAACTGGCGACCCTGCTTACACCAGTGAGGAGGACATGCCTGATCGATTTCGGGTCAATCGGTCCAGCCAATCACTAACCCTAACCCTATCCCTAACCCTAGCCTCAGCCTTAAGCCAGGCCTCATGAGAGATTGTCCCTCTGACTAAAATATTCACCAAAAATACAAATTTCACCCGAATCCAACGGGGACTGCTGTGTCTCGTTCAGCCGGTACAGGAGCACGTTTGGGGGAAATTTCGAGTCAATCGGTCCAAAGACCTGGAAGCTATTGAAAAAATCGGCCGAGGTTTTGAGGAAAAATGGCCGCTTTTCCTTTAAAATATTCATGTAAAATACAAATTCCACCAGAATCCGACCAAAACTGGCGAGCCTCATTCCACCGGTGAGGAGGACATGCGTGATCAATTTCGAGTCAATCGGTCAAAAGACGACCGTGGTCCGAAACCCCAGCCCCTTAACCCTAACCCTAGCCCTAACAGCAGCCTTAAGCCAGCCTCATTTAAAATGGCCCCTTGCACTAAAATATTCACCAAAAATACAAATTCCACCCGAATCCAACGGGGACTGCTGTGTCTCGTTCAGCCGGCACAGGAGCACGTTTGGGAGAAGTTTCGAGTCAATCGGTCCAAAGACCTGGAAGCTATTGAACTAAATCGGCGGGGTATTTTTTCGTGAAAAATGGTCTTTTCTTTAAAATATTCATGTAAAATACAAATTCCACCGGAATCCAACCAAAACTGGCGACCCTGCTTACACCAGTGAGGAGGACATGCCTGATCGATTTCGGGTCAATCGGTCCAGCCAATCACTAACCCTAACCCTAACCCTAACCCTAGCCTCAGCCTTAAGCCAGGCCTCATGAGAGATTGTCCCTCTGACTAAAATATTCACCAAAAATACAAATTTCACCCGAATCCAACGGGGACTGCTGTGTCTCGTTCAGCCGGTACAGGAGCACGTTTGGGGGAAATTTCGAGTCAATCGGTCCAAAGACCTGGAAGCTATTGAAAAAATCGGCCGAGGTTTTGAGGAAAAATGGCCGCTTTTCCTTTAAAATATTCATGTAAAATACAAATTCCACCAGAATCCGACCAAAACTGGCGAGCCTCATTCCACCGGTGAGGAGGACATGCGTGATCAATTTCGAGTCAATCGGTCAAAAGACGACCGTGGTCCGAAACCCCAGCCCCTTAACCCTAACCCTAGCCCTAACAGCAGCCTTAAGCCAGCCTCATTTAAAATGGCCCCTTGCACTAAAATATTCACCAAAAATACAAATTCCACCCGAATCCAACGGGGACTGCTGTGTCTCGTTCAGCCGGCACAGGAGCACGTTTGGGAGAAGTTTCGAGTCAATCGGTCCAAAGACCTGGAAGCTATTGAACTAAATCGGCGGGGTATTTTTTCGTGAAAAATGGTCTTTTCTTTAAAATATTCATGTAAAATACAAATTCCACCGGAATCCAACCAAAACTGGCGACCCTGCTTACACCAGTGAGGAGGACATGCCTGATCGATTTCGGGTCAATCGGTCCAGCCAATCACTAACCCTAACCCTAACCCTAACCCTAGCCTCAGCCTTAAGCCAGGCCTCATGAGAGATTGTCCCTCTGACTAAAATATTCACCAAAAATACAAATTTCACCCGAATCCAACGGGGACTGCTGTGTCTCGTTCAGCCGGTACAGGAGCACGTTTGTGGGAAATTTCGAGTCAATCGGTCCAAAGACCTGGAAGCTATTGAAAAAATCGGCCGAGGTTTTGAGGAAAAATGGCCGCTTTTCCTTTAAAATATTCATGTAAAATACAAATTCCACCAGAATCCGACCAAAACTGGCGAGCCTCATTCCACCGGTGAGGAGGACATGCGTGATCAATTTCGAGTCAATCGGTCAAAAGACGACCGTGGTCCGAAACCCCAGCCCCTTAACCCTAACAGCAGCCTTAAGCCAGCCTCATTTAAAATGGCCCCTTTCACTAAAATATTCACCAAAAATACAAATTCCACCCGAATCCAACGGGGACTGCTGTGTCTCGTTCAGCCGGCACAGGAGCACGTTTGGGAGAAGTTTCGAGTCAATCGGTCCAAAGACCTGGAAGCTATTGAACTAAATCGGCGGGGTATTTTTTCGTGAAAAATGGTCTTTTCTTTAAAATATTCATGTAAAATACAAATTCCACCGGAATCCAACCAAAACTGGCGACCCTGCTTACACCAGTGAGGAGGACATGCCTGATCGATTTCGGGTCAATCGGTCCAGCCAATCACTAACCCTAACCCTAACCCTAACCCTAGCCTCAGCCTTAAGCCAGGCCTCATGAGAGATTGTCCCTCTGACTAAAATATTCACCAAAAATACAAATTTCACCCGAATCCAACGGGGACTGCTGTGTCTCGTTCAGCCGGTACAGGAGCACGTTTGGGGGAAATTTCGAGTCAATCGGTCCAAAGACCTGGAAGCTATTGAAAAAATCAGCCGAGGTTTTGAGGAAAAATGGCCGCTTTTCCTTTAAAATATTCATGTAAAATACAAATTCCACCAGAATCCGACCAAAACTGGCGAGCCTCATTCCACCGGTGAGGAGGACATGCGTGATCAATTTCGAGTCAATCGGTCAAAAGACGACCGTGGTCCGAAACCCCAGCCCCTTAACCCTAACCCTAGCCCTAACAGCAGCCTTAAGCCAGCCTCATTTAAAATGGCCCCTTGCACTAAATATATCCACCAAAAATACAAATTCCACCCGAATCCAACGGGGACTGCTGTGTCTCGTTCAGCCGGCACAGGAGCACGTTTGGGAGAAGTTTCGAGTCAATCGGTCCAAAGACCTGGAAGCTATTGAACTAAATCGGCGGGGTATTTTTTCGTGAAAAATGGTCTTTTCTTTAAAATATTCATGTAAAATACAAATTCCACCGGAATCCAACCAAAACTGGCGACCCTGCTTACACCAGTGAGGAGGACATGCCTGGTCGATTTCGGGTCAATCGGTCCAGCCAATCACTAACCCTAACCCTAACCCTAACCCTAGCCTCAGCCTTAAGCCAGGCCTCATGAGAGATTGTCCCTCTGACTAAAATATTCACCAAAAATACAAATTTCACCCGAATCCAACGGGGACTGCTGTGTCTCGTTCAGCCGGTACAGGAGCACGTTTGGGGGAAATTTCGAGTCAATCGGTCCAAAGACCTGGAAGCTATTGAAAAAATCGGCCGAGGTTTTGAGGAAAAATGGCCGCTTTTCCTTTAAAATATTCATGTAAAATACAAATTCCACCAGAATCCGACCAAAACTGGCGAGCCTCATTCCACCGGTGAGGAGGACATGCGTGATCAATTTCGAGTCAATCGGTCAAAAGACGACCGTGGTCCGAAACCCCAGCCCCTTAACCCTAACCCTAGCCCTAACAGCAGCCTTAAGCCAGCCTCATTTAAAATGGCCCCTTTCACTAAAATATTCACCAAAAATACAAATTCCACCCGAATCCAACGGGGACTGCTGTGTCTCGTTCAGCCGGCACAGGAGCACGTTTGGGAGAAGTTTCGAGTCAATCGGTCCAAAGACCTGGAAGCTATTGAACTAAATCGGCGGGGTATTTTTTCGTGAAAAATGGTCTTTTCTTTAAAATATTCATGTAAAATACAAATTCCACCGGAATCCAACCAAAACTGGCGACCCTGCTTACACCAGTGAGGAGGACATGCCTGATCGATTTCGGGTCAATCGGTCCAGCCAATCACTAACCCTAACCCTAACCCTAACCCTAGCCTCAGCCTTAAGCCAGGCCTCATGAGAGATTGTCCCTCTGACTAAAATATTCACCAAAAATACAAATTTCACCCGAATCCAACGGGGACTGCTGTGTCTCGTTCAGCCGGTACAGGAGCACGTTTGGGGGAAATTTCGAGTCAATCGGTCCAAAGACCTGGAAGCTATTGAAAAAATCGGCCGAGGTTTTGAGGAAAAATGGCCGCTTTTCCTTTAAAATATTCATGTAAAATACAAATTCCACCAGAATCCGACCAAAACTGGCGAGCCTCATTCCACCGGTGAGGAGGACATGCGTGATCAATTTCGAGTCAATCGGTCAAAAGACGACCGTGGTCCGAAACCCCAGCCCCTTAACCCTAACAGCAGCCTTAAGCCAGCCTCATTTAAAATGGCCCCTTGCACTAAAATATTCACCAAAAATACAAATTCCACCCGAATCCAACGGGGACTGCTGTGTCTCGTTCAGCCGGCACAGGAGCACGTTTGGGAGAAGTTTCGAGTCAATCGGTCCAAAGACCTGGAAGCTATTGAACTAAATCGGCGGGGTATTTTTTCGTGAAAAATGGTCTTTTCTTTAAAATATTCATGTAAAATACAAATTCCACCGGAATCCAACCAAAACTGGCGACCCTGCTTACACCAGTGAGGAGGACATGCCTGATCGATTTCGGGTCAATCGGTCCAGCCAATCACTAACCCTAACCCTAACCCTAACCCTAGCCTCAGCCTTAAGCCAGGCCTCATGAGAGATTGTCCCTCTGACTAAAATATTCACCAAAAATACAAATTTCACCCGAATCCAACGGGGACTGCTGTGTCTCGTTCAGCCGGTACAGGAGCACGTTTGTGGGAAATTTCGAGTCAATCGGTCCAAAGACCTGGAAGCTATTGAAAAAATCGGCCGAGGTTTTGAGGAAAAATGGCCGCTTTTCCTTTAAAATATTCATGTAAAATACAAATTCCACCAGAATCCGACCAAAACTGGCGAGCCTCATTCCACCGGTGAGGAGGACATGCGTGATCAATTTCGAGTCAATCGGTCAAAAGACGACCGTGGTCCGAAACCCCAGCCCCTTAACCCTAACAGCAGCCTTAAGCCAGCCTCATTTAAAATGGCCCCTTTCACTAAAATATTCACCAAAAATACAAATTCCACCCGAATCCAACGGGGACTGCTGTGTCTCGTTCAGCCGGCACAGGAGCACGTTTGGGAGAAGTTTCGAGTCAATCGGTCCAAAGACCTGGAAGCTATTGAACTAAATCGGCGGGGTATTTTTTCGTGAAAAATGGTCTTTTCTTTAAAATATTCATGTAAAATACAAATTCCACCGGAATCCAACCAAAACTGGCGACCCTGCTTACACCAGTGAGGAGGACATGCCTGATCGATTTCGGGTCAATCGGTCCAGCCAATCACTAACCCTAACCCTAACCCTAACCCTAGCCTCAGCCTTAAGCCAGGCCTCATGAGAGATTGTCCCTCTGACTAAAATATTCACCAAAAATACAAATTTCACCCGAATCCAACGGGGACTGCTGTGTCTCGTTCAGCCGGTACAGGAGCACGTTTGGGGGAAATTTCGAGTCAATCGGTCCAAAGACCTGGAAGCTATTGAAAAAATCAGCCGAGGTTTTGAGGAAAAATGGCCGCTTTTCCTTTAAAATATTCATGTAAAATACAAATTCCACCAGAATCCGACCAAAACTGGCGAGCCTCATTCCACCGGTGAGGAGGACATGCGTGATCAATTTCGAGTCAATCGGTCAAAAGACGACCGTGGTCCGAAACCCCAGCCCCTTAACCCTAACCCTAGCCCTAACAGCAGCCTTAAGCCAGCCTCATTTAAAATGGCCCCTTGCACTAAATATATCCACCAAAAATACAAATTCCACCCGAATCCAACGGGGACTGCTGTGTCTCGTTCAGCCGGCACAGGAGCACGTTTGGGAGAAGTTTCGAGTCAATCGGTCCAAAGACCTGGAAGCTATTGAACTAAATCGGCGGGGTATTTTTTCGTGAAAAATGGTCTTTTCTTTAAAATATTCATGTAAAATACAAATTCCACCGGAATCCAACCAAAACTGGCGACCCTGCTTACACCAGTGAGGAGGACATGCCTGGTCGATTTCGGGTCAATCGGTCCAGCCAATCACTAACCCTAACCCTAACCCTAACCCTAGCCTCAGCCTTAAGCCAGGCCTCATGAGAGATTGTCCCTCTGACTAAAATATTCACCAAAAATACAAATTTCACCCGAATCCAACGGGGACTGCTGTGTCTCGTTCAGCCGGTACAGGAGCACGTTTGGGGGAAATTTCGAGTCAATCGGTCCAAAGACCTGGAAGCTATTGAAAAAATCGGCCGAGGTTTTGAGGAAAAATGGCCGCTTTTCCTTTAAAATATTCATGTAAAATACAAATTCCACCAGAATCCGACCAAAACTGGCGAGCCTCATTCCACCGGTGAGGAGGACATGCGTGATCAATTTCGAGTCAATCGGTCAAAAGACGACCGTGGTCCGAAACCCCAGCCCCTTAACCCTAACCCTAGCCCTAACAGCAGCCTTAAGCCAGCCTCATTTAAAATGGCCCCTTTCACTAAAATATTCACCAAAAATACAAATTCCACCCGAATCCAACGGGGACTGCTGTGTCTCGTTCAGCCGGCACAGGAGCACGTTTGGGAGAAGTTTCGAGTCAATCGGTCCAAAGACCTGGAAGCTATTGAACTAAATCGGCGGGGTATTTTTTCGTGAAAAATGGTCTTTTCTTTAAAATATTCATGTAAAATACAAATTCCACCGGAATCCAACCAAAACTGGCGACCCTGCTTACACCAGTGAGGAGGACATGCCTGATCGATTTCGGGTCAATCGGTCCAGCCAATCACTAACCCTAACCCTAACCCTAACCCTAGCCTCAGCCTTAAGCCAGGCCTCATGAGAGATTGTCCCTCTGACTAAAATATTCACCAAAAATACAAATTTCACCCGAATCCAACGGGGACTGCTGTGTCTCGTTCAGCCGGTACAGGAGCACGTTTGGGGGAAATTTCGAGTCAATCGGTCCAAAGACCTGGAAGCTATTGAAAAAATCGGCCGAGGTTTTGAGGAAAAATGGCCGCTTTTCCTTTAAAATATTCATGTAAAATACAAATTCCACCAGAATCCGACCAAAACTGGCGAGCCTCATTCCACCGGTGAGGAGGACATGCGTGATCAATTTCGAGTCAATCGGTCAAAAGACGACCGTGGTCCGAAACCCCAGCCCCTTAACCCTAACAGCAGCCTTAAGCCAGCCTCATTTAAAATGGCCCCTTGCACTAAAATATTCACCAAAAATACAAATTCCACCCGAATCCAACGGGGACTGCTGTGTCTCGTTCAGCCGGCACAGGAGCACGTTTGGGAGAAGTTTCGAGTCAATCGGTCCAAAGACCTGGAAGCTATTGAACTAAATCGGCGGGGTATTTTTTCGTGAAAAATGGTCTTTTCTTTAAAATATTCATGTAAAATACAAATTCCACCGGAATCCAACCAAAACTGGCGACCCTGCTTACACCAGTGAGGAGGACATGCCTGGTCGATTTCGGGTCAATCGGTCCAGCCAATCACTAACCCTAACCCTAACCCTAACCCTAACCCTAGCCTCAGCCTTAAGCCAGGCCTCATGAGAGATTGTCCCTCTGACTAAAATATTCACCAAAAATACAAATTTCACCCGAATCCAACGGGGACTGCTGTGTCTCGTTCAGCCGGTACAGGAGCACGTTTGGGGGAAATTTCGAGTCAATCGGTCCAAAGACCTGGAAGCTATTGAAAAAATCGGCCGAGGTTTTGAGGAAAAATGGCCGCTTTTCCTTTAAAATATTCATGTAAAATACAAATTCCACCAGAATCCGACCAAAACTGGCGAGCCTCATTCCACCGGTGAGGAGGACATGCGTGATCAATTTCGAGTCAATCGGTCAAAAGACGACCGTGGTCCGAAACCCCAGCCCCTTTACCCTAACCCTAGCCCTAACAGCAGCCTTAAGCCAGCCTCATTTAAAATGGCCCCTTTCACTAAAATATTCACCAAAAATACAAATTCCACCCGAATCCAACGGGGACTGCTGTGTCTCGTTCAGCCGGCACAGGAGCACGTTTGGGAGAAGTTTCGAGTCAATCGGTCCAAAGACCTGGAAGCTATTGAACTAAATCGGCGGGGTATTTTTTCGTGAAAAATGGTCTTTTCTTTAAAATATTCATGTAAAATACAAATTCCACCGGAATCCAACCAAAACTGGCGACCCTGCTTACACCAGTGAGGAGGACATGCCTGATCGATTTCGGGTCAATCGGTCCAGCCAATCACTAACCCTAACCCTAACCCTAACCCTAGCCTCAGCCTTAAGCCAGGCCTCATGAGAGATTGTCCCTCTGACTAAAATATTCACCAAAAATACAAATTTCACCCGAATCCAACGGGGACTGCTGTGTCTCGTTCAGCCGGTACAGGAGCACGTTTGGGGGAAATTTCGAGTCAATCGGTCCAAAGACCTGGAAGCTATTGAAAAAATCGGCAGAGGTTTTGAGGAAAAATGGCCGCTTTTCCTTTAAAATATTCATGTAAAATACAAATTCCACCAGAATCCGACCAAAACTGGCGAGCCTCATTCCACCGGTGAGGAGGACATGCGTGATCAATTTCGAGTCAATCGGTCAAAAGACGACCGTGGTCCGAAACCCCAGCCCCTTTACCCTAACCCTAGCCCTAACAGCAGCCTTAAGCCAGCCTCATTTAAAATGGCCCCTTTCACTAAAATATTCACCAAAAATACAAATTCCACCCGAATCCAACGGGGACTGCTGTGTCTCGTTCAGCCGGCACAGGAGCACGTTTGGGAGAAGTTTCGAGTCAATCGGTCCAAAGACCTGGAAGCTATTGAACTAAATCGGCGGGGTATTTTTTCGTGAAAAATGGTCTTTTCTTTAAAATATTCATGTAAAATACAAATTCCACCGGAATCCAACCAAAACTGGCGACCCTGCTTACACCAGTGAGGAGGACATGCCTGATCGATTTCGGGTCAATCGGTCCAGCCAATCACTAACCCTAACCCTAACCCTAACCCTAGCCTCAGCCTTAAGCCAGGCCTCATGAGAGATTGTCCCTCTGACTAAAATATTCACCAAAAATACAAATTTCACCCGAATCCAACGGGGACTGCTGTGTCTCGTTCAGCCGGTACAGGAGCACGTTTGGGGGAAATTTCGAGTCAATCGGTCCAAAGACCTGGAAGCTATTGAAAAAATCGGCAGAGGTTTTGAGGAAAAATGGCCGCTTTTCCTTTAAAATATTCATGTAAAATACAAATTCCACCAGAATCCGACCAAAACTGGCGAGCCTCATTCCACCGGTGAGGAGGACATGCGTGATCAATTTCGAGTCAATCGGTCAAAAGACGACCGTGGTCCGAAACCCCAGCCCCTTTACCCTAACCCTAGCCCTAACAGCAGCCTTAAGCCAGCCTCATTTAAAATGGCCCCTTTCACTAAAATATTCACCAAAAATACAAATTCCACCCGAATCCAACAGGGACTGCTGTGTCTCGTTCAGCCGGCACAGGAGCACGTTTGGGAGAAGTTTCGAGTCAATCGGTCCAAAGACCTGGAAGCTATTGAACTAAATCGGCGGGGTATTTTTTCGTGAAAAATGGTCTTTTCTTTAAAATATTCATGTAAAATACAAATTCCACCAGAATCCAACCAAAACTGGCGAGCCTCATTCCACCGGTGAGGAGGACATGCGTGATCAATTTCGAGTCAATCGGTCAAAAGACGACCGTGGTCCGAAACCCCAGCCCCTTAACCCTAACCCTAACAGCAGCCTTAAGCCAGCCTCATTTAAAATGGCCCCTTTCACTAAAATATTCACCAAAAATACAAATTCCACCCGAATCCAACGGGGACTGCTGTGTCTCGTTCAGCCGGCACAGGAGCACGTTTGGGAGAAGTTTCGAGTCAATCGGTCCAAAGACCTGGAAGCTATTGAACTAAATCGGCGGGGTATTTTTTCGTGAAAAATTGTCTTTTCTTTAAAATATTCATGTAAAATACAAATTCCACCAGAATCCAACCAAAACTGGCGACCCTGCTCACACCAGTGAGGAGGACATGCCTGATCGATTTCGGGTCAATCGGTCCAGCCAATCACTAACCCTAACCCTAACCCTAACCCTAGCCTCAGCCTTAAGCCAGGCCTCATGAGAGATTGTCCCTCTGACTAAAATATTCACCAAAAATACAAATTTCACCCGAATCCAACGGGGACTGCTGTGTCTCGTTCAGCCGGTACAGGAGCACATTTGGGGGAAATTTCGAGTCAATCGGTCCAAAGACCTGGAAGCTATTGAAAAAATCGGCAGAGGTTTTGAGGAAAAATGGCCGCTTTTCCTTTAAAATATTCATGTAAAATACAAATTCCACCAGAATCCGACCAAAACTGGCGAGCTTCATTCCACCGGTGAGGAGGACATGCGTGATCAATTTCGAGTCAATCGGTCAAAAGACGACCGTGGTCCGAAACCCCAGCCCCTTAACCCTAACCCTAGCCCTAACAGCAGCCTTAAGCCAGCCTCATTTAAAATGGCCCCTTTCACTAAAATATTCACCAAAAATACAAATTCCACCCGAATCCAACGGGGACTGCTGTGTCTCGTTCAGCCGGCACAGGAGCACGTTTGGGAGAAGTTTCGAGTCAATCGGTCCAAAGACCTGGAAGCTATTGAACTAAATCGGCTGGGTATTTTTTCGTGAAAAATGGTCTTTTCTTTAAAATATTCATGTAAAATACAAATTCCACCAGAATCCAACCAAAACTGGTGACCCTGCTTACACCAGTGAGGAGGACATGCCTGATCGATTTCGGGTCAATCGGTCCAGCCAATCACTAACCCTAACCCTATCCCTAACCCTAGCCTCAGCCTTAAGCCAGGCCTCATGAGAGATTGTCCCTCTGACTAAAATATTCACCAAAAATACAAATTTCACCCGAATCCAACGGGGACTGCTGTGTCTCGTTCAGCCGGTACAGGAGCACGTTTGGGGGAAATTTCGAGTCAATCGGTCCAAAGACCTGGAAGCTATTGAAAAAATCGGCCGAGGTTTTGAGGAAAAATGGCCGCTTTTCCTTTAAAATATTCATGTAAAATACAAATTCCACCAGAATCCGACCAAAACTGGCGAGCCTCATTCCACCGGTGAGGAGGTCATGCGTGATCAATTTCGAGTCAATCGGTCAAAAGACGACCGTGGTCCGAAACCCCAGCCCCTTAACCCTAACCCTAACAGCAGCCTTAAGCCAGCCTCATTTAAAATGGCCCCTTTCACTAAAATATTCACCAAAAATACAAATTCCACCCGAATCCAACGGGGACTGCTGTGTCTCGTTCAGCCGGCACAGGAGCACGTTTGGGAGAAGTTTCGAGTCAATCGGTCCAAAGACCTGGAAGCTATTGAACTAAATCGGCGGGGTATTTTTTGGTGAAAAATGGTCTTTTCTTTAAAATATTCATGTAAAATACAAATTCCACCGGAATCCAACCAAAACTGGCGACCCTGCTTACACCAGTGAGGAGGACATGCCTGATCGATTTCGGGTCAATCGGTCCAGCCAATCACTAACCCTAACCCTAACCCTAACCCTAGCCTCAGCCTTAAGCCAGGCCTCATGAGAGATTGTCCCTCTGACTAAAATATTCACCAAAAATACAAATTTCACCCGAATCCAACGGGGACTGCTGTGTCTCGTTCAGCCGGTACAGGAGCACATTTGGGGGAAATTTCGAGTCAATCGGTCCAAAGACCTGGAAGCTATTGAAAAAATCGGCAGAGGTTTTGAGGAAAAATGGCCGCTTTTCCTTTAAAATATTCATGTAAAATACAAATTCCACCAGAATCCGACCAAAACTGGCGAGCCTCATTCCACCGGTGAGGAGGACATGCGTGATCAATTTCGAGTCAATCGGTCAAAAGACGACCGTGGTCCGAAACCCCAGCCCCTTAACCCTAACCCTAGCCCTAACAGCAGCCTTAAGCCAGCCTCATTTAAAATGGCCCCTTTCACTAAAATATTCACCAAAAATACAAATTCCACCCGAATCCAACGGGGACTGCTGTGTCTCGTTCAGCCGGCACAGGAGCACGTTTGGGAGAAGTTTCGAGTCAATCGGTCCAAAGACCTGGAAGCTATTGAACTAAATCGGCTGGGTATTTTTTCGTGAAAAATGGTCTTTTCTTTAAAATATTCATGTAAAATACAAATTCCACCAGAATCCAACCAAAACTGGCGACCCTGCTTACACCAGTGAGGAGGACATGCCTGATCGATTTCGGGTCAATCGGTCCAGCCAATCACTAACCCTAACCCTATCCCTAACCCTAGCCTCAGCCTTAAGCCAGGCCTCATGAGAGATTGTCCCTCTGACTAAAATATTCACCAAAAATACAAATTTCACCCGAATCCAACGGGGACTGCTGTGTCTCGTTCAGCCGGTACAGGAGCACGTTTGGGGGAAATTTCGAGTCAATCGGTCCAAAGACCTGGAAGCTATTGAAAAAATCGGCCGAGGTTTTGAGGAAAAATGGCCGCTTTTCCTTTAAAATATTCATGTAAAATACAAATTCCACCAGAATCCGACCAAAACTGGCGAGCCTCATTCCACCGGTGAGGAGGTCATGCGTGATCAATTTCGAGTCAATCGGTCAAAAGACGACCGTGGTCCGAAACCCCAGCCCCTTAACCCTAACCCTAACAGCAGCCTTAAGCCAGCCTCATTTAAAATGGCCCCTTTCACTAAAATATTCACCAAAAATACAAATTCCACCCGAATCCAACGGGGACTGCTGTGTCTCGTTCAGCCGGCACAGGAGCACGTTTGGGAGAAGTTTCGAGTCAATCGGTCCAAAGACCTGGAAGCTATTGAACTAAATCGGCGGGGTATTTTTTCGTGAAAAATGGTCTTTTCTTTAAAATATTCATGTAAAATACAAATTCAACCGGAATCCAACCAAAACTGGCGACCCTGCTTACACCAGTGAGGAGGACATGCCTGATCGATTTCGGGTCAATCGGTCCAGCCAATCACTAACCCTAACCCTAACCCTAACCCTAGCCTCAGCCTTAAGCCAGGCCTCATGAGAGATTGTCCCTCTGACTAAAATATTCACCAAAAATACAAATTTCACCCGAATCCAACGGGGACTGCTGTGTCTCGTTCAGCCGGTACAGGAGCACGTTTGGGGGAAATTTCGAGTCAATCGGTCCAAAGACCTGGAAGCTATTGAAAAAATCGGCCGAGGTTTTGAGGAAAAATGGCCGCTTTTCCTTTAAAATATTCATGTAAAATACAAATTCCACCAGAATCCGACCAAAACTGGCGAGCCTCATTCCACCGGTGAGGAGGACATGCGTGATCAATTTCGAGTCAATCGGTCAAAAGACGACCGTGGTCCGAAAGCCCAGCCCCTTAACCCTAACCCTAGCCCTAACAGCAGCCTTAAGCCAGCCTCATTTAAAATGGCCCCTTTCACTAAAATATTCACCAAAAATACAAATTCCACCCGAATCCAACGGGGACTGCTGTGTCTCGTTCAGCCGGCACAGGAGCACGTTTGGGAGAAGTTTCGAGTCAATCGGTCCAAAGACCTGGAAGCTATTGAACTAAATCGGCGGGGTATTTTTTGGTGAAAAATGGTCTTTTCTTTAAAATATTCATGTAAAATACAAATTCCACCGGAATCCAACCAAAACTGGCGACCCTGCTTACACCAGTGAGGAGGACATGCCTGATCGATTTCGGGTCAATCGGTCCAGCCAATCACTAACCCTAACCCTAACCCTAACCCTAGCCTCAGCCTTAAGCCAGGCCTCATGAGAGATTGTCCCTCTGACTAAAATATTCACCAAAAATACAAATTTCACCCGAATCCAACGGGGACTGCTGTGTCTCGTTCAGCCGGTACAGGAGCACGTTTGGGGGAAATTTCGAGTCAATCGGTCCAAAGACCTGGAAGCTATTGAAAAAATCGGCCGAGGTTTTGAGGAAAAATGGCCGCTTTTCCTTTAAAATATTCATGTAAAATACAAATTCCACCAGAATCCGACCAAAACTGGCGAGCCTCATTCCACCGGTGAGGAGGTCATGCGTGATCAATTTCGAGTCAATCGGTCAAAAGACGACCGTGGTCCGAAACCCCAGCCCCTTAACCCTAACCCTAACAGCAGCCTTAAGCCAGCCTCATTTAAAATGGCCCCTTTCACTAAAATATTCACCAAAAATACAAATTCCACCCGAATCCAACGGGGACTGCTGTGTCTCGTTCAGCCGGCACAGGAGCACGTTTGGGAGAAGTTTCGAGTCAATCGGTCCAAAGACCTGGAAGCTATTGAACTAAATCGGCGGGGTATTTTTTCGTGAAAAATGGTCTTTTCTTTAAAATATTCATGTAAAATACAAATTCAACCGGAATCCAACCAAAACTGGCGACCCTGCTTACACCAGTGAGGAGGACATGCCTGATCGATTTCGGGTCAATCGGTCCAGCCAATCACTAACCCTAACCCTAACCCTAACCCTAGCCTCAGCCTTAAGCCAGGCCTCATGAGAGATTGTCCCTCTGACTAAAATATTCACCAAAAATACAAATTTCACCCGAATCCAACGGGGACTGCTGTGTCTCGTTCAGCCGGTACAGGAGCACGTTTGGGGGAAATTTCGAGTCAATCGGTCCAAAGACCTGGAAGCTATTGAAAAAATCGGCCGAGGTTTTGAGGAAAAATGGCCGCTTTTCCTTTAAAATATTCATGTAAAATACAAATTCCACCAGAATCCGACCAAAACTGGCGAGCCTCATTCCACCGGTGAGGAGGTCATGCGTGATCAATTTCGAGTCAATCGGTCAAAAGACGACCGTGGTCCGAAACCCCAGCCCCTTAACCCTAACCCTAACAGCAGCCTTAAGCCAGCCTCATTTAAAATGGCCCCTTTCACTAAAATATTCACCAAAAATACAAATTCCACCCGAATCCAACGGGGACTGCTGTGTCTCGTTCAGCCGGCACAGGAGCACGTTTGGGAGAAGTTTCGAGTCAATCGGTCCAAAGACCTGGAAGCTATTGAACTAAATCGGCGGGGTATTTTTTGGTGAAAAATGGTCTTTTCTTTAAAATATTCATGTAAAATACAAATTCCACCGGAATCCAACCAAAACTGGCGACCCTGCTTACACCAGTGAGGAGGACATGCCTGATCGATTTCGGGTCAATCGGTCCAGCCAATCACTAACCCTAACCCTAACCCTAACCCTAGCCTCAGCCTTAAGCCAGGCCTCATGAGAGATTGTCCCTCTGACTAAAATATTCACCAAAAATACAAATTTCACCCGAATCCAACGGGGACTGCTGTGTCTCGTTCAGCCGGTACAGGAGCACATTTGGGGGAAATTTCGAGTCAATCGGTCCAAAGACCTGGAAGCTATTGAAAAAATCGGCAGAGGTTTTGAGGAAAAATGGCCGCTTTTCCTTTAAAATATTCATGTAAAATACAAATTCCACCAGAATCCGACCAAAACTGGCGAGCCTCATTCCACCGGTGAGGAGGACATGCGTGATCAATTTCGAGTCAATCGGTCAAAAGACGACCGTGGTCCGAAACCCCAGCCCCTTAACCCTAACCCTAGCCCTAACAGCAGCCTTAAGCCAGCCTCATTTAAAATGGCCCCTTTCACTAAAATATTCACCAAAAATACAAATTCCACCCGAATCCAACGGGGACTGCTGTGTCTCGTTCAGCCGGCACAGGAGCACGTTTGGGAGAAGTTTCGAGTCAATCGGTCCAAAGACCTGGAAGCTATTGAACTAAATCGGCTGGGTATTTTTTCGTGAAAAATGGTCTTTTCTTTAAAATATTCATGTAAAATACAAATTCCACCAGAATCCAACCAAAACTGGCGACCCTGCTTACACCAGTGAGGAGGACATGCCTGATCGATTTCGGGTCAATCGGTCCAGCCAATCACTAACCCTAACCCTATCCCTAACCCTAGCCTCAGCCTTAAGCCAGGCCTCATGAGAGATTGTCCCTCTGACTAAAATATTCACCAAAAATACAAATTTCACCCGAATCCAACGGGGACTGCTGTGTCTCGTTCAGCCGGTACAGGAGCACGTTTGGGGGAAATTTCGAGTCAATCGGTCCAAAGACCTGGAAGCTATTGAAAAAATCGGCCGAGGTTTTGAGGAAAAATGGCCGCTTTTCCTTTAAAATATTCATGTAAAATACAAATTCCACCAGAATCCGACCAAAACTGGCGAGCCTCATTCCACCGGCGAGGAGGTCATGCGTGATCAATTTCGAGTCAATCGGTCAAAAGACGACCGTGGTCCGAAACCCCAGCCCCTTAACCCTAACCCTAACAGCAGCCTTAAGCCAGCCTCATTTAAAATGGCCCCTTTCACTAAAATATTCACCAAAAATACAAATTCCACCCGAATCCAACGGGGACTGCTGTGTCTCGTTCAGCCGGCACAGGAGCACGTTTGGGAGAAGTTTCGAGTCAATCGGTCCAAAGACCTGGAAGCTATTGAACTAAATCGGCGGGGTATTTTTTCGTGAAAAATGGTCTTTTCTTTAAAATATTCATGTAAAATACAAATTCCACCGGAATCCAACCAAAACTGGCGACCCTGCTTACACCAGTGAGGAGGACATGCCTGATCGATTTCGGGTCAATCGGTCCAGCCAATCACTAACCCTAGCCCTAACCCTAACCCTAACCCTAGCCTCAGCCTTAAGCCAGGCCTCATGAGAGATTGTCCCTCTGACTAAAATATTCACCAAAAATACAAATTTCACCCGAATCCAACGGGGACTGCTGTGTCTCGTTCAGCCGGTACAGGAGCACGTTTGGGGGAAATTTCGAGTCAATCGGTCCAAAGACCTGGAAGCTATTGAAAAAATCGGCCGAGGTTTTGAGGAAAAATGGCCGCTTTTCCTTTAAAATATTCATGTAAAATACAAATTCCACCAGAATCCGACCAAAACTGGCGAGCCTCATTCCACCGGTGAGGAGGTCATGCGTGATCAATTTCGAGTCAATCGGTCAAAAGACGACCGTGGTCCGAAACCCCAGCCCCTTAACCCTAACCCTAACAGCAGCCTTAAGCCAGCCTCATTTAAAATGGCCCCTTTCACTAAAATATTCACCAAAAATACAAATTCCACCCGAATCCAACGGGGACTGCTGTGTCTCGTTCAGCCGGCACAGGAGCACGTTTGGGAGAAGTTTCGAGTCAATCGGTCCAAAGACCTGGAAGCTATTGAACTAAATCGGCGGGGTATTTTTTCGTGAAAAATGGTCTTTTCTTTAAAATATTCATGTAAAATACAAATTCCACCGGAATCCAACCAAAACTGGCGACCCTGCTTACACCAGTGAGGAGGACATGCCTGATCGATTTCGGGTCAATCGGTCCAGCCAATCACTAACCCTAACCCTAACCCTAACCCTAGCCTCAGCCTTAAGCCAGGCCTCATGAGAGATTGTCCCTCTGACTAAAATATTCACCAAAAATACAAATTTCACCCGAATCCAACGGGGACTGCTGTGTCTCGTTCAGCCGGTACAGGAGCACGTTTGGGGGAAATTTCGAGTCAATCGGTCCAAAGACCTGGAAGCTATTGAAAAAATCGGCAGAGGTTTTGAGGAAAAATGGCCGCTTTTCCTTTAAAATATTCATGTAAAATACAAATTCCACCAGAATCCGACCAAAACTGGCGAGCCTCATTCCACCGGTGAGGAGGACATGCGTGATCAATTTCGAGTCAATCGGTCAAAAGACGACCGTGGTCCGAAACCCCAGCCCCTTTACCCTAACCCTAGCCCTAACAGCAGCCTTAAGCCAGCCTCATTTAAAATGGCCCCTTTCACTAAAATATTCACCAAAAATACAAATTCCACCCGAATCCAACGGGGACTGCTGTGTCTCGTTCAGCCGGCACAGGAGCACGTTTGGGAGAAGTGTCGAGTCAATCGGTCCAAAGACCTGGAAGCTATTGAACTAAATCGGCGGGGTATTTTTTCGTGAAAAATGGTCTTTTCTTTAAAATATTCATGTAAAATACAAATTCCACCGGAATCCAACCAAAACTGGCGACCCTGCTTACACCAGTGAGGAGGACATGCCTGATCGATTTCGGGTCAATCGGTCCAGCCAATCACTAACCCTAACCCTAACCCTAACCCTAGCCTCAGCCTTAAGCCAGGCCTCATGAGAGATTGTCCCTCTGACTAAAATATTCACCAAAAATACAAATTTCACCCGAATCCAACGGGGACTGCTGTGTCTCGTTCAGCCGGTACAGGAGCACGTTTGGGGAAATTTCGAGTCAATCGGTCCAAAGACCTGGAAGCTATTGAAAAAATCGGCCGAGGTTTTGAGGAAAAATGGCCGCTTTTCCTTTAAAATATTCATGTAAAATACAAATTCCACCAGAATCCGACCAAAACTGGCGAGCCTCATTCCACCGGTGAGGAGGTCATGCGTGATCAATTTCGAGTCAATCGGTCAAAAGACGACCGTGGTCCGAAACCCCAGCCCCTTAACCCTAACCCTAACAGCAGCCTTAAGCCAGCCTCATTTAAAATGGCCCCTTTCACTAAAATATTCACCAAAAATACAAATTCCACCCGAATCCAACGGGGACTGCTGTGTCTCGTTCAGCCGGCACAGGAGCACGTTTGGGAGAAGTTTCGAGTCAATCGGTCCAAAGACCTGGAAGCTATTGAACTAAATCGGCGGGGTATTTTTTCGTGAAAAATGGTCTTTTCTTTAAAATATTCATGTAAAATACAAATTCCACCGGAATCCAACCAAAACTGGCGACCCTGCTTACACCAGTGAGGAGGACATGCCTGATCGATTTCGGGTCAATCGGTCCAGCCAATCACTAACCCTAACCCTATCCCTAACCCTAGCCTCAGCCTTAAGCCAGGCCTCATGAGAGATTGTCCCTCTGACTAAAATATTCACCAAAATACAAATTTCACCCGAATCCAACGGGGACTGCTGTGTCTCGTTCAGCCGGTACAGGAGCACGTTTGGGGGAAATTTCGAGTCAATCGGTCCAAAGACCTGGAAGCTATTGAAAAAATCGGCCGAGGTTTTGAGGAAAAATGGCCGCTTTTCCTTTAAAATATTCATGTAAAATACAAATTCCACCAGAATCCGACCAAAACTGGCGAGCCTCATTCCACCGGCGAGGAGGTCATGCGTGATCAATTTCGAGTCAATCGGTCAAAAGACGACCGTGGTCCGAAAGCCCAGCCCCTTAACCCTAACCCTAGCCCTAACAGCAGCCTTAAGCCAGCCTCATTTAAAATGGCCCCTTTCACTAAAATATTCACCAAAAATACAAATTCCACCCGAATCCAACGGGGACTGCTGTGTCTCGTTCAGCCGGCACAGGAGCACGTTTGGGAGAAGTTTCGAGTCAATCGGTCCAAAGACCTGGAAGCTATTGAACTAAATCGGCGGGGTATTTTTTCGTGAAAAATGGTCTTTTCTTTAAAATATTCATGTAAAATACAAATTCCACCGGAATCCAACCAAAACTGGCGACCCTGCTTACACCAGTGAGGAGGACATGCCTGATCGATTTCGGGTCAATCGGTCCAGCCAATCACTAACCCTAACCCTAACCCTAACCCTAACCCTAGCCTCAGCCTTAAGCCAGGCCTCATGAGAGATTGTCCCTCTGACTAAAATATTCACCAAAAATACAAATTTCACCCGAATCCAACGGGGACTGCTGTGTCTCGTTCAGCCGGTACAGGAGCACGTTTGGGGGAAATTTCGAGTCAATCGGTCCAAAGACCTGGAAGCTATTGAAAAAATCGGCCGAGGTTTTGAGGAAAAATGGCCGCTTTTCCTTTAAAATATTCATGTAAAATACAAATTCCACCAGAATCCGACCAAAACTGGCGAGCCTCATTCCACCGGTGAGGAGGACATGCGTGATCAATTTCGAGTCAATCGGTCAAAAGACGACCGTGGTCCGAAACCCCAGCCCCTTTACCCTAACCCTAGCCCTAACAGCAGCCTTAAGCCAGCCTCATTTAAAATGGCCCCTTTCACTAAAATATTCACCAAAAATACAAATTCCACCCGAATCCAACGGGGACTGCTGTGTCTCGTTCAGCCGGCACAGGAGCACGTTTGGGAGAAGTTTCGAGTCAATCGGTCCAAAGACCTGGAAGCTATTGAACTAAATCGGCGGGGTATTTTTTCGTGAAAAATGGTCTTTTCTTTAAAATATTCATGTAAAATACAAATTCCACCGGAATCCAACCAAAACTGGCGACCCTGCTTACACCAGTGAGGAGGACATGCCTGATCGATTTCGGGTCAATCGGTCCAGCCAATCACTAACCCTAACCCTAACCCTAACCCTAGCCTCAGCCTTAAGCCAGGCCTCATGAGAGATTGTCCCTCTGACTAAAATATTCACCAAAAATACAAATTTCACCCGAATCCAACGGGGACTGCTGTGTCTCGTTCAGCCGGTACAGGAGCACGTTTGGGGGAAATTTCGAGTCAATCGGTCCAAAGACCTGGAAGCTATTGAAAAAATCGGCAGAGGTTTTGAGGAAAAATGGCCGCTTTTCCTTTAAAATATTCATGTAAAATACAAATTCCACCAGAATCCGACCAAAACTGGCGAGCCTCATTCCACCGGTGAGGAGGTCATGCGTGATCAATTTCGAGTCAATCGGTCAAAAGACGACCGTGGTCCGAAACCCCAGCCCCTTAACCCTAACCCTAACAGCAGCCTTAAGCCAGCCTCATTTAAAATGGCCCCTTTCACTAAAATATTCACCAAAAATACAAATTCCACCCGAATCCAACGGGGACTGCTGTGTCTCGTTCAGCCGGCACAGGAGCACGTTTGGGAGAAGTTTCGAGTCAATCGGTCCAAAGACCTGGAAGCTATTGAACTAAATCGGCGGGGTATTTTTTCGTGAAAAATGGTCTTTTCTTTAAAATATTCATGTAAAATACAAATTCCACCGGAATCCAACCAAAACTGGCGACCCTGCTTACACCAGTGAGGAGGACATGCCTGATCGATTTCGGGTCAATCGGTCCAGCCAATCACTAACCCTAACCCTAGCCTCAGCCTTAAGCCAGGCCTCATGAGAGATTGTCCCTCTGACTAAAATATTCACCAAAAATACAAATTTCACCCGAATCCAACGGGGACTGCTGTGTCTCGTTCAGCCGGTACAGGAGCACGTTTGGGGGAAATTTCGAGTCAATCGGTCCAAAGACCTGGAAGCTATTGAAAAAATCGGCAGAGGTTTTGAGGAAAAATGGCCGCTTTTCCTTTAAAATATTCATGTAAAATACAAATTCCACCAGAATCCGACCAAAACTGGCGAGCCTCATTCCACCGGTGAGGAGGACATGCGTGATCAATTTCGAGTCAATCGGTCAAAAGACGACCGTGGTCCGAAACCCCAGCCCCTTTACCCTAACCCTAGCCCTAACAGCAGCCTTAAGCCAGCCTCATTTAAAATGGCCCCTTTCACTAAAATATTCACCAAAAATACAAATTCCACCCGAATCCAACGGGGACTGCTGTGTCTCGTTCAGCCGGCACAGGAGCACGTTTGGGAGAAGTGTCGAGTCAATCGGTCCAAAGACCTGGAAGCTATTGAACTAAATCGGCGGGGTATTTTTTCGTGAAAAATGGTCTTTTCTTTAAAATATTCATGTAAAATACAAATTCCACCGGAATCCAACCAAAACTGGCGACCCTGCTTACACCAGTGAGGAGGACATGCCTGATCGATTTCGGGTCAATCGGTCCAGCCAATCACTAACCCTAACCCTAACCCTAACCCTAGCCTCAGCCTTAAGCCAGGCCTCATGAGAGATTGTCCCTCTGACTAAAATATTCACCAAAAATACAAATTTCACCCGAATCCAACGGGGACTGCTGTGTCTCGTTCAGCCGGTACAGGAGCACGTTTGGGGGAAATTTCGAGTCAATCGGTCCAAAGACCTGGAAGCTATTGAAAAAATCGGCCGAGGTTTTGAGGAAAAATGGCCGCTTTTCCTTTAAAATATTCATGTAAAATACAAATTCCACCAGAATCCGACCAAAACTGGCGAGCCTCATTCCACCGGTGAGGAGGTCATGCGTGATCAATTTCGAGTCAATCGGTCAAAAGACGACCGTGGTCCGAAACCCCAGCCCCTTAACCCTAACCCTAACAGCAGCCTTAAGCCAGCCTCATTTAAAATGGCCCCTTTCACTAAAATATTCACCAAAAATACAAATTCCACCCGAATCCAACGGGGACTGCTGTGTCTCGTTCAGCCGGCACAGGAGCACGTTTGGGAGAAGTTTCGAGTCAATCGGTCCAAAGACCTGGAAGCTATTGAACTAAATCGGCGGGGTATTTTTTCGTGAAAAATGGTCTTTTCTTTAAAATATTCATGTAAAATACAAATTCCACCGGAATCCAACCAAAACTGGCGACCCTGCTTACACCAGTGAGGAGGACATGCCTGATCGATTTCGGGTCAATCGGTCCAGCCAATCACTAACCCTAACCCTATCCCTAACCCTAGCCTCAGCCTTAAGCCAGGCCTCATGAGAGATTGTCCCTCTGACGAAAATATTCACCAAAAATACAAATTTCACCCGAATCCAACGGGGACTGCTGTGTCTCGTTCAGCCGGTACAGGAGCACGTTTGGGGGAAATTTCGAGTCAATCGGTCCAAAGACCTGGAAGCTATTGAAAAAATCGGCCGAGGTTTTGAGGAAAAATGGCCGCTTTTCCTTTAAAATATTCATGTAAAATACAAATTCCACCAGAATCCGACCAAAACTGGCGAGCCTCATTCCACCGGCGAGGAGGTCATGCGTGATCAATTTCGAGTCAATCGGTCAAAAGACGACCGTGGTCCGAAAGCCCAGCCCCTTAACCCTAACCCTAGCCCTAACAGCAGCCTTAAGCCAGCCTCATTTAAAATGGCCCCTTTCACTAAAATATTCACCAAAAATACAAATTCCACCCGAATCCAACGGGGACTGCTGTGTCTCGTTCAGCCGGCACAGGAGCACGTTTGGGAGAAGTTTCGAGTCAATCGGTCCAAAGACCTGGAAGCTATTGAACTAAATCGGCGGGGTATTTTTTCGTGAAAAATGGTCTTTTCTTTAAAATATTCATGTAAAATACAAATTCCACCGGAATCCAACCAAAACTGGCGACCCTGCTTACACCAGTGAGGAGGACATGCCTGATCGATTTCGGGTCAATCGGTCCAGCCAATCACTAACCCTAACCCTAACCCTAACCCTAACCCTAGCCTCAGCCTTAAGCCAGGCCTCATGAGAGATTGTCCCTCTGACTAAAATATTCACCAAAAATACAAATTTCACCCGAATCCAACGGGGACTGCTGTGTCTCGTTCAGCCGGTACAGGAGCACGTTTGGGGGAAATTTCGAGTCAATCGGTCCAAAGACCTGGAAGCTATTGAAAAAATCGGCCGAGGTTTTGAGGAAAAATGGCCGCTTTTCCTTTAAAATATTCATGTAAAATACAAATTCCACCAGAATCCGACCAAAACTGGCGAGCCTCATTCCACCGGTGAGGAGGACATGCGTGATCAATTTCGAGTCAATCGGTCAAAAGACGACCGTGGTCCGAAACCCCAGCCCCTTAACCCTAACCCTAGCCCTAACAGCAGCCTTAAGCCAGCCTCATTTAAAATGGCCCCTTTCACTAAAATATTCACCAAAAATACAAATTCCACCCGAATCCAACGGGGACTGCTGTGTCTCGTTCAGCCGGCACAGGAGCACGTTTGGGAGAAGTTTCGAGTCAATCGGTCCAAAGACCTGGAAGCTATTGAACTAAATCGGCGGGGTATTTTTTGGTGAAAAATGGTCTTTTCTTTAAAATATTCATGTAAAATACAAATTCCACCGGAATCCAACCAAAACTGGCGACCCTGCTTACACCAGTGAGGAGGACATGCCTGATCGATTTCGGGTCAATCGGTCCAGCCAATCACTAACCCTAACCCTAACCCTAACCCTAGCCTCAGCCTTAAGCCAGGCCTCATGAGAGATTGTCCCTCTGACTAAAATATTCACCAAAAATACAAATTTCACCCGAATCCAACGGGGACTGCTGTGTCTCGTTCAGCCGGTACAGGAGCACGTTTGGGGGAAATTTCGAGTCAATCGGTCCAAAGACCTGGAAGCTATTGAAAAAATCGGCAGAGGTTTTGAGGAAAAATGGCCGCTTTTCCTTTAAAATATTCATGTAAAATACAAATTCCACCAGAATCCGACCAAAACTGGCGAGCCTCATTCCACCGGCGAGGAGGTCATGCGTGATCAATTTCGAGTCAATCGGTCAAAAGACGACCGTGGTCCGAAAGCCCAGCCCCTTAACCCTAACCCTAGCCCTAACAGCAGCCTTAAGCCAGCCTCATTTAAAATGGCCCCTTTCACTAAAATATTCACCAAAAATACAAATTCCACCCGAATCCAACGGGGACTGCTGTGTCTCGTTCAGCCGGCACAGGAGCACGTTTGGGAGAAGTTTCGAGTCAATCGGTCCAAAGACCTGGAAGCTATTGAACTAAATCGGCGGGGTATTTTTTCGTGAAAAATGGTCTTTTCTTTAAAATATTCATGTAAAATACAAATTCCACCGGAATCCAACCAAAACTGGCGACCCTGCTTACACCAGTGAGGAGGACATGCCTGATCGATTTCGGGTCAATCGGTCCAGCCAATCACTAACCCTAACCCTAACCCTAACCCTAGCCTCAGCCTTAAGCCAGGCCTCATGAGAGATTGTCCCTCTGACTAAAATATTCACCAAAAATACAAATTTCACCCGAATCCAACGGGGACTGCTGTGTCTCGTTCAGCCGGTACAGGAGCACGTTTGGGGGAAATTTCGAGTCAATCGGTCCAAAGACCTGGAAGCTATTGAAAAAATCGGCAGAGGTTTTGAGGAAAAATGGCCGCTTTTCCTTTAAAATATTCATGTAAAATACAAATTCCACCAGAATCCGACCAAAACTGGCGAGCCTCATTCCACCGGTGAGGAGGTCATGCGTGATCAATTTCGAGTCAATCGGTCAAAAGACGACCGTGGTCCGAAACCCCAGCCCCTTAACCCTAACCCTAACAGCAGCCTTAAGCCAGCGTCATTTAAAATGGCCCCTTTCACTAAAATATTCACCAAAAATACAAATTCCACCCGAATCCAACGGGGACTGCTGTGTCTCGTTCAGCCGGCACAGGAGCACGTTTGGGAGAAGTTTCGAGTCAATCGGTCCAAAGACCTGGAAGCTATTGAACTAAATCGGCGGGGTATTTTTTGGTGAAAAATGGTCTTTTCTTTAAAATATTCATGTAAAATACAAATTCCACCGGAATCCAACCAAAACTGGCGACCCTGCTTACACCAGTGAGGAGGACATGCCTGATCGATTTCGGGTCAATCGGTCCAGCCAATCACTAACCCTAACCCTAACCCTAACCCTAGCCTCAGCCTTAAGCCAGGCCTCATGAGAGATTGTCCCTCTGACTAAAATATTCACCAAAAATACAAATTTCACCCGAATCCAACGGGGACTGCTGTGTCTCGTTCAGCCGGTACAGGAGCACGTTTGGGGGAAATTTCGAGTCAATCGGTCCAAAGACCTGGAAGCTATTGAAAAAATCGGCAGAGGTTTTGAGGAAAAATGGCCGCTTTTCCTTTAAAATATTCATGTAAAATACAAATTCCACCAGAATCCGACCAAAACTGGCGAGCCTCATTCCACCGGCGAGGAGGTCATGCGTGATCAATTTCGAGTCAATCGGTCAAAAGACGACCGTGGTCCGAAAGCCCAGCCCCTTAACCCTAACCCTAGCCCTAACAGCAGCCTTAAGCCAGCCTCATTTAAAATGGCCCCTTTCACTAAAATATTCACCAAAAATACAAATTCCACCCGAATCCAACGGGGACTGCTGTGTCTCGTTCAGCCGGCACAGGAGCACGTTTGGGAGAAGTTTCGAGTCAATCGGTCCAAAGACCTGGAAGCTATTGAACTAAATCGGCGGGGTATTTTTTCGTGAAAAATGGTCTTTTCTTTAAAATATTCATGTAAAATACAAATTCCACCGGAATCCAACCAAAACTGGCGACCCTGCTTACACCAGTGAGGAGGACATGCCTGATCGATTTCGGGTCAATCGGTCCAGCCAATCACTAACCCTAACCCTAACCCTAACCCTAGCCTCAGCCTTAAGCCAGGCCTCATGAGAGATTGTCCCTCTGACTAAAATATTCACCAAAAATACAAATTTCACCCGAATCCAACGGGGACTGCTGTGTCTCGTTCAGCCGGTACAGGAGCACGTTTGGGGGAAATTTCGAGTCAATCGGTCCAAAGACCTGGAAGCTATTGAAAAAATCGGCAGAGGTTTTGAGGAAAAATGGCCGCTTTTCCTTTAAAATATTCATGTAAAATACAAATTCCACCAGAATCCGACCAAAACTGGCGAGCCTCATTCCACCGGTGAGGAGGTCATGCGTGATCAATTTCGAGTCAATCGGTCAAAAGACGACCGTGGTCCGAAACCCCAGCCCCTTAACCCTAACCCTAACAGCAGCCTTAAGCCAGCGTCATTTAAAATGGCCCCTTTCACTAAAATATTCACCAAAAATACAAATTCCACCCGAATCCAACGGGGACTGCTGTGTCTCGTTCAGCCGGCACAGGAGCACGTTTGGGAGAAGTTTCGAGTCAATCGGTCCAAAGACCTGGAAGCTATTGAACTAAATCGGCGGGGTATTTTTTCGTGAAAAATGGTCTTTTCTTTAAAATATTCATGTAAAATACAAATTCCACCGGAATCCAACCAAAACTGGCGACCCTGCTTACACCAGTGAGGAGGACATGCCTGATCGATTTCGGGTCAATCGGTCCAGCCAATCACTAACCCTAACCCTAACCCTAACCCTAACCCTAGCCTCAGCCTTAAGCCAGGCCTCATGAGAGATTGTCCCTCTGACTAAAATATTCACCAAAAATACAAATTTCACCCGAATCCAACGGGGACTGCTGTGTCTCGTTCAGCCGGTACAGGAGCACGTTTGGGGGAAATTTCGAGTCAATCGGTCCAAAGACCTGGAAGCTATTGAAAAAATCGGCAGAGGTTTTGAGGAAAAATGGCCGCTTTTCCTTTAAAATATTCATGTAAAATACAAATTCCACCAGAATCCGACCAAAACTGGCGAGCCTCATTCCACCGGTGAGGAGGACATGCGTGATCAATTTCGAGTCAATCGGTCAAAAGACGACCGTGGTCCGAAACCCCAGCCCCTTTACCCTAACCCTAGCCCTAACAGCAGCCTTAAGCCAGCCTCATTTAAAATGGCCCCTTTCACTAAAATATTCACCAAAAATACAAATTCCACCCGAATCCAACGGGGACTGCTGTGTCTCGTTCAGCCGGCACAGGAGCACGTTTGGGAGAAGTTTCGAGTCAATCGGTCCAAAGACCTGGAAGCTATTGAACTAAATCGGCGGGGTATTTTTTGGTGAAAAATGGTCTTTTCTTTAAAATATTCATGTAAAATACAAATTCCACCGGAATCCAACCAAAACTGGCGACCCTGCTTACACCAGTGAGGAGGACATGCCTGATCGATTTCGGGTCAATCGGTCCAGCCAATCACTAACCCTAACCCTAACCCTAACCCTAGCCTCAGCCTTAAGCCAGGCCTCATGAGAGATTGTCCCTCTGACTAAAATATTCACCAAAAATACAAATTTCACCCGAATCCAACGGGGACTGCTGTGTCTCGTTCAGCCGGTACAGGAGCACGTTTGGGGGAAATTTCGAGTCAATCGGTCCAAAGACCTGGAA
This sequence comes from Pagrus pagrus, assembly GCF_965226575.1. Taxonomy (NCBI): domain Eukaryota; kingdom Metazoa; phylum Chordata; class Actinopteri; order Spariformes; family Sparidae; genus Pagrus; species Pagrus pagrus. The sequence continues at coordinate 19,924,008 of NC_140198.1, forward strand.
GCTATTGAAAAAATCGGCAGAGGTTTTGAGGAAAAATGGCCGCTTTTCCTTTAAAATATTCATGTAAAATACAAATTCCACCAGAATCCGACCAAAACTGGCGAGCCTCATTCCACCGGTGAGGAGGTCATGCGTGATAAATTTCGAGTCAATCGGTCAAAAGACGACCGTGGTCCGAAACCCCAGCCCCTTAACCCTAACCCTAACAGCAGCCTTAAGCCAGCCTCATTTAAAATGGCCCCTTTCACTAAAATATTCACCAAAAATACAAATTCCACCCGAATCCAACGGGGACTGCTGTGTCTCGTTCAGCCGGCACAGGAGCACGTTTGGGAGAAGTTTCGAGTCAATCGGTCCAAAGACCTGGAAGCTATTGAACTAAATCGGCGGGGTATTTTTTCGTGAAAAATGGTCTTTTCTTTAAAATATTCATGTAAAATACAAATTCCACCGGAATCCAACCAAAACTGGCGACCCTGCTTACACCAGTGAGGAGGACATGCCTGATCGATTTCGGGTCAATCGGTCCAGCCAATCACTAACCCTAACCCTAACCCTAACCCTAACCCTAGCCTCAGCCTTAAGCCAGGCCTCATGAGAGATTGTCCCTCTGACTAAAATATTCACCAAAAATACAAATTTCACCCGAATCCAACGGGGACTGCTGTGTCTCGTTCAGCCGGTACAGGAGCACGTTTGGGGGAAATTTCGAGTCAATCGGTCCAAAGACCTGGAAGCTATTGAAAAAATCGGCAGAGGTTTTGAGGAAAAATGGCCGCTTTTCCTTTAAAATATTCATGTAAAATACAAATTCCACCAGAATCCGACCAAAACTGGCGAGCCTCATTCCACCGGTGAGGAGGACATGCGTGATCAATTTCGAGTCAATCGGTCAAAAGACGACCGTGGTCCGAAACCCCAGCCCCTTTACCCTAACCCTAGCCCTAACAGCAGCCTTAAGCCAGCCTCATTTAAAATGGCCCCTTTCACTAAAATATTCACCAAAAATACAAATTCCACCCGAATCCAACGGGGACTGCTGTGTCTCGTTCAGCCGGCACAGGAGCACGTTTGGGAGAAGTTTCGAGTCAATCGGTCCAAAGACCTGGAAGCTATTGAACTAAATCGGCGGGGTATTTTTTCGTGAAAAATGGTCTTTTCTTTAAAATATTCATGTAAAATACAAATTCCACCGGAATCCAACCAAAACTGGCGACCCTGCTTACACCAGTGAGGAGGACATGCCTGATCGATTTCGGGTCAATCGGTCCAGCCAATCACTAACCCTAACCCTAACCCTAACCCTAGCCTCAGCCTTAAGCCAGGCCTCATGAGAGATTGTCCCTCTGACTAAAATATTCACCAAAAATACAAATTTCACCCGAATCCAACGGGGACTGCTGTGTCTCGTTCAGCCGGTACAGGAGCACGTTTGGGGGAAATTTCGAGTCAATCGGTCCAAAGACCTGGAAGCTATTGAAAAAATCGGCCGAGGTTTTGAGGAAAAATGGCCGCTTTTCCTTTAAAATATTCATGTAAAATACAAATTCCACCAGAATCCGACCAAAACTGGCGAGCCTCATTCCACCGGTGAGGAGGTCATGCGTGATCAATTTCGAGTCAATCGGTCAAAAGACGACCGTGGTCCGAAACCCCAGCCCCTTAACCCTAACCCTAACAGCAGCCTTAAGCCAGCCTCATTTAAAATGGCCCCTTTCACTAAAATATTCACCAAAAATACAAATTCCACCCGAATCCAACGGGGACTGCTGTGTCTCGTTCAGCCGGCACAGGAGCACGTTTGGGAGAAGTTTCGAGTCAATCGGTCCAAAGACCTGGAAGCTATTGAACTAAATCGGCGGGGTATTTTTTCGTGAAAAATGGTCTTTTCTTTAAAATATTCATGTAAAATACAAATTCCACCGGAATCCAACCAAAACTGGCGACCCTGCTTACACCAGTGAGGAGGACATGCCTGATCGATTTCGGGTCAATCGGTCCAGCCAATCACTAACCCTAACCCTAACCCTAACCCTAGCCTCAGCCTTAAGCCAGGCCTCATGAGAGATTGTCCCTCTGACTAAAATATTCACCAAAAATACAAATTTCACCCGAATCCAACGGGGACTGCTGTGTCTCGTTCAGCCGGTACAGGAGCACGTTTGGGGGAAATTTCGAGTCAATCGGTCCAAAGACCTGGAAGCTATTGAAAAAATCGGCAGAGGTTTTGAGGAAAAATGGCCGCTTTTCCTTTAAAATATTCATGTAAAATACAAATTCCACCAGAATCCGACCAAAACTGGCGAGCCTCATTCCACCGGTGAGGAGGACATGCGTGATCAATTTCGAGTCAATCGGTAAAAAGACGACCGTGGTCCGAAACCCCAGCCCCTTTACCCTAACCCTAGCCCTAACAGCAGCCTTAAGCCAGCCTCATTTAAAATGGCCCCTTTCACTAAAATATTCACCAAAAATACAAATTCCACCCGAATCCAACGGGGACTGCTGTGTCTCGTTCAGCCGGCACAGGAGCACGTTTGGGAGAAGTGTCGAGTCAATCGGTCCAAAGACCTGGAAGCTATTGAACTAAATCGGCGGGGTATTTTTTCGTGAAAAATGGTCTTTTCTTTAAAATATTCATGTAAAATACAAATTCCACCGGAATCCAACCAAAACTGGCGACCCTGCTTACACCAGTGAGGAGGACATGCCTGATCGATTTCGGGTCAATCGGTCCAGCCAATCACTAACCCTAACCCTAACCCTAACCCTAGCCTCAGCCTTAAGCCAGGCCTCATGAGAGATTGTCCCTCTGACTAAAATATTCACCAAAAATACAAATTTCACCCGAATCCAACGGGGACTGCTGTGTCTCGTTCAGCCGGTACAGGAGCACGTTTGGGGGAAATTTCGAGTCAATCGGTCCAAAGACCTGGAAGCTATTGAAAAAATCGGCCGAGGTTTTGAGGAAAAATGGTCGCTTTTCCTTTAAAATATTCATGTAAAATACAAATTCCACCAGAATCCGACCAAAACTGGCGAGCCTCATTCCACCGGTGAGGAGGACATGCGTGATCAATTTCGAGTCAATCGGTCAAAAGACGACCGTGGTCTGAAACCCCAGCCCCTAAACCCTAACCCTAGCCCTAACAGCAGCCTTAAGCCAGCCTCATTTAAAATGGCCCCTTTCACTAAAATATTCACCAAAAATACAAATTCCACCCGAATCCAACGGGGACTGCTGTGTCTCGTTCAGCCGGCACAGGAGCACGTTTGGGAGAAGTTTCGAGTCAATCGGTCCAAAGACCTGGAAGCTATTGAACTAAATCGGCTGGGTATTTTTTCGTGAAAAATGGTCTTTTCTTTAAAATATTCATGTAAAATACAAATTCCACCGGAATCCAACCAAAACTGGCGACCCTGCTTACACCAGTGAGGAGGACATGCCTGATCGATTTCGGGTCAATCGGTCCAGCCAATCACTAACCCTAACCCTAACCCTAACCCTAGCCTCAGCCTTAAGCCAGGCCTCATGAGAGATTGTCCCTCTGACTAAAATATTCACCAAAAATACAAATTCCACCCGAATCCAACGGGGACTGCTGTGTCTCGTTCAGCCGGTACAGGAGCACGTTTGGGGGAAATTTCGAGTCAATCGGTCCAAAGACCTGGAAGCTATTGAAAAAATCGGCCGAGGTTTTGAGGAAAAATGGCCGCTTTTCCTTTAAAATATTCATGTAAAATACAAATTCCACCAGAATCCGACCAAAACTGGCGAGCCTCATTCCACCGGTGAGGAGGTCATGCGTGATCAATTTCGAGTCAATCGGTCAAAAGACGACCGTGGTCCGAAACCCCAGCCCCTTAACCCTAACCCTAACAGCAGCCTTAAGCCAGCCTCATTTAAAATGGCCCCTTTCACTAAAATATTCACCAAAAATACAAATTCCACCCGAATCCAACGGGGACTGCTGTGTCTCGTTCAGCCGGCACAGGAGCACGTTTGGGAGAAGTTTCGAGTCAATCGGTCCAAAGACCTGGAAGCTATTGAACTAAATCGGCGGGGTATTTTTTGGTGAAAAATGGTCTTTTCTTTAAAATATTCATGTAAAATACAAATTCCACCGGAATCCAACCAAAACTGGCGACCCTGCTTACACCAGTGAGGAGGACATGCCTGATCGATTTCGGGTCAATCGGTCCAGCCAATCACTAACCCTAACCCTAACCCTAACCCTAGCCTCAGCCTTAAGCCAGGCCTCATGAGAGATTGTCCCTCTGACTAAAATATTCACCAAAAATACAAATTTCACCCGAATCCAACGGGGACTGCTGTGTCTCGTTCAGCCGGTACAGGAGCACGTTTGGGGGAAATTTCGAGTCAATCGGTCCAAAGACCTGGAAGCTATTGAAAAAATCGGCCGAGGTTTTGAGGAAAAATGGCCGCTTTTCCTTTAAAATATTCATGTAAAATACAAATTCCACCAGAATCCGACCAAAACTGGCGAGCCTCATTCCACCGGTGAGGAGGACATGCGTGATCAATTTCGAGTCAATCGGTAAAAAGACGACCGTGGTCCGAAACCCCAGCCCCTTTACCCTAACCCTAGCCCTAACAGCAGCCTTAAGCCAGCCTCATTTAAAATGGCCCCTTTCACTAAAATATTCACCAAAAATACAAATTCCACCCGAATCCAACGGGGACTGCTGTGTCTCGTTCAGCCGGCACAGGAGCACGTTTGGGAGAAGTGTCGAGTCAATCGGTCCAAAGACCTGGAAGCTATTGAACTAAATCGGCGGGGTATTTTTTCGTGAAAAATGGTCTTTTCTTTAAAATATTCATGTAAAATACAAATTCCACCGGAATCCAACCAAAACTGGCGACCCTGCTTACACCAGTGAGGAGGACATGCCTGATCGATTTCGGGTCAATCGGTCCAGCCAATCACTAACCCTAACCCTAACCCTAACCCTAGCCTCAGCCTTAAGCCAGGCCTCATGAGAGATTGTCCCTCTGACTAAAATATTCACCAAAAATACAAATTTCACCCGAATCCAACGGGGACTGCTGTGTCTCGTTCAGCCGGTACAGGAGCACGTTTGGGGGAAATTTCGAGTCAATCGGTCCAAAGACCTGGAAGCTATTGAAAAAATCGGCCGAGGTTTTGAGGAAAAATGGTCGCTTTTCCTTTAAAATATTCATGTAAAATACAAATTCCACCAGAATCCGACCAAAACTGGCGAGCCTCATTCCACCGGTGAGGAGGACATGCGTGATCAATTTCGAGTCAATCGGTCAAAAGACGACCGTGGTCTGAAACCCCAGCCCCTAAACCCTAACCCTAGCCCTAACAGCAGCCTTAAGCCAGCCTCATTTAAAATGGCCCCTTTCACTAAAATATTCACCAAAAATACAAATTCCACCCGAATCCAACGGGGACTGCTGTGTCTCGTTCAGCCGGCACAGGAGCACGTTTGGGAGAAGTTTCGAGTCAATCGGTCCAAAGACCTGGAAGCTATTGAACTAAATCGGCTGGGTATTTTTTCGTGAAAAATGGTCTTTTCTTTAAAATATTCATGTAAAATACAAATTCCACCGGAATCCAACCAAAACTGGCGACCCTGCTTACACCAGTGAGGAGGACATGCCTGATCGATTTCGGGTCAATCGGTCCAGCCAATCACTAACCCTAACCCTAACCCTAACCCTAGCCTCAGCCTTAAGCCAGGCCTCATGAGAGATTGTCCCTCTGACTAAAATATTCACCAAAAATACAAATTCCACCCGAATCCAACGGGGACTGCTGTGTCTCGTTCAGCCGGTACAGGAGCACGTTTGGGGGAAATTTCGAGTCAATCGGTCCAAAGACCTGGAAGCTATTGAAAAAATCGGCCGAGGTTTTGAGGAAAAATGGCCGCTTTTCCTTTAAAATATTCATGTAAAATACAAATTCCACCAGAATCCGACCAAAACTGGCGAGCCTCATTCCACCGGTGAGGAGGTCATGCGTGATCAATTTCGAGTCAATCGGTCAAAAGACGACCGTGGTCCGAAACCCCAGCCCCTTAACCCTAACCCTAACAGCAGCCTTAAGCCAGCCTCATTTAAAATGGCCCCTTTCACTAAAATATTCACCAAAAATACAAATTCCACCCGAATCCAACGGGGACTGCTGTGTCTCGTTCAGCCGGCACAGGAGCACGTTTGGGAGAAGTTTCGAGTCAATCGGTCCAAAGACCTGGAAGCTATTGAACTAAATCGGCGGGGTATTTTTTGGTGAAAAATGGTCTTTTCTTTAAAATATTCATGTAAAATACAAATTCCACCGGAATCCAACCAAAACTGGCGACCCTGCTTACACCAGTGAGGAGGACATGCCTGATCGATTTCGGGTCAATCGGTCCAGCCAATCACTAACCCTAACCCTAACCCTAACCCTAGCCTCAGCCTTAAGCCAGGCCTCATGAGAGATTGTCCCTCTGACTAAAATATTCACCAAAAATACAAATTTCACCCGAATCCAACGGGGACTGCTGTGTCTCGTTCAGCCGGTACAGGAGCACGTTTGGGGGAAATTTCGAGTCAATCGGTCCAAAGACCTGGAAGCTATTGAAAAAATCGGCCGAGGTTTTGAGGAAAAATGGCCGCTTTTCCTTTAAAATATTCATGTAAAATACAAATTCCACCAGAATCCGACCAAAACTGGCGAGCCTCATTCCACCGGTGAGGAGGACATGCGTGATCAATTTCGAGTCAATCGGTCAAAAGACGACCGTGGTCCGAAACCCCAGCCCCTTAACCCTAACCCTAGCCCTAACAGCAGCCTTTAGCCAGCCTCATTTAAAATGGCCCCTTTCACTAAAATATTCACCAAAAATACAAATTCCACCCGAATCCAACGGGGACTGCTGTGTCTCGTTCAGCCGGCACAGGAGCACGTTTGGGAGAAGTTTCGAGTCAATCGGTCCAAAGACCTGGAAGCTATTGAACTAAATCGGCGGGGTATTTTTTCGTGAAAAATGGTCTTTTCTTTAATATATTCATGTAAAATACAAATTCCACCGGAATCCAACCAAAACTGGCGACCCTGCTTACACCAGTGAGGAGGACATGCCTGATCGATTTCGGGTCAATCGGTCCAGCCAATCACTAACCCTAACCCTAACCCTAACCCTAGCCTCAGCCTTAAGCCAGGCCTCATGAGAGATTGTCCCTCTGACTAAAATATTCACCAAAAATACAAATTTCACCCGAATCCAACGGGGACTGCTGTGTCTCGTTCAGCCGGTACAGGAGCACGTTTGAGGGAAATTTCGAGTCAATCGGTCCAAAGACCTGGAAGCTATTGAAAAAATCGGCTGAGGTTTTGAGGAAAAATGGCCGCTTTTCCTTTAAAATATTCATGTAAAATACAAATTCCACCAGAATCCGACCAAAACTGGCGAGCCTCATTCCACCGGTGAGGAGGACATGCGTGATCAATTTCGAGTCAATCGGTCAAAAGACGACCGTGGTCCGAAACCCCAGCCCCTTAACCCTAACCCTAGCCCTAACAGCAGCCTTAAGCCAGCCTCATTTAAAATGGCCCCTTTCACTAAAATATTCACCAAAAATACAAATTCCACCCGAATCCAACGGGGACTGCTGTGTCTCGTTCAGCCGGCACAGGAGCACGTTTGGGAGAAGTTTCCAGTCAATCGGTCCAAAGACCTGGAAGCTATTGAACTAAATCGGCGGGGTATTTTTTGGTGAAAAATGGTCTTTTCTTTAAAATATTCATGTAAAATACAAATTCCACCGGAATCCAACCAAAACTGGCGACCCTGCTTACACCAGTGAGGAGGACATGCCTGATCGATTTCGGGTCAATCGGTCCAGCCAATCACTAACCCTAACCCTAACCCTAACCCTAGCCTCAGCCTTAAGCCAGGCCTCATGAGAGATTGTCCCTCTGACTAAAATATTCACCAAAAATACAAATTTCACCCGAATCCAACGGGGACTGCTGTGTCTCGTTCAGCCGGTACAGGAGCACGTTTGGGGGAAATTTCGAGTCAATCGGTCCAAAGACCTGGAAGCTATTGAAAAAATCGGCCGAGGTTTTGAGGAAAAATGGCCGCTTTTCCTTTAAAATATTCATGTAAAATACAAATTCCACCAGAATCCGACCAAAACTGGCGAGCCTCATTCCACCGGTGAGGAGGACATGCGTGATCAATTTCGAGTCAATCGGTCAAAAGACGACCGTGGTCCGAAACCCCAGCCCCTTAACCCTAACCCTAGCCCTAACAGCAGCCTTTAGCCAGCCTCATTTAAAATGGCCCCTTTCACTAAAATATTCACCAAAAATACAAATTCCACCCGAATCCAACGGGGACTGCTGTGTCTCGTTCAGCCGGCACAGGAGCACGTTTGGGAGAAGTTTCGAGTCAATCGGTCCAAAGACCTGGAAGCTATTGAACTAAATCGGCTGGGTATTTTTTCGTGAAAAATGGTCTTTTCTTTAAAATATTCATGTAAAATACAAATTCCACCGGAATCCAACCAAAACTGGCGACCCTGCTTACACCAGTGAGGAGGACATGCCTGATCGATTTCGGGTCAATCGGTCCAGCCAATCACTAACCCTAACCCTAACCCTAGCCTCAGCCTTAAGCCAGGCCTCATGAGAGATTGTCCCTCTGACTAAAATATTCACCAAAAATACAAATTTCACCCGAATCCAACGGGGACTGCTGTGTCTCGTTCAGCCGGTACAGGAGCACGTTTGGGGGAAATTTCGAGTCAATCGGTCCAAAGACCTGGAAGCTATTGAAAAAATCGGCCGAGGTTTTGAGGAAAAATGGCCGCTTTTCCTTTAAAATATTCATGTAAAATACAAATTCCACCAGAATCCGACCAAAACTGGCGAGCCTCATTCCACCGGTGAGGAGGACATGCGTGATCAATTTCGAGTCAATCGGTCAAAAGACGACCGTGGTCCGAAACCCCAGCCCCTTAACCCTAACCCTAGCCCTAACAGCAGCCTTTAGCCAGCCTCATTTAAAATGGCCCCTTTCACTAAAATATTCACCAAAAATACAAATTCCACCCGAATCCAACGGGGACTGCTGTGTCTCGTTCAGCCGGCACAGGAGCACGTTTGGGAGAAGTTTCGAGTCAATCGGTCCAAAGACCTGGAAGCTATTGAACTAAATCGGCGGGGTATTTTTTGGTGAAAAATGGTCTTTTCTTTAAAATATTCATGTAAAATACAAATTCCACCGGAATCCAACCAAAACTGGCGACCCTGCTTACACCAGTGAGGAGGACATGCCTGATCGATTTCGGGTCAATCGGTCCAGCCAATCACTAACCCTAACCCTAACCCTAACCCTAGCCTCAGCCTTAAGCCAGGCCTCATGAGAGATTGTCCCTCTGACTAAAATATTCACCAAAAATACAAATTTCACCCGAATCCAACGGGGACTGCTGTGTCTCGTTCAGCCGGTACAGGAGCACGTTTGGGGGAAATTTCGAGTCAATCGGTCCAAAGACCTGGAAGCTATTGAAAAAATCGGCCGAGGTTTTGAGGAAAAATGGCCGCTTTTCCTTTAAAATATTCATGTAAAATACAAATTCCACCAGAATCCGACCAAAACTGGCGAGCCTCATTCCACCGGTGAGGAGGACATGCGTGATCAATTTCGAGTCAATCGGTCAAAAGACGACCGTGGTCCGAAACCCCAGCCCCTTAACCCTAACCCTAGCCCTAACAGCAGCCTTTAGCCAGCCTCATTTAAAATGGCCCCTTTCACTAAAATATTCACCAAAAATACAAATTCCACCCGAATCCAACGGGGACTGCTGTGTCTCGTTCAGCCGGCACAGGAGCACGTTTGGGAGAAGTTTCGAGTCAATCGGTCCAAAGACCTGGAAGCTATTGAACTAAATCGGCGGGGTATTTTTTCGTGAAAAATGGTCTTTTCTTTAATATATTCATGTAAAATACAAATTCCACCGGAATCCAACCAAAACTGGCGACCCTGCTTACACCAGTGAGGAGGACATGCCTGATCGATTTCGGGTCAATCGGTCCAGCCAATCACTAACCCTAACCCTAACCCTAACCCTAGCCTCAGCCTTAAGCCAGGCCTCATGAGAGATTGTCCCTCTGACTAAAATATTCACCAAAAATACAAATTTCACCCGAATCCAACGGGGACTGCTGTGTCTCGTTCAGCCGGTACAGGAGCACGTTTGAGGGAAATTTCGAGTCAATCGGTCCAAAGACCTGGAAGCTATTGAAAAAATCGGCCGAGGTTTTGAGGAAAAATGGCC